>NC_071406.1:2437474-3037474 GCF_017976375.1 Cuculus canorus | reverse complement strand
TAACTGCGACATGACAAAAGGATTGGAGTCAAATGCTGTTATGAGATGTCTCTGCCTTTTTACAGACTGCAACCAGTTTATGTATTCAGGTTTAAATATTAAACTTTTTCATGCATTAATGTATCCACTTTAGTCTAAACTTAGTTTAAACTTCAATCAGCAGAGAGAACATGTTGAACACGCAGCATTCTAACTGTTCGTAGCTCGCACCGATTTGACAGTGCAGTAATATAAATATCTGAGGTATGTATATTCCATTTACACCAAAGTAAACAGGTCATTTTAGAGAAGCAACTTCAAAGCCTTATAAAAACCTGCAAAGAAATCAAGATCCTCCAAGAACAGCAGCAAAATTCCCCGTGATTTCAACAGGGACAGGATTTCATAGTGATTTTAGCAGATGATCTCAGAGGCTAAGCTATATATTCTGCTGGCTAATAACCTGCTGGACAGGCCTAATGTTGTTCTGGCAAATTTATTTTTGATGGAGGGAGGGAGAGGTCAGATTCTCAGCAATGGCAAGAGGAGGAATGCTAGTAGTAATGAGCTGCTGGTCTTTTCTTGATGATGGATACAAAGGAGTGGGTTTTAGTTCTTCCTAGATTCTTCCTTTTCCTGATTACCTCGGTGAAGGCGGCTATTTCCCCTGCTATCTTGTTCTGGGGAAGTCATACCGCAGCGTAAGTCTCCATCTCTTTGGTTGGGAACACATTAGAAAGCTAAATAAATAGATTCTATTATACGTTAGAGTTTAAATACCTTTAGACCTCAGAGCACTGGAATGTCATCCAGCTTACAGGAGCTTACAACAGAGAGGGAGAATATCTGCAGCTCAGGGATGATCAAGTAACAGAGCGAGTGACAGAAGAGAGCTTCATTCCTCCAGGCCCCCGACACTCTATCAGCTACCTGATTGCAGTGGTGTGTGGGGAATGAAATACCGACCTTTGCCCATCGCTTCCCAAGGTCTGGAAGCACGCACTGCTTATGAAACAGGTTCTGCCTCTCCCTGAGCAGCAGCTGCACTCAAGCACATACCAGTGGGATTTTATAAGTCCACGGGCAAGGTTATGGAGAGGAAAATAAGGAAGGATTGCGTGCTGCCAGGTACTGAGCACTGCTTGGAATTGTCGGGTTCACTAGGACATGAGAATATCAGCAGCAGTGGGACTATGTTTAAAAGACTAACAACATGCACAGATAAATTTACATAATATTTTGTATACAATAAGAATGCATAAATCCCATTCGCTTCTATTAAATAACAATAATTATTGTGCCTGATACAAGCTTGAGAACACGCTCCCTAGGGAGGAGCCACCACCAGCCAGGATGCTCCTACCTGAGCTGCATACCTGAGCCTGAAGTCAAAATGTGCACCGATACTATATATGTGAGTTCAGAGGAAGAGAACTGTTCTCTTATTTGTAAATGCAAACCCCTGCTTTACCTCTTATTGATGTCACAAACCCACTTTCTGAGCATCCGTTTTACAAAAACATCACCACTTTAATGGCAAAATAATCTTTTAAAAGGCAGGGTTATTATGAGTGCTGAGTTCTCTCTCGCTTCAGCTCCTTAGAGGGTACTTTCTGGAACAATTTACACGGCAGTCAAAGCATACAAAAATTTATAAATACCAACACAGATGCCAACATGTTGGGAGAAATGTAGTTATAACATTTGAAAGCTAGGAGGAAATTAAGGTTGATCCTGATTGGAACAGTCACTGTTTGCAGCGCGTAGTAATTTCAAAAACACCCAACAACATAAATTTGGTTTGTAGAAAATACTCCATGTCCCAAACTCCATTTCTTGGCCCCTGAATGCCAGTGTTACAGGAAGAGACGAACAGCTTATTTAAAACAGTTCCAGGATTTAAGCCTGAGCTGACATAACTAATTTTTCCATCCAAACGTTGCAGGCTCCAGTGTAGGCATCAGCTCCAAATAAGACATCCTGGAAGTCCAGCCAGTGCTGTCTAAGAGTAGACAGCACTCCAGCTAGTACTAGTGTGGTTGCAAAAATAACCACAGGCTAAAGAAAAGCAGATCCTCTCCCTAAGACCAAACGGTGTGGCTGCCGTGATTGTTTTAGACTTCTTTAAATAAAACACGTGGTACCTGAGGCTATGGAACCTTTCTGATACAGAAACAAAAGTCTGTTTGTATCTGCAGGTGGAAAGCAAGGGAAATTTTCTAGTATAGCAATTCACCCAAAAGGTTTAAAATACTTCATCATTATTACTTAATAAATTTCCTAACAAAGCACTTAGTGGTGAGGAAAGTGATGGATTGCTGAAAGGATGAAGTTGTGGGGTTTACCTGCAGAGCTCCAGGCAAACTTTTGTTACAAGTCCCTTAAAAGGTGCAGCAAAATCCAACCGCATGCAGAAACAAGCTCCCGTCACAAAAAGAAGTGTAGTCATATATGCTCAGCACTTTCTTTGGCTTAACTAAGTTTCATTCCAGTTTTTCTAAACCCTTTCACAGGAACTTAGAGAGCTGTTCACCTGCTGTATTTCATAGAACCTTAGAATCTTAGAATGGTTTGGGTTGGAAGGGACCTCAAAGATCATCCAGTTCCACCCCCTGCCACGGGCAGGGACACCTCCCACTGGATCAGGGGCTCCAAGCCCCATCCAACCTGGCCTGGAACCCCTCCAGGGATGGGGCACCACCACTGCTCTGGGCACCCTGGGCCTCACAGTAAAAAATTTCTTCCTAAATTCTCATCTCAATCTCCCCTCTTTCAGCTGAAAACCACTCCCCCTCATCCTGTCCCTGCACTCCCTGATCCACAGCCCCTCCCCAGCTTTCCTGGAGCCCCTTTCAGCACTGGAAGCTGCTCTAAGGTCTCCCCGCAGCCTTCTCTTCTCCAGGCTGAACAACCCCAACTCTCGCAGCCTCTCATTGTACAGGAGGTGCTCCAGCCCAAGACTCGCTCTGTTGTACCCCTTGGGAAAAAGAATGCAAATTTTGACCCCCGATTTTCTTCCCGGGACCTTCACCGTCAGTCCTGCAGCCCCAAAGACCTCTCCCAAACCAAGGGCACTGCTATTCTTTAAGCAACACAAGAGCGTGTGCCGGGTGAAGCTGGGCAGATCGTGCCGCCCACACGCATCAGAAAAACAACTGGAACAATAGTTTGCCTTTTTTCATTAATTCAGTCCTTATTGTCTGCAGCAAGCAGAGGAAGTGGAGGACAGCTGAGCCAGAGGAGTGTCAGGACACATTAGGACTGCTTCAACTACAAGCCTTCAGGACTTTGTTTCGCTGAGTTGGTAGCAAAGGTGAAAACTTAGTTTTGCTTCTAATTACTTATTATCCATCCAACTGAAATCCCCTGGGTTAAAGAGAAAAAGTGAAACTTCGGAATTTTTCCTTTCCCTTATCCATTTCGTCTCTGCTGTTAACACCATCCCTTTACAACCTCAACCACGGCTTTCATGGCATGCGCTAAGAGACGATTCTGAGTCACTGGATTAAAGCAAAAAAAAAAGCATCACAAGTACTTTGAAGAACGGTTTCACGTATTTCGGAAAACCTGTAAGTTTAGGTGTGAATAGTTTGAAACCATTCTGGTGAACAGCTTTAGATAACACATCATTCTGCATAGCAGGCTGAGATATTGTATCTATTTTCTCTCTCTCCTGTCTGTGAGGACTGGTAAGAAAGTTAAATAAAAAAAACAGCTAATAAACAACTTCAATGAGATTTGCAATCTCAGCCACACTTGGAGCTCTGACTTTGGAAACCTCACAACTGTAAAATGTAGAACCACAGAATTAGTCAGGTTGGAAAAGACCTTTAAGATCATGGAGTCCAACCATAAACACGCAACTGTCAAGTCCACCATGTATTTTATTTCATACTTCCCCCCGGGATTGGGCACCTCTGTTGGAACGGGGACTGCCGGAGGCCGGGAAGGGACATCAGCCCACGGCATCCTACAAGCATTGCTGGGGGAGGGACTGAGAGACCCGGGATGGGCTAAAACGGGGTCCTGGGGCACTGGCAGATGTTGGGGGAATGCTGCTCACGGTCACTAAGACCTGTTAGTGTTACTGAGAGCATTATGGCCCTCTAAACGTCAAGGACTTGAGCTGGCACGCCTGTCAGCTAGTTATCACACCGGCAGCAGAAGACAGATGAGAGGCCAGTTCCATGTGCCTAATGCCATGGTCTGTCCACCATTTCTTAATAAAAATCTTTATAAATTCTAATATTCCCACACTTACTGCCTATACAAGTCGCTCTTTGCAGTCTCATAACAGTTGTTCTTTACAGAGCCGTTCTATCAAGGAGTTTGTCCAGCAACTCAGTTTGTCCAAAACCATGAAAATCTACAGGCTCTTTGCTAAATCAAATAAGCAGCAAGAAGATACAAAATAAAACCACAGATTTCTGACAAATGGGTTCCAAAACCCATTCATAGAGATTATGACTTACATATTTTGATCAATACATAAATTGCTGCGTTCAAATGTAAAAAGCATGTGAAATAATGGGCTCTGTATCTTACTTTGAAGAAGTGTCAAAACAGAAATGAACTTCAGTGTGCAATATCAGGGTTTTACTGTATTGATTTTGGAAGCCAGTCTGTATATACTTCTCTGCAAGCGTCACATATTTCACAAAGCAACTGCTTTATGCTATTTACATTGACTTAGAGACAGACAAATAGGTTTGGACAAGACGTGTCAATGCTAAAACAAATGTAAGATTGGGAAAAAAGTTCAGCTAATTTCTACCTCACACATTTCTTGCCTGACTCCGGTTCCAAATACCAACCCAGGACACTGAAATACCATGAAGGTCTGCGTCTCTCTCCTGTTCAATGACCAGAAGGAAGGAGAAGCAAGCAAGTCACAGACTTCAGGCTACGTCCTGAACCTCAGCTACAGAGAGTATTTAGGTCTAAATACATTTTCAGGTAAAAACTCTGAAAATACCATGAGAAAACACATCTTACAAAGTGCTCAGCCCCTTCTGTCTGCCCTCAGAAGTTTAGTGACTTCGAAGAGGCAGACAAACTTTGGAGATCTTGTCCATGTCACAGAAGTTAGCAGAAACAAGACGCTGAATGAAGTCTATTTGTTATGATCACACAGTATTTCCCCTCAAGGAGCATCATCCCATCACTAAGCCACTGAACATTTTCTGTTGAAGACTCAAAGGAATATATACCCAAACCCTAAAAAGGAATCAGAAAATCTCACCACTCCCTCAGCTTCAGTTTTCCAAACGGCATTTTTTGACAAAACTGTTTGAAGCTCAGTTTTTTCTCAGAAACATCTCTGGTGCTCACAGGATGAAGGCATATTAGAACACCACATCCACGTATCTGATTGACAGCTTTCTACAGTCTTGACTGCTCTGAACTCAGAAGATGGCTTTAACGTATTCACACCTGCACACATCCTCGCCCAGTGCACCAGACCAAGGCAACACCTCCAGCAGTGAGTCCAGCTGACACAGTGCTCTGTTGAATGGTTGTTAATAAACATCTACCGAATATATGGAGATGTTCCCAGGAAACTATAGCCTGTAGGTCAGGTCAACCCAGCCAGCAAAGTCCTTTTTAGCTGAGACCATGTTATCCTCTAAACAGAGTTTTCATCTCAATAGTTGAGAACCATGGTACCATACAATAAATGACACGATTTGCTTGTTCATCTTTATAATTAACTTTAACTCTCTTGAATTGTCTGTCTGCTTGGTTGTCTTTGGCTGCTACGCTCCAGCCTTCTGTGATTAACACTGTGCAAACCTATTTTGAAATGTCACCTTCACCAAGGTCATCCACATTCACGATTAATCAGAAAACAGGCCCATAGTACTGACCCCACTTGTTTCCGCTCCTCACTCTGAATTTTCTCTTTCACTGACACCCTCGGTTTCATCTCCATCAGCCAGTTCATAATCCATTTCAATGGCTCTTCTCCTAAGCTATTTTTAATCTTAAAAAGCCCCATCAGTCTACTGCGTCACAGGGTGTCTATTGCTGCTTTGAAATGAGGCAGCTCTTCCCCTCTTATCTAGATAGCTGTTATTTTCAAAGACATTGCGGGGAGAAGATTAATTAATTAATTATGCTTTTTTTTTTTTTTCTTCCTCCCTTTCACTCCAGTGAAGCCACACACAAATACCTAATTTATGCTTTTTCCTCTCTTTTCATCTTCATGGTTTCTTTGAGCTAATCCTGCTGGTGGAAAAGCCCAAGTTCTCCAGCTGCTCGTGGCTCTGCCTTCAACTCTGTCATGGAGAAGGCCCAATGTTCCCAAAACACATCGGTATTGTTCCTGGTTCTAGCTGCTGAGCAACAGGACAAGGCGGTAGCGTGCCTGCTGCAAGCATCCCTCCAGCTTCTCAAAACAACACACGGAACAAAGCAAGCACAGAAAACATATTGGACTTAGCATTTCCCCTCTTCTCTTCAGTCTTCTTGAGTCTTTTGCAAAGCTTTTCCACTGAAAATCATAGAATAGTTCAGGAATAGTACCTCAAAGCCCATCCAGTGCCACCCCTGCCATGGGCAGGGGCACCTCCCACTGGATGAGGGGCTCCAAGCCCCATCCAACCTGGCCTGGAACCCCTCCAGGGATGGGGCAGCCCCCACTGCTCTGGGCACCCTGGGCCAGGGCCTCCCCACCTGAACAGCAAAACATTTCTCCCTAAGATCTCATCTCAATCTCCCCTCTTTCAGCTCAAAACTGCTCCTCCTCGGCCTGGCTCTGCACTCCCTGAGCCACAGCCTTTCCCCTCTTGTTCTTGTAGGCCCCTTCTAACTACTGGAAGGCAACTCTATCAGTGATAGCTTTTAAGACACAATCTTCAATTTTATCATTACTTTGAAATAACCACCATTTCAGGTCTCCTCTCTCCCCCTACTTTCCCCTAGATCCTCACTGCCTATTGCTGAACTTTCTCTTCTTTTCACTGACAAATCTGAGAAGGCAAAGAGGTGAAGTAGTGGCAAACCCAAGCATTTGCAATACTTTCTGCTTAATACCCAAAAATAAAAGCATTCTCCACATTCAACACGAAGAACAGAAGGAAAGGCAATTGAAAATATTAAGGAATTCTCCCAATTTCGCCATTTTTAAGCATCCCTAGAAAAAAAGGGGGAGCTATTCAACCACAAGTACATTTCACTGAAGTGATACTTAACAATCCAAAAATATGACTTTTAGGTTTGTGTTTCTCTGAGCAGTAGATAATTTTATGAGTGGCTCCCGCAGCAGCTGCATTGGTCCACAAAAAATTCATTGTTTGAGAGGAAAAAGGGCGTTAATCATGATGGATTCATGATTTTTTATTTTTTTTTTTCCCATTGAAAAGTCCGACTTTCACATTAAAAAGATTATGGAAATTAATTTTCAGAGACAAATGGTACCAAAATACAATTGCTATTTTCTTCCTACCTGTGACAACGAAGATGGATTATACTGACACAAAACTGGAATCTGTCACCTAACGTGGCTTTGAAATTGCTCGGTAAGTGCTGGACACTGATAATTTCTGCTGAGTCTGCAATGAGAGGTTAAGATCCGAGTTTAATCAGTCTACTGAAAACAATGACTGGATCCAAGTACAACCACTCCTGTGCCAGGGACATGAATCATTTTACCTGTTCCACAGTAGATTTTACATAATATTAAATCCTCCTCTTTTGTTTCAGAGACCTTTGCGGGCAAAGAAGGGAAAGACAGACAGAATCTCAAAGGTGGCACAGCATTTTGCTGGCACAGCAAAGGACGGATTTATGGGCTGACACTACAGCAGCGCAGTTCACTGGTGCTCTGTAGGGAAATGAGAGACCTCATTTGGACCACTGTGTCCAGTTTTGGAATCCTTAACGTAAGAAGGACGTGGAGGTGTTGGAAGAGGCTACAAAGATGATCGGAGGGCTGGAGCACCTTCCCTGCGAGGACAGGCTGAGAGAGTTGGGGTTGTTCAGCCTGGAGAAGAGAAGGCTCAGAGGAGATCTTACAATGACTGGAAGTCACTGGAGATCTTCCAGTACCTGAAGGGGCTACAAGAAGGCTGAAGAGAGGCTATTCATAAAGACTTGTGGGGATAGGACGATGGGCAGATTTAGACTAGACGTTAGGAAGAATTTCTTCACCATTAAAGTGGTGAGGCCCTGGCCCAAGTTGCGCAGGGAAGCTGTGGCTGCCCCATCCCTGGAGGTGTTCCAGGCCAGGTTGGATGGAGCCTTGGGCAGCCTGAGCCAGTGGGAGGTGTCCCTGCCCAAGGCAGGGGGTTGGAACTGGATGATCTTTAAGGTCCCTTCCTACCCTGCCCTAACTACTCCAGGATTCTATGAAATTACGTATTTTCCCTAAAACCAGCATGCAACGCATTCCAGTTGGCCAACAGAACTAAGGAGACCCTTATCACATAGTCATCGGCATCGTGGCTAATCGGCGCTGGCAAACACAAGAGTCACATTTCCTTTTGCTTTCCCAGGATGGGACTAGAGTCCAAGTGCTCCTGGGAAGATTTTTAGCTACAGATCAAAAAAAAATGAATACTGACAAGGAGTGGGAGAGTGGAGGAAGGAATGATGTGATGTCATAGTGGCTGACGGTGCGCAAGAAATATCCAACCCTTTATCCCAGTTGCTGCAGCTCTAACACAGGAAATGAGAAAATCCCAGGCCAGAGAGGTCAGTTCTTTAGGGAGTTACCAAGTCCATGAAGGACTGAATTGCCACTGTCTATTCTAAACAAAATATACTGGGAAACAGAAGTGTTACCTATACATACCAAAAATGCAGCCAGATTCTGGTTTTCTGATCCCATCCTAAACTATATTTTATGGGTTTTTTTTCTGGCATCACTTCCTTGTGCAAAGGTCTCACCAACAATTTAAAGTCAAAAATTACACGGGAAAATTTAAATGGTTATTTTAATCCTACGGGTCTTCAAACCAGGGGCCTGATTTGTGGTGTTTTAAAAATAGGACACAATTTCCTATCGTTCTTGACTAGAGAAGTGAGATGGAGAGGGGCAGCAGTGTTGTGCCTGTTTACAGTCATCTGCAAAAGAACAACTCTGCAACACCTATCTTGGCCTGAATAACATGGTTCATCTCAAGGTCTTTTGCAGAAAGAAAGCTGTATATATAAGCTGCATATATAAGAAAGAAAGCTGCATATACAAGAAAAACAAATCCTGGAGTAAAGAACTAAATATTTCCCTCACCAGTTTATATAAATAACCATCCCAGTGCCACAAAGCAGCAAGGTAGCAAGGTCAAACAGATTCTGTAGCCTGTAACTGCCTTCTGCGCTAAAAGATAACCTCCTTTAACTTTGGAAAACATACTTTCTCTCAACAGCATAAAAGATCAGCCACAAAAATTATTTTAACCTTGATCCCTTACATATGATTTTTTATTTACTTAGATAATATTAAATATTTGATGTCATAAAATGTGTTCTTGACCTAACAGATCTTTAAAGCATCTCCCTTTTCCGACCGATATACGTTACCCCTTACACCAGCCGAGTTCAAAGACAGTCTAAACAATTTCCTGACTATACCACGCATTAAAACAACCGCCAGCCCTGTTCATTTTTTCCTCTACTTCACAGCTCCAACCGCTTCAAGAGCGTTAAACTTCCAGTCATGTACGGTAGCTAAGATGTAAATGGTAAAATGCTCCATAGTATGGAGACACATATTCTTTGCCTTATCGTCTAAATACTGTGCTAAATGGAGTGATCCATTCCATTTCCAGTAGAAAACAGCAGGAATGCACGTTATTTTTGCATAAGAGGATATCTTTATGTTATATTTAAGCAAAGATGGATGCATGAAGATTATTTCCTGGAAATCAATATGCCACTGGGGAGAGCTGATGGTCTCAGATACATGGGAGAATCATTGACTCCAGCTGCATACGACACAGAAAAGAGTCTACATGGAGGCTGACAGGGCTAAAAATAAAAGTACAGGCATATGGATTTTTATATGCATTATGCAGTTCACAATTGCGATACATTGCATGAGACAGTACTAGAAAATGAATGTTCTATATATTACTCAAATGACTCAAAATTTATTTCATGAATATTATTTCACAATCAGTCGCATTCCCACAAAATATCGATAACGTTTGCCAATATTATTTACAGAAGACAAGAGCCGAACTCAGAGTAGTAGGTGAAAGCAAATTGTCGGGTTACTCTCCTCCGTACCACTTGCACCACACGCTGGAACAGAGCCGGCGAGCCAGTGACCGGATCCCAGATTCAGGAATAAGATGGAACAGCCCCAAGCCAACTCTAAATTACACACTAAGTTTTTTTTTTTCTTTTTTTTTTTAATTACAACTGTTTCTGTATTGGGAAAGTGGGACGCGGCATGTGTAATTAACTCCTTTGGGCAAGTTACAGGCTGCTCCTACATAACTCCACCTACTTTATCTGATGCGTCCACACCCTTGTGCGCCTTCAACGCTGCATGGGATGCGTGGGATTTCTCTGATGGCAGATTCCGAATTTTGCATAATGTAAACAAAACAGCTACATTCAGCAACTCTTTGGCTCCCCTATAAAATTGCTTTTAAGACCCAGGAGCGCAAGCAAAATCAAGCCGTGGCCTATGAGCCAGAGAAAGAGAAATTAAATCACTTTTTAAAAGAGAAAGTCTCTGGGGTGAGGGCAACACCTAAGAAGCGGAGCAAATTCCAAGAAAGAGATTTTACGCCGTTTAAAAATAACAACGAAGTCAAGCGGCTGAATGCAAAATTCTCCGGCGTCACGCGCGGTGCCTGGGAAACCAGCCTGAAGCCACAATTGGTTTAATAGGAGTGGAAATAACGTTTGTCCCTCGCTCTCCAGCCGAGCAGGAAATTACACTTGGGATATCACTTGGGAATTTGAAAGTTTTTAAGATGCTTTAAAACCGTAATTAGGTATTCTGAATATCCATTGCCAGTAAGGACCCTCCATCACTTTCCTGCGTTGGCACAGGGGCCACGGAAATCCGAGATCCATAAAGGCAGAAGTCCAGAAATCCTGGGCACAAAGCTAATTTAATATCTTTGGAGCCACCCAGCAGCTCCAACCAGAAGTAAAGTTAGGACAGCAAAAGCAATAACGAAATTCCAGTGAGGATCTCTGCTGCTGAAGGGCTGAAAATTAGGGCCTTTGTGGGGATACTCCCTATGCAAAGCCAGACTCGTTTTAATTAGTTAGGTGTTGAGGCACATGAGTGGGAAACACAGTCACATCTCTTTGACTACTCTCAAAAGCCAAACTGAGGGTTTTTTTTCCCTGCCTTCCTTCCTTCCCCACCTCCCGGTCTAATGAGTTAAGCCCGGGTGAAGCGGCTCCTTCCTTATTAAACCAGCTCACACCAGATGGTTGGACACCTGGCTGGAGTTGGGCTCCGTGACCTTTTGAGTGGCAGCAGGTTGATATATTGAAAAGAGAGAGTCCTTGGGGGGATACGGTAGGACACAAAGGGTTTTATACAGCAGTCGGAGAGGGTTTGGTGGGAAAGACACGTCGTTTCTTGCAAACAGGAGCTGACTTGCTCAGCTGAATCTCTCAAAGCCAGCGTGCGCACGCTGCTGCTGTTTTATCATAGTCTTTACAGGAACATTAATAGCAACTGTGTGCAATCTATAAATGATAAACGGACTAGGAAAAGTCCACAGCTGATTACCATTCACTTATCACACAGAACCGATTCCCCTGGTACTACTTCCATGTTTTTATGCTGCAGCTTTGGCACTCTAACATTTGTCTTTGGCACGTCAGATATTTCTGAGTGCTTTCTCAGCCTCTAGTGCTGGAAGAATTTTACCTAAAGAGTGGATAGAAATTCATTTTTTATTTCCTTTTTTAACTTTCCATAGTCTTGGCAGCAAACTGTGTCATGATGCTGTTGGCAACAACATATTTGCGGCAGAAGGAAGAAAAAGAATCATAAAAATATATGAAAGAAAAAGTTGACATTTTAATGAAATACCTTGTAACTTCTTGGAAAAAGTTATTAAAATGCATTCAGTTTATAGGTGTTTGTACAGATAGGAGGAGACTACTTTCTTATGAAGTCTTTAATAAAAATTGATTGCTAACAAAAAGTCACAGTGGCTAAAAAATCATATTCCAACTTCATAGCTGGAGTGAATTTTAGGTTTGGGACATTCTGGGCTTTTCTGAGCACACATGAAGATCGTTGGCATATGCGCGAGTTCCTGCGAATGCAGCACAAGAACAGCGAGCAGAATGATGGAGCATCTAATGTTCCTTCCAACCCACTACCAAAGCTGGCACTTATTTCTCACACAGCTACAAATAAATGAATTACTTTATCCTAAATGCTACTTTGTCAGCTTCTAGAGGCCAGTACTGCCAGCCCCTACAAAGGTTTTCTCTGGCTCTGAACAAGGAATGATGGTTGCAGCTCCGTCAACGCTCTCAACCCAAGGTCAGCAAGCCAGAATCCCAACAGCAACACAGCTCCAGCCCCAAAGCTGCAGCAAAGGACTCCCCGGGGGTTACGCAGCAGTAAGGAATCCACTCTTCAGCTCATTAGTGCCAAAGAAGAAGGAAATGAAAGGCACTCCTCCCTGTTGTAGGCTGCCATTGCATTTAACATCTGTATTTACACCTCTCATTTTAATATAACATAAACCTAAGGTAAAGCCTCTTATAGCAAAGCACAATAAAGCCATCACCACTGGCATCAGCTGCGCAAGAGTGAGGACAGCAGAGCTGTAGCACCGTGATGTTCTTCAAGGAGTAAGAAAACAGAGAGCGAAAACACTCACAACCAGTCATAGATTTATCTGAGTGACAGAAGAAACAGTTGAACACCCTGGGAGCTTTGCTCCCCTATCTTATACCCCCCCCAAATTTGAGTTGTATTTTCCCTGACAATAATGGCATAAGAAAAAATAAAGGGGAAAATACAGATCTCACAACTGTTGAACACATCGGGCAGTCACCAATTAACGTTTCTCCACAAAAACTGTGCAAAGCAGGAACCAAGCACAGGAATCTCAAACCCGACAGTATGATCATGTGATTTCCAGACCCAAATAAACGTGTCCCGTTCTGTGCCTCCTATTTCACCTTTTCAAAATCTAAACTTGAATTACAGGTAAATCTAAGGAAAATTTACTTCCCGTTGGTTTCAGCTACAGCTGTAGGAAGGACACACTGCACTTCTGGAAAAATTCTGACATTTTAATTTAGTTTGAAACCAAATAAACTCCTCCTGTTTAATGAGACTCTATGGTGGAAAAATAGAACTTCCTTTTTAGGAAGAGCTGAGACATCTCTGACACGGTTTGATCTCATGAAGCAAAAAAAAGAGTTTCAAATGGAAGTGTCATTCCATGAGTAGCAGACACTACTGCTAATGCTTTGTAGAAATACAGCTGAAATTTCCCTTCCCTTCCCCAGAAGTACACTTCAGCCTTCGCCCAAGTGCAATCTCATAAATCTTGAATAATAGAAAGATTTTGGTTGGAAAAGACCCTTAAGATCATCCAAGTCCATCACTGCCAAGTCTGACGCTAAACCGTGCTCCTAAGCACCTGTTCTACCCATCTTTTAAACACCTCCAGGGACGGTGTCTCAACCACTTCCCTGGACAGCCCATTCCAGCACTTGAAAACCCTTTTCGTTATGAGATTTTCCCTAATATCCAATTTAAACCTACCCTGGAGCAACTTGAGGCCATTTTTCCTTCCCTTGCTCTAGCACTCACATTTGTGTAACATTAATCCACGTTGCAAACCACACCAAAAACTTAAGAGAAATGCCAATAAAAGATGAGTTTACAGTACAATCAACTGCCTGAAGTATCCCAATGCACAAACCCGAGCAGCTCCTGGGCAGGCACGTGAGCCCCATCCCACGGCGGCTCCCACGGCCACGTAACGCAGCTCTCATTATCTTTAATTAGCTTTAGTTTCAGCTCTGACAAAGAAATTGTAATCTTAGCTGTGTCACACAATAGCCGGGTTTGCTGGGTCTCCCCACCATCTTAGCACACATTAAACCCCAGGCAGGTTAATTAGCTGTGACTCAGTGGAGCAAACACTGCTGGTGGGACTCCACCCGGAGTGCTCTGAAGGAGAGTGGGACACAGGGCTCGGCTCGCTGCCTGATGGTCAGAGCCGGGAGAAAAAGATGCTGTCATTTAGGATGTTATTTCTAAAACTCTCTTTTCTTTTTTTGGTTAATTAAAGAAGATGCTACAAAAGATCTCCTTCTGTAGGAAGAATACAAGAATACAAGATCTAGATGTACAATTCACCAGGGGTTGTCCCTCACCACGTGTTTGCTCAACGGGGAGTAGAAAAGGTCCCCAGCCTCACTAGTGGTACCACGACACCCATAAATACATATGTACCGCATCAGCTTCTGCCATGAGAATGATGTACAACAATTTGTTCTTATTATTATTATTAGCAGATAGTCATTCCAAAAATTATCATTAAAGATTTCAAGCATATTACTCGTTCAACAACCAGTGCACTAGAACACCCCAGACATATTCCTCTCTTGTAAGACCTTATCTTCAGTATTGTGCCCGGTTCTGGAATCCTCAACATAAGAAGGAGATGGAGCTGTTGGAACAGGTCCACAGGAGGCTACAAAGATGATCAGAGGGCTGGAGCACCTCCCAATACGAGGACAGGCTGAGAGAGTTGGGGTTGTTCAGACAGGAGAAGAGAAGGCTCCAAGCAGAACTTATAGAGACCCTCCAGTACCTGAAAGGGCTACAAGAAAGTCAGAGTGGGACTGTTTAAAAAGGCTTGTGGGGATAGGACGAGGGGCAATGGGGATAAACTGGAGAGGGGCAGATTTAGACTGGACAGAAGGAAGAATTTCTCCACTAAGAGCGTGGGGAGGCCCTGGAATGGGTTGCCCAGAGCAGTGGGGGCTGCCCCATGCCTGGAGGGGTTCCAGGCCAGGTTGGATGGGGCTTGGAGCCCCTGATCCAGTGGGAGGTGTCCCTGCCCATGGCAGGGGGGGTAGAATTGGATGATCTTTCAGATCCCTTTCAACTCAGACTATTCTATGATTCTATAGGTCCTACACACTAGAATAATACGTACGGCACACTAGAATACCAAAGTGTACCCCAAGCGCAGCTACGTTTCTGGGATTCTGTTGACGCTGTATTTGATTTAAGTTGTAAAAACAAAACAGAAATAGTGGGTAAAAAAGTAGAAGACGAGTCTGATCAATTAGCGGCCTTGAAGAATACAGACTGTTTTGGCAGATGAGTTGAAAATTTCACAGCTCAGAAAAAAAGCTTTCGTAACAAAATAAATTTTCCTTTATTGGCAACTACTTACAGAGATTTCAAACACTGGAGTGCATAGCAGTGAATTTAAATGCATGCTGACAATTAAAATTCTGGGTCACAACCGCTGTGTAATAATGCCAATTTGGGAATGCTTATGTCATTTTTATGTTGTTTATGATCTGTTTAAGAACTTTGTTATTAATTATCATACAAACTCCAGTTAATAATCAATTCATGCCACAATTATCATATCAGTTACATTATCTGATTAAAAATTGGTGAGTGATTGGAATTCAAATACAGTATTGCAGGCACAGGCTGCAATCCTAAACAAATACAAGCGTGAAGTTACCGAACAAAAGATTATCTAAGCTTGAATATCTACTGGCATAACTCTTTCACTCTGGATCATTAGCTTCCAGTCCTATTATTACATACAAATGACCAATTTCTGCTAATTCCTACAGCGAATTCCTTTAAACTATTATTTTGTATACATTGTGTTAAAGCTTGTTTAAATTTACATAATTACAGCAATTGTCTTCTAGGCTTACTCTACTGAAATCATTCTAAATGGGGATTCAGCCTATTTTTAAAGATTAGTCAACTTCTATAAAGCAACGTACTGGAATTGATGCTACCTAGATCTTCATGAAGTTTGACCGCAAGAACAAGGAGGCACTTTGGAAAGCCCACGAAAGGACCAGAATGGGATATCAATATGTACAACAGTCAGCAAGAGATATCACAGAATCACTAGGTTGGAAAAGACCTTTGAGATCATCAAGACCAACTGTACCCGTCCAGTACGAAATCATATCCCAAAGTACTTCATCCACCCGTCTTTCAAACCCCTCCAGGGATCGTGACTGCACCCCCTCCCCGGGCAGCCTCTGCCAGGGACTGAGAACTCTTTCTGTGAAGAAATTTTTCCTGATGTCCAATCCAGCAGCTTGAGGCCATTCCCTCTCATCCTTGGATGAAGAGACCAACACACACCTCTCGACAACCTACCTATGCGACTGCGATGTAAGACACAAAGCACCTATCAGCTAACCTTTCTTCCAGGGATGAACTGTCCCTGTGTCTACCTCTAAAGAAATCCTGGACCAGACGTGGCTTCCCAGCCGTCACCTCTGATGAAAAGGTAGCACATCCAACCCTGTTTGGAAATCATTTCTTGGTTTGGCCCTCTCTCTTCAGAGGTTACAGGAGAGGTTGGCCGCAGGTGTAGGGCTCCCTATAAGGAGACACCACTCACACCAAAGACGGTAGCTCTTGCTTTCAGAGCTCTGGAGTGCTCAGACCCAGGATCACAGGCTCTCCCCGTTACTCAGATGGGAAGGAGCACCCAGTGGCTCTGACCTGACCTCCTGTCCCAGCCGGATCAGCTCCAGGCTCTTCGATTTGAGACTGTTCCTTAAATGTGTCCCTCCCAAAGAGCAGCTCTAGCACAGAGTCATCCTTAACCTCCATCACAGTGCACAGTGCAAATCCATCTCACTTTCCTGCATTGGCCTTATCTTCCTTTAATGCTCCTGTTATGCCTTGATCACCTATCAGCCTGACTGCTTCTCTGGCAAGCTTCCTGCCTCTGATGTGTTCAAAATAGTTTTTTGTTATTAGCTCTTCCACATTCAGCAAATGCTCAAAATCTGTTTGGCTTGTCTTTTACATTCAAACTGAGAGCTGACTCTTTTCCCTTTTGAAAAACAAACAACCCAACAAACCTAGGAGCTCCTTCGTATATTGATTTATGTTTTATTTTTGGCAGATCTTCTTTAAAATTCTTATGTAGTGCATATTTGTGTTGAGTAGTAAAATAAGTTGTTGTCTTTAAAGCATCTAAGCCGCCTACAAACATACTCCCCCTCTTAGCTGCTCCTTTAATTTCCTTTTAATTACCTCCCTCATTATTAAGCAGTTCCTCTGTAGGTGCATTGGCCTTTTCCCCCGCCCCCCCCCACCTCCTACAAGGCTGTCCAATGTTGTTATGACTATTCCGGATCGGCTTTTCACACATACTGATTGAAGTAGGTGAAGAACTGCAGTGCTCAGAAGTAACTGAAGAATTATTCTTCCTTGTGCCAACTGTTTTATTATCAAATAAGCATTTCTGGAAGGGGCAACCTGCCTGTGGCACTGCCAGCCTGAAGGTGGATAAACCAACTTACTCTTACTGTGTTTTTCATTAATCTTGTGGCTGTTTTATCACCAGGGCCATGTATTCTCCAGTTGCAGGGGAACTTTTGTTCTAGTATTATAGCGATTACTATCTTTCTGCAACAGCTGGTACGACATCCCCTGAGCTTTCAGACTCCTGCTAGTCATACAAATGCACTCACATGGCTGGTTTGGATCTCATCCGAGGACAGGCTGAGAGAGTTGGGGTTGTTGAGCCTGGAGAAGGCTCTGAGGAGACCTCACAGCGACCTTCCAGTACCTGAAGGGGCTACAAGAAAGCTGGGGAGGGGCTGTTCACAAAGGCTTGTGTGGATAGGATGAGTGGGAATGGCTTTAAATTGGAGAGGGGAAGATTTAGACTGGACATAAGGAGGAAATTCTTCACAATGAGAGTGGTGAGGCACTGGAACAGGTCGCCCAGGGAAGTTGTGGCTGCCCCATCCCTGGAGGGGTTCCAGGCCAGGTTGGATGGGGCTTGGAGCAACCTGATCCAGTGGGAGGTGTCCCTGCCCATGGCAGGGGGGTTGGAACTGGATGATCTTTAAGGTACCTTCCAACCCAAAATATTCTATGATTCATTGTCTACGTCCCCAAGTTTGTCACAACCATTTCATGTTCTTTATGATTTCCTACCTGAACTTCATGTGACTTCTTTCCAGAATAAAATTTCCATGACTTCATCATTCCAGAATCATTCATCCTGAACTTCACCCACACATCCTGACTTCCTTTCACTTTGCCCTCTTATTTGCCTAATTAATAGCGCCAGGAGAGCAGAGCTCATCTCTGCTGTAGGTTATCTATATTTCAAAAGCTTCTCATCCCGATACCTAACAGACCCTTTTCCGTGCCTTCTGCCTGCCTGTCTGGCCTTTGAAGAGCTTCATCTCACTTTCATCTGCTGCCAACACAACTTACTCCTTCCATACCTATGTTCTGAAATATGCTGTTGTACACATACAGATGAGATACTATGCTAATCATTACAACTAAAGCTAGCAAAAGATAATCAGCAGCACTCGATAACACAAGGCAGAGTCCCCAGAAGTTTATAAAAATGAGATATTAACGAGTCGTTCTTTTGAGAAAAAGCTAAACTGCTGCTTGGGTTATGATCTGCTCCCTGTAGGATGCACTTAAGAACCCAAACCCAATATAGAATTATATATTAAGTATGAAAACACCTGGAATCACAGAACGTCTGGAGTTGGAAGGGATCCACTAGGACCATCAAGCCCAATTCCTGTCCCTGCATAGGATAACCCCAAAATTCACACTACATATCTGAGAGCAACCCATCTCGTCATCTACAGTTGTGTAAATAGCCACATTCTTCATAAACAATAACAGTAATTTCCCCTTTACATACTATAACAAATTGAGTGATTAAATTCCTAAGTTTTCTACGCTGGTTCCTTCTTCTAAAAAGAAATGAAAAATTATTATTGCTCTTTTCAGTCACCTGCTTCTCACCAAAACTTCTGCCACATACTAGAAATAGGGTGAAACAATTAGGCTATATCCACACCCACAGGTTGTTTTATCTTATTTCAGGAGAAGAAGGATAAAAACGAGATTTATTTTTTTGCTAACTGGCCATCATTATAGAGAGTAAACCAAAAGAGTGACTTTTCAGAGTATAGATGAACCCTGTTGCGCACTGCTTCACGTTCTCACCATGTATCATCGCATCATTTTAACGAACCTCACAACATTTAAACGTAATACTTCCAATAAACACCACTTCAACAATCTAGAACTCCAAGGCAAAAAAAATAATAGAATACTTTTTGCATACAAAACAGTCCTCCATCATCTTTTTTTTTTTCAAAAGAAAACATCAAACAGCTCAGTTCCTTCAGATGTTGCAGACGAGCACAGTTTGTCACACTGCCAGTGTGGGAGTATCGCCTCCCCAAACCCCTGCACAAGCAGAACGAGCGAATCTGCCCTCTTCAGCCATTATAAAACAACTTGGCTCTGTTGATGTTGTACCAACAACACAGTTGACTGAACAGAGGATCTGTCCTCTTTCTTCTATCCCTGCAGGGCCACAGGATATCAGACTTTAAAAGCCACGATACTTGTCATTCATCCAGGATTTTTGCTTCTCTTCAGCTTCAGGCAGTGGCAATTTGTGTAGGTGAGAGAGGAGAAAAAAAAACTCTAATGGATTTTTGTAGTGGGTTAATTTCTTTAAATTAGTATCTTTAGAAAGTAAGTGGCTGGGAGAGATCGATAATGGGCAGAGGACAAGGAAGTGCTCCAGGCTACGACAGGCACATGTCCCCCACAGCACTAAAGTTTGTCACATGAGTATATTTTCCATATTAAAAAAAGAAAATAAATAAAGAGCCAAATAATTTGTTCTTTTTGAGTTTCTCCACATGACTGAGCAAAAGCAAAACTTTCTACTAAATACTCTCTTTGTCAAAAACTCCCATTTCAGCAGAGGTAGAGCATTTTAAAATTAGACCAAATGGGGGAAAAAATAGTATCTTATTTGGTTTCTTTTTAGTTTTCTCAGCTATAAAGATGAGTTCTAGGAATTAGCTCTCTGATTCTACCAGAAGTCTATTCCTCACGATCAGAAAATGATTTCTGAAAGACCATATAATGATGCAAATTAATGCATCTGCAAAAGGTCTGCACTGATATAGAACGAACGCAGCAGTAAAATATACACCAGCTACTCTGAATAGTAACTATGCCGCTAGCAAAGCAATACGTATGATTATCATCCTGCATTAATTACAATACAAACTGCCATCAAATTCCAGTAGCCGGTAAAAGAATGAAAGTATTGTTTAGACACAAATATTTTTTGCCTGTGAATGGAAGATAATAAATAAATACAAAATGCAAACCATCCTGGTATGAAGTAGCTTCTAACACAAACATCATATGTGGGAGTCCAGCTCATATTGCTTTTAGACCCAGGAGCACCATCCACTTCGCTACTGCTTTTCTGGAAGAAGAGGAAGGCAAATAAATCCAGAATTAGATTTGTATCGATTCTTCTAGATCTCTACTTTGACATTTATTTATATAAAAGATTTCAGAACAGCTGAAATCATTCCCAAGACAAGAAATTAAACAGAAAACCTAAAAGTATAATGCTCCCTCATCCTTGCGTTTGCTTAAAGTAGAGGATTACCAAATTCTAATGAGAGAAAATAAGTAAAGCTGCGTGATACAACTTTTAAATTCAGTCTTAAAAGCCCTGTTTTCATACAAGGTGCAGAGTGAAAAACAACTGAAGGATTTCTCTAATTAATCTCATTATTTTTAAAGAGCAACGTCCCCTTCCTTTAATAAGTGTCAGCAGAGACAAGAGTTCCCATCAAGCATTGAGCCCTCCCACCAACTTGTAAGGATTTAAGTCTTTCAGAAGGAGCTTCAGGACACCGAAGCCAAAACACTCAGTGGGACTTAAGGACTCTGCGCGTCTTCTTTCAAAAGGGACATTCAAAGGTATTGGTAAGGAAATGCTTGCTAAAAAAAAACTCTTCATGAAGCAATTTCAGCCTCATTTAATGTCACATGCTTTTCTGTTGCAAAGGTTGCTCCTCAGTTTGGGGGTTCAAGGATCTCGACAGCCTCAAAGCCCTGAGAAAGAGCCTATTTTGCTTCCCCAGGAAAACACAAGTCCACAACTCCCAGTTAGATACCAAATCCCAAAATGATTCAATGGATCAGAGACTTGATGGAAAAGCTGATCTGACATAAAAGGACCAGTACCACCTGGCTCGATAAAAATTTCCAAACCACAGACATTCAGAGACCTTCATGCTTTGAACAGAAAACTCTACAGAGTTCACTTTAAAACCCAATTTCTTTCTATTTTAAATCTAGTACGAGAAATAGGGAAGGACTAGCTGTTGGGATTTAACAAAGCCACTTGGAACACACGCCAGAATTGCATTTTGTATTAATGAGCTCTTACTATAAGAAGACAGTTTAAAAAGACTTTTTTTTTTTTCACAAATTCAGGTGCTTTGCTATGAGAAGTTCTTGCAAAGATTACAAAGACCTGATTTCAATGGTTCATAATAAAATTTGGGACAGTTCTATGTGTTTTTATACTGATTATTTACAGTTTGTCCAGCGTCATATCACAGCACATACATCTATGCCATCTTTCTTGCTTTTCAGAACAGAACTCTTGGTAGTACAAACGCTCAACACATTTGTTTTGTCATCTGTATAACAATGCAAAATCATTACAATATTTTTTTTCAAGTTATTGGTCAAAAATTCCCCTGAAGTGAGACAATTTAGCAACGCATGTAAACTTTTGACTGGAAAAAAAACATGTCTATCACCGTCTTCAGTTATTAAAAAGTTAGCAGCAGCCAAGCACCACGCTATATATTCCTGCAAAAATATGTCAGAAAAGGAAAAAGAATAGGATAACAAAGTAATTCAAGGGGGAAGGGGCCCCAGGAGGTCTCTGCTTGGACCTCCTATCCTATCAGGTCTCAGATCTAACGTGATTGCTCAGGACTTGATCCTCTCAGGTCCTGCAGACCTCCAACGATGGAGATGGTACAACATCTCTGAGCACGATGCTGCCCTGCTTGGCTGTCCTTGTGAGCTGTCCCATGGGCACAGTCTGGACCTCTCCTCTTCCCATCCAGGTCTGTGGTCCTTTTATCTCCCACCCCACCCTGAGCACTGACTGCAGGGGATTCACTGTGCCCTTCCTCCTCCTGCCCATGTCCCTGCTCTGGCAACTCAGCACGCTGTTGCCTCCCACAGCTGCTTCTCTCCCCGCTGGGCTGCTCCCCAACCAGCTCTGCACACCCGAGACACGTTTCTAAAGCAGCCAAACCCCACGTGCTGCGATTTGAGCTTTCAGCGCAGAGTTGGCTGCCCACAAGGGACTGTGGTAAGGGCAGGGATGCTCTGTGACCATTGATTACGTTCCTCATCAAGCTACTCATTTGCTTGCCAGCGCAGTGCCGTTTCAGTTGTTATTAAATGAAGCTGTATTTTTCATTTACATATAGATTCCGAAGTCCAGCTAGTGTATTCAGGATGACAAATAACAGCACTACTAACGACATGAGGAAAAAAAGAGCTCTACTGCGACTGTGTGATTAAGGGCAATGCTGACGAGAGCAATTCCTGGCTTGTAGCTGACATCTTCAAAACAGCCATCCCCAGAAAGTAGTGATCTGGCTAACATCAATAATTAACAGATAATAGAAAAATCTTAAAATGGCATGATAAAGCAGGATTTCATCTGCAACGTTCGTGTTTCAGCTTCCAAATGCAAGAAAGAGAAACTGCAGTAAACTGTAGATCATGAATGGCTATTACTGTAGATAAATATTATGATCCATGATTATTATTTGTTGTGCACCTCTACAGTTACAACATCTACATACTTTGCACTTCCATATGATCTTTCTGAGTTGAGGAGAAAATATTACTGCAATATTAATTACTTGCTACACAAGCACTCGTAGGAGACAAATTGTACCGAGATAACACTTCATGTTCTAAACAGAAGTCGTACATAACGCCACTGCTGGCTGTGCAGAGCCAAGGTGGGATTTGTAAGGAGAACCAGGCACAGGCTGCATAAAACAAAGCTGGAAAGTGCAATTTGTTGTCAACCCTTCTGCCAAATAAAGAAACCACAAAGAATTTCCCATTCTGTAGGGCTTTGTACTGAGTTACAATTAAAATTTCTACAACACGCTAAGGCTGAAGAGTTGCACAGATTTTAAATCATTCAGGCTGATCTCAGTGTAGGAAAGTTTTACCCCTTCTGCCTCAAGGTAAAAGATGAAGAACTGCAGATTCTGAAAAGGGGAAGGCTTTGAGATGGGTAAAAGGCAAGTCTTAAGTTCCCGAAATGCACGAACGCAAGCTTGTATTAGCTGAGAGTTTTTTGAGACTTGAAAAAATAACCCGTTTCACACAGCTGCAACTTTCTAGACATCAGTTTGCTAAACAGCTGACAAACTGGGCCAAAACGCTTCTGGTGTCAAACACACTTATTACGTTTAATTATTGACCTATTCATAGGTCGCACAGTAATCCTATGTACATCACACTGATGTTGGGCACGTGCACAGAAATCCTTCCAGCTACATCTCTATACACCCCAATTGCTCAACCCAGTCCCACTCACGTAACCAAACTTCACATCTATCCACACCAGAGTCCACTGCAATTCAAACCAAAGCGCTGTTTTGAGAGGATTAAATACGGCACCAAGCGACCGCACAGTGCCAGAGTGGGAGGCAGCGGTCACCTCAACAGCTGAACAGCCCTCAAAGGGACGATTTTGTCCTAGAAAGCAAACCCTTTCTTGGCACCATGGGCCACACGCACAACCTGTTTTAATTAGCTCTGTTCAATTTAGGTTTCTAACAGTAAAGTAAAAGAGTAGCCCTAACAAACACAAACAGAACTATCCCAGAACGCAGGATGATAATATCTTAGGGATTCCTCCAGTTGGTGTTTCTACCTGCACCGCTGTCTCAGCAATACCCAAATTCCAATGGGGAATGCATCAAATTTAATAAATGTCTTTTATAAATCATGAATTGTTTTACTCCTTGGGTGACGGAGTAAGCTAAAGGAGTTAGAAAATAAATGAGTGTGTTTTGGCAAGACTGCATATGGGTATCACCTACTTCTGAATAATATTTACATGATTTAAGAATAGGCCGTTCCATTGAACTGAAAATGTGAGTTCCTTGTTGAATTAAAGAGGATGGAAAATAATTAATGCAGACATACTGAAACAACAGGATGAAGGGCTAATCCTGACGTATTTGGAATTACGAAAAAAATACATCATTTCATTAAGCTGCCAAAGTAGCTGACTCGGGAGACTGAAAATAACACTGATTTTTTTTTTTTTTCACTTCGATGCTTTTAATTTGAGTATAGATCAGAGGTTTGAATGCATAATATCAGATGATTAGAAAACTGGATGCTTTCTGAGTCAAAAAATTCAGGCAGCAGGAAAGGTTACAAAATTCTTTCTGTCATTGCTTATTCTAATCTGCAACATCTGGAATACAATAGCACAGAACAGCAGAGAATTTGGCTAAATCTTTTTGTGAGTAATATGGTGCTCCTCTTCTCATTTTAATTTAAATAGCTTGAAATTGGACATTTAGATTAGGCATTAGGAAGCCATTGTTCATGCTGAGGGTGGGGAGGCCCTGGCCCAGGGTGCCCAGAGCAGTGGTGGCTGCTCCATCCTTGGAGGGCTTCCAGGTCAGGTTGGATGGGGCTTGGAGCCCCTGATCCAGTGGGAGGTGTCCCTGCCCATGGCAGGGGTGGCACTGGATGGGCTTTGAGGTCCCTTCCAACCCAAACCATTCCGTGATTCTATGATTGTCAACATTATCTCAACCATCACTCAGGTTCCCATCTCCTACCAGCACTTCTCAGGTGATTATGGGACCTGATGGAGCATATTTCCTGCTCTTCTGTCAGCAACTTCAAACTTCCCACTGATCTCAAGACCCTTACGCAGTTCCTACAGATGCCGATATTGCAAACAGACCTGTAAATAATTGTTGCCATTAGAAGAGATTATTTTCTACCAGCCGCACAACAGCTTGTTTCACATGTTATAATTGGTCGGAATGAGAACGACCGGTTAAACACATCTTTATTTAAAAAAAAAAAAAGAAAAACTTTAAAAATGGGAAAAAAAATCTTTTACTTTGCATGAAAATTTTCTGTTTGGGCAGATAACTCCAATTGCCAACTTTTTCTCAAAAAAAACCAGTTTCAGCAATCATAAAGAAAGAACTTTTTGTTCTCAGTCAAATGAGTCCTCTGAAGACTTCTACCCTCTCACGTCACTTCTCCAGCTTGCACTCTACTTCCAAATGCTTTTGCAATCTGATCATTGAATCATTGAATCACTAGGTTGGAAAAGATTTTTGAGATCATCAAGCCTAACAACATCTGTCCGCTACTAAATCATATCCCTAAGCACTTCATCCACCTGTCTTTTAATCCCCTCCAGGGATGGGAACTCCACCCCCTCCCTGGGCAGCCTCTGCCAGGGCCTGAGAACCATTTCTATGAAGAAATCTTTCCCAATGTCCAATCTAAACTTCCCCTGACACAGCTTAAGGCCATTCCCTCTTGTCCTATCACCCATCACTTGGGAGAAGACACCAACACCCACCTCTCTACAACCTCCTGTGCAAGGTGGGTACCTAAATGACACGCCAGCTACGAGCCCAAAACTGAAGCATTGATTTGCAGAGGCCAACAGATTATTTTGGATGAAGTACCAAATCCCACAATCAAGTGGAATATTACTCATCCAGAATTACTACTGTCCATGGTGTGCCATCTGGTACTGAAGTCAACACGCGCTACGGTTGGGGAACACGGAGACTGAGCCAATTGTCACCTGAGTTGCCAACTTTTGGCGAGAACTGGTCACGCTATTTCCAGCCAGCAGAAGTATTTGTATACTATAAGGAAGGGAAAACATAACAAGCAATCTCCGAGAAAAGCCTAAAACAGGAAATTAAGAAATCCCATCTAACCGTGCACGTGTATTGAAAACGGGAGAACACAAGACTCAGCACATAAAAAACCAGTATGTGCGCGTGACATAATAAATACATTTCTGTGTTGGTAATGGGAAAACGTAATAGGGAACTTTAACCCACAGAACGTGTCGCCGTACAATAATTCAGGTGTTGCAGCTGCAGCTCGCCTTTAAAAAAAAGAGTAAAGTACTCACTAAAGGGGAGAAAGGTTTCAGATTCTCATACGAGAGCTGTTAAGATATGTGAGCTGCTTTGTCAGTTTTATGTTGTAACCGAAAAGATAAGCACCTGTTGCCTGAGGAAATACAGCACATTGCTTAATGCAAGGACATTCCACACTTACCGAAATGAGCAGCAAAGAAGGAAAAGTAAATGAAAAATGAAAAATTATTTTCCTAGCTAGGGGCTTGGTGAATGGCTCGTGGGAAAAAAAAAAAACAAAACACTGGAAAATACCAGATTGTCTTTTGTGTAAATGAGGAAACCAAGACAAACACAGAAAACGATCCTACTTTCGTATCATAAAAAATAACGAGTAGGAAGATGAAAAGAGATTGCTAAAAGATATATATTTTTAAAATGCTGTTTATGTTTTTGCCCATCTCAAATGATCGCTCTTGATTTATTGGCGCAGAGTATATTGCTGCAGCAATTGAAGTGATGATAATAGCATGGAAAAAATGTTGATGCTGTTTAGTTTGATGATTGATTGAAGCACTACCAAACCAGCAAGGGGATTTATCAATGTGCCTCTGAACTTTGTAAATGATGCTTCTGGAAGTCTGTAAACAAACTAAACTGGAAGAAAACCATCCGTGCCTCCCACTGCCGAGATGCACAAGGACTCATTTAATGAGTATTGTTTCAATTAGGGCTGATTAACGGTAATAACTCTCCATGCATTGCAACACTGAGGCCGACGGGGCAGCTCAGACATAGGAGAGCTAAAGCAAAGTTATCAAAATAGGTTCACGCGGCCAACCCACCTGCAGCAGATCACAAGGCTGGAAGGACACAAGGAGGCACCTGAGATGAAAAAGTCAGTCCATCAGTCACCGCAATCGGCCTGGCCATGACCACCACAGTCTCATCACTGCCATTCTCTCAGTTCCCAGTCCTTTGTCTACCAATCAATACCCTTTACTGTCTGATTTTTATAGTTACTTCTTCTCCCAGTTTACTTCATCTCCTAAAAACATTTTGAGCCTTTGCACCTGTGAATGAAAAAATTCTCTGATCAGCATGGCTACTTATTTTTGTGTGTGCTACACTTCGCGTGAAAGAAAACAAGACTGAAATGAGTAAAGACAGACCATTGTATTGCAAACGCATTCATAGAGTGGGACCTACATTTTTATCCAGCATCAACAGAAAGTCCACACAACTTAAAACCTTTTACTAGAAGCAGACATATGAAAAAATAGAGCAAAACCAGCATGTTTACCAAAAGAAAGGCAAAAAAATCGAGCCCTGTGACAATCCTTGAGGTCTTGGAAGCCAAGGCACTTGTCAATCTGAATTTCTGACATTTTTGCCCTTTCTTCTCAATTGAAGACCAAGACTTTAAAATAGCCTGTGCCGCTGTCGATGGTTGATTACTTCACTGAACACCACTCCAGAGAGGGCTAACTCCCAGCTTCTGGATTAACATCAGAATGCATGAATCCCAGTTTTTGCTTTTATCGATACTGGCAGATAAAAAGACAAAAATAACCATCAGAAGTGCCAGAATAAGACACGAAATAAGAGAATCTGAAAAATCTTATAATTGTGGGTAGAACTGTGAGATGAATGTTTGAGCTGAAAAGAGATGAATGTTGCATTTCGATACACAGAAATCGTTTCCGTGCTGTCAAATTTCATAACAACACAGATTAAAACAAATTAGTGAGGCGGCTGAATCTGTGCTTCCAATTGCTCTTGCGGTGCTTTGTTTTGAACTTCTCTGTTCAAGCCACAGGAAGACGGGCTGGAGCGCTAGGCTGTTCACCTGGTGTGAAGAGAGCTCCACCACTGACTTGTGCAAGCAACTCTACACCACATGAGGCAGCAAAATTGTTGGACATGATCTCAGGTCCCACAAGCAACAAGCAGTAATTACTCCTTCCTCACCTAATGAGTCCTCCTGCGATGCCAAAACAAAGCTGATCTAGCAGATACGTGCTGCAGAAACACAGAGCTCCCCAGTCCTCCTCTTCCTTCCCTTCTCCGCAGCCTCCTGGACTTCTCCCATGAACCAGGTCAACACAAAAGCCAGCGGAAAACTAAAAAGTTCTCTGCCAGGTTAAAACCACAAGTGAAAGATCTGACAAGTGCAGGAGCAGGAAAGGTGGAGAAAAGGGAGGAGGAGAAGCGGAGGCAAACAGGACCTTTTCTTCCTGCGGGGACAAGCTGTAGCATTCACATTTCCTTAGCCTGGGCAGACCGCGGGGCTGACCTGACCTGCTAGAACACATCTCACCCCAACTTGCTTGTTTGTTGCAACTCAGGCATCTCTAACCCTGAGTCTCTCAGAGTTCAGTGTACATCTGATGGGGAAAAATTCAACGGACCCATCTCTATCTCAGCTTATAAGACAAATACATTCCACTTTCTCAAAAAGAAGCCATCGTTATATTACCAGTAGCTGTTAAGCAAAGACTGTGGTGGCTGAATGGGTTTGCAGAATGGGCAGCAGAAAGGCCCAAGATGGATCTTTCAGGGTGGAGAGAACTGCAGAATCAGCAGAAATTCTTATATGCGTCAAATAAAATTTTACAGTCAGATAACTAAAACAGAGTAGTTAAATCGCACTGTAAAAACTCATCAAGGAAATGCAGAGGAGCTCTACAAAAGCAGGACGGGAAACGACGTCTTCTATGAATTCTGCTCGCCAAAAGTCTGTTCCTCCGTTAGCAAAGGGAAAAGCATCCCAGCTTGCCGTAAAGCATTCTGTCGGGTCACATTGTGCTGCACTCAAGCATGTTGCATCGGCCGTGACAGAATAAACACCATGACATAACACAACCAAACACAGCGCAATCAGACGCCGGCGCTCCTTCCTTGGCCTCTAACAATTGTCACTCTGGGTAGGAAGCAGCTCACCTCGATTTTAAAGTAGTATTGACTAGAAAGTGCTGGGAGGTTGTTTGGTGGAGCCGCTGCCCACAGACTGTCAGAAATCCCCCGTGTACTTCTAAAGGTCCCCGGTGAGAAGAAGGGCAAACTCTCAGGCTGTTGACCCAAAAAACTACACGCCGGTCTAAACTACTGTAGAGTTACTCCAAGATTTTCATAGTCACCGATAGCAATCTTTCGCTTCTATTTTAGAAAAATAAAATGAAAATAATGCAGAATTAATTTGAAAGGAAAAGCAGCCAGCATTTGCATATTACCTGACAGTCAGGAAACGGCGGTTTTTACTGCAGGGAGCTGAGAGCCTGAGGATAAATAAACAAATAGGCACAAGTAAAGAGAAAAGATTAAACGCAGAGGGTTTTCTATATATACATACAAATTATTTAAAGGAGGCACCAGGAGAGAAGTATGCCTTTGAGTTTGAGTCCACAGTGCACAATTAACTCAGATGACTGGCACCTCAATTACAGCACCAGAATTACCCAAGGCGAGCACGAAGATCCTCACAGCTCCCATCTCACTGCATCCTCCCGGGAGCATCTCGGAGGCATCTGCACTCTTTTTCTGTGCCAAAAATGCCTTGGCATTCCTCTGCAAATCAATGGCAAGAAAAGGCTCGAAGAAAGGAGCGGAGGGGGTGGGAGGAACCTGAGGTGAAGAGAAGATGAAAGAAAAATGAGATTGAAACACAGCTCAGATCAGAAAAAGTCCACAAAAAAACAACAAAAGAGACTTCTCCAGGTGTCTTATGCAGCTTCTCCCACTGGCAGAAACCTCTGCAGGCTTCTCCCTGAAGATTTTGTTGATAATTTGTTTTACGGTTTGGGATTTTTGAGGTTTCTGTTTTCTTTTGTTTGGCCAGAGCTTATGGGTAGACGGTAGCAGAAAGGAAGCACTTGTTAAGATGCCCTTTAAGTACAGGAGGATCTATGGGCGCAGTTTCAAGGGTGACGGAAACAGAGGTGGCCTGAGCCACTCACTTGGCGTCCCCTTCCTCCTTCACCCCTAAATCCCAGGCTTTTTATCTTTAAGCTAGGCCCTGGCTCCTTAATTCTTTTTAGGTTCCTTATAGACCACTTTATCTACAAAGTAACATAGGTGCCCAGTTCTTTAAATGTACTACATTAGTGAAAAATGTCACATTTCTGAACACACTGAACTAATTTTTTTAGACTTTATGCCTTAAGTAGAAAGCCTTTTAGCATCTGGAGGTCAAGTCAACACACATTCTCATACTTTGCAATGGACTTGCTTGAGAAGAATTAAAATGTTAAGCTTTGACATAAACAACAGTCAAGATTTTTTAAGGATCTGCCCTGATTTCTTTGGGATGTGGAATTTCTAAGAGTTTGTAGAGACTAACTCGGCAGAACTTTGATCAACATTAAGAACTTCATTTATTACAGAGGACAAACTATTATTGACAGAAAAAGCAATGTCACTGGAAAAAACCAACTATTTACTGTCAAATAAAGTAATGCATTAAATTCAAACCTCCAGGCTTTTGTATAATTTCCTTTTGAAAACGTTAAAATTCTCGAGTACATTCAAGCTAACTGTCAGTAAATTGCCACACTTTCCCTCCCTGACAACTTCGAAGCTGAAAAGTAGTGCAGTTTTGCTATGCTCAACAAATTTCCCAACTTCAGAAGTTGCAGAGCATATGTTTAAGCACTGGCACCTACGGTGGAGCACAGGGTTCTGCTGTCTTTACCCTCCTGCACTGCGGCGAAGCCCACGAACGCACAACCCCCCGTGCGCCGGCGCTTATGGGGTTAAAGCAAAAGAGTTGAACTTGTCAAGATATTTTTGCATTGTCTAGCAAAGTTGTTTGTTCTGTGGTAGATGCTGCAGGGTATCAGTCACTTTGAAGGAGAGGATGTCCAAGCAGTCCCACAGTCAGACAGTGACTGGCACTGTCAGTAAATCGTTTTGTCAAGGATTCATTTTGCAGCAAAGCAAAGGAAATTGTGTGATTGTCTGAAGCGAACTGAAGCATTTTGTATTTATCGGCATGCTGAGCCCACGATAAAATGATCAATTACGGCTTGTTAATACCACTCAATAATAGTTTGGCCACGAGCTTTCTGACTTGCTCTGTTGTCGGTAGTTTCCCAGCATAGCAGATCCTCTCTCATTTTTAAGTGGAACAGTGGTACCCTTTCGGCTTCGTGATATTTTCAGTACAAAGCAGGGAAGTAAAACATTTTTCCACATCCCTGTCTTCATTTGACCCAAGCTACCATCTTCTGTCACGTGGCTCCACACACCGTATGAGCTGTTTGTGAAAACAGCAGAGAGAAGCAGAGCTGCGGTGATGGTGCTGTTGTGATTCTGGCCAGGTCCTGCACAAAATAACCAGAGGTAACAGGCTGTGGAATTAAACGCTCTCAAAGAACACTGGAATTTTCAAATGCCAGCCTGTAGAGAAAGCAATTTTTTGGTGCGATAGAAATCTATCACCCATTTGGTTGGCCAGAGGCTGTGCTTTTAAACTGCCGTAAGACATCCCTGTACAACCAAATACATCTGCAACCAGACTTCAAAGCATAAATATAAACCAGAGTGGTTTGCAGAGCATTCAACCCATAACTGTTATTTCCCAATCAATATTGGTAAATTTTTTTCACACCACCTATAGCTCTTATTTCTAATTCGTGGACCGACGAGCCCTCTGGGACTGGAGGTATGCTAGAACTGCATGAGAAGCTGTTTAGTGTCCTAAAATGTGTTGAGCCCAGCTCTCCAGCTTCCCTCTGATAAAGTCAATAGAAGACAAGGAGTGCAAGAACAGTGACAGTCATAGAATCAGGGAATGCTTTGGGTTGGAATAGAACTTAAAGATCATCAAGTTCCAATCTCCCTGCCATGGACAGGGACACCTCCCACTGGCTCAGGGGCTCCAAGCCCCATCCAACCTGGCCTGGAACCCCTCCAGGGATGGGGCAGCCCCCACTGCTCTGGGCACCCTGGGCCAGGGCCTCCCCACCTGAACAGGAAAAGAAATTCTTCCTAATATCAAGTTTAAATCTTCCTTCTTTCAGCTTAGAATCAACTTGAAATAATCAAGTTTTCTACTAATTGACTTTAGATAGCAATAGGACAACTTTCCTAGATCTCCTTCTAGGCAAAGAACAAAAAGAGCAATACCAGATCAATACTCAGCTGAACGCGTAGAAATTGGTGCCATGGCTAATGCTGCACAACAGCAGTGATTCAAACTGTATTAAGAGAGGGATTTCAACCCACTTTGAAATCTTTCAGTGAAAGCTTTTAGTTTTAGCCCATACACACTCCACATGACGATCCACAGAGTCTCTAAGAAAAAAGACTTGAGAAAACAAGTGAGGATAATTATTTCAGATATACACCAAAGCTCTACAAGAACTTAGAAAAGTACAGTTATTAGTTCATGTTGATAACAAATGTGGCCTCCTTCCCTCGCTCTGGTTTTCCCAAACTTGGACACTAAATGCACTTTTGGAAATAATTTTAACTAGCAAGCTACCTGCAAACTAGGCACAGAAAAGGAAAAGTAAAAGAAAAACATAGCAGGGGCTCTAGAGGTGGATATGGGAGGAATAATTAAAAGCATTTCAATTAAATACATATAGCGAAGCCAAGCAATACCTATGGGCCACACAGCTGTCAACACACACTTGAAGGATGTAAACAGAAAGAATGGAAAAGAAAGATTTAGTGCAACTTGCTGGGCATAGCTAGGAGTGATGTGATTAAATTAAGAAAGATAATTCAGGTTGAATCTGAAGAGCAACTTCCTGACAGTGAAATGTTTCAGCTTCAAACAATCTCCCAAGCAAGCAATTAATCCCCACTCTTTAAAACATGACCGGGCAAGAGGCCTTGAACATGCAGAATGAGGAACGCTGCTGGTTTTGCCAAAAGATGGATTGGAAAATGAAGTAAGCCTTTAATTTCCTTAATAACTGTGAATCTACCATCCCAGTGGGGATAGTATAATGGTGAAACCAAGGAAAAAAAGAGACGGATGGGAGGCAGAGCCATCCTAAACTCACAGTTAACTGTATTTCTTGGAGCAAATACTTTAATATTAATACATATAAAATAAAAACTGATGCTAGGGAGAGGGGGAGACAGTCCTAGGGGGGCACTCAGCATGCCCCTAGTAACTTATTATGGTAGTTTCCCTAAGGTTTCCAAAGAGCTGTCCCTCAGCCTACGGCAGCACATCTCTCCCTGGATCTGGTTGCTGGCGTTCCACATGTTTTCTAGATCAAGGTGGCCTTAAACACAGCATCAAGCAGAGAACACTAAGTCTGCACAATGCACTTGTTGAGAGTTAGCTCCGGCAGCGAGGTGTGGAGCCCTTTCCCTATCCTGCTCCCCTCCGGCACAGTGCCAGCTGCAGCGCATGCTTCCGTCTCCATCCTCCAGTTGCCCAGCCAGCTTCTCCTGATCCCTTCCACCCTCTCTCCACCAACATCGTAGCAAAAAGAGAAAAAAAAAGGATGAGACTAACTCTCATTAACCTGCCACGCAAATTAAATCAACTAAGGAGAGGCAAACTCAAGAGCTTTGCCCAAGGTTACAATCATATTCAGAGGCAAAGCCAAGACTAGATCTGGAATCCTGCTTTCTCCTGTAATGTTTAGACTACAGCTCCTGCAGCAAATGCTTTCACACTTTATAGTGTTTACTAACTTTGTAATGTCTGCTAACATACTGCTCTGCCTGAAAAGCTACACAAGAAAGAATTTAATCAATGGAAAATAAACGCAGTTATTAGGAATTACGCAAGACAGCACTTAACAGCTTAGAACAGTTGGCCAATTTCTATTGTTTCACGAGAAAGCCAACAGTTGCAGTATTACAGTAAGGAAGAAAAGAACAGAGATTATTCAGGCTTCACTTGGAAGGTACTAGAAGTGCAAAGCACCATCCATCATCTTTATGGTACATCGCATCACCTGAGGCATGAAGTAATCATCTAAAAATGCACTGCCTGACGTGACCATTGAGTATAATCAATAGCCTCTACGATCAGAGAACAGTAAGAAAGATCTATTCTACTGATGTCTTGTTTGAATACAAAGATGTCCATTATCAGATAGGCACAACTGGAGAATTTACCTGACGTAGACTGAAAAGTGCTTATTTTAGAGATAAAAGTGCATGGCTCGATAAATCTGTAAATCATTACCAAAAAAATCTGATTGGTTCTGTATGTCAACTTAACTCATGGAGTATAAAAGAGCTAGGTTAAAAAAATCAGCTCTCTCCGTGTCTGCACAGAACAGTTGCCAATTTCATTTTTATAAATATGCATTCAAAAATATATTTAAAAAATAAAATAAAAAAATGCACGTTCCTGCACTACAAAACCAGTAATCTCAAGTTCCAGCTAAGGCACACTTACAGATGATGCCAGCCAGCCAACACAATCCAGAAAGGACAGTGACCTGAACTGGCTGAAACAAAGGCTAACGCTGAAGTTTAAGCATATTTTTCTGTCTCCGTAATTCAGCTCACACAAACCAGACGCTATTTCTCAAACGGACAGGCTCGGAAACAGATAGCATTGAATGACACGAAACACCACTTTAACAACCCATTCCGTTCAGGTTCTTGGGACCATCCTGTGCCAACGGCCGGAGTTTCTTTCTCAGATTCATGACTGAATTGCCACAGGCTGTGAATTAGAGAGAAAAATGAAGTGGTTTGGAATGCACAGAAAACTACGCTCCACATGGACCTAATGCGCGTGCAGTTCAGGCCATACATGTAAGAAAAAACACCAAAAGACTAATGCCTTTTCCGTCTGAAGTCCATGCTGCATATACATGGCTGTGTAAGCGCAAGGGTTGATTTTTCAGGGGAGGGGGCTTAATTGCTGTACTCTGAGAAACAAAACGGGCAGAGAGGGAGATGAGCTGGACTGAGATTGAGCTACAAGTCCAGACAGACAGACTGTGACAATATACATCGGGTCCGGGATGGGAGGCTGCAGGTCTCCTCTTATCAGTTTCCATTTCTAATTTTAAAGGCAGGAGTCGCTTCACATGAAAGCAAAAGTGAGATGCAGGTTAACAAGCAAAGTTTCCTGAGTAGGACCAGTCAGTAGTCTTATCTGCTACTACAAAGCTGACAGCGGTCATTCAAAATCTCATCAAATCTCTGGAAACCTCTTTGGCCCTCTGAACTTCTTCACTGCAGCTCACCAGAGAGCATCCAAATGCAGGTGGACCTGGATCCAGGCTCCAGATAACCACACCGGTCCAGAAAATGTTTGTCAGACAGTCATGAATGTTACCGAGTGGTGTTTCCCTTCTGTAACTTTTTTACACACGCTCAGACTTTCTCTATCACTCTCATTCTTTCTTCACTCTTGCAAAACACTCCCAGCTTAAATTGCAGCCTTTGGAGCCAACACGTCTGGCTGTAGCTGCTCTGTCATTCATAACCCTATTATGCAAATAAAACAGAGACAAGCTGTAAGTTCCAATTGAATCCAAACACCCTGGAGCATCCAATAAATGGAGACATAACTCCATGGATGACACACATTTGTCATCCAGCTGAGAAATCTTAGATAGAAAGATGAATAAGAGTGAATTTACAAATGTCAAGAAGCTTCAGGATCCGGTTCCCCATTTCTATTGCTTCAGGGAAGAGTTGAGACCTAGGGAAAAAAAAAATCCCTCTCGTGAAATGGCAACTGTGTTTGTGCTTATTACTTTCCTTGAAAGCTGATCTAGGGAGAAACGGGCTTGACTTGGGGTTTATTATTTTTGCAAATATCTCTGAAGAACATCAAGGGGTTTACTTCAAACTCTACGTCACCCTCTTCCCAAAAGAAAACAAAAAGAATAACAAAAAAAAAAGTTGACGAAAGTTAAAAACATAAACATTTTCTTTATGTTTTGAGAGCATGATTTTAGTTAGATCATGGATTGAGCCCTGAGGGTACAGAGCATCTATGTAAGGATAATATTTTAGACAATGTGTTTGGCTGATCACAAGCAAAATGGGAAAGAACGCGAGCCACAAAATATCAGTTAACATTACTGGCTAATAGAAGAGATTCTAATCAATATTCCTATTTTAGCACTAATTTACTGTTGATATTGGCAATATTAACAAGGAAAACATCAATTTCTAATTGGTAATATTAACGAGGCCCACAAGCAATAAATACCATTGATTAGGCACGTGGATATTCCTACTAGCTTAGAGAAAAGTCGTGCCCAATTTCTGGATCTATTTATCCTCGGTCTGGCATTTCTATTGTTACAGAAGAGGGAAATGAGTATTTAGAAAACAAATGAAACAATTTAAGGTTTGATATTCAATCTTTTCGTATTGCAACATGTTTGAAAATCCCTGCGATGTCTCACTAGTACAGACTGGTCCACAAACACCTTTGATTACAATCGTTTAGATGTGATTCTAAATGCTGCTTTCGATAACCAGAAGGCTTTGAAGTAGGTAAGGATGTAGTGCTGAGAAGTGATAGCGATGACGGCTGCCATGAAATGAGTGTTTATAGAGGTTTGCAATTGCTTTTGGATCAAAGTCAATGGATCTATCAGTCACTTTGAAATGCAGCGTATGGAACATTTGTGCCTCTGATGGAGGCAAAATAACAGCGGAGATGAGCAAGCCAGGACTAACCCAAGAGTACTGGAAGTTTTCATGCAAATTCAGGGATTTTTTTTTTATTACATGTGACACAGGAGGTGTTCCTTGCAGTGCTGGCATGTGGGTCATCAACTGGAGCATCAATAGCCGCCTCCAAAGGCCTGTCCAGCCGCCCTGATGCCAGGGGTGCAGGGCTCTGCGGGATCCTCTCCTTCCAGGAGCCTCCCTTATGCTTCCCAAGAGATGAAAGCATCTTACTAAAAAAACTCGTATCTACCAGTTTCTTCCTCCCAGGCAGAGTAACGTCATAAATGATTAAAAACATTAAGAATTACCATTTCCAGATCCTCAGCTGCTACAATAAATCAGCACAGCTCCAAATGCTTTAGTACCGTCAGATCAGTTTACACCAAATGACAGCGTGGCTTTGTCTACATTTTGTTTCGTGCCTGTACGGGTGCTTACTCTGGAAAACTCACAGGTCAGCAATTAGCTGAAGGAATTTTTTCACACATTTGTTGTTAACATACAGTCTCACGCTTACCAACGTCGTTGTTAGCGCTGTTTCCCACAAATACAAAATGAGGGGTATAATATAAATACAGAGGTGAGATGAAATCAGATTGTAAGATTATTTACTGCCTCCGGTGTTTTATGGTGGTTTTACCACTGAAACAAGTCTGTTCACATCTACTGACCAGAGCTGGTGTACCTTACCTTGGCAGGAGAGGCCTCAGAAGCAGGTGTGCTTTGTAGCATTAATTAGAACAAGTATCCATAAAAATTCTTACAAAACAAGGTGTTTTCCAAGCATATTCCACCTTGTAAAGATGATAGAATCTTTGGGTTTGGGTTGGAAGGAACCTCAAAGCCCATCCATTTCCACTCCTGCCATGGGCAGGGACACTTCCCACTGGATTAGGTTGCTCCAAGCCCCATCCAACCTGGCCTGGAACACCTCCAGGATGGGGCAGCCACGACTTCCCTGGGCAACCTGTGCGATCCCTTACCACCCTCACAGTAAAAAGAATTCTTCCTAATATCAAGTCTAAATCTTCCCTCTTTCAGCTTAGAATCGACTTGAAATAATCCAGTTTTCTACTAATTGACTTCAGAAAGCACTAGGAGGACTTTTCTAGATCACCACTGCTCTGGGCACCCTGGGCCAGGGTCTCCCCACCCCCACAGCAAAACATTTCTTTCTAAGATCCCATCAAATCTCCTCTCTTTCAGCTGAAAACTATTTCCCCTTGCCCCGTCCCTGCTCTCCCTGATCCAGAGCCCCTCCGCAGCTTTCCTGGAGTGCCTTTAAGTACTGGAAGCTGCTCCAGGTTCTCCCTGGAGCCTTCTCCAGGCTGAACAACCCCAACTCCTTCAGCCTGTGAGATACAGGAAAGGAAGTCTCTTGTATTTACTTTTACTGGAAAAGCATGATGGACTGGTCTTGACACCACTTCATTTTGCAAAGGCTAAGATTAGATATAATTACAGCAACAAAGCCACCCTCCCTTGGATTGGCTCCATCTCACTGCCAGGGAATTCAGGGATACCAGAAGATTTTTACAGTTTACAGAGTATTCTGCGCCTGCACCATTGCAGAGGGGCAAATGCTGCTATCCCTCACGATGTCTGTAAGGGTGTCAGCACTGCCTGGGAAATCCTTCAGATCACTGCTCTGGAAAAGAGGCCTCGAGATTCGTCATCTCAAGAACTGGATGCCTGATGGCGGTCATTTATTTTCCAAAAGAGAATTTAAACAATCGGCGACTGAGTAATATTTGGTAGGGAAAGCATGCGTAGAGCAGCAGGCCGCACTGCAGCCAGCAGACATCGTTGCTTTTAATAATAGCAAATATAAATAAATTAAAATAACTGCATCAGTTTAGAGAAGGGGGAGATTGAAGAAAGGGATCAAAGTGGGCATTTGCTGGAGTGTCATGGAGAAGACCGCCCATATCCTCCTGAAGAGGACACCCTCTCTCATGTGGCACTAGGGAGCAGTGCAAGGATCCCATATGTTGTGTCCTGTGGCAACTCAGAAGAGAAGGGTCCTTTTGGTGCTTCTTTCCCTCCTCTCAGCCCTTCACCTACCGCTCTTTTCCTTCTACTGAACGGATAATTTCATTAATGAGTGAGGACCTTTTGTCCCCCAAGCACACAAACCCCATTTCATGGTTGATACTTCATTCTTCAGACCACCTTCCCGCTGCCCCATCCCCATGCAGCTTTGCATGACAGGGAACATCTATTACTCAGCATTTGCACAGTCCCCAGCAAACAGGGACCTCCTTCTGGGTAACTCGTACATTATTGTAACGAAACGAACATCAAGAAACAACGACAGCATTAGGACTCAGATGAGTCTGAGGTTTGCCTTCATGATGTTACCATTTTCTTTAGAATAAGATTGTCCCACTGCCTTCACAGACTATCAACTAAGGTCAACAAAAAACATGCCAAAAAAGATCAAGAATGATGTTTAAAATACTGAATGAAAATCATTAAAAATGTGTTTTAGAAAAAAAAAATCGTCTTTTCTTTGATTTCATCACCATCTCATTTAACGAGCTCGGAGCCTTCCCCAAAGCACTTGGTGAATCTCAGCTCTTGAGATGTTTCAGCCACAAAACAACCTACTCGTAATGGACAAAACCTGAATTTCTTCATTGTCTCACAAACGGTCTTGACAGAGGTTTAAGATGCTGTGTCCTGAGTTTTTAGACTTTTTCTTTTTTTTCTTTCTTTTTTCCCCCCAAGAATGCTGACTTCCATGAATATTATATCACATTTCCCAAAAGCAGCTATTTATTGCGTCTGCTTGCCCTTTATTACACGAAAAATAGAAAGCTTGTATTTTCTTTTGCTGGGTAAAGATGCTTCATAAGTAATCTAAGAAGCTACTTTCATGTTTGTTCAATAAGTATTTCAAGATGCTGCTATTTTGATAATGTGCTGACTGATACATAATTCACAGCAATGCAAAGTTTAATAATATCTTCAAACTCAAATAGAAAATGAGCTCTCAATTCTGACATGCTAAATCTAGTTCTAAAGCATGCTATTTCTCATTTGTTGTGTAAAATGATACAGAACCACCATTACTCAACGTAATGCATGTGTTTCTTACACCAACGCATTAGAAAAAAAGAATCACTTAAATCCTGGAGACTTCTCTAAACCTACTTCCTAGGAAGCGAAGCCGATGAAATAGTAATCACTCACGGAGAAGACCTCTGTCCATTACATGGTGAACACCCACAGAAGAACGAATCGCGCAAAATGCCATTCCCTCCAACGAATTCATTTACCAATTCATTCTTCCATCACTAAGAATTTCGACAAGGAAGCCTTGACCTCCACAAGGAAATACGGTAAAGGACAAGAATCACAGATGACAATGTAATTCCCTGGGTTTCTTGTGCTCAGTAGATGTTTGCCTTTTGCCATCGGTTACGGTTATTAAGCCCGCTGGAAATTTCATCTGCTAATGAATGATTAAAGAGGTTGATCTATGTTTAAACTGTTGTCATTAGATATGGTCTACTTAAACTATCTGAGGTGCTGTCCCCACCCCAACCCTTTCCCTATTACTTCTGTTTCTGAGCTTCTCGGAGCCTTTTGGGCACTTTTTCTCAGGGGTAGGAAGGCATCGCTCTCCACATTTAGTAGACAAAAAGTTGAAATTTAGGAAGTTTCCCACTCCACGAAATCAGAACATTTCACAGGCAAGGTTCAATTTTTGCCAAGTACAACTAGAACCCAGGCAAGTTTCTAAAGGAAACTTGCCTAATTCCAAAAATCTTGTCCTCCTGGAGACTTGACAATTCCCAGGCAGGATGACAGAGACTCCTTTCCTCTCTACGAGACTAAAACACATTTCAGCACCTGGTGTTCTTCCATAAGAGAAGCAAAATTCTAGCAGAAAAAAAAGGTAAAAACTTGTCTAACGTTGAAGATATCCTGTCATCTCCTTAGCCCCTGCCACCCTCCTCCACGCAACACCGCCCCGCTGAAGTCGCACACTTGCTAGCGGAAATCAGACAGAAGCACTGCGGATCAGTAACAGCCACAAGCATTACTTCATCATTTTCCTGACTTAGCTTTGCCCTAAACACATGTAACTGCAGTGGCGGATCAGGGTGGGGAAGGATCTGGGAGAGACGAGATGTTCTAGGTTCCGCAATGCCACTGTGCGTGGTTTTTGCCTCTCTGCTCAAGTCATGAAACCCCATCTGTGCCTCAGAGTCCCCATCTGTCAAGCGGAGACGATTCTTCCCTCCCTCACGAAGATCTTGATGACGATTCCTTTAGAAGCACTCTCAGATCCATAGGAAAGGCAGCACAGAGAACCAAAAGGCATTACTAAGACGTTAAAAGCATGCAACGATCGTTGCACTTGAGAGATTTATTTTACAATGTGTATTTGCAAAAAATAAATTCACTTATAGGTGAAGGTGGGGGCAGAAATAAAGAAGCAAAACTACAGTCCCACTGCTTTGCCTTGCTCCCGTCCATAATTCATCTCATGCTGCTTTCACAGGGCTTGGTTGTCCTGCCATCCGCCCTCAAATTAAATATTTTCATTTGTGGGTGGATGAATAAATCAGAAGAGGGTTTACCTCCCTGCGACAGCACCTTCTTTTATCCCACCTGCCCCCCCTCCAATCCTGGAGCTGCCTTTTACCAACCTCATTATAATGTGGCTAAAATAAAGCCAGAAGTTACACAACCTCGTAGAGGGGTCGCTTCCTTTACCTGACTTGGAATAGCCTGGCATTTATAGGGCTACAAAACAAAGTTCAGCATCCTGCAGTGGGTTCCCAGCCACTACGAAACGCTGCACTCGGTGGAAGAAGGGCAATTCACGCCAGCAAAGAGTTGGTCCCATCAAATACAATTTCTTTCACGTCTTAAATTCATGGCATGTAATGGACTTTCCTGAACACTCCTAATTGCTCTATAATAACCCAAACAATATAGTTTCTAATACTTCACAAGTACTCCTAACCCAGAAGCCTTCAAAAACTACACGGTATCAATCTCACTCTGGCTTTACAGCATGAATGAGGAAGAGGTAACAAATTATAGAATGCTTTAAGAAAATTAAAATGCCAAACATATTTTTCTTCTTTGAAAAATGCTAAACAAAAATCTGGGTCTTCTGCCTCTCTGCTTGCATCGCTGCCAACAACTACAACCTGATCTGTAACACCAGAAAATTAGAAACAGGAGAAAGATTAAAAAAAGAACCCTGCCTTGAATGAGACTTGCTCTCACTCTGCTGCTACGCTAATAAGCACATTAAAAATGTAAATAGGACTAGCATAAGGACAGGGTTATGAGGAAACAAATGATGACAGACTTCAATCTTTCACATAACAAGTATTTCAGTGTCACAACTAAATGAAACCTAGTTATCCAGCCAATCCAGTAATCAGCGACACCAAACAAGCCTTCATACCTTATACCTAGAACTACATAAAATTACCTAATTCTCCTATTATAGATAGAAGAACCTATCTATAGTATGGAAGGAACGAGCGAGCCCTGGGTGCCCTTACCAGACTGTGCTTCGTTGGCAGTGTTGTGTGGGATAAATCTCTCCTCTTCAGATATCTCTCCTTGCTTCCTGTGCTTATTATGCAATAAACACTAAAATAAGAGAGGTTGCTTGCCCTTTCCCAGCTGTCTTTTCACAAAGACACTAAACTATTGGGTAATAGCTGCCTTCTTGTAAACATCACTAAAAGCAAAGAAATAAGAATGGGAGATGTTTTTTAGCCCAGGATCTACTTGTTCGTGTTGAGGGTTGTGCACCCGGAGTCAGACTCGCGCTAACGTGGCTCACCTGACGCTACACGCTCCATCTGTTGGTGCAGATGGATGGTGGCACTGAAGGGCAGAGATGTATCCACTTCTGTATAACAAAGACAAATTAAAATCCCAGTCGATGGCACTTTCAGGCGTGGGAAGCACCCAAAGCTTTCACCGGACACGTCAATTCAAAAGTCTCAAATGGTTTGCATAAAGCCAGATGAGCAATTTATGGCAATAACAGGAACTAAATCCTTGGCCAACGTCTGACCAACTTTTATCTTGTGCAAAATGTTTCTTAATACAACGTACACAGGGACACTGTGCCTCCTCTGTGTGTCTCCAGGAGCAGGTAGAAGCCTCCACAGAAGGAGGAGGGCTTCTGCAGCTGTTGGCCATCACCGCAGCCAGGGCAGCTGAAGCGCAGTACGGGCAGCTGCCGGCTCAGCAGTCAGTTCAATTACGGGATGTGAAGAGGTCTAGACATCTTAGCTGAGCCAGCCATTCTTAATATTCCTGCATGGGTCTTTCAGACCGATTCCTGCTTCCAAGATAATGTTTTGTCTCCTTATCAAATAGATAAAGCCAACCTAGAAATTAATGGCAAGGAAACAAATTGGTTAGCCAGCTCTTGAAAAACACCAAAATCACATTATTTAAACCAATATAATTTTGTTTATATTTAAGCCCGATTCCCCACTCTTTAGGTCTCTTTAGTTTGTGCTGCCTAAATAAAGCCCAGGTGCTTCTTCCCCTTGTTACTACTGATGAATCTGCATTTACAAATGCAAATTCCTGTACAACAAGAAGCATTTTCTGTTTCATTGATTGAAACAAAATGAAAACTTCTTGCGAGCACCAATCACCTTGGCTAACTTCTGGTGATGCCAAATTTCATAGAAGATCAACCCCAGAAAGCTTGACCTTCACCAGGTGTGCTGCTGCTCCCCACCACCAGCACAGCCCCGAGCTTTCCCTGCTTTCCCAGCGTATTCCTGAAGATTCCTGGGAGCCTTCTGCTTAGTGCATAACTGCCTACCCTGCTCTGACAAGGTACGCATTTCCAAATCCATACATTTTAGGGGCAGTATACCGATAAAGCCAAACTCTTCCAAAGTCAAACATATGAGAAACCTAGAATCATGAAGGTTGGAAAAGACCTCTAAGATCCTTAAGTCCACAAGTTAACCACACAGCACTTCATGAGCTTATGTTCTCTTTGCCCTGGACAATCCAAAATGCTGCTTCAGACCACACGGCACTACATATTCACAATTATCCAAAGAAAGAGATTGTAAATGTCTACCTTTCAGCATTTAATAACACTAGGGTGAAGAATTCTTGGCTAAATTAGGAAGAAAGCACTTTCTGTGTTGAGTGGCACAAAGTCTGTCTACGACAGGCACCTACCACGGCACACTTAGGGAATTAACAACCAGCAACGTTGAGTAGAAAGCTGAGCACTCTCGTTGAAAACTAATAATGATGTACTTTCAGGAGGCCAGCTGCCACACATCTATGTGCCTCATTCATAAACTCTATTTTGAAGACAGAACAACGTACTTAGCCACGCTGCTGTACAGGCTAACGATAAACAGGACTCACTCTGCATTTTGGCTCCGTGGAGCAATCGCTCTGTGTTAATGCTGCATCATGGTGCTCAGCACTTGCCTCTACAATTAGGTACTCTAAAGCTCCTAATAAATCTCATCCGCACGACCGAATGCTTCGAAATGGCACATTATACGCAGATCAGGCCTGGGTCTAAATCTTTCGGGTGCACAGAAAAATCATGATACAAACAAACCCTAGAGACCCATGAATGCTTCAAGTAAGTTGAGGTTGAGGAAAAGACATTCAATTTAGGAAAAAACTTCACTTTGCATAGTGAATTTTCTGCTTTGTTTCCCTTTCCCATTTTTATTACTTAGTAAGCACTCAGGAAGAGTGGATCTTTGCTTTTGAGATATTCTGCACCTGCTGTCTAGCCTATAAAAATGCTGTTTTCAATTCAAAGCAATAAAACATTGCAATTAATCCAAATCACATCATTACTGTTGAAGCCTAGACTCGCAAAATTGGCTCCATCCACCTCAGTGTACAAATATTTCCAAAAATATTTCCAAAACTTATTTTGTTATTCTTACCTCTTTTAACTTAGTGCTATTACTCTTTATTTGATTGTTCGCTCGGACTTACAGGTTCCATTTAAGATTAGATGAGCCGAAGCGCATCGTAAGCACGAAACCCAGATCCCTGACATACAGGTTCAGATGGAGACGAACTCCTGTGTCCAGTGAAGCATCAGCATCAGGAAAACTAAAAGCTGGAAGAAATACCACGGGAGCCCAATTCCTACAAGGCTGTGATGGTCAGAATAAGTTGTAACAGGGGTCTCCAGACACTCATGGGCTAACGATGCTGCCGAACATCCCGTGCCAAGTGCTCCAGAGCTGACCACTCTACCGTGCCATAATAAACACCTACAGCAGTGGAAAGGCAACAACCACCATAAGCACTGATGGGAGACAGAGCAGGAGAGGCTGGATGTAGCTGGCAAAAAGGGCTGCAGTATTTTCCACCGCCATGGCTGAGCAGCCCCGTATCCTCTCACATCCAAGTTATGTGCTGCAAACACAAAATACAAGCAGCTGCATCCAAATAGTTGATCCCATGGTGGTATTCAGCAAGAACATTACATCACGTGCCATTAAAAAAATACATGTGCCAAATAAAATGACTTTTTTTTTAGCCAGCCTCACTTGGCAATTCCACACAAAAATCAAATCAGGGGTAGCTGCTGCTTGTATTCAGTAACTCTGGATTTTCACAGGTAACAGTTTTTTAATAAATGAATTTATTGACTTCCATGTTGTCCACTTGCAGTCACGCAATAACATTTGCAAACTCTAATTCCTGTCGCTACTAAGATATAAAAGTGTGGATCAACATCAACGTGTGGTTCCAACGCACAATGACAGAAAATAAATATGAAAAGACTTCACAGGAATTACCATTTAACTTCACAAACAGGACTTTCTCTCCAGGGGTTTACAGCGCCAGAGCAAGACTTTACACCTGAAGAGAAACAAACACGTAGGTAACAAAGACGCTACTTGTGGCTACAGTAGAGAATGAAGCACTCATTTTATCAGATATCCTATTCTTACTTTGAATAAAGTTTTCCACATTGTTTGGACTCAAACACACCTACAGAGATTTATTTGGCACTTCCTGATATCAGCAGGAATGAAAAAGTTGGACATTTGTATTGATAAGCTTAAAAGCAGAAGCAAGAGATTGACTATTCAGTGGAACATCAGTTGAGTGATATCCAGGGAAAGTAACTCAATCCCTCTTCTTTTCAGAACGTACAGGACTAGGATCCCCAAAAATGACTTTGATTAATTACTTAGCAAGTTGAACGCTGAACTGTGCTCTGTAGCAATGACACCCACAGCTAGATGACCTCGTGCCCACAAACAAGCCATGCTTTTCAGACTTCAGGTTTTAAATATTGTGAAAAGCTTCTGGGATCTGTCTCTATTTCAGGGATATCTTCCAAAAGTCCTCAGGCAGCATATGTCTGTCTCCCAAGGCAATTTTACCATGGTTTTGGACAGCCAACGCAGGCTTTTGTTAAGGTCTCTTCTCTAGGTCTAATACATTTTTGCACTGGTTTTCCCATAATGAACAGAGATATCACGATGATTTCCAGTTTGGATATAAAATGCTCCAACTACTAAGGAAATTGCTCTCCGTACATTGCCAAAATGGGAGTATAAATAAAGTGCTGAAGTGTACAAGATGAGACGCCTCAAAGGGACACAGAGGAAATTAACTTGTCTCAAGTGCCCATATTTTGTGTGATAGTCTATGTTGACACCTTGTCATGAGACCACCACACTGTCCACAAGTATATTATCCGATTATTCTCTCATTTTCTCTTCACCTTCTTCCTTTAACGATGTCAGGATGCTTTTGTTTCTTTTGGTTTCCAAATTAACCTCTTTCCCCACTATCTCAGGTCTCTAAACTGAGCTTCTCCTTCTCAGAGGGGAACCCATGAAAGATCATCTGCAGTGCAAGTACAGCTGTCCAGACTCTGGTACCAGCTATCATGACATCTGCAAATTATTAGGAGAAAGCTTCCCTGGCCTAAAGGCTGTGCAAAGTATTTTGTAGGAAGAAGTGCACCATAGAAAAATCACTGGAAGAGTGGTGAAGCCCTGGCAGAGGCTGCCCAGGGAAGTGGTGGAGTCACCATCCCTGGAGGTGTTCAAAAGACACCTAGACACGGCACTTTGGGACATGGTTTAGTAAGCACGGTGACGTTGGGCTGACGGTTGGATTGGGCAAGCTTAGAGACCTTTCCCAAACTTTATGATTCGATGCTTGAAAGACGGAGGTTGGAGATCTGCGTAAGAGTCAGCGTTCCTGTTGTGCCAAATTGGACACTAATAGGACATGTTTTGAACTTTGCCATGACAAAACCAAGACACTGCCATGTCAAAACCTGAGACTTCAGCAAGCCAACGTGAGCCGATACAGAGTTCCTCAAGGCAGTCAGGAGAGATCATTTAAACCATAACCTCCCTTGTTGAAGAGAAGTCCTTATGTGTCTACCAGCCGCACTAACAAACTCTATGCTGTATTATTTAGGGGAAAAACATGCTGAAGAAGTCCAAACTCAAAAAAGCAGCCTTTAACTACATCTTTTATAGAGCTTGGAGATTTCTTGGAGTGAAATGACATGGAATTATAACCTGGGGATTTTTCTGAAGAAATACCATAGTCCTATTTAATTTTCCTCTGCATCTTTACATCATCAAGAACAAGTAATGCTGGAGGGACATTTTTACTTCCAAGATAATCAAATTTCTCTTTCCTATGAACTAAGAAGTTAGGAGAACTTATCAGAAAAATAATTCCATCTGAAGCTCAAAGTCTGATCCATCTCTTTCCCATCATATCTGTATGCTCAGGCCTAACTGATGACATTCCTAAACAGGTTTTATCTACGTATCCACTTCTGGTTCATGATATTTTTTTCTTCCCGGCTGAATTCTCCTCAGCACAAGATCAGAGGATGGGAAATTCAGACTAAGTGGCTTTAAACTGCCCATTTCTCTGCAGACTCAGGAACACTGATGTGTGAGCAGTCCAGAGTGTGATGGACATCCATACAATCACTGGTTACCATGAGATAACAGAAAATACAAAAGGACCTCCAGATTCTGGGCAATTGAGGACAAAACAGATTAAACTGCTATGATGCATGTCAGTGACAATGTAATAATCAAATTTTAAGTTCTCTCCCAAGGATGAGCTCAACTCAGAACAAGCCAGAAGACGTAAAAGCAAGCAGTGACAGAAGCAAACTAGAATCAAGTATTATGGCCTTAGCGTTCCTCTCTTGGTTAAAATGTAGATGAGAACAGGAGCAGAAGCAGGAGCTGTGAGAAACCGAAATATTTTAGAAAGTAAAAAAATAAAAACACAACCCCCCAGGAAATTATTCCTATATCGCATTCCATTTATAAGCACATGAATGAGACTCTGGTATATAACAGGAAAGTTATTTTTTTTTCTTTTCTGTTTAATCGCAGTGTTGCAAAAGGGCTTTCTAGAAAGCCAAACTCTCCTAAATACAACCATACCAGCTTGAGTTTCTTGGCATTTAGCAACACTGATTGTCCCTTTTTTCCTTGTTGCTCTTTGCCATATTTCTTGGAAAACAACAGCTGTGTTTATTCGAATACCAGTACCCTGATGACTTGATGATAGGCTAATCTGCAGGAATTCCAAGTGTGACTGTCCTGTAGGAATCTTTGCAGAGCACCACACAATTGCTTTTGGACAACGAACCCTTGGAAAGACTTCCAAACTTTTGGCCAGTCTGGAAGGTCACCCTTACCCGTTATTACATCACTGAATTTCTTACAGCATGCACCCTATTTTTCAGGTTTTATAGGATATTTCCTCATGTATCAATGTCAGAAAGCAATTCCCCAACATAAACAGTTTCTCTGACGGACACTGAGCAGAAGGATGAAGGCTGTACACTGAATTACTGAGCAGAAGGATGAAGGCTGTACACTGAATTACTGAGCAGAAGGATGAAGGCTGTACACTGAATTACAACTGAAACAAGCCTCAGGATTCCTTTGGAAATTGGGGCTACAAATTCAGAAGGACCACCAGTGTTCTCCATGAAACAACAAAAGCTTCAGACTATATGATATCTCAGTAAGCAGTTTACATAACATATCAAATGACCCAGAAGAAAAACAACCATAAGCGAGTGGCCAAATTAATCACATGTATTCAAAGAAGCTTTCAGACAAGGGCAAAGCCACCAGACGTATGTCTGCTCTTCGCATTGGAAGGGGATGCCCAGCTAATTACTGATTGCAAGATGCCGTTTACTCAGCACTTTTACTAAGGGAGGGAGGCTAGGATAAAAGGCATTTCCTCCCCACGTAAGTCCTGTGTTACTGGAATTCTATTTGAAAAATAAACTATTAATATAAACTGGAGCACGAATGACAAGTAAGGCAGATAAAGGAGTGGAACAGTGGTGTGAGTGGGCAGGATGGTCTCTTTGGGCATCACAGTCAAGAGGAACAGCACATTGGACTTAACAGTGACAGCTGGACTTGATGATCTTAGAGGTCTTTTCCAACTTTAATGATTCTATAGAAACAGAGAAGGACAGTAAGGGACGCAGGACATCCAAGGTAGTCCTAAGAGCGCAGCTTCCCCCCAAACCAGGTACTGTTTACATATTTTAAAAACAAAACACAGACTTTTTAAAAGACAGAGCATATTCAGACCCAGTCCCAGGCAGAAGGCATCTTAGTTTCATTAGCTAAAGTAATTTGGGCAAACGCTCATTTATTCACTCTTTCTCATAGAGTCATACCCTGATCTTTCCATCTGGATTACCGGTTTCTACAAAATTACACCCCTCCAGCTGACCATTAAAAACTCTTTGGGGAAATCCAAACATTCTCTAACTGCACCAAGAATGTGACTGCAAAAGCCTTTTGCAACACGGTAAAGATGGAGGATTTATAGATGTGTAAGAGACACCTCTGTACTCCTTCAGCTCAACTTCTAGTATAAATTAAAGCAAAGCTTCACACTGTATTTGACAGAACCATATTGGGCCACCAATATGCAAACACAAGCAGATCTACTGCTTTAAAACCAGACAGCAGATCTATAAAAATCAAAAGTAAAGTAGCATTGCACCCATTGACCATAAAGATACAAATTAATCTCATCCATTTGCAAAAAGTGCACCTTAAGTACAGTCAAGTTCACCTAGTTTCAGCTTCTAGTCCTGGATCTCACTATAACTTGTCTGCTAAATAATGTTTTATACACCACATCGCTTATTAAAGATGAGGTCATTGCACAATTTTTAGTTGGATACGACCAATACATCATATTCTCCACATAAAAAGAATATATATTTCCCTATAAAGCTGTTTGCCAGCATTTTAGTGATACTCTTAGTTCTTCTGAACTCTGGTGAACAAGGATAGTGAGTAACAGGGCAGAAACCACACAGTCAGAGAGTTCACGTTAGAGCCAAACGCAAACCCCCAAGCAACTGAGGCTGGAATGGGCCAACCTGCTCTGCTGCTCTCTGACCTATCCTTGGCCTTCACTGCCCTCCCAGCTGCACGACCCAACCCTCTCAGCATCTCCACGTGCATCTCATGCCCTGGCCAGCTCGGTGGCCTCCTCAGGACTCCCTCCAACACATCCCTGCCTGTCCCAGACTGTGGAACCCAGACGGGACACACGCTCTAAGTCAATGACGTGGCCTCTTCACCACGTGTCAGTTCCCATTCTCTCCCTCACACGTGTGTGAGACCGTGACACATGCTTCGACACAGAATATCTCCAAATCAATTTTTCTCTCCGTATTTATCAGTATACTATCAGTCACGACTTCTTGTTTCCTTTGTCATGATAGAAACACAAAATAGCAGTGGACCTAGAAGCGACCCAGAAGTCTCTACTAGAAACTTACTTCTCCATTATTATTTAAGCTGCCTTTAGAAGGCAGACAGTTAGCCAGCTCAACTTATTCTACGCGTGCCAGATAATGATTTATACTTCTTAATCAACATTTCAAATAAGATTCGCTTCAAATGGTTTATTAAAGTTTAGGTTTATTACACTGTCTTTTTCAGCCTAACCTGCAGTCTCTGAGAAGCTGAAAATAGAATAAAAGATCAGGTTAGCTTGACCTCCTCTAATTCCAAAACACCCTATTTACTGGTCGTTTATTGCTCCCATTTATTTCTTTATTCATACCATTTTATATTCTTTCCTATTATTTTTCTCTGAAGTGAGGAAGCAATTTCATTTCTGCTTTTGTCTGTAAGTATGTATTCAATTACGCAGCCCAATCTGCATAGAAATAGAGTCACTTAATCATTTCCTTGCCCATCTTCAGGATATGATAACTCAGATTGTTTTCACATGTACACTGAATCCCCAACCGACTAAGCATTTTAAAACAAAGCTGACACAGCCTTCTTGCTTTCAATATCACGGAGCAGTCCTTAATCTTCCCTCTCCTGGAACAAGAAGAGAAAAAAAAAATCACAAATACTCCTAAAAAGCAGAAACCGCCCCAAGTGGGCATTAGGGAAAAAAAAAATGGCTTGATTTACATGTAGTTGTACATAAACACTATCTCATCAATGCAGATGGTTCTCTCCAAGTGTATTATCAGTGCTGATGGACTGAATAAAATTGGTGTCATTTTCCTTCACATGACTGAGTTTCTCTTTGCTGGAAAATTAACTACAAGTAACATTGCTGAGCTTTCTAGATTAGAAAATATCCAAAAGATTCCCTTTTCATTTAGAATATCCATTCAAAAAAAAACAAAAACCTTCAAAAGCTTACAGAACCAAAATATACAACACGTGGGCTCTTGAAGATTAATAAATAAGATGTCCTTAAATCAATTATTAAATATCGATGCTTGTGATCCCGCCTTCCAGCATGTGCCCATGTTAAACATCTATTTCAAGAAGATGATTAGTTTGACAGCTTTACCATATATTGCCTTATGTTAAATGCAGCCAGTACAGGTCTTCTCAAAAAAAGCATTTTTTCGCTCAGGTATTATCCGCGGTGTCACCATGGAACGAGCAACTGTCAACAAAATAAACTGCCTTTGAGGGCAGAAGTCTATTTAGTTATTATTAAGGCACTAAACATAGAAGTTCTCAGAATCATAACATAGTTAAGCAAGACGCTATGCGTGTATTCGTAGCTTCCTTCTTCTTTCTTACAAACTTACTTGTAACTCCCTTCAAACGGCAATTAGCAAAGAGCATCAGAGCTCACTTGCAAGAGGACAACATTATCACCGTGTTAGAAGAGCACAACAGCGGTGCTGTTTTCTGTCCTGGAGACTCTTATTTCCATATAAATGGCTCTAAACGGAGCAGCTGCCTGCCTTGGAGGGAATGAATTATCTTGTGACAGTATCATAGAACGGTTTAGGTTGGAAAGGACCTCAAAGCCCATCCAGTGCCACCCCCTGCCATGGGCAGGGACACCTCCCACTGGATCAGGGGCTCCAAGCCCCATCCAACCTGGCCTGGAACCCCTCCAGGGATGGGGCAGCCCCCACTGCTCTGGGCACCCTGGGCCAGGGCCTCCCCACCTGAACAGCAAAACATTTCTCCCTAAGATCAGTGTAGAGCAAACGTTCTACACTGCCCTCTCGGCTTTTACGCCAGGGTTCCCACGGCAGCCACGGGATTTGGCTCACGCCTTACAGAGGCACTGAGGGCAAGGCAGACTTCGGAGCCCTTAGGTACAGAAATCAACTGAACAGTTTAAACTAAACCAAAAAGGGGAACAGTTAGAAACTCACAGTGCAGCCAAGGCCTCAAGAACGTGCACAAAGAGAAGCGATGATCCCACAACACCGCACCCTACGGCTCTTTGCAGCAAACCTCGTCCCACTCTCTGGACTAACTCCAGGCATCCATCTCCTGGGGATGCCACAAACCTTGGGCTCAAGTGCCACTCTTACGCTGTGCTCACGAAGCTGATTATGTCCCCATCCACCTTATCCGATGAGTTGTTAGCTTTCTTATTTCTATCCAAAATCCACCAAGCATGGATTTCCAAGGGAGCAGGGGAGGCTGCAGTAGCTCCATCAGCTCCCACCTCCTGCACCAGAGCTGAGGTCAAGGTCAGCCGCCTCCACAGGCAGAAGGTTTCTCCCTCTCTCTTGAAGAGTGAGCGCAGATAATTAGATCATTTACAACCCACTCTATAATTAAAATACAGAATGACCTTAATGCCACAGTTCATGTTCACAGTTCATTATTCATCAGGAATCACTCAAACAATGTCAAACATCTATTTTTTATATTTCCAGCCTATTCAGGAGCTCACACCACGCACTCCGCAGGGTTGAGAGCCTCAAGCTGAATTCCTGCTGCTTCTGAACTAGGATCTTTTACTACTCTTCTCCAGATACCTTCCTAAACAGGAAACACTACAACTAGTCCAGCTGCATTTTTTTCCAAGGGAATTAACTGTTGCACAATTCTCAGGTGCCTGCCAGCCATTCAAACAAACAACAGCCCGGTGCTCTAGGAGGTGTCTCAGTAGTTTTGCCTGTGGCAGACTGCAAGGGTTTAATATAACAAAGTGGTTATCCGAGAAGCCACGGTAATAGCAGAGTATCCCTTCTAACTAGGAGAGATGGGAGCAAGGCTCCCTGTGCCGAGATCTAGCACCTCTGGAACCCAGTGTCTGGAGAACATGCCAACCTTTTGGATCAAATACCTGATCTGGGAGGACATCATCTGCATGTCAGGAACATCACTGGACAGTCTCTGGAAGGCAAGGAGGGTATATCCTTAAAGAGCTTGTGCAGTTACTTTACAATAGATCCATTAATTCCATTATATACGATTACTTTTGCTGCTGGGGTATTCATTTCTTCTTGCAAGTTTAACATTAATTAGTTCAGCCTGGAGAAGAGAAGGCTCTGGGGAGAGCTTAGAGCAGCTTCCAGTACTGAAAGGGGGCTTACAGGAAACCTGGAGAGGGGCTCTGATCAGGGACTGTAAGAGCAGGAAGAGGGGGAACAGTTTTCAGCTGCAAGAAGGGAGATGGAGGTGAGATATCAGCAAGAAATGTTTTGCTGTTCAGGTGGGGAGGCCCTGGCCCAGGTTGCCCAGAGCAGTGGGGGCTGCCCCATCCCTGGAGGGGTTCCAGGCCAGGTTGGATGGGGCTTGGAGCCCCTGATCCAGTGGGAGGTGTCCCTGCCCGTGGCAGGGGTGGCACTGGATGGTCCCTTCCAACTCAAACCATTCTATGATGTTAAAATTCTATGATTCTTCATATGTTTTTTATCACCTTGATATTATATAACAACAACATAGCAAGCGAGAAGCAGACCAGCATGTAGTATGATGGCATTCAAAAATGCATACAAAACTCTCTCAGCATCAGATTCTATAAGACAGTTAATGGTTTTTAATGTCATTGAGGTTTGGGTTACTTAACCGCTCCCATACAAAGCCTCAGTTGTCACAGCTGACATCTACACTGAAGGCTCCTTTGTAATATCGTAATACAAATGAGAATAACGAGTAATACAATGTATATTTATGCTATAATTTGAATCATTAAATAAAATGTCACTTGTATACACACAGCTGCTTTTTGGAGAGCAACAGTAATTTCTTGCTTTTCAATGACTTGAACAAATGTGGTAAGTTTTATTTAAAAGTCTTTTTGCTTGTTTCTTAATTGGTGAATTCTTGTGTTAAAGCATCCAAATCATTCACAGAATCACAAAAAACCCCAACTGAATTAGCTTTGAAACGCTTACTGGCGGAGTACTTATACAGAAGACATTAAAAAAACACAAACACAAGCAGCAATCTCCTGTTTTACTTCTTGCTAGTAAGCCTAGGCTGGGTTACAAAGGGTTGCTACACTTCTAGTGCAAAAGTTGACTCCATCCCAGTTCAAGGTGCGTTCTCTTTAGGATGATGTAATCAGATCATCAATGCCAGAAAAGACTTTACAACTTTGTTATATTTTATAGTCCTAAAATACCTGTGTTCTTTGCAAAGAGAAAAAAAATATCCTTTAAGCGAAGTGACTACACTGAAAAAAATAAACATTTCTTAGAGATACTGCAGTCGTGAAATACACACAGGCAACAAGGATGGTTTTCAACAAGAAAACCTTTTCATTCTTTAAACACTGTTCAAGTTTTACAATGAAAACAGGAGAAATGAATTCCCAAACTGCAGTTTAAGGAGACCATTACCCGTGATCATAGTCACACACTCACTCCTGGAGAACTAGATTTTAACTGAAAGACTGAATGGGTTTGACGCTTCGTCATCACATGGTGATGAATTTGAAGGACCTCCGTCATTTGCCTTTTCCCTCTGCAGATGAGATTGAGTCCATCCAGAAGCAGCAGCCAAGCAGCCACTCCAGATCTGCCCATCGCAGAGAGGTTGGAACGAGACGATCTTTTAAGTCCTCTTCCAAGCCAAACTATTCTATGATCCTATGATCATTTGGACACAATAACTTACGCTATTACCAATCTGCACGCAGAGCAGCAGCCCGGGGTGCTGAACACCCAGCTCCGTGTAGAACACGGTGTGTGCTCCCCTCATCAGAGGGACGGTACGTTTTATCAGAGAGAAATGGAACAGAGGGTGGGACCCTGCAGTCCTGTCCCAATATGAATCTCCGGGGCTTACGGATGAGATCAAAACTGTAGTAACTCCATCACATCTCTAGGCTTCAGAGTCACTTAGAATTTACAAAAATCCTTAACAAAAGTTTACAAATCAGTCAGAATAAGACATGAGTAACTCTTAGCATTCAAAAAACGAACATTCATAATCAAATTATTATCTTTAGTGTACTTGCCTGCTCCCTATTTCATACTGAAGGCTTAGGTTCTCTTTAACATCCACGATGGGTAACTTTCATTCTCTAAATAGATTTACATTTGATCTCCAGAACAGTACAAAGGATTTCACACAAATCTTCTTAATTTACAGTGCATACATCACTGCCACCACTCTTGAGAGCTATTATTTTGTCTGCTACTTGCAGTACACTTCAGATAACACATACACATATGCAAGTGTATCTGTGCATGTTAAATATGTGGAGATCCTCACCAGTTTCTTAAAAATAAATCTCTATCAATAGAGTTTCAGAAGCATACAATGGTTTGGGTCGGAAGGTTCTTCAAAGCCCATCCCTTCCCACTCCCTGCCATGGGCAGGGACACCTCCCACTGGCTCAGGGGCTCCAAGCCCCATCCAACCTGGCCTGGAACCCCTCCAGGGATGGGGCAGCCCCCACTGCTCTGGGCACCCTGGGCCAGGGCCTCCCCACCTGAACAGCAAAACATTTCTCCCGGAGATCTCATCTCAGTCTCCCCTCTATCTACTTAAAACTGTTCCTCCTCTCCTCGCCCTGCGCTCCCTGACCAAGAGCCCCTGCCCATAATAATCTGGTAAACATACAGATACTTGGAAGAAGCAGATAGAAGAGAAGATTTAATGACATTTTTCTTTGTAGACGTACTATTTGGGCATCTGAGGAGTTTTGCCCAATCCAGGTTAAAACTAGCAACGCATTCAGTCATGGAAGTGCCTTGATTTTGCTTATTGGTTTCAAAATTTCAAAATGCAACGTTTCAAATTCTGAAAGATTTCGTGTCCTTTGAGACTGAATTAATTTATAGACTAGCCAAGGAAATCTGGATTTGAGTAAAAATAATAATCCTAGTGAATGCTGACAAGAATGATATGGATTTGTCCTGGCAAGAAGACCAAGGAGCTGGAAAGAAAATGTCAGTATGAGAAGACCTACACCACTTATTTCCTACAATATTTTGTTAGTGAGATCATTTGCAACAAAAAGTTTCCAAATAATTAAAGCCTGTTGCATGCGCTGAGACTAAAGCGTAGGCTGAGCAGGAAAACGAACACAAAACGAAGAAAGAACACGAGTCCTTTCCTCAGTGACAGACCAAATTTCTGCTGTCATTATCTGTGCCCTTTCTCATTCCAATTCCTCAAGTCATCCAGTAAGACTCTGAATAAAATAAGTTAACCTTATTAATTATGTACAGACAAGTTTTTGTTGTTTCATTAATATATATTGGACTCCATGGCACCACATTAAGTCAAAATGAAAAAAAGAATTATTATGATGTGCACTCACAGCCCAGAAAGCCAACTGTATCCTTAGCTGCATCCAAAGCAGTGGGACCAGCAGGGTGAGGGAGGGGATTCTGCCCCTCTGCTCTGCTCTGCTCTGGTGAGACCCCACCTCAGCACAGAAAGGACATGGATCTGTGGGAGCAAGTCCAGAGGAGGCCATGGAGATGATCCGAGGGCTGGAGAACCTCCCGTACAACGACAAGCTGAGAACATTGGGGTTATTCAGCCTGGAGAAGAGAAGGCTGTGGGGAGACCTTAGAGCAGCTTCCAGTGCTGAAAGGGGCTCCAGGAAAGCTGGGGAGGGGCTCTGGATCAGGGAGGGCAGAGACAGGATGAGGGGGAACAGTTTTGAGTTGAAAGAGGGGAGATTGAGATGAGATCTTAGGGAGAAATGTTTTGCTGTTCAGGTGGGGAGGCCCTGGCCCAGGGTGCCCAGAGCAGTGGGGGCTGCCCCATCCCTGAAGGGGTTCCAGGCCAGGTTGGATGGGGCTTGGAGCCCCTGAGCTAGTGGGAGGTGTCCCTGCCCATGGCAGGGGGTGGGACTGGGTGATCTTTAAGGTCCCTTTCAACACAAATCATTCCATGATTCTATCAATATACTAATATAAACACCAAGATCAACCACCTTTATTTGATATTTTCTATCATACACAATGGAGGAGAAATCCTGATGTGAGTTGAGCAAGGCTGGAAATTTACTCAACGATCTCTTGTGACAGAATCTACCACAACAACACAGCCACCTGGAATGGCTGGAGATTCTGAAAAAAAAACCCCACACACATATCTTTGTTTACCCGGAATTTGCTTCTTTCCAACCAACCTTAGCTTCTGTTTCTCAACGTTACAACTCACATCAGCTGAAGACTGGCGATGAGAGAGCACATCACACCTCGACTACAGGGGACAGTGTGGCAATGGCATGATGCGCAACACAGACACGAGGACCCTGCTCTGCTGTGCATGATCTACTTGCTCTTTGGGAGAAAGATACATCGACTTTATACACTTACAGACCTCCAATTCTCGAGCCAGGGCTGGTTGATTAGCTGACAGGAATCAATCTATGAATTTTTGCCAGTGAATTTCTCCTCTCTCGGGTACCTTTTCGCAGAGCAGCAAATGGTGACTGTGCCCAGATAGAAGAGCAACTTCCCCACCCTGAAAACAAGGGCTCCTTGGTACCAAAAGGTGTTATCGCTAAAACGTATGCTCCTTTCCATCGCTGTGGTTTGGGGAGGGGAGAAGAAAGCTAAAGGACAACCCATCCCTCTGAATTTCTCTTCTATTGATTGATTTCAGAGAGCTATAATTTATTAAGTAAACTACCTGGCACCAGTAGGCAAACTCAAAGTCTATGCTTTCCATTTCACTCAGAGGAGAATGTATCTAAGATATATGCCAAATGCACATAGGTAAAGTAATCAATATGGGGAGGAGGAGAGCAGATTAATCACAACTTATGCAATGCTGCACCCCAAAAGCCGTTTGATTTAATCTCCAGCGCTCGCAGCTATTTCTAATCTAGTGCTGTACAGGTGTTCGCAGACAGTTTGGTGCTAGCCTTGTATGACCCGAGTCTGGTTTTAATTGCTTAACAAACGTAATTTTATTAGAGAGATAAAGATATAGCTAACACTAATAAGCTGACTTCAAAATATAAGGAGCCTTTCAAGATTGGATTTTTAGTTAGCTTGCTGCTCTTTCTTTAGTATCTAATTGATTTTCTTGCCATCTCTTTAGCCTGGCATCCTGCCTGCTTAAGTACTTTATCTGACCTTCTGGCTCTTTGCCAGGTATCGATCCGATCCCGACAAGGTCTGTGTTGTAGCTGCTCTTCCAACTTCGATAAGGGCTAATGTACCAGCACCAGCGAGATGGGAAGTCAATGGCCACCGAATTTCAATCATTCTGCCCTCTCTATCTACTTATGGAAGCATTCTGCCCAACGCTGAAATAAGATCCTAAGCAGGCCATATGTGCTTGTATTCCAAATCTCTTCCAGGAAATATTTTACAAAGAAAAAACAACATTAAATAAAAGTGTTTAGATAGAATTTTCATCAGAAAGCCAAAATAAAGCTTTCCTGATTTGATGAACAGAAACAGAAGCAATTTAAGCTGTTAAGTAAAGTATCAAAACAATATAAAAAGAAAAAGGAAAAAAAAGGAAGTCAGATTTTTCAGTAGCATCTCATACACGGAAGTCAGTGAAAATATTTGACACTGTAAAACCTCAAAGGAAAGTAAAAGAATGTATTTTTAATAACACTTTTAAGACAGCAAGTTATCATGGATCACTAACAGCAAACTACAGCAGAAATTTAAAATGGAAAAGGAAAAGAAAAACATAAAACTTGCTAGCATGCTTGTAATTGCAACAGTCAAGGTTAAGTTTTCTATTAGACCCATTAAGCAATCTGAAAATAAGACTAATATAAGCTGTTCCCACCAGATGTTACTGTATAAGGGGCTCCACCATAAGGCAGAGGAAGCCAATGGATCATCTCCTCCATGCAGACTCCTCAGAACCGCTGCATCTGATTAAAAGGGCAGCACGCTATACAAGCTTTCGGTTTACTCAAAAAGCTTTACAGGCAAATAAATACTTCAACCACGTGCAAAAGAGCAACGCTCAACAAAAGCAATGGCTGACAGGGACAGCTGTGTCGGGAGACACATCCTGAAGAATCATTCAGGTCTTTTCAGTGGAGTCTCATATTTTGGTTGGGTTTGTACCCCACAGGAACGCAGGGAGGAGCCATGGTTTCATGGTGACACGCCAAACTTGGGACGTATCTGCTGAATCCCAAAACTGTTGAAAATGCTCTTTGCAACTACGGAATCTTTCAGTCCCCGTAACACATCGATAACGGATGCATAAGGAACGCTGCCAGATAAATACGCTAAAAAATATATTCAAGGACAATATCGGCCAGGGAAGTTGTGGCTGCCCCATCCCTGGAGGTGTTCAAGGTCACACTGGATGGGGTCTTGAGCAGCCTGATCCAGTGGAAGGTGTCCCTGCCCATCACAGCGGGGCTGGAACTGGATGATCTTTAAGGTCCCTTCCAAGCCAAACTATTCTATGATTCTAGGAACTGCTACAGAGCAACACAAATACCACAGAAAGACAAGAGCCACGTTTAGAAGAGACTTCTGCCCTGAGGCTCCTGCTGCTCCAGAATGAAGTCCAACTAGATATAATTGCCAGTTACTAGTTATAGTTACTCTGTATGCAAAATATACACTAAAACATTCCGCATTTATATGCTCCTTATCTTTGCTTGAAACAGTTAAAATACACCATATTTCAAAACATTCACCAGCCCTGCACCGAAACGTAGGGATTGGCAGGAGAGTAAACAGAAACACTTGAGTCGCAAACTCTTGCAAAGGGAAAGAAAGAATAAAGTTAGCCAAGGAGAAAACCTTAGCAAAGAACATAATGGATTCTTCTCAAGTAATGAAGAAACTATTGCAAACAGAGCATCATGTTAAGGGCCTTTTTCAACACAGAAGAAAATCCCCTGTGTAATATCTTGCTCTCAGCTATGCCGGAAACATCATACCCTCCAACTGCTCTACAAACTGTTGTGCCTGCCTACCTTGTTGGTAACAGCCGGGAAAGAGGCTTTAAAAGTCCTGTCATTTTAGCACGGACTCATCTGTTCCTCTCCAATGAAATAATTTAAGGTATAAATGAATATTTTGTAGATTGATCCGCTATTTAAATTCATTTGCCCTCCCATAAGTGCTATGCTACTTCATGCATAAGTAGAATAGGAAGCCGTCTCCCAGACGGTTTGGCACAGCACCAGCAGACCATCAGCCGAGAGGAAGCTGAAAGATCTGCTCTTGCAAAGTGTATGGGGAAGAGCAGAAGAGCTCTGCTTTGACTAAGACTGAAGTCCTGGCTCGTAAAATAAATGCATCTGACAGTGGAGTCAGCAGTGAAGTTCACAGAATCAGCATAACTGAAACCCTGATGTATGGGGCTTTTCATCCGTTTTCTGGTGCTAAAACACAGTGACGGAACTGAAGGCACACCTCAACTTTGTGCTTCTCAATTTGTTTGCACTGCAGAAATTTCCTACTGTGGTTTCTCGCTTTCTGCTCAGATGAATGAGTCAACAAAGGGGGAAGGTGAGGGAGGACCCTTCTGAACTTACAAACTGCTGCTGAAGTGCCCACTGCTCCACTTGGAAGGGGAAAATCCTAGAGGATCTGCCATGGGAAAGGTCCCCCAGGAGGAGTCGGTGCTGTCTCTGACCCCCTCAGCCTCTCCCACAGCGGCAGCCGAGGAACGGGGAGGGGAATAGCAGAGACAGCTGCACAAAAACTTCAGGGAAGCTCTGAAAAGAGGGCAAATAGGGAATGTAACTCAAAAGAAATCTGGATTAAGGAACATGATTAAGCGGGACACGGGGCCAGGGACGAGGGAGATATACAAGATCTGGTTTTCTTATCTTTAGGGGAAAGACTGATTTGTTTGAGTCGCAATTAGCCTTTTTACCTTATAAGTGCCGACACTTAGTCCAGATTTATATGTTTCTGTGGGTATATCTGGGAACAGTCTGTGTGTTTGGAGCCAGTGATTTTTCTTTATTATTACTGCTAATGACACAGGCTGAACAAACGCAGCATGGGAACTACTAAAGTCTACAGAAACCTCGCTCCATCCAGGGAATTTTGACACTTAGAGGCAAACTTTCCGCCACAGAGATGCGGGTGGACAAGCTCTTGATGTTTTTTCTTTCAGAAAAGGAACAGAATCATGTCCAGACCAATTCAAATCACCAAGGTGGTAAAAACACGTCACAAGGCATATGATTTTCCAGGCTTTTGCTAAATTGCTTCATTGAGAGGTTTGAGAACTTCGGTCTAGAAGCTTACTTAGTTGGGAAGTTTACATTACTTCTAGAGGGTTTTTTTCCTCTCTGATCATTTTTACTTTTGGTTTAGTGAATTTTTAAGTTTAGGGTGAACATGCTATTTAGCAGATACATTAATTAAGGGAAATTACCATCAGGAAATTGAAACTTTGGTTATTAACTCTACATCATACAAACATAGAGGCTATTTTGAGACTGAAAGATCACTTATATTCTGTTTGTAGACAGTCTGTTCCTACTCCAAATTATTTCTCTCCTCTGAGCATTCCTGATTTGTAGGCTTCATTTTTATGGTAATCCCATCCTATCTCAGTTCCCTGTTATCACAGAACCTCTTGGAGTAATGCTATTACCCTTTACACTAATGCTCAGTTTTCTTTATTTATCATTCCTTAACTGCTGACCTCCCTTATCCCTCCTCTTTATGAACTTTTCACACAACTTGCTCTACTGCTGTTACACATGACTTTTTAAAACATTTTATTTTCTACAAAGCTCCCATCTCAGACAGAAACTCTGTCAGAACGACTAAACCAGCAGTATCTTGCAACCACAGTTAAAAGTAGTGCAAGATCTTAGATGGGACTAATCTACTCAAGGTTGTAACGCTACCATTCCTCTTTCATACAGGATGGGATATTCACAGAATGGTTTGGGTTGGAAGGGACCTTACTTTATCATCTAGTTCCAACCCTCCCGCCACGGGACACCTCCCACTGGATCTCTCCTCACTCTCACCGTGAAGAAATTCCTCCTTATGTCCAGTCTAAATCTGTCCCTCTCTAGTTTATACCCATTGCCCCTTGTCCCGTCACTATAAGCCTTTGCAAACAGTTCCTCTTCAGCTTTCTTGTAGCCCCTTCAGGTACTGGAAGGCCGCTATGAGGTCTAGTCAGCTTCAAAAGGAACAAAATCCACTATGTGCTCTAACACATTGATTAAGAGAATGGGAAAGAATGAAAGACAAAACTTTTCTAGGAGTTATTCGTATTTCAGGAAGCACCACACCTTCAAGTCTTACAATTTTTAGTAGAAACAAAAATATCTGCTGACGGAATACAGTGGAAGGCTCTCACAAAGTAAGAGCAAGTATATAGACCTGCAGCAACTGTCGCAGGTACGCAGAGTTTTGCAACGCAACAGCAGAAAGCCAAGCTAAACTTCATTACTTCCTTTGAATGAGTGCAGAAGTTTACTACACAGACAATTAAGCAGCTTAATATCAACATGGGAATACATTTAATAACTTAATTACCTTCTCACTTCTTTAGAATCTGGTTCAAATTGGGCTGAAACGACATGGCTGAAACGAGTCTTTTCAAGTGAGGGCCATGTTGTAACAGCACAACAGAATTTTTCCACGATATCCAGAGTCGACTCCAGGGGTTCCTTAGCCTCGAACGGACCAGAAGGGGCGTCCAGGTCAGATACAATGGCAGAGATTTATTAAAAAGCCTATTCAGTCCCTGCTTCTATCACAGTGCCCTCAAAATATACGTCTATATCTCTTTTACGATGATTAAATTTCTCCCAAAAGAGAGTTTGATCCATGAAAGTGCTGGTTTAATCATCATCGACTTAATGATTCTTTTGCGATGTCAATTAAACGGTATGAAAAATTAAACCATTTACAGAACAGGAGGACCTTTTAAATTACACATTTCAAAAATATTATTCAAAATTCCAGTTATATAATCCTTTTAAAACTGTCAAAGAATAATACCGCTCTAACATTTGACTCATTACTCATGCCAGTGCTTGCTGGAGTTCACAGAGCTGGCAGATATTTAAAAACCAAACTCACTAGAAATGAAGAAATTAGCATAGCGTAAGAGCAAAACAAGCCGGGGTTGTGCAGAAACGGGGCACACACACCATTCAGGTGCTAAAAGCCTGTTAAACATTTAGTTTTACACCGCTAATGTTGTGGTAAAGCTCCAATTACATAACAACTTCAAATTTCTATAAAATAAGTCATATACCCAACGTGGGTTTCTACTTGTGTTCTATGAAAACACACCCAGCCATTTCGCTGGGAACGTTTATGAAAGGTTGGGAGGGACTTTTTCCAAAGGCATGGAGTGATAGGATGAGGGGGAATGGCTTTAAATTGGAAGGAGGAAGATTTATATTAGATATTGGGAAGAAATTCTTCCCATTGAGGGTGGGGAGGCCCTGGCCCAGGGTGCCCAGAGCAGTGGGGGCTGCCCCATCCCTGGAGGGGTTCCAGGCCAGCTTGGATGGGGCTTGGAGCCCCTGAGCCAGTGAGAGGTGTCGCTGCTCATGGCAGGGGGTGGGACTGGATGGGCTTTAGCATCCCTTCTAACCTAAGCAATTCTATGATTTATCTTCCTTTCAACCAGTTTTCCCCTTTCCATCCATCCCACCCCGACGCCTCAGCGTCCCCCTGAATGGATGTTTTACTCTTGCTTCATTAATTTGATTCCCTTAGAAAGCTGCCTCGATACTCCTAAACACCTCAAGCAGCTTTACAAGGCCGTGTTTTCAACTTAAATGTACTGTGGAGCATTGACTTCAGCCCTGACAGCCATCAAGCGGGAAACCGCTACAGCTCACTCTTCAGGGACCGACTGCTCCTGCCTTCACTGCCTCTCTGATGGGAAACGGAATGAGAGGTTTCATCTGGGACCTGTATGGGTGTGGGATTTGCCCTCGGGAGAAACATTCAAATGAGCCCAAACACATACTATAAAGAGTCTTTTTGCTTCTCCTAACCCAACAGATACACACTACGGGTCACAGTGTTTGTCATGTGAACATCAGGGGTAAGCAGTACAATTAAGGACACTAAATAAAACCTGACAGTCACATTTGTAATCAAAGACACCATTCACGAAGCTGGTTTCCACGCAATACCGAACATAAATTAGCAAAAGACCGTAAAAGAATGGCAGGCAGCCAAATTACCATGATAATTCCAGGATTTAGTGTCCATCGAAGTCTCCAGCAATTTTTATCAGTCAAGTCTCATGGCTGTTGTTGAACATGCACTACCAAAACTCACTTCTCTTTCAGCCCTGCTAAATCATAAAAACGTTCCAGAAACAAGTCCGCCCCTTCTCTCACTCCAACTTTTACATATAAATTCATTTTTTGAAACAATAACAATTGAAGAGGCTCAAGAAACATTAGAAAACCAAAACCAACCATTCAAAAAGCACTTTCAAGGGATAAATTTCCTTTTGATTATGCAGATTCCTTCAAAGATCCTCACTAAGCGGGTTCTTGTAGCCAGTCCAGAGCCCCTCCCCAGCTTTCCTGGAGCCCCTTTCAGCACTGGAAGCTGCTCTAAGGTCTCCCCGCAGCCTTCTCTTCTCCAGGCTGAACAACCCCAACTCTCTCAGCCTGTCCTCATTTGGGAGGTTCTCCAGCCCTCGGATCATCTCCATGGCCTCCTCTGGACTCGCTCCAACAGCTCCATGTCCTTCCTGCGCTGAGGACTCCAAAACTGGATGCAGGGCTCCAAGTGAGGTCTCACCAGAGCAGAGTAGAACACTGACAATGGTAAGAATACTCTGGAAACAACATTTTTAAAGGTCTGTCCCTAACAGCGATGAACTCCAAATGAAATTTTGAAAGTACGTGACATTTTTGTTTCCATGGGGTAATGAGTTATTCCGTAGCTGCCTATGTTTCATATACCTCTGATAACCTGAAGCTAAGGCTGTGCAAATGGAGCATATCTGTCCTGTTCAGACCTCAGCAATCATTAACATTTTATGTTCAAAAGGTTATTCTCCAAATGACCCTATTTTGATTTTTGAAAGAGAATCTAATGGAAATTTCTATCATGTTAGTAACTTCAGTTACGCTTTCTCTTGGCAATGTCAACTGAAGGAAGAAAGTAGAAGCTGGGAAGCACGGCGTTCTACACCAATTTTAATGTCACTTCCTGATCCTTCACCTCAATTTCTACACTTTCCACATGAGCATACCTTCAGTTACAGTAAGTCAACTGCAACGTCACGGAAACATTGCAAAACACAGAAGGATACAGAGATAATTTTTCTTCTGTACTTATAACCTAATATTCTGTGGATGCCTACTAATAAAAATGAAAGCGATAAGTAATAATCATTGCTTCACTTGCAGCTCAAGACCACAATAAGGAGACAGATGCTTGTGCCTCCATGATATGGAAAATACCGGCTGTTTGCTTGTGGGAAGTCCCTGGAGTTTGTCTTCAGGCTTCTAATGATTTATGACCTGGTAACCTGAGGTGCTATCTCCTAAGGACATAGGCAAGAATGACACGGATACATTAGAATTTGTTTCCACCTTTAACCTCCGCAAACTAGACTTCCTTACCTTCTGAACATAGAGCAAAACATCAGCAATGGGGACTGCTGTTTCAAAGTTCTCAAGCTGGAGAGATATGTTGATTGTTGCTGGACAAACATCCAATATTTTTGGGGCACCCAGACTAGAGGACAGGTACCTCCTAGGTGAGATTCATTCTCAGAGGAAATACCACTAAAGCAGACCGTCACTTTTTTTCACTCAGACACAAGGAAGTTAACAAATCATTTTTATCGATCAACTCAAAATACTGTAGTTTGATATCATTCAATAGCTTTAACATTCAACAGCAACAACCAGAGCATCGACTCTGATTGTGAGAGGTAAAAAGAAAGGGATGAACTGTGTTCAAGACACCTTACTGCTTATTAGTCATTAACATGATTTTTTCATTTCACAAAACAAGGTATTGGGTCTTTATAGGACACTAAAAAGGGGGGAAAAAAAAACCTGCTGGGTATTACACACATCGGCAAAACATGAGATGCGTAAAAGGCAACTCGTAACAGGTAAGATACAACCAAGAATTTCCCACAGGTACACAAAAGGTTTGGTTTGGTTTGGGTTTGGTTTGGGGTTTTTTTTAAGCAGAATCTGGAAGGTTAAATAAGGGGAAACCTCCAAATAGTCCTGCAAATAATTTCAGAACTATCATAGTCATATTTAAACAACAGGATGGTTACAAGCAATTTCTCAGCAAATAATGACAATAATTTCAGTTATTATCACAATTATCATGCCATTATTACCAGATAAATAATCCAATATATTATGCTATGTTGCAGCTCAGCACTGCTGTGTTTCCTGTTCAGGTGGGGAGGCCCTGGCCCAGGGTGCCCAGAGCAGTGGGGGCTGCCCCATCCCTGGAGGGGTTCCAGGCCAGGTTGGATGGAGCTTGGAGCCCCTGAGCCAGTGGGAGGTGTCCCTGCCCATGGCAGGGGTGGCACTGGATGGGCTTTGAGGTCCCTCCCAACCCAAACCATTCCATAAGTCCAGGAAACAGTATCAGTGTTTAGCAGTCCCGTTTTTCCAAATGTTTTGAAACCCTCTTATGTACTGAGATCCCAGCTGAGAAGCAACAGCCTAGGACCATTTTCTCATGAAAACTCATTTTTTTCGGAATTTTGGGACAATATTCTCAACTATAATTACCATTTTTTAAGGAAAGACTAGAAAAATGAAACATCACACCAATTTAGTAGCCCAACTATAGATTTTGCAGATGATGGTTATCTGAAACAAGATATCTGGGAAACCTCGCGATAGCAGTTTAATAAGACTTCTAATCATCCACCCTGCTATCCTCTGGGAGGTACAACACCTCCAAGAGAGGCAAAAAAAACCCCAGAAGGCGTGTGATGCCTCAGCTAACCCTGTTCACAGAGTGGCATCGTGGTTCAAACTGCTGATGAGAGTGGTTTTTTGAGCCAAGACTCAGTTATGACAGAAGAGCTTTTTCCTTCCTGCCAGTCCTGGCACGGGCTGGTGAGCTCTGGCAACAAAGCAGGGCAGATATCCGGGGCCAGGAGACCTAACCACCTCAAAGCAAGATCAGCTGGAACTGGTTTGTCAAAGGTCTTGTGCATCACCAACTTCAAAGTGTTCATACATATCCTACTGTACGAAACAAAGCCAGTTTAAAGAAATGCCATCGAAAAATTAACTCTATCAGTGAGGTATTAAAAGTACATCACAATGTTCACACCATGGGAGCTCTATCCTGCATTCAGGTAGATTTCTGGGCAGTTTTCCATAGCAGTTTGGAAGATTATCATCCTTCTTCAATGGCTGAGGAAACCTGCTGATGTACATTTGCAGTAAAGGGAAGTCTACCATGTACTTCACACTTTGGAGGAGGCAGAGCTGGAAAAATGTGTTACGAGTAATAATAATTCCTTTTAGTCATAATTTGGCAGCTGCAAACAGGCAGGCACTGCCATCCAGCAAAGAACCAAGGAACCGGCACAGACTAACAGAGAGGCTTTTGAATGTTACAGCTGCCTTATCCCAACTCTCAAATGGGCAATCCTGAGGCAAACAGAGAGAAGATGCTCCAGGCAGCACTGCCTCTGGAGGGGAGTGCGATACCCACAGAGATGTCCAGGTGAGGACACCAGAACAGCCACAAAGCAGAGCAGGAGGCAGCACGGGAAGCTTTGGACAAGCCAAGCAGCATCTGGGAGTTATCAAGCAAGACTGACTTTGCGCTGCTAATCGCTTCCTCCGTGTGCAGTTTATGCTTCGTAACGCTAACCCAGACAGCCTGGCTAATGAGACTAGAGAACTGCTTTCCAGGTCATCGATCACTAAAAGGGTAGAGTTAGCACTGATAACAAACTGTTGCTCTATTTCATAAATTATTACCAGCACTATGGTAAAACTGAACCGAACTCATCATTTTCTCTGTGTGTGAAACAGTGGATTTTTTGTTTCCATCTGTTTTAATTAATCTCATTATATATGAATTAACAGAGTATTGCTTAAGGGAATTACACCTTGCTGTGGCAAATGAATGTTTTAGTTGTATTAAAACTTTCCTATTATCTAACATAATCCAATGCATTAAATGTTTCCAAACCATATATCTGGTAGGTCATCCACGCCGTTCACACTGTCAGTGCGTACCCTGCTTTTCACCACAGCTAATGGAATTAACGTTAGTTGTTTCAGCCCAGCCATACTCCAAAGCCCATGTCTAATCTGTGACGTCTATAGATAAATAGATTTACAAGCAGTAGTTTACATGGCACTTTATCTTCCAAGGTCATGGGTTACACTGCAAAAAGTCATCTTCAAGACAACTTTACAGATTTACTTCCCTCCAAGCGTAGCAGTATATATTCATCTATAGATTCATCCAGCCTATAGACACGTTCAAAATATCAATAAGGATAGCTATTTATAAATTTTGTCTATTTTACCGCACCTTTGTCTGTTAGGGAATAAATCAAACAACCCAAACAGATATTAAAAAACCCCTTTTGCTTAAATATATCATCACTTCTTTTTCAAGAGTTCAAATTAAAAACCAAGCAGAACTATATCTAATACTCATTGTTAGGTAAATAAAGCTGCACCTAAAAATATGTTTTATGGGAAACCACTACTGATATATCAAACTTCTTCCTGGATTGAACAAAAGAAGTTATTTCTTTCAGATAACATGATCCAATATACTGAAACAGAACACATGGGCACAGCATAATTTCTATCCGACAGTACTTCAGAATGGCTTGGCCTTCAGTCACGGAGCTGCTTACGAGACATCAAAAATGAGATTAGCAAATAACTGTGAGATAATGCCAGTGTTGCATCTTGGAAGACTTTTCTATCATTTCCATGTTAATGAACACCTGCCTTTAGAGCTGTATTTTTCCCGGACATTTGCAGCAACTTAAATTAACAGCAGGAAAAGAAACTACTTTGTGGCTATTTTCATGTAGTGTCTTAGACCAAGGAGCTACAACTCCATTTTCTAAACCGGTTTAAAAACTCCATTACAACAAATTTCCTTGTCAAAAATAAATAAATAAACCAGTATGTATAAGCTGAAGCCATTTTACAAGCTCTTAAAAACTGTGCTATGGGCTAGATCTTAGATTAATGTTTGCGATGCACACTGAAAACCTGTAAAGCATTTATGTAATTGCTAAGCATTATTATTTTTATTACTGTAACAGATGGAGCCAATCCATCTTGGTAGATACTATCTCATAAATGATTCATTACTATTCCTTTAACCTAGTCTTTTGTATTTTGCAGATCCATGAGAAATAACTATTAGGAGGCTCAGTGCATAAAATAGCACAAGAACTACTTAATGTCTTCCAAATGTAGTAGCTTTGAGAACATTTGGGCCTTAGAATTTTCGTGTTGTTCCTATTCCTCTCAGAACCTGTTACTTCTGCAAGACACTCCTCCTCGTTTTCTAGTGCTGCTTTTCAGGTCATGTAAAATATCACTGCAAACGACTGGTAATGTTCATAGCTTATGTGGCTGCCAATAATTGCAAATATGGACTAGACAAATGCTTTATAAGAGACAGAAGTATCTCCCGCAAATGCATGACATAGTTTCATAATGCAGCATTCTTGGCTTCAGCTGCTAATGAAAAAGAGCTATGTGATCGCACTGTCCATCTTTCCTTTATCCAATAACTTTTTGACCCATTTTAATCAAATTGGAAAGCCAGGTAGATATCTCATAGATATGAGTTTCTATCAGCTTAATGAGGACCGATGGCTGGGAGAGGAAAGAAATACACAAATTAGGACTGCCACTGGTAGAAAGGCTTAAAAGGGAGCTCCTCAGACATCCCCAGGCCTGGGCTGCTGCTCGCCATTTAGGCACTGCTCATCCAGAGGCAAACACAGCAAATGCCACCACCCGCCCACCTTAAAGGCTGACATAAGCAAAGCAATCAATGACACCAATGAGTGATGAATACCCCAACACTTAAAATGTCAAAAAAATGCTCATTTACATACACAAAAAAAAAAGCATGTACTGGATTGTCAGAAGGAACTGCAGAGAGAGAAGCTAAATCCACCACACCAAGCTTATTACATTGATACTGGCCTTGTGAACATCCTAGCACTGCAATTCCCAGAGCCCAATCTGCTCCCACTGGGCTTGGAGACCTATGGAGAAGGTGCAGGTCTGCACTGTTTCTATAAGGTTATTTGTGTTAATCCATCCACTCTTGACACACAGAACAATAAGCCATTAAGTAGACTTCAATGTAACTGTAAAAGCTAATTGAACACGATGAGCCCTAATATGGCACCTGAAATCTTTATGGGTTTTATCAATGAAAAAAACAAATCAGGTTCTCCATGTAATCTTACAGATGTTGAGATTTAATTATGAACAACAGGATCCGCATCATTCTGTGCATGTTGTGCACAACGTCCTAAGTAAAAACATTTTTTTGTTTGGTTTTAGACTCAACTCTAATGTCACCTCCCCATCTAGTCACAGTAGCCAAGGATTTGGGGTGCTTGAGTAAGGATGCCATATACAGTCTGATTTTCAAACAGCGGGCACCACCCATACGACAGAAGTTCAACGTGTTCAAAGTATACCGGAAATCTTAAACTTCATGAGCACCAAATACCAAGGGACCAGAGCTAAAAACTATCCTGAAAGTTCAAGCTATTTTACTTTAAACACAACGAACTACAAGAATAAAAAGTAACAAGACCCTTCGAGACAAACAAAAGCCAACAGGTGAGATAACGGTCTATGCCACAAAGAGCTTAGCACACGGTATCGCTCCAGAGACTCCAACAGCTTTTTACTTACCTCCCTACCCTCAGACCCTGGGGGCCTGGTGCAACCAAAGAAGTACTTGAGCAGCAGCCGCAAGAAGGATCTAACTCAAAACTCTTCAACCCAGGGCTGGCCAGAGACTCTGTAGCACTTCCTTCCTTGACTGAAATCATCACTATCTACTACAGCATGAGAAGTTGTCATGGGCAGCCTTCAACCCCACCTGCTGCTTCTTCCCACCCCACTAAGCTGTAGCAGAAGAGGCTGTGCTGGGGAAATCATCCCTAGATTATACTAAACTCCCGACCTTTAAAGCCCCCTGCTCAACCCACATCTTGCAAAGATATTTCATTCATCACAAACACATTTACTTCAGCTGAAATATGTGTTTGGAGGCTGAAATAATGGAACTTTGCCACCAGGCACTTTGACACTGGGTCTCTTCTAAACGATTCATAAGGAGTTACTATTCTCCATGAGAAACCACATGAAAGCATTTCTTGAACAAATTGAGCTATCTTTGACTTGAATACTATCACATGTTCTCAGACATTCTACTTACAATTAGTTTCAAACTGATTTTGTCTCACAAAATAGTAACTTCTCCTGAAAGCTTCTTTTTCAAAATCTAAATCTAAAATTTTCATGAAAATTCATGTAAAAACACAATTTGCAACAACCAAAAAAAAAAGGAAAGACAGATGTAGAATAAGATGTTTTCCAAGCAGCTTCAAATTCCACATGGAAACAAGAGAGTGTGGAGCCAGATTCTCCTCTGGTTGAGGATGACACGTAGAACGGGCAGGCAGAGCTCCCAGTCTCACTGCTTGGGGTGATGATGCCCTCCTAAAAATCTTTCATCACTGGGAACCCTACAAAGGGCAAGGTTGAGGCATCACAGTGAAAATAAAGGACCTAAAACCTTCACTCTGATTGCCTCTTTCAATATTCCACTAGACAGATCAGCATTTATAAGCTGCCCTTCTGAAAATACTTTTTTTTCCCTTTCCTCTTATCACATAAGAGATACATTTTTGCATAAATGCAAGGTGGTGGCTGCCCCATCCCTGGAAAAGTTCATGGTCAGGTTGGATGGGGCTCCGAGAACCTGATCCAGTTGAAGATGTCCCTGCTTACTGCAGGGCAATTGGACTGAATGTATTCCACGGTCCCTTCCAATGTGAACCATTCTATGATTCCACAAATGGGCCGTAGATTTGTTGGTTTTGCTAATATCTCAGTGAAATACAACGAACTGCGTTTTTACTCCACTGTGAAGTGCATTCACCTAAATGAAATGACATTGTTGTAAACAAGAGAACAAAATTTGCTCTAATTCAAGAAAATCCCTCTAGCATACATCGTTTTCTCAATTCTCGTACAAGCGGTACCATATGACTTTTAACAACGTAATTTGGCAAGTTACTGAAATAAGTCATGCTTATGAGAACAACGTGCGAGCAAAACTCTGGGTTTTTTCCTAGACATATTTTCACTCGTACTCAGCTGTTCCTGCTAAGACACCAGAGGCTCTGTTCCCACTGTGGCCTCTCAGTGTACAGACTTTAACTTTGTTACTTAGTTAATTCACTTGCTTTAACATGAGATTTTTAAATACAACTACCAGCTGTTCAACATAATGAGGTTTCATTTACAATTTCTACGGACCATGAGGGCAGACAGAGAAGAAAAATGTCAGCTTTAAAATACACATTATTCTATACCAAGGGGGAGAACAGCAAGCATTCATCTGAACTGACTGGTTAGGACGTCGTTTATGCAGTGAAATATATTTTCATTTCAAGATCCCCGCAGCTCCTCCAAATTTAATTGCCAGACCACCAGGATTTCTTTCTCAAACACAAACCAAACACATCACCAAAGAAACCACGATTACACGCAGGAAACCAATCTTTCGTTTCTAATATGTTGAAATGTTTTAAAAGGAACCAAAAAGGCAAAAAATTACAGGAAGCGCAGCTTTGAAGTGTGCGCCATACTGGGTTTCGGTGCAGTGATGAAAGGAAAAGTTTGCAAATTAAGCACTTAGCAGGGCACAGAGCCACATATAAATAACGCACAAATGATACGGAACTAGGGGGCACCATAGGAAAACAGGTCTCAGCCCTCTTTCTGTAGCAGCAGGGAGCAGAACTGCAGCTTGAAAGCCTTCAGCGCTCAACTGTAAGTGTTCAGAGTTGCCTTAACTTCTGGGACCTGGGTTTGTGGAGATGGTGGCCACCAGCTCTAATGAAATGTTGCAATTGCCAACAGAGAAAGAAAGAACATAGAAAGCCAGAATAATCATACAGTCACCAAATGGCTTAGGTTGGAAGGGACCTTGAAGTCCATCCAGCTCCAAGCCACTGCCACGGGCAGGGACATCTTCCACTAGTTCAGGTTGCTCAAAGCTTCATCCAACCTCGTCTTGAACACCGCCAGGGATGGAGGCGTTCAAAGATGGTAATTCCATTTTGCAGATAAATTGGGGTACGTTTTGAAACAATATTCTGTATGTTAAAAAGATATGAGACCGTAAATTAATTCTGAGACATCAAATACAGAAAATTTCCCCCCCTACTTGGTCACATTAGAGGAAGTTTATTATTTTATAACCACGCAGCAGAGAATGGTTTAACAAATGGCAAAGCATCAGCTATAGACAGGTAATAATGGGTTTGTTCTGTAGATAACCTGCTCCAGAGAAAACATGTTAAATTAGAATTGCTGAACCAGAGGGAAGTAAACAAAAGTTACTAAATTGTGCTACTCTATCACTTCCCATTCTGACAGAACACATGAATCATAGATAAGGCTGAATATTTGTCACAGCTGTGATTTCAGCATCAAAAAGAAGTAATTTTAACCCAGATTTTAGGGGAGTTTCCAGAAAATTTGTCAGTTCAGCCAACCGGATACTAGACTTCTCCGTGATCTTCTGCAAGTTTAGCTCGCTTTGGGTTTGAACCCGCAAAGCAGCAAGCATTCACTTTTGAAACCGCTGTGATGACTAACGCGGTTAAGTGTCTTCGTGTCTTCTTGGATGAGGCCAAAGCTCTCAGCACGCTGAGATACCAAGCTGTTATTTTGATGAGTTTCGGTGTTTTTAAACTGATGTGTGCACTGCATATTTTTAATTTGAAAGATGAAGAAACGTCAGCAATACAAAAATATGAAAATGCTGAACCGCTGTTTTTTCCCTTTTTTTTTTGGTGATAAAAAATGATGCCCTTAAGTTTTCTGCTCTAGTAAAGCAGCGTGTTTTTATTCTTGGCAATGACAAAACTCCACCCGCAGTCCTGACTCACTGAGAGCGTATGGTAGGGGAAGTGGCCTCGCTTCCCAAGCCTGCATTAGAAGCTATAGCTGGCAGCAAAACTGCATAGTTTATATTCCAAAAAACATGATTCTGGAGTAAACAAAGTATTTGCAAGTTCAGATTGAATTTTATAAAGGCGCAGAGGAGATCTGAAACTTGGAAAGTATTTAAAAGCTCAAACCAAAATATTGTTATGTGAAATCAAATATTGCATTCAATTCTAAGTTAATTGTTTCTACATTTCAGGCACTGAATTGTAAAAATGCCAACAATTCTGATTTTATTTTTTAAAAGAAGTATTCCTCTGTACTGATGTTCTTACAAACCCTGCCAAAACCCAGGCGCACGCACAAGTAGATTCAAACTTTAACCTCAGTGAGTTCACTTAGACTTTCCACACTGGTTTGGACAAACAGCCAATGAAGAAATTTGGATTTTCACGCATTCATGCTGTCATCCAAAACTTAAAAATGGCTTTAACGCGCTAAAGAAAATTTAAGAGATTTTAGATCAGAGTTAAGTCAATCTAAAAGCTGGCTAACACTGAAAAGTGGTGTCGTGGTGGTGTCCTGCTGGCTCCCCTCCCTTTGCTGTGCTGCCCACACTCTGCTTCTCCTCTCGTCACTTTGGAGTTCGTCTCACTTGGTGGTGAATCAGTGCAGAAAATGAAACAGCAAAGAGCTAAGTGGACAAAAAACAGCGAGTAGTTTTCTGTGAATTTAGCTCCCTAAGTCAGCTCAGCAGAGGGTAAAAGAGCCCCAGAGTCTGTGGTGGCATCACATGGCGGGGGGAGCAGGAGAAAACAGAACAATCTGCATGTATATGTATGTTAGGGTTAGTTTGGTTTTTTTACATCAGCTAATTTTTTGATTTAGAATCACAGAATGGTTTGCTCCAAGCCCCATCCAACCTGGCCTGGAACCCCTCCAGGGATGGGGCAGCCCCCACTGCTCTGGGCACCCTGGGCCAGGGCCTCCCCACCTGAACAAGAAAGCATTTCTGCCCAAGATCTCATCTCAATCTCTCCTCTTGCAGCTCAAAACCATTCCTCCCATCCTGTCGCTGCACTCCTTGATTCAGAGCCCCTCCTCAGCTTTCCTGGAGCCCCTTTCAGCGCTGGAAGCTGTGCTGCAGCCTTCTCTCCTCCAGGCTGAAGATCCCCAGCTCCATCAGGCCGTCCTCGTGCGGGAGGTGCTGCAGCCCTCTGATCATGTCCGTGGCCACCTCTGGACTCCCTCCAATAGATCCGTATCCTTCTTATGTCAGGGACTCCAGAACAGAACACAGGACTCCAGATCGCTTAGCTCTAATGTCAAACCTTACGGTGAGTTCTAACAGCTCCCCATTTCATGCCTCCTGGGCTGAGCTCTCAGGTACAATATTCTATTCTTGAGGCCACTGGCAGTAGGGAAAAAACTCCACCCTAGTTACAGTTTTTAAATTCCACAAAATAATAAAAAGCAATTACAAGACAATTTCTGCAGTTGGACCATCTGAAATATAAAGGAGAACAATATTATTCTCAAATTTTTTTTTTTAAAACATCTTCTTGTTCCTTCCCTGTCAACCTTTTATTATTGCACCTTTGCTCATCAGGAAATTCGGCGATAAAAGCAGCATTTTACTGACGAAGACACCTACAGCCTCAGGTAGGGGCAACGGGCTCCCCACAACAGAGATGGGGTGAGCCTGCTTTGTGCTTCAGTCGCACCTGAATCAAAACGGGCAACGCAGAAAGACATCTCCAGCTTCCATCCTCAGCGCAAACTGCCCCAGGAACAAGAGATGCTTTAAACAGCTAATATCCCACAGGATGATTTTCAGGCATATTGTTGGGGATTGATCCATCAGCTGCTTCACAGCTTGTGTTTAGCAAATCCTTTTATTCCTGTGGAAATCCTGCCTAACAGGTTAAAAGGGAATTTTCCCTTTTTCCCCACCAGCCAGACAACCTACAGTAAAAAAACAAAGTGCAATGGCATAGTGAGCTGAAGCTGAGCTGAGCCCCCTTCCTGCTGCCTCCAGTCCTTCTTTTCATCTCCAGCTGCACATCCTCACCACCTTTCCCGCAGCAGAGGGGACTCTGGATCACAGCCAAGAGCTCTGCTCTGGAAAGCTCACTCTGAAGGATGGGGATCCCTGAGCTGATCCACTATACGGCTGTGGGACCCCCCCTCTCCCACCCAGGGAGGTGCAGGGATGCGGTTAAGCGCAGTCGAGAGGACAGGACAGGCCCTTTCCACACTTTCACACTGCAACTTCAGGGTAGAGCTGGTCTGAGACAAGAACGTTCACAGGAAATCTTCTGCCTAAAATAGGCGTTGTTCTTCTACACCTCCTACTGAACAGTGGGTACAATTCATGAATATAGACTTTTGAAACTGATTCAGAAGAGATCTGAGGAATGTATCAAAAAGTCCATATGGTTTTACCAAATCAAGTATGCAGAACTGGGTAAATTTAGCCAGGCGCTTAAGATGTAAAATTTATCTTGTTTGACCCAACTGGAAGGAACATAGTCATGAGGCGCTTATATACACATCAATCTGACTAATTCTTCATCTTGGGGAGGTCAAAAATTGATGAGTAACACATTATTTAATGTGTGGAAACAAAAGGACACCTCAGTTACTAAGGAAGCGCAGTGAAACAGGAAAGCACTACCCAGACAGGTCTAAATAATGCTATTTTCTCTAACATTTGTAGGTAGCGAAATTACAAGTGACAAGTGGTTGGCACTTTGACAGCTGGGCCTACGTTTCCAAGTTTTTCTCCTGTAACTCAGAAGAGCGAAAGCTTTGTTTTAAACGAAGGCTGAAGTTCTTACAATGAGACAGGAGGTGGAGGCTCTAAGATATGTTATACACTGTTAATTGCAAAAACCTCAGGTGTTTGTGAAAGTGAGGTGTCAAGCACATAAAGAAAGGCTTTCAAACCTCTCTATATCATCCTACTTCCATTTGCACTGGGAGAACTTAGCCAGCGCTACGCCTTTGGAGTACTGTGGAGCCAGCTTTCAAATTGTCCTTCCTCCACCAAAGGCCACCTCTCTGTACCCTTCGGAAGCTGTGCCCAAGGTCAGATTCAAATTCCCAAAGGTTCAACTGGCCGAGCTTTTGCGCACATACACTTACAAATCTAGAACACAAGCCAGTTGTTCTCCCCCTCCCCATGTGATGAGAGGCTTTACAGTAGTTCCTTATATTTCCCCAAGAAACAAGGGAATTGGGATGGCTACCAAAAATTCCCTATTTACTGGCACACTGGTATCTACATGCTGGTGTACTTGTCACATCAAAAGGAGTGGAGAGTAATTAAGCAGCACTCAGAACAAAGCATTCCAAATGCACACAGCAGTTCAGGTGCAACTAGAAAAGGAGGACAGGTTGAGAGTCGGTTGTTCAGCCTTGAGAAAAGAAGGCTCCAGGGAGACCTTAGAGCAGCTGCCAGAACAGGAAAGCTGAGGAGGGCTCCCTGTCAGGGAGTGCAGGGACAGGACACGGGGAAACAGTTTTCAGCTGAAAGAGGGGAGATTTAGATATTAAGATTGTGTTGAAGAGAAGCCCTGGCCCAGGGCTCCCAGAGCAGTGGGGGCTGCCCCATCCCTGGAGGGGTTCCAGGCCAGGTTGGATGGGGCTTGGAGCCCCTGAGCCAGTGGGAGGTGTCCCTGCCCATGGCAGGGGGTGGAACTGGATGGGCTTTAAGGTCCTTTCCAACCCAAACCATTCCATGATTCTATGAAAGGCACTTTAAGCAGCAGCGTTAAATTGAAGCTAAGCATTCAAAAGGTAATTATTTATAAAACTGAACATGAAACATCAAAATGCAATGCTTTTGTAATGGGAAAAACATGTAATAATATAACGACACGAAAAAGAAACTAATGGAAGCCTTTTGGTGATTGAACTTGCAGATTTATGTAGAAAAATTTTAAAGATTCATAGCTCATTTCTTAGTCACATTAACTCCCTTTCTTTTAATACACAGAAATGCACGGCCCTTGCAGCTGAAATGTTCAGGACCTTAGCGTGACAAATAGTGCTATCCCGCAGGACCCTGCAAATGAATCCTGGCAGTGATAAAGGAGGGAGCTTTATCTCCCGAGCCCGCACTTTTAAAAGCCCTCTCCATATTAAAAAACTTAATAATGCTTTTCAAAACAATCACCCTATGGTTATAAAACTCTCACCATCCTCTTTTCTCTCTTGAACTTTTAATTAAGTCTTCCCAGTGCTTCGAAGCAGCAGCAGTCTAACAGGTACAGGGTATTTTCTTACAAATAAGCTGTTTGAGACGCAGAGACTCGCTGTGAGTTGTAGTCTTTGAACACGAGCTTCTCAAATAAACCCTTTTATTTTTGTTTATTTTTTAAACGATCAGATTCTAATCTTCTCTAACCCGTGTGCGCTATCAGTAATAAAAAAAAACGCACAGCTCTTTGGAATTTCTTTTTTGCCGTTTTGGGGATGAATACATCTATAACTATGCAGGATTTCTCGCGTGAAAAGTGTTCACAGCCACAAAAGAAAGCACAAAAGAGGTTTTTATCAGCAGATCTCAAAGCACTTGTACAAAGCACTGTTCTTTAGCAGATGGGGAATCTGAGACAGGCAGATAAAGTAACTTGCCTAAAGTCACCCAACAAGGTGTTACAAGCTGAGTTTCTGCTGTGCTAGTATTTTCCTTTTGCGACTCTTTAGGACAATCTGGAAATAAATCCGTTGTGTTAGACCTTCAAGAATGGTTTTGTGGCATCAGATCACAAGTTTTCTTTGACAGGAGTGACACACGCCCTCAAAAATTACATCTTAGAAGCAAGAGAGGCCAACATCGCCCTGAGGGGGAAGGGATAAGAAACTCCAAAAGCCTGGATCCACCTGTCCTGGCGGGTGCAGCGCTCTCCCTACCAATACAATGTGAAAATAAAGTGCTAATGAAAGAAGTGGACTATAGGACTTTGATTCGCTAACCTGATCCTACGGTGTGGGATCTATAAATCTGCCACTATCACTTTTAAATCGCACGTCTTGCACAATAAAAAAACCCACCTCTTTTGTTGGGGATGCTTGGGGTCTCTGCATATTGGCCAGGAAAACCTGCATTGTATTTCTGGACAAAGCAGGTATTTAAGCTAAAATCAGTATTATAGTGGGTTCATACCAGCAGGCACTCGCTCTGAGTTATCATACCAGGTCTAACCCCGAAAAGAAGCCTCTACAGCGGAGTTCAGAGCGTTTGGCACATAGAAAACGCCATAACAGAACGATTTGTAGAATTTAGTATCATACAGTTGCACTAGCTGGACTGTGTAGCCAGACAGATACACGAATGTTTTTAACACATCCCATGGAAATGATGAATTTCTATACCTGCATGAATCATCCTGTAATTTGCTGCTAAATAAACAGCTGAAAAATCATACTACAGAGGAAAAGTATTTGGATGAGCATCTCTTAAACTGTCACAAGCAAACCTGACCTTCCACTTCAGAGGCAAACTGTGGTTATGAGCAGCCGAAGATCAATACATAAAAGCTGTATTTTTATTTACCATTAGTGGAGCGATGCTTCACTTTTTTTCTGGCAGTTTTCAAAAGATCTGCACTTCTCCTGCCATGCTTACTTAAGATTCCCATGATATTTTAATACAGCAGTAGATGCAGAGCCTGCTGTGAATGCTAGACACGTTTTCCCACAGAATTGTTTGAAATATAATTTCACTGCTTGGTTTGTTAAACATTTCTTTTCTTCACATTTCGATATTTGGAAAGAAAATAGATAGCTCCTAATTAGCAAAACATTCACTGCAGAACAAAATAACCAACTGTCCCTTTAATCTGTTGTTGAGAAGTCTGCAATAACTGTCTCCCTATAAATAAATCTGCTTGCTCTTTTAGATTGCTACTAGTGGCAAGAAATTCCCGACTCCAACTTGATAACAAAGAATTTATCACTATATTCTTGAGGTCTGAAGCAACAATGAAAACTATTATTTTTTATTATTTGCCCGTTTGAACAAAAGAAGGCAAAATTGAAGATATTCTGATTTGCAGCATCAAAGCAATCGCTGCTACTTGACAGATATTTAATAAAGTATCACAAGTCATGCATGGAAAACACGAAGACTACACTGCTGTAAACATTAGCTGGCATGCCTAATATTTCTTGGTGGTCTGAGTTCACAGTTTTATATTTCAAAGGCTATGAATGAAGACAGCTTTACAGCTGAGCGTGTCTTCTTGCCTGAAAGAGCTCTTTAACAGTTCTGAAAGTAGTGACCTTAACGTTCCACCCACTCTGACTTACCAGAGACTAACGACGTACGTTTATAGAGGTATTTCAAACAGGTAGAACCCAACACTTTCCAGTCTGAACACAGGCGTCACTCCGAGCTGCGTGATTCTTTTCAGATATATCGGTGGGTTTTGTTCAGCTGGAAGTGTGCAGACATATATACTAAATTACATGTCAGCTTGCAGCGGTTGTTAATTTGCAGCAGTGCAATAGCCTGTGAAAATGAAAGCTTTGAAATAATCGTCCACTTTCTCTTTGACACAAACCAATTCCGAATACTGAAACGTTTACAAAGTTCCAGTGACAAACTGGAGCGCAACGTTTAAGCTGCTATTTCAGCAATGGAAACCTATTTTAACAAGATGTTAGGGAATAATCATGGAAAACACAAAAGTTGCAGCTTTGTGAGTCCAACAGAATAATCTCTTATTCGGGAACTACTTGAACACCTCAGCTGAACAACAAATACTGAATTTGCTAGAACAACAGGCTGAGGGAGTTGGGGTTGTTCAGCCTGGAGAAGAGAAGGTTGCAGGGAGACCTCAGAGCAGCTTCCAGTGCTGAAGGGGCTCCAGGAAAGCTGGGGAGGGGCTCTGGATCAGGGAGGGCAGGGATAGGACAAGAGGAACAGTTTGAACCTGAAAGAGGGGAGATTGAGATGAGATCTTAGGCAGAAATGTTTTGCAGTGAGGGGAGGGAGGCCCTGGCCCAGGGTGCCCAGAGCAGCGGGGGCTGCCCCATCCCTGGAGGGGTTCCAGGCCAGGTTGGATGGGGCTTCAAGTAACCTGAGCCAGTGGAAGCTTTCTGGGGTGGAACTCGATGGGATTCAAGGTCCATTCCAACCCAAGCCATTCCATGATTCTATGATTCTCTGAGTCTATGAATCTTGTCTTTTGGAGGATCACAGAATCACAGAATCACAAGGTTGGAAAGGACCCATTGGATCATCGAGTCCAACCATTCCTAACACTCCCTAAACCATGTCCCTAAGGAAGGATGGGAAAGGCTTGACACCGCTCACTTTTAAGTTCTGTATCCGATTCAAACAAATTGGAGAAAAAATCTTAAAGCTTGAGTAGATTTTATTTTTCAACCTCTATCATGATTTTAACTTCTTGGTGCCAACACAAGGTACTACTCTTGTGAAGGCCACATGCAGTTCACATTACACAAACACCGCAGTGTAGAAGAGCGATCTAAGAGCCTCGGCAGACCGTGTTACTCACACACAACTCAGCTACGCACGACCCCTCTCTATCACCCAAGCAAAACCACACATCACCACACAGCATCCTGTGTGCCGAACAACTGCCCCGAGTACTACAGAGATGGAATAGAAAATTTTTCCCCTCTTTGATTGGAACTCCAGTAGCAGCAGATGCTGTATACACTCGTTTTGGGAAGTGTTGAACATCCAGACAACAAAGGGAAGTCAACAGCAGCTGTATGCACTCAGCACCTCTGAAAAGAGCAGCAACACAGCCTTGAGGTCTTAGGAGTTCAGTTAGAGGAAAAACTAGAACCATTCCATCATTAAGATACCTTAAAAACTGATTAGACATATTTAGCTTTAAATATATGTATTTTTGAATTCCCGTAAACTTAGAAGCAAACACTAGGTAGCATATTTTGAAGCTACACATTTCCATAATGTTAGTAACATTTATTTTGTTGCCTTGGCATTCAGGTAGAAGGCACATGTTTTTCTTTCAAAAAGACGGTTTCAGGGGTCAGTCAACTCACAACACTACCAACCACCCAAGCGACTAAGTGAGAGAGAGTTTCTGGTCTGTAATAACCACTACCCATTAATCCTAGATATAATTTTGCATAACGAATGCATGACAGTTTATATTATTTATGTGAAACTTTAACACTGAGAGTGTAAAAAGTCTTCAGACTGGAGATTTGGCTGTTTCCTTACTAAGTAATTTACTGTTTGGATTAATGACTTGCTAGTATTTCAATCAAACACAAGAGGTGACTGCACGTGGCCTGCCAAAGAGGTTTGACTGGCTTCAAAAACGGAGGGCAACCACGAGCCCAGCAAAAGAAGAATCCAAACTACATTCTCCTAGAGGCAAAGAATGACATCTGCTCGGAGCACAGAGATGTTCGTAATAAACCTCGCAGCAGCCAGCAGGATACGGCATCCTGCATGCCTCCTGCCTAAGAACTGCACCACCAGACAGGTGCTAGGACTCGATTACTGCTCAGGCAATAAATAACCGCAGACAGCTAGTGAACCAGATTTATAAGGGATGGCTTTTCAGGATTTGACAGGTTTGGATATGCAGAGGGTTTCTTTTCTGTCATCTCTGTCGTGACAAACTTCCACAGCTGTGTTCTTTCATTTGGGATTTTGCTAAAAAAGTCTGATTTTATTTTATGTTTGTCAGATCAGAATAAGGTAAACGTATTTCAGCCCTTCAAAACAACAGTTCTTGAAACAGGACGCAGCAACGCTGAGTGCCACCAGCTCACCGAGGTACACACCTTCTGTGCCACACAGCCACTCTGAGCAGTGAGTGGGACAACTGTCTCGCAGCGGTTTTCATTGGCCAACTGAGAAGCTTTCTAGGAACGTTCCTCACAAACGGCAAAGACCTTCTGAATCCCAGAAGGGAAGAGAGTCACCTGATAGAAAGTATCACACATCATCGAATTCAGAGCAATAATTTCACATCTTGACTGGATAAAAAGGGAAGATAATTTTTTCTTGCATTTTGATTTATATGATGACTATCCGAAGCTAATGAGGGCCAGCACATTGGAACTAACTCCATGGCACAGGCTGTAGAAAGCAAGACTAAACATCCACACGCCCCACTGCACGTTCAGCATTGCCACTTGTAGGCAAAGTGTTTCCAGAGCCCCCTGAGAGATGATGCCATTTCCTATCAGTTTAATGCAGACAGAAAAACTGGGGAAAAAAAAAAATAAAAGCCACTGTGACACCTCCTCCCCCTTTCTGCATCCTGATCCCGGCTCACGGGGCACGCTGCTGAGACACACAGCTCCTCTGAGCCAGGTCTGCTCCGCGGCTCAGGGCAGACTTCCAAACCTCCCACCAGGACTAAAGCAGAATGAAAAAAAAATTGCTTTTCCAAGCGCGAATTGAACCAACTTTTATCAAACTTAAAGCTATTTACCTGAAAAAGCACTGGGTCCGCCTAGTCATAAAATTTTGGGCAAACTGGGATACAAGAACGTTCCGTTTGACAGCACAGGCCACTTGGCAAAAAGAAAAGGTTCTGTGCTATTCAACTGCAACTCTGGGCAATGGGGTGAAAGCAAACATTGCAATCTGTGATCAAACGCAGAACAAATAGTTTCAAGCACGGTGAGGGTGGCTCAGCCTCGCTCCATTCCATCCCATCTCCTGCATCAGACCATCCTCCGATACCAGAAAGGGGCAACTTGCAGTGGAAAAGCTGCCTCTACAGCTACATGAATTCATTTGCGTAGTGATTTAAGTCAGCTTTCAGGCAAAAAACTGGAAGTGGGAGTAGCTGTAGGTCCAACACAGACAAAAGAAACCCTATTTTTGAATAAAGAGAAAACAAGAAAAGGCTCAAGAACCAGGAAGTGGAGGAGTAAATGACAGTGGCAGAGCAAAGAGATGTCTCCTTCCATTTAGACAAGCAGACATACTCTTGCGATTTAATGGATTATAAGGACTCAAAGATATTTACTGTCTAGCCATGTAAGTACATTCCAGCTCTTGATTTGCTTTTAGCATTGAAACCAGTCATATATTACATCAATGTGATTCTTGTTTGTTGCAATCAGCGAATAATTTGGGGACTATATTCAATTCACTGTTTTTACATTCCCTTGTTTCATCTGTCCTCGGTTTCCACAATATGCTTTTTGGAAAACTACAGCTGGAAGCACACGGCCAGTCAGACAGATTGGTCAAGTACTCTGACTTCTTACCCAATTTGCTTGGCGAAGTGTTAAATCAATAACATACAGGCTGAGTCGTTACAAACATGACATACATCACTTTGGCTTTTGCTATGCAGAGTCCAAACAATTTGAGGACACAATTCAGTTCAGCTAATTTAATGGCTTATTTGTGCCAAAAGGTGCTACTTCATCCTCTCGCACGCACAGCCTCCCCCCATTCCCTTCCTCGCGCTGGCACTTGCCTCCCAGTACTGCTCTGCCTCCAAGATGGGCCAGCTGGAACGACACTGGCAGAAACTATGCACTTCTTCTGTAGCAGAAACATAGAATCATGGACCGCTTTGGGTTGGAAGGGACTCCAAAGCCCATCCAGTCCCATCCCTGGCCATGGGCAGGGACACCTCCCACTGGATCAGGGGCTCCAAGCCCCATCCAACCTGGCCTGGAACCCCTCCAGGGATGGGGCAGCCCCCACTGCTCTGGGCAACCTGGGCCAGTGTCTCACCACTCTCTCATCGCTAAGAAATTCCTCCTTACGTTTAGTCTAAGTCTGCCCCTCTCCAGTTTATACCCACTGCCCCTCATCCTATCCCCACAAGCCTCTGTAAGCAGTCCCTCCCAGCTTTCCTGTAGCCCCTTCAGGTGCTGTAGTTGATGTTCTTCTAGTTTAAGGCTCTCAACTGAACGGTCAAGAAATCAGTACAGGGCAAAATAGCACAAGCATGCAGTCTGGGAAAAGAGAAGCACACTGTTGTACCATAAACCCCACCAGAGAGTACCTGGTGATGGCTTCACTCTTGTTCTTCTCATGGGAAAAAAAAGTTTTTAAATAGGCAGAAATCTTGTTTCTCTTGCTAAAGTCTTCTCACATTGCTGGCATCTAATGGTTTGTGGAATAACTAGGGCAATTCTCTTAAACTATGATTTCTTTCCTATTACAGGGCTTAAAACTCAGCTGCTCCGAGATAGCCAGTGAAAACAGAAACATCAGCCATCTAAATTCCCATAATATTGACCTGAAACAAAATACAACAACGTTTATTCTATTGCTTTGGCGTGGGTTGGTTTGTTTGCAGTCAAACCATAATTTATACTGGCTCCTCACATATTGATATGTTGAGGAAATAAACAGTAAATACTATTTCCAATCCATCTGTTTAACTTGTTAGAAAAACAACAGTCAGAGGCTTTCAGAATTGTATTTTTTCTGTACAAAACCAAATAGGGAACTAGATTTGCGTTATGCTTAAAGCACTCTTTGTGTGTGTGCATTTGGATGAGGTATCCTTCCAGTCTGATTTCCCAGCCCGGATCCTGGCAGAGGCTTGCAGGGCTTGCAGGGAGTGAGGGACAATCATTCGGAGGACACTCACCACATCTGCAAACCTGGCGACAGCCATCCAAAGCTGCGCTTGCCTCTCCTTGGTGTTCCTCTTTGTCCGACAACACCTTTTAGAGAACCATAGAATCATTAAGGTTGGAAAAGATGTTTAAGATCACCCAGTCCAACTATCAACACAACACAACCATGTCTTCTAAGCAGTGTTCCAACGAGCCCCATCTATGCTTTTTTTTAAGCCCCGTAGGGATGGAGACTCCACCAACCTCTTCCAATGCTTCACCACTCTTTCAGTAAAGACACTTCGCCTAAGAAAACAGCACCCACCTAACAAGGAGCTTTCTATGAATAGTGCTGCGAGGAGAAGCAGGTCAGCTCCTCCATTATTCGCCTGCTGTCCAGAGAGGAGGAAACACTTGGCTGATGCATAAGAAAAGATTTTTGCCATATAATCTTCAATTCTCCACAGGCAGAACAAAGGTACTTATCTAACATTCATTCTCAAAAACCCATCAAGTACTGAAGAGCCTACGTGGTCTGCCTAAAGTACGTCCTACTGCTAGGATGTAATGGTGCTGTGAGGGTTTAACCCGGTCAGCAGCCCTTCCAAAGTTCATGGCCTGCTTAGCTCCATTCAACACCAAGAGTCTCCTTAGGTTTCAACAAGCACAAAACATCCTTGCAGTGTCTTATCCAGCCACATTTCTCTGGCATTCAACAATGTTGTACGGACTATACAAAGGTCGATAATAAAGAGATATAGTTAAATTTAGAGTAGACGTAAGTAGGATTAGACTAGACATAAGGAAGAAATTCTTCACAATGAGGATGGGTAGGACCTGGCCCAGGTTGCCCAGGGAGGCTGTGGCTGCCCCATCCCTGGAGGGGTTCAAGGCCAGGCTGGATAGGGCTTGGAGCAACCTGGTCCCATGGGAAGTGTCCCTGCCCAAGGCATGGGCTTGGAATTGAATGATTTTTAAGGTCCCTCCTAACTCAAAGCATTCTATGAGTCTATAAAGCAAATCTAGTGCATATTTAAGCCATCTCATCCAGCAGCTCATAGATGCTAAAGAAGACATGGTGCATATTTGGCCTCTTGAGATAATCCATTCACTAAGCTAAAAGAAAGTCTTATTAAAAAGAAAAGAAGGAAAAAACAGACCGGGCTCGCAATGGCTCAGGTGACTGCCAAAGCCCAGTAGGAAGGAGCAACCGGTTACCAGTCAGGAAAGGGGAGAAAAGGGTAGGATCCCCCCATTTTGGTCTCACCCACTTGGCAGACTAGGCAGCGCAGTCTAACCGCGTCTGCTGGGATTTGTGTTCTGCTGAAAGATGCAACAGTCAGAGAGAAAGAAAAAGTCCTTCCCTTCAGATTGTGATTTTCTAAGCCTAAGCAATTTGATGCCAATGAACTAGAGAGGAAAAAAACAAAACATTTGTTGACTCCTGTAAAATGAGATGGAACTACCAGCTTTTAAGGGTTCAATTACGCTGCTTTCAAGATCCAGGCCAGCAAGTTAGTACCTCTTTTAAATATTAAAAATGTTGAGATGGATATGAGTTTTACACTCAAACCCTGAGGTAGGCAATTTAAACCATCTGAACTGCAGCGCTGTTGCTGAAGCCAATAAAAATATTTCATAATTACTTTTTCCTTCCTTTTCACCAGTACCAAATACCATCATTGTTGAAGTTCAGAAACATTTTGCTGTTTAACACTCAAAAATTGCTCCCCTAACCAGCCAGATCAGTATTCAAACAGTTGTTGACAGGTTTCCCATACCCACCAGATTTCTGCTACCAGGACATCACAGGATGGTTCTGGTTGGAAGGGACCTCCAAGCCCATCCAGTTCCCTGCCATGGGCAGGGACACCTCCCACTGGCTCAGGGGCTCCAAGCCCCATCCAACCTGGCCTGGAACCCCTCCAGGGATGGGGCAGCCACCACTGCTCTGGGCACCCTGGGCCAGGGCCTCCCCACCTGAACAGCAAAACATTTATCATCTCAATCTCCCCTCTTTCACATATCTGAATGGTTTTATTTTCATTCTGTGATTCTGTTTTCCTACAACACCCACTAAGAATAATTCTTTAATGCATTTTAGGTGCATTGCATATAAATCTACAGTGACTGAAAAATCCCACATTTTGTTTTGCAGCCGAACTCAGTCAATGGCGGATCCTTTTTTAAAAAGGACTTAGTGTGGTCCTGTTTTTTTGTTTAATTTCAAGTACTCTAACAACAGATTAAAATACATAAACAGGCTACAGATGTTTAGCCTTCTAAATTCTGGCACCTCCTTCCTCTGTTTGGGACTGCAATCTTTTTGTCTTTGACTTTTTGTAGACTGAAATCCAATACTTTTGTCTGCATCTGCTGCTAAAAGCCCTTTCTCCCCAGCCACAGACCAATCCCCCTGTGTCTCATTAAGCACATTTACATTTGGCTCTTAAAATCTTAAACAGAGCGTTTTATGCCTAGCAATAGCGCGCTGAGGAAAGAAGCACTTTACTCATGGCTTCTGTGATGACACACGGCATTATTTGGGGGGACTCGAGCAGAATCTTATTAATAAAGGACTTCCCTGTTAGACTTTTACTTTAAAATCATAAAATCAGAGAAGCATCATAAAATGCTTTGTGTTGGGAGGGACATTAAAGCCCATCCAGTGCCACCCCTGCCATGGGCAGGGACACCTCCCACTGGCTCAGGGGCTCCAAGCCCCATCCAACCTGGCCTGGAACCCCTCCAGGGATGGGGCAGCCCCCACTGCTCTGGACAAATCAGTACTTTTCTATAATAGGCAACAATTCAATTCAATTAAAAGGCATATAAAAGAAAATTTTGCATTGTAGATTGATTCAGTGGGTGGGGTTTTTTTTTTGAGCGCTCCTCCAAGTCAATCAAGAAGGTTTAATTCCTCGAGAAGATGTTAAACAGAGTGCCAAGGTATGTGAGCCATTTGTGCCATCAGCCCTCTCAAAGTCACACATTTCCATTGGGAATAGCAGGCATACTAGAACACCACAATGTAATTAAATAGAATTCATCAGCTCTGAACCAATTCCTCCTAGAGGTGCCCATTGAACCTTTTCAAGTGGCAGGAATGTCAGGAATTCATGATTCTGGCACACAACAGTAGGAAGTAATTCCAGACTGGCTCTTACAAGTCCTATTGGCTTCAGTTCAAGGCTTCTATTGATCATTCCTGTGCTAGCATAAATTAAACAAAACAAACCAAAAAAACAAACCAAAAAAAAAAAGAAGGAAGCATTCAGGATCCCAGTCCTGAGTCACCCAGGATCTAACACTAACAAATAGTATCTTGCATCACATTACAAGCCAACAAGTAGAGCAACCTGCAGGGTACAGGTGCAACGCGCTCTTTGCAAGGAGCGATCTTGACTCGCCCCACTCTGCTCTCCGAACCAACCGTATGTTCCCTGCAGCTCCTACACGTAGCTCCGAGAAAAAGTGAGTAGCACCAGACTAATCTAAAGGTAATGAAGAAGTCTGGTTTGTCCCCAGAGTGAATTGTAACGTTTACCTTTGCAAGAGCAGATGGGGAAAGCAGTCTTTTGGATGTTTCTGTATGAGTTTACAGCCAAGAGCTGAAGGTCTAGCAGAGCCTGAGCTTCCAAAGAATGGACAGCTATCGTCATCTCCAGGACACATCACTAAACAGTGCTTTGATTCCTTCATAAAACTTGCCATCAGTGTCTATTTTAGCTGGATTACGCCTCAAAGCAGATCACCACCAGAAGACATCGTGTCAGACAGCCTGGAAATCAGAAAAGCACAATGGAGAACTCTCCACTATAACATGAAGAGTATTAGAATGGGCTCCAAGTCTTTTTCCATGCTTTGGAAGATCTCTCTAATCCAACAGCATTAGCACTGATTCAACTTCAAAGGCAGAACAAAACCAAGAAGCTACTACAAACACTCAGGTTGCTCAGACAAAACCAACAATCTAACAATCAGAAAATATGATCACAGAATTATGGAATGGTTTGGGTTAGAAGGAACCCTAAAGCTCATCCAGTTCCAATCCCTCTGCCATGGGCAGGGACACCTCCCACTGGAAGAAGTTGCTCAAAAGCTCAACCAGCCTGGCCTTGAACACCTTCAGGGACGGGGCAGCCACAACTTCTCTGGGCAACCTGTTCCATGCAAAAAAAATGAGATCATTAGGAACCAGAGACCTCAAATGAGTATGATCTCAAAAAAATCTGGCAAAGGGGTACAAAATCACTCCACGATGGTCAGTCCTTAAAAGCCAACAGACATAGTGATACCATTATAATAGCAGTAGCCTGAAGTACCCTCCTTCCATTCGGAGTCACGAGCCAGAAGAAGGCTCAGTTTGGCCCTTTGAAACATTCTTCTCCACCCACGGAAGCTGCAAATTCTAACTGAGAAATTCTGCCTGTGGTACAACCAGCAAATTCCTCAGTTGGAAACAAAGGAGCATTGCTGTCATCTAGCAGACGTGGGCTGAGGAACTTCCTGCTCCCAGCCAAGAGAACTGCCCTGCTAGTGCCGCAGTCGGCATTTACCAACATACTTCCCATTCTCTATTCTGTGGCCAAACTTGCCCCCAGCCAGAAAAAAAACGAGGCAGCTTTCTGCATGCATTTCCCTTTCACTATCCTTACACATGCACACAGAAGAACCCGCAAAGAACAAATACTCAGGCAAGGTCAAATCTAAGAGCCACCTGACCTCTTTTTCTTTTAAAACCTTATTCTGATTTCATCTGTTTCTGTTGTCCCCATTGATTATCACCTCTGCAGAACCCTTGCAAGAAGGCATTCTCTGTGACAAGAGTCACCCTCAAAAACCTCTGGTACCTCTTATAGGGCCTTCTTTTCTGTAAGACGAGAGTTTGAAACATCAACATCATTCTCTGGAGATCTTGAGAATCTCCTGTTTGAAAAAGACCTGTAACCTTCATCACATTTATCCACTTAACTCTGAGGTAAAAGAAACTAGTCTGCTGCTTAAATGAATGCAATTTAGTATTTTCATCTGGCTACGCGTGTACAAGCAGAAGCAAAGCTCCTCCTTTCTTCTTTGACCCAGAGAGACCTCAAATCGAAATAGGTATTTGAGTCTATGTTATCCTTCCTGAGCAGAGTCTCCCAGCTGTGCCAAACTGACATGAATAACAGTATCTGTATTTGAGTCATTTGTCTTTCAAATGGCTTAACTTGTAAACTGAAAAACAGGAATAAGCAAAAAAAAGTGCTTTTATGTACCACTTAGAGTAGGGTACGGCACAGAACCAAACTCAAAACAGTCCGAGCTTTATGCAAATTCCTTCTTCAGATTCATTTCTTTTGTTGATTGCACATGCAGCAAGTTGGGCAACAAACTATGATCAGTAATAGGCAAAAGACTTATAAATCTTGCAACTATTAGGTTGTGTTTTACCCTGACTAGTGCAAACTCTGGTGTAGTACCAGAGATACAGATCTGAGTACTGTCATTGCTGCTGTCTTTAAAGTCCTCTCAGACAAACAGGAATATCACGAAGAATTTATAAACTTCCTCATCTATTCCAGATTTTTGAATTTTCACAAAAATGCCAAATATTCGGCCACCAAACATCCACAGAAACTGATGTAACTTAATTACTGGATATACATTGGATTGAATTATTCTCTGTATTGACAAGTGCTCTCCATTTAAGAAACAGAATTATATCAGAAAGTTTTAAGAAAACCTACAGCCACATGTCTAAGGTAAGACTAAATACCGTAATCACTTCTCATGCATTTTTAAACATTAATTTTGTTTGAAATATTTAGATTATTTCCTTACACTTATGAATAAATAATCCCATGCCTATGTGTGTGTTATCTGTATGCACAGGGAAAAAATACAGCCATGAATCTTAATTCTTTTCCGCATCATCCAGCAGGTTACAGCCACACAGCAGGCAGGAGAAAGGATGTGAAATGGAGTGGATCTTGCTTCTGAGGAACTACAATGTTTGAAGACAACTTGAGGGCTGGAGCACCTCTGCTATGAGGACAGGCTGAGAGAGTTGGGGTTGTTCAGCCTGGAGAAGAGAAGGCTCCAGAGAGACCTTAGAGCAGCTTCCAGTACCCTAAGGGGACCTACACGGAAGGGGCTCTTGATCAGGGAGTGCAGCGATAGGACAAGGAGGAATGGTCTTAAGCTGAAAGAGGGGAGACTGAGACGAGATCTAAGGAAGAAATGTTTTGCTGTTCAGGTGGGGAGGCCCTGGCCCAGGGTGCCCAGAGCAGTGGGGGCTGCCCCATCCCTGGAGGGGTTCCAGGCCAGGTTGGATGGGGCTTGGAGCCCCTGATCCGGTGGGAGGTGTCCCTGCCCATGGCAGGGGGTGGCACTGGATGGGCTTCCAAGTCCCTTCCAACCCAAACAACTCTATGAAAAAACTTAAATGTGCCATTTCTCCTCAAAAAAGGAGGCATCAAACAAGAGCTTTGCATTCTTTCAACCTTGCCAAAAGTGTGTGTGAATGCAAGTTCTCCCGTTCTGTCCCTTTTTTTCCCCCAAGTCCATGCTCAGCAGCACTTTAGGTTCTCTGGAACTTTTCTGATATCTGTCTGGGCAAGAGGTTAAACAACAAAAGAACATCTCTTGCATGCACACGTTCACTGTAGAGGATGGTTTGAGTTAGAAGGAACCTTAAAGCCCATCCAGTTCCTGGAACCCCTCCAGGGATGGGGCAGCCCCCACTGCTCTGGGCAACTCGTTTTTAAATCTGCATTTAGCAAGATTAAAATTTAGTCTATCTCTAAATTTTTGCATGCTTTCACAGGACATGTAGTGGGTTTCACACATCTATTAGGTGATATGAAACTTTCTGTCCCTCAAATGACTCATTTCAGAAACAGATCAGTGTATTCCGCTGTGTTCAGATGCTGCAAAATCAGCCTCCTGTTAATAGCCTGTGCTTCACCAATACATTCTCTAACTTCCCTTCTTTCAAGCAATAAAATTACTTAGCAACTCACAGTGATTCTTCTCATGATGAGGTTCTACTGAAACCAGAAGACACCTTTCCACCAGTTTCAATGCGTGCCAAGCACACCATCTCCTATAGCAATACAAGCCAGGCATAGGGGAGAACCAGTCACAGCACAGCCTGTATAAAAACACACCAGGAAATAAAAAATAGATTATGGGCTGTCTGGGGGACAGATTAAATTTAGCACAAAAGCTAAGTAAAGGAGAAAACCCTTAACAGTTGGACTGCTGATGTCTCTGCATAATCCCTCTCGCACTGACCATTAGCCTTATTCTTCCCAGCGACACCGTTGGGGAAAGAACGGCTGGCAATGTTTACACCAGGCTGTTCTCAGCAGTGAGGGGGAGCACGAGAGAAGCACCAAATGGTGATTTACTGGGGGCAGCCCTAACATCAATACTAATTTTATTAACATCACTTGGTGCTTCGTGTGTCACTGGATGCAATCCCAGGTCCCACCACCTTTCCGACTGCAGTGTGGGCTATGGCATCTGTTAAAAAATGTCATAGGCATGTAGCAGAAACTGCCTTCAAAACTAAAAGTAAGGCTGTCATTAAGGATATGTTAGTACCGTTTTCAGTCCAGGAAGCAAGGTCATTTTGGGTTCCCATAAATAGAAAGTGGCAAGCCAGTAAAAAAAAAAGACTCATTCTTGTTGCACAATTTTTCTCCTCCTGTTCTTGATTTACTGCCAGTGTAACCAAAAGATTGACCTACAAGAGCTCAGATTTCCTTCCTGTTTCTTCCCTCCCATCTCAGAGTTTCAAACTAATAAATTTATGTTATCTGTAAACTCTGCTATAGGTCTCTTCAAAGTTAAACACGCTGTCAAATGAATCAGCAGTTAAAGTATGAGCTAACCCCATCCAAGCACCATCAAAGGTTATGTCAACATCACAAGGGCTTCCTAGCATGGTTTCCTAAGAAAACAAGGCTTATGGAAATATATTAGTTACCTGTCTGCCTATGACCCTGTCCCCACTTCCCAATAATTCTTGAACCACTGCCCATATTCAACCTTATTTAATGAAAGGATGGAAATCTCCATGCTTTTAAGGGAAGTTGGAAGGGAAATCAGAGATACCCCAAACAGCACTTCCGCTGTGGGCATCAGACTCAAGGGAGGGGTGCTAAGATTCCTAAATCTCATCTGTAATCAGTTCTTACTGCATTTGCTTCAGAGAAATTCACAAGTTTGACCTTATCTTGAAAAGGACCAGAAGTACTCAGGCATTTGTACAGTTTCACGGTGGAGCCATGACAAAGAGCCGAAAGGCTGCAAGGAACAACGCCTGCTCAAGTCTCAGGACTAAAACCTGTGCTTGTTTCCTTCATTGTCATAAGGCAAGAACAGGAGATTTGCATGCAAGTCTTCAGCTCTGGGAGATTTTACCTAGTAATCTACCTCCTTCACCTCAAGCTCCACAGTACCTTGATTCGGAGCATTGCCCCATCCCTGGAGGTGTTCGAGGCCAGGTTGGATGAAGCTTTGGGCAGCCTGATCCAGTGGGAGGTGTCCCTGCCCATGGCAGGGGGGTTGGAACTGGATGATCTTTAAGGTCCCTTCCAACCCAAACTATTCTATGATTCTGATTTCCCATTAATAAGGCACTAATCCTCAAGCGAAGAGTCAGTGCGACACATCTTCACACAGACATGTCCTGCAGCAAGGGCTGCATCTGGCAGCCCACGGTAGGGTTTCTGACCAAGTCTGAGTTCCTGGACAAAATCAATACAATCTAGAAAGATATGAGCAAATCCATAGCCTTCTCAGCCCAGGAGAGCTAGTTTTACCCAGGCATCACAAACTAATCACAACTAATTCTCATTTAGTTCTTCCCAAAATATGGTTCCCTCGTTGAATCTCTTCCAGTCAATACGCTTTCTCTCTTATCACACCCAGCTTGCTAACAGAAAAAAAACCCATCTTGTCAGCTTCTCAGTGTGGCAATAGCGTTGCCTTTCAACTTCTTTCTGCAGAGTGGAAAGACATTATATTATTAACTGCTAATGGCAAGCCCTCGCTGCATATTAACGAGCCAGCCAATGAACAGCCTGTACTTCATTATTCCTCTTCCAGCTAGCACAACAAGCTGAGGTGACAGACAAGTACTGAAAAAAAAGAGCTAAAGGGTATCAAAAAACGTACATATGCTCCAAGTTTCTGAAAAACATGTTATATCCAGGGAGATATTTTTAGGCTTCCATAAACCGACAGGTGCCTACATTATGCTAGAAGTCTTTAATCTATAAAATTGGATTTACAGCCAGTGCTTTAAGAAGAATGAATGCACCTAACAGCCACAAAGACCTACATTCTCTGTGCATTTAACTGGCACAGATCTGCAGGACCTCCCTCAGAACTGCAAAGAACTATACACATACTTTCCCTAAAGTTTTAATGGCCACAGAGTAGAAGGGAGATTTGTTTTGATTTTTTTTTTATCGTTGTTTCGGGTGAGCTTTCACTTCAGCAAATCTTTAACAATATGTAACTTTTTCCTTGGAAAGCTGGCCTGCAATCAGCATATTTAAATAGCAAACAGTTTATTGTTAACAATCTAACAGCTAATGACACGTGCATGGGTTAAGGAAAACCACTACCAAAGGCTTCCCCGGTCAGAACACATATTTTGGCTGCAAAAACAAAGCTCACCAGCTGCACAGACAGGATTTTTCCTCCAAACACAGCAGCAGCTTATTTCACCACAAATGCTGGTAAGTCTTAGTCTGATGGGCAGAATTCTTTACTTGGTCAAATGTCTTCACAACTGATCTGCTATCAGAAAGCATTTGGAAGGTTTTACTTACGCCAGACAGTATCTAAGTATTAAATCACTGTAAGTAACTGTTAAGTACTTACAATTCCAAACACTCAGTTACTGAATTGGGATTATCCTCAATACCAATTCTGGAATTCAAAACTAGCTGTCCCCTACCAGTTTCCTACTTAATACAAACTACCGTATATCCTTTATCATGTGTACGTCCATATATGTTCCTTCAGACCCCAAAATCACACTCAGCAAACCAGTGTGGTACCCTTGTTTACCATCTAGTTACATATTTAAAGCCCAAAGAACCAGTTCCCAGTACCTACTGTAAAACAAGGGTTACTGGTTACTACAACGATACTCCGAGCACTATTGTACCAGCTATAAATCTAAGTAATCCTCATGTGGCAAAATGCTTCTGCTCATGTGGTTCCACCAGTTCAAGTGATATTTATTTAAACACTACCAAAGAGCTTCTTCCATTTAAAAAGATTTAACGGCCTTTCAGCGCTAACTTGAAACTTATAAATGTGACAAAGAGAACACCTAACTGCCTTCCCTCTCCTGGTGATCCCATGGAAACACCTGGGCTGACACCGAAATGGCAGTTTGTCAGATCTCCAGCTGCCCGTGACCAAAAAAAAGTGATTGCTGATGATTTTGTGCTCCTGGATTGACTGGTTTTACCGTTTTCCTTATATCCCCGTATTCTGCCATTCTTATTTCCTCTAAGCCCTCCTTAGTCCTTTAGCAATTTCATTAAAGTCAGTTACATTCTTGTGGACTGAGAAGTTACTCAAAGTGAGAAAATAACTATATTTAAAGCAGGATATGAGTAATTATTTTAGCTTTAACAATGCAACTTGATTTCACATTAATAACATCTAGTTTTAATGTCTTACTGTTAACTCCACTTCGAAACAGGGAAGCTGAGTCACTGAAAAATTGAATAGCTTGCTCAGATAAATCCAGCAAGTTAGATTCCTGGTGTAGATCCAGGCAGATTAGCCTGCCCTCCAACTGCTTCTCTAGGAAGATACTCTCACTATTACTATTACTAATTTCTACATGTCTGTACTACACAAACGTCAACAGCGAACCAAGAAAAAATTGCAAGTCCTATAATAAACACTTGGCAAACTTCAAAATGGAGGCTATGTCTTCTATCCACCCTTATTATCCCTGAACTAGGATGACAGCGGGATTCAGCAATAAAAAAAGATAAATTATGCTTTAAAGTTATTCTAGCAAAGGCATTAATCCTTTCTGCCCTTTTAGGAACCGGTTACTTATTTTCCCTGAGCAACTGAGCAGTAAATATAAATTGTGCAATTCTAAGCAATGGAAAGAAAACACTACTTGGGTTTTAGTAGGATATAGGAGTTACTATAAAAGCAAATCACAAAGACAGAGCAACTCCTTATTCCATAAATAAGGAATGGAAGGATGTATCCTTCACCAGATTCGTTTAAATGCTAAAAAGGGCAAAAAAAAGAGAGAAAAAAAATACATAGCCAAACAGCTCAGAAATCTTTGGGACAGACAGACTGCAGATACAGCAGAACCTGCAAGTGAGAATCAATGTGAAAATAATGTGTCTCCCACACACTCGAGAATGTTTTTCCTGAATTCTAAAGGAAAACAAATGGGAAATGACTGAAGAATCTCTGAAATCAAAGAAGTTTTCTGCCTGTGTGAATCCTACCCAGAAACACAAGACTGTGTTTTTACACTCCAGAAGACAGCACCCAATCTGGTGTCGGAGGTCAGGCTCTGAGGAGGAGTAAATGCAGTGAAGATGATGGTGATGTCAGCTCCAAACATGAGATGGAAAGCATCCAGGAAACTTGTTAGTTCTGCAACCGTTCAGGAACAAATATTTAACTTGGGAATTAGCAAGGAGACCAACTTGGAGCTGGCAAGGGATCTCTGTAGAGAAGTGAAGCAGGAATTATATAAGAAATGCAGGTCAGAGTCTGCAAGGAACCGGTCCTGTTCTGCTTGTTCCTCCAGCTGTTCCACCCAGGCCAAAGTATTTGCATCACTCAAGCATCTGTATTTTGCATCAGCTTCACCCAGACTGGGAGCATCCCCACTACCTCAACGTGAAAAATGGTAAGCTCCTGTCTTGTGGGGAAAAGAGAAACTTCCATGAAAATACCGTAACTTACAATAAAAAAGTAACCCTTTTTTGAACCTGATATTCTTTGCAGATCATCCAGTCCAACCATCACCCCAATCCCACCATGTCTACTCAACCATGTCCTAAAGTGCCCCAGTTACATGTTTCTTGAACCCTTCCAGGGATGGTGACTCCACCGCTGCCCTGGGCAGCCTCTGCCAGGGCTTCACCACTCTGTCGGTAAAGACGTTTTTCCTAACATCCAATCTAAACCTCCCTCGGCACACCTTGAGGCCACTTCCCCTCATTCTATCACTTGTTGCTTGGGAGATATTTCTGCCTTCTCCGTCGTTCAAAGGGAAATATTCCCGTAGCAGCAGCAAGAGCGGTTGCAGACTGTGCCCACCCGCAGGCTCGGGGATTTGAAAGCCTGCCAGCGTGTGCCTGGCTCAGGATGCAGAGCAGGAACCATCACAGGTGTTTTGGAGAGGGATGAGCTTAAGTAAGTACAGTGTAACTGAAAGGATGGAGAAAGATTTGAGCCCTAGTTGAAAGGGCTGAAAAACAGAACAAGAGGAAACTGCAAAGGTGTAGAAAGCTGGAGCACATCTTCTTGGAAGCCCAGAACTGCTGCCACAGCCACCTGAACCAAAGCACCTGGGAACTCCCAATATGCCACCAATCCCTCTGACTTTCCCTACAGATATTCTTATCTAGTATTCACTGCCACTCACTTCCTCTTTCCTGTTCTTTATTCAGTGTGGTGCTCTTTGTTCTACAGCCAATTATTTTCATATTTTTAAGTGGGTTAATTCTTGACTGAGTTTTTTTGATGTCTGTGGAGCCACAAGTCCTTGTTATCCCAGATGATATTGTCAGATCATTCCTGGTTTCCCCGAGTAGTCCCCACACTAAGTTCCACTCCCAAATGCATTCTTGAACTGTATGCATCAGTATAACTTTGGAAAACTCTTCTCATTGATGTGGTGTAGCTATTCAGGGCCACGAACATTTGAGTGCATAAACCATAGATAAATAACTGGAGCCACGTCCTCTTTACAGGAGGTAAGTGCAACCAGATTGTGATTAATATGTAAGGATGCATAAGGAAGAACTCTGTTTCTTTGCCCCTCAGAATTAGAAGAGTCGATGTAAGAACACAAGCCTTCTGTGTTAAGTAAAAAAAAAAGTACAGACTGGGTGGAGAATGGATGCAGAGCAGCCCTGAAGAGAAGAACGAGGGGTGCCGGGTGTTGAGAAGCTCAACGTGAGCCAGCAATGTGCGCTCGCAGCCCAGAAACCAATGTCCCGGGCTGCATCCAGAGCAGTGGGACCAGCAGGGAGGAGGGGATTCTGCCCCTCTGCTCCGCTCTGTGAGACCCCACCTGGAGCCCTGTGTCCAGTTCTGGAGTCCTCAGCACAGGGAGGACACAGAGCTGTTGAAGCGAGGCCAGAGGAGGCCACGGAGATGATCTGAGGGCTGGAGCACCTCTGCTATGAGGACAGGTTGAGAGCTGGGGTTATTCAGCCTGGAGAAGAGAAGGCTCCTGGGAGACATCAGAGCAGCTTCCAGTGCTGGAAGGGGTTTCAGGAGAGATGGGGAGGGTCTTTTTATTAGGGAGTACAGCGATAGAACAAGGGGGAATAGCTTTAAGTAAGAAGGGGGAAGATTTAAGTTAGACATTAGGAAGAAATTCTTCACACTGAGGGTGGGGAGACCCTGGCCCAGGGTGCCCCAAGCAGTGGGGGCTGTCCCATCCCTGGAGGGGTTCCAGGCCAGGTTGGATGGGGCTTGGAGCCCCTGAGCCAGTGGGAGGTGTCCCTGCCCATGGCAGGGGGTGGAACTGGAGGGGCTTTGAGGTCCCTCCCAACACAAACCATCCCATGAGTCTATGATTCTATGATTATCTGCATGCAACAATTTTCTAACCAGAAAATCTTTTCGGAGTTACAAAAAAGCATATTCATGCAGGCCTCCAAAAAGACTGGCCCAGAATTCACTCAACAGTGCACAGCAATCTTAAATTTGAAACGAGAAGAGGACTTGGTAACAAGTTCTATTATGCTCAAGAGAAAACTGAATATAAAACTCATGTCTTAGCAATTTCAGCGAAAGTGTTGCCCTTCTGCATGGCTGAAAGCTTCACACTGTGCTGAGAATAAACTTGCAGACAGCAATGACAGCTGTGGGAATGATGCCACGTATTAAAATGTTTAAACTTTCCTCGCAGATGACAACAGGAGTAGTCACCCAACAGAGCATCGTTCTGCTCAGGTACAGGTCAGCCGAGACAAGGAGCAACACTTTGGGGAAGACTAGAAAAATAAAGCCAAAATGAGTTTTTAAAGATAACCATGGAAAAGAAGGAACAATGCTTAGAAAAACAGATTAAAACTAAGAAATTATTAAAATTTATTTAGTCGATAAGGAGACCTTTATCTTGCCAGAGACGGAAAGCTTCAAACTGATCAAGAAATTACGAAAATGCACAAGAGCAGGTAAACAAATGCGCGTTAGGCTTCTCCCCATCACCGATAAAAGGCAAACATCTACACTGCGCCATGTCCAACTGCACTAAAAAATGTTAGTACATAGCATACATAATCTTTTCATTAATTCACTTAAAATCCTGTGAAAGATGCTGCATTGCGGCAGCCCCCAGGATACAGTCTCACCATCAAATCTGGCCATTGCAGGTTTTGAATAAGATTAGAGACAGATGAAGGGAAGAAGCCGTAGTTTGGAATTCCTGATTTGCACATCACTACTTGCACCTCAGTCTTAGGAGTCTCTATTGGGCACAGAATCAGAACACACATCTGAAATGCACGTCAGAGAGTTGGGCCTCGTGGGGAAAGTTACTTTTCAACACCTGAGTCTCTGCAGAACCATCAAACAGCACAGAAAGCCAAACTCCAGTCCATAAGCAAGGCAGCTCTCTGCAGCTGTAGTACGAAACAGTGTTGGCTTTCCGTAGCCATCAAGTCCCTTCCTATAATAACATTTGCGTTAAAGGATGCGAGTCAAGGAGCACCTTCCCTGCTTCCCCAGCTCCATGACATATCCAGCCAAAAGACTTCTGTAGGATCCTATTCTTCATGAAAAGCAGCCCAGGGACAAAAGATGTCTCACCCCAGGTCACATTTTAGCCCCCTTTGCCTACGTCACCTTAGCCAAGAGCAAGAAAAAGGTTGCAGAAGCAGTAAGGAATTCATTTTCCCAGCCTGGGATGGAGCCAGTGTTCGCAGCCCTCCTCGCCCTGAAAGCTGCTGCAGAGGCTGATTTACAAAAGGAGGATAAACATCCCCAGCTTTCCAGAACAACACACAGTGCGCATTTGACAACGTGTTGTGTGCATGTGTTTACTTTTCACTGCAAAAGCTGCCATGATGTCAGCTTCCCCGGGCACCTTCCCTTCCTGTGCCTCCCCTTAGCTCGCCACGGGAATGGTGGGTGAAGGAATGGCTGGAATGTGTTTGTTGTAGCACAGTTTTCTGCTCTGCAATCACTTGCCGCTTCCTGTCGGACTGCAGGGAAAAAAACAGGTTTCTTTTAATATCCCCAGTTCAAACCGTAGCTAATGCTCCATTTTCAGGAGATAAAAGAATGTTTTATTAATGGGAATTATGCAAATAAAAATATTCTTAACTCATTTTTTTTCCATTCATTTGCTCCTTTTTATACCAGGACTCAAGCATGTAGGTCTGTATCTTATCCATTATCTATTCTTATGTACATATTTTACAGAACAAAGACATCGAAATTGTGAATCCAGTTCTCCAATCTAGGCACTTCATCCTGTCACAGCCACATGAAGAAGCACAGAAGCTAGAAGAACAAGATCCACAAGGAATAACCCCAGGAAGAGGGAGTTTCCCAGCTCTCATTAAGCCAATGAGCCACTAAGCAAAGTTTCTCCCTGAGCCCTGGTAACGAGGGTAAAAACTGCTCCGAGCCACCTCTGCTGTAACCAGCTGCAGGAATAAACCCTCTTGGCTGTCACAACTCGGCATCAGCCTCCCTGCACGAGATCCAAAAGCTCATTTGCCTCTTCAGCCTTCCTGAATAGGTGGCAACAAGCAGAACAAATCCAGCTTAGGTTCTTTCGGTGCCACCAAACCCTCACGTAAAAGGTAAATGTGTCAAAGTTGGGATTCCTCAAAAGGAAGCAGCCTATTTAATTAAAATGTTCTGGTCTGCTACAATTAATACAAGATTTTTTCATAGCAGTAGTAGTTAAATCTTTATGTCTCGTATAATGTCAAGGCAGCTGCACTCAGCTGTTTAGCTTTAAAAAACAGTTTCTTATTGCAAGCTTTACAGTTGCTTTATAAACAGCATTTTCATCTGTCAGATGACATCTGAAATTCGTTACTGGTTTACAAGACTCCAGTTTGCATTTTTAGATATATCCCTTAAATGCCATTTACAGAGGTTAGTGCCTGTGAATATCCAAAAGCAACTGCAGCTGTATCCACCTAAAAAAAGAAAACGAGTTCCATTTATATTGTATTCACGAAGCTAGAACCAAAAGCATCCACGGATTCCAAATTATTGAAGTATGTATCTATTTCTGTTTCCACTATAATTGTGGGGAAAAATAACCACCAAAAAAAAAATAGCAACATATTTCATAACAGGCAGTACAGTTTTAAAACCCCATCCTATTTCTTGTCGATATTTCATCCAGATTTTTCAAAACGTGAGGACATGAATCTGTAGGTTTTAATTCAAGCATGTTTATACCGTAAGTTAAAAGTCACAAGACTTACAGAACCCCAAAGTGCTCTTCTCTGATAAGGACTTAAAGAGGAACAGGGTGAGGCTTGGCAGATGTCTCCATCCCTGCTGGAAGCTTCCTCCCAAAGCATTTGCAGTAGCATCACAAGAAAGAGAGAGCCACCATTACACTATTCTGGCCATTTCCATCCCAGCTTTTTCCTACAGTACAGTTCCCAGTTTTTCATATGGTTTTATTATAAAACAAAGTATGGGAAAAGATGACCTGTCACCAGTTCTCAAACTCTGCCATCCCTCAGTGTTTCACATAGTTCCGTGCCCTTACAGCCAGCTGAGATGCTCTCATCTTCAAATATTTGCAACTAGAAGACAAACCCGCACAAACTATAAAGAGAAAAATCAGCCGCAGAGAAGTGTTAAATAACGGCACTTTTAAGCTACAACAGCAACACAAGACACTTTCACAAGTACATTTCAGAAAGCAATAATATAGAGTGTTAGCTAAACAAAGATGTTGGCACCAAAAGGACTGCAAAATTATTCAGAATGAGTGTTTGTAAAGGCTAATGTATGGAGTGCACCCAGTAGTAAGCTTTGTTTGAGTTAGAAGTTCAGTATCTTTAAACTACAAGTTAATAAGCAAAGTTTGTGCATGAGACCGAAATATTCGCCCCAAATTCCAATGTGTTCCACAAGGCACTAAGCAGTTAGGACTTTTTAGGATGGAATCAGGCAGCCAGACCCAGGGAACTCCCCACTGCAAACTGCACTGCACCATTGCTCTACCTATCATGGAAACAGATTTCCTCCTAGAGTGATCAAATTAATTAAATCACATCATCAGAGCAGCTAAAAACATTTTGCCTTTATCATTTAAGGCTAGTTTGCAAAATTTTTTAGCGAAAGGAAAAGAGCTGAGGTTTAAACATTTATTTTGCAGAATAAATCAGTTTTTCCTAGTGAAGCTTTTCTTCAATGGCAAATATTTCCATGCCTGGAAACTTCCCTGCAGGACATGTTTAATTGCTCCCTGTGCAAAATACATCTCCCCTTTTCTTTCCAGAGATTCCTACCTTATTCTCCTAAAGCAGCGTAACATAATTTGGCACAAAGAACCATACATGGCTTCTCCTGACACCATCATTCTATTTGCAGCGTTCCTCAGTGGAGCACAGCATCTTTATTTGTAGACGATTTCCCAATACAAAGATCATACTCATCAGAAGAGAGAGCTCCAGAGAAGGACACTTTAGATCCTGGGATGGAGAAGCGCTACAGGGCGCTGCCAACTACAAAGAGCGGCTTCTTGGCAACAGCTTTTCTTTAAAACAACAGCAACATTCAGTGCTCAGCCACGGAAATCAAGACTTCTCCTCTACCCTCAGGGCAATCCAAACCCAACAATAACTTCAGCAACCGGCTACATCCTCTCTGCGTGAACGACTTCAGGACCTGTGAAGGAGGCGGCGCCTCGTAAAAATGATGGGTGACATTAAAACATAAGAATATCAGAACAAATGGTACCAATAAAGGAAAAACGTCTTATTACACTGGAAAGGAGACTTGGGAATCAGCCCTGGCAGGCATGGAATTGCAGGAAAGGGCATGCTGGTTGGTAGAAGGCACATTTAACAGTCCTTTCACAAGAGGCTTCAAGATCACTGCAAAGCTTTTTCCCTTCCAACCCAAGCTATACTCTGATTCCATGATCTATTCCAATGCAGATTAATACAGGGTTGTTAAACCAGCGCGGAAGCAAGCATTGAGCCTGCTTTTCAGTCCAACCAGGTCCATCGCAGAGGCAGATGTCACCAGGCAGGGCTGTTGTCTCTGCTTCAGGGGAGCTTCGGGGATGGGTTCTCTCTGCTTTTGCAGACCTCCACATCTCCAATTTAACATTAGCTGGAAACCTCCTCAAAAACAACAAGAAAGGCTCTAGGGTTGTTGGTGGGTATTGTCCCCCCACATACTAACTGCTTCCAACACCAAACGATGGTGGGAAATGAAGAAAAAAGGGGTTATGTTGCAGAAAGTAAGTAAGCCACTAACGCTACGTGAAAAATGCACACTGTAATGGAGTAAGGTTTCCTTTAAAACGCAGTTAAAAAAAGGTTTTTCTTAAATGATACAACAGCAATGCAATTTCATCAAAGCCTTGGGAAAAATTCTTTACAATCTGGAGTTAACGTAGCAAAATATGTTGAGTTTAAAGAAAAAACTATAGGTTCTCATATAAAATATGAAGAGTTTCTTGAATGGGAAATACTCGTGAATTCAAGCAACAAGACAAAAAACACATTAAATTCTAATAATGATACGACAGGCAAAAGAATATAAAGTTAAGGTCTGCTAGAACAGGACCATCCCTGGAGGTATTTAAAAGACAGGTAGATGAGGGGCTCAGGGACACGGTTTAGTGGCAGACAGGAACGGCTGGACTGGACGATCTAAGAGGTCTTTTCCAACCGAATGATTTTATGATTCTACGATTCTTCAACCACAGAACTGTCTGACATGAGGTCTCTCCCATTCTCAGTTCATGCTCTGCTCCAGCCCAGGTTTGGCCAGCTGGAACTAAAGTGGGTTTACCCATCCTCTACCATCCGGCATTAAAAAAAGCAATCTCAATGAAAATACTCATTGAAATGTTATCCTGTTGGGCAGATACAGGTTGCATCCGATTCACAGTAAAGACAAAATAACTATAATGACACTAGAGTCACCACTTGTATTTTACACCAGTGTTCATCTCCATTACCATTGATAGAATCTAATCAGTTTAAAAAAAAAGCTGATCCAAAATATCAGATTTCTTCCTTTTTTTTTCCTCTTACATTCAATAATGACCTAGTGGGCATTTACTGCTTGAATTTTAAAGTTAAATTCAGCAATATTTAATATTTTATATTCATTTTTGCCATTACTTATATTTTAAAGAAGGCCATTTATAGTCCGCATTAATGAAATACATAAATAAAGATCTTTTAAACCACCTATATATTACTGTACTTTAACTTTATTCTAATGCAATTGAAGAAAGACTGTGCAGGTAACTCTAAATTAAGTTTTAAAAAAAAAATCTAATTCAACTACCATATTACAGAAGTGCTTGAACGGCTCCAGAAGATCAGATATTCATATAGATCAGTGAACTACTGTTGCAAGTAATCACATCTATACACAAAACTGAAGGAAAAAACCTCTGCCTAACTTTTAGGACAGCAAAACTTGCAGTGTTCATCGCATGCATATTTCCAAATGTTGTAATTTCCTAAATTACACAATAACTGTGTGGACTTAATGTTCTTACAGGCTTCTTATTGCTGTGGCAGCGTTCAGCTGGGACCCTCAGACTTCATCCTTAAACCCAAATAAATACTGCCTGCACAAGAGCAGGCTTCTCACACCCACCAGGGAGTGACTATCAGCGCTGAACCAATACACAGAAGAGTTTCACAAACTATTTGGGTAGAATCACGGAGTGGTTTGGGTTGGAAGGGACCTTAAAGATCATCCAGTCCAACCCCCTGCCATGGGCAGGGACACCTCCCACTGGCTCAGGGGCTCCAAGCCCCATCCAACCTGGCCTGGAACCCCTCCAGGGATGGGGCATCACCACTGCTCTGGGCACCCTGGGCCAGTGTATCACCACCCGCAGAGCAAAACATTTCTTCGTAGACTCATAAAATGATCTGGGTTGGAAGGGATCTTAAAGACCATCTAAAAACCATTTTTCTCCTAAGATCTTCTATAAATCTGTTCCAGCTGAAAACCATTATCTTTCCTCCTCTCTCCCTGCACTTCCCAAACAGATCTTTCCTTCTGTCTGCAAACAGTAACTTCCTAGAGGATGAGATGACACCAGCACAACGTATGTACTTATAGGTGTACTTCTGAGTATGCAATAACATCTTTGCTCTTGGAGAAGTACATCTCATAGAGGGATCTCTACTCCCCGACGCCGGCACAGGGCATTACTCCGAGAAAGCCACGCTGCATCCAACCCAGCTGTTTACAATCTATGCATTCACAGACAGAAAACAACTTTTTCCCAGGATCATATCTGATTTCGACATTCAAGTGCTTTCCTCATGCTACCACACATCCTGTAAAGTTTTGAAACCGCCCTTCAAATGCAGTACAATACCCACCTCCCAGATACACCTTATTTCTAAGAACTATTCTTCTATTGAAAGCACAAATGAAAAAAAAACTTTCAAACTCAGAATTTAGGTGTTGAGGGAAAGCTCCTGGGAGAACACCAAAAAAAAGCATTCAAAATAGACATTACGCGTTGCTGAAACAAAAATCTTTACGGACCTGTAAGCATCCAGCAAAAGTACACAGTGATACAGAGAAAAGGGATCAGAAAGCTAATAGGTTTGTGGGGATAAAAGAGAGGATTTCAGTGTTTGTGGCAGTCATGGTGTCCAAACTGACAAAACTGGAGCCTACGTGTCAACTAGTTTGCCATGAGGCTGGATGTAGCTCTGGCCATGGCATGTACAGCGCATATTTCTTCTACACATCACTGAGGAAATTTGTGGGTTCCACTGACCATACTCACGCACGGAGAATAAGTTTTCTAACCAAATACTGTAACATCTCCCCCAACTCAGAAGAGTCCTATGCTCCTTCTGATCTCCACCGCAGGATGGGAAAGGACAGGATTAAAGGAACAGCAGAACTGCTCTGGGCACCCTGAGCCAGGACCTCCCCACCCTCACAGCAAAACATTTCTCCCTAAGACCTCATCTCAGTAAACCGTTCCCCTCATCCTCTCTCTGCATCCCTGATCAAAAGCCCCTCCGCAACTTTCCTGGAGCCCCTTTCTGCACCAGAAGCTGCTCTAAGGTCTCCCTGGAGCCTTCTCTTCTCCAGGCTGAACAACCCCAACCCTCTCAGCCTATCAGTTCTGTGTAGTTCATCAACAGTAATGGCCACTGTTAGTTTTTTACTGAACTGGTATTAGCGATTAAATTCCATAGAAGAAAACATCGAATAATCTGTCCAGAATTTGTGTAGTAGCTTCACATGGTGGAAATTTGTAGGGTTTTTTTTGGCTTTTTGTTGTTTCATTTTTAGCTCTGAAGCGCTGTGTGAGCGCAGTGAGCCCCCCGGCTCCTCGGTATCCCTTCCCCGGTGTTTCTGCCCTTCTTTAGATGGTGACGGAGCTGAGGACTCTGATGCAGGGCTGTGGATTTCCTCCCTGGAATAAGGCATCCTAAAATAGATGTTCATTTTAGCAGTCCTGTATCACCGTGGTGAAGTTTCTGTGGTTCAGGTCAGTGTTGAAACCCTCTTAGGGAATGGCACCTGGGCTCCTCATGCTTGTGTGTGCTTCTACATATTGGTGCATTTTCCAGCCGAGACTGCTAGTAAACCTTAATTGTCAGCAGCTGTTAAAATATGATTAAAATGAATTTAACACACAGCTTCATGGAAGAGTCGTTAACAAATACTTGTGTAAAGGACACAAAGCTGTAAGAATTCCTTAAGCTTTGAGATTCTAACCAGGGAATATTTCTATATTTACCACGCTGTGCTCATTCTGCATTTCAGTTAATACCAATAAGAGGGGAGAAGCTTTTTCACAGTGTCTTTTTGCCACCGCTGTGGTTTGCCTGGTCTAGCCAGGGTGTACAAGCCAAAACACAATGAAAGGTAGCTTTGACCTGAAGTCTGGTTTCTTTCTCCGCAAAGCTAATTGGGAATTTTTGCTTCTGAACTTCTCGCGCTCCCTTCTTTTGCTTTAAAATCCTGTATAGTATTTAAGCTTCCTAAGCACCCCATGGGGATACAATCAAAGAGAAAAGAAGCTTGGGAAGGAGCCAAGAGTGTTTCCCTTGCTGCTGTCTCACAGCCCTGGTGCTCTGTCAGCAGGGAATGCAGCTTGGGAGCGAAATCCTTCATTCTCATTTTACCTCTTGGAGGACTTACATCAATAATGATACAGGAGAATAGATTTGAAATCAACAATAATTTGATATAGATAAAAATTGCTTCTTTAAAACTATGCAAGTTAGGTAAAAAAAGCAGTTCCTTTCTAGGAAAGATATTTTCCATGAGGTTTATTGATAGTTTTATTCAGATGTGACCTTTCAGAAATCAAAGCCTAGTATAAAAAACCTTAAATGCTACTTTATTATAGTGACACCCACTAGTGCCGCTGTATTTCAGGGTCTGTCAGCGTTGCCATTATAAAACTTCAGAATTTTTAACTGAACTCTGCTACAAAATCTGTTCTGGATTTGAAACACACCCTGCATGCTGTGTGGTAAGGATCGCATTTAATTGGAAGACTAAATGTCTTTCTCTCTTCCTATCCCCTTAAACAGCATCTCTGGTAGGATAATTATTTTTCTGCTAGAAATATTTACTGACTCTACTACGGGACAAATAGCTTTGGAAAGAGTTCTGTGCCTTGCACACGGGCAAAGCTTATGCAATCCATTTATAATTACAGTTATGCTCTTTCTTTTGAGAAATAACACTGCTTCTTGCCAGAATCTTGCTCTTTGTCTTTCTTCACCACAGAGAAAGAAGGGGAAATTTATAGGATAATGATGAAGCTCTATAACTTTCGGCTGTGGGGTTCAAAACAGGTGTGAAAATGTAGTTACTGTGCTTATGATTCCACTACCTGGCAGTCCTACGATGACACATTTCATGTAGTATGCATATTTATGCACTTTTCAGATTGCCACTGCAGAGGATGAGCAAGTAATTCATAAAGAAATCAGTACGTACCAACTTTAGCTTTCTGCTCTGCTCAGGAATTGCCTGTGTTATAGTTTGATTTTTTTTTTTCAAGGTTTTCATAGACTTTCTATTCTTACTCTGTGGGTTGTGCAAAATATTTCTATTCAACTTCGTGAAGTCTTTATAGATCTACACAATATGATCTATGCTTACATAAATATACACACAAATACACAGGATTTATATATATACACATAGTTTAGTGGTGGGCTTGGCAGTGGGGTTAAGGGTTGGAGTCGGTGTTTAAGGTTTTCTCCAACCTAAATGAAAGTACAACACTTTCTTTCAGGGTGAAGAGTTTATTTTCAGTGATGATATCATGACATCTTTTCCTTCCGTGGTTCACACGGCTGCACACCCCGCAATGAGCTTATCACTCCAAACTGCTGTCCCCTCTAGCTATCATCTCACTTTACTTTACTTGAGGTCCGTGCACTAGTTTGCGAATCTTATGGTAAGAAGGAATACCAACATAGATATCTCTGGGTTTTTTGTTCTGTGTTGTCCTACCCACGTATAAAAGCAGCTGGTGTTATAACAGCCGCTTTGAACGTTTTCCTGCCCCACTAATAGCTTTCTAGTAACTATCAAAATAATAAGTGGATGCTAGTTCATACCAGACACCCTGCTACAAAGCACAACCGAGTATTTCAAGGCGTGTGGGTATGTTTCTCAACAAAGACTGAAAGACAGGGTGCCATTCCAGAGCCATCATTGCATACTTTTCTTTATGCTTCCTAAAACACCAGGTAAATTTTTCGTTCCCCTTCTGCTTTTCATGAATAAGTTTCAGTAAGGGATTTATTAGCAAACAGAATCTGAAATATAAGAGATTCTTGCATGCCGCTTTATTGCTTAATTTGAAATGTGAAGTATATCTATATATAGTGAGCAGGTGAGTGTGTATATGTATGCACTTTTCTCCAAATTAGTTTTCCAGCAGCATATACTGATTAGAGAAATTATAAAAAGGATCTGATGATCACTGAAATAAAGTTTTTAACTTAAAGAGAATATTTCAAGGGCAAGGGCAACTTGTAATGGCTCTTGTGAAGCTTTGAGTGCACAGGGCATTCAGTACTGGTTTTACCTGAATATTGAACCCAGCGTGGAACTGATTGACTTGTATTTGCCACTATTCTCGTATTTTAACAGTTGATATGGGTGAGTTATCCTACTATGGTAAATCACTTCTTAGTGCCTGTTCCTCTTGCAAAACATGGATGCAGCTCCAATTAATACTAATTGGATTTATGGAAGAAAATACCCTTCAGTACTTTCATGCTAAGTTGGTGCAATGATGCTGTAAGAGCTATGTATGGTGGGATATAATCACTACATACAACACGGTCAATGATAGTCCAGCTAAAAAGTACCCGTTTTTCTCCTTTTTCTCATTGTTTATTAAATAGAATCATAGAATGGTGTGAGTTGGAAAGGACCTTAAAGATAGTTTAATCCCAACCCCCCCACCAATGGCAGGGACACCTCCCACTGGCTCAGGGGCTCCAAGCCCCATCCAACCTGGCCTGGAACCCCTCCAGGGATGGGGCAGCCACCACCGCTCTGGGCAATGTGGGCCAGGGCCTCCCCACTCTCATTTTTAACAATGTCCTTCTTATGTCTAGTCTAAATCTTCCCCTCATCCTATTACTCTATGCCTTTGTAAAAAAGCCCCTCACGAGCTTTCCTGGAGCCCCTTTCAGCACTGGAAGCTGCTCTAAGGTCTCTCTGGAGCCTTCTCTTCCCCAGGCTGAACAACCCCAACTTGACATCTCAGCCTGTCCTCCTAGCAGAGGTACTCCGGCACTTGGATCACCTTTGTAGACTCCTCCAGAGCCATTCCAGCAGTTCCATGCCCTTTTTGTGCTGAGGATTCCAGAACTGGACACAATACTCCAGAGGTGGGGGTCTCACAAGAGCAGAACAGAGGGGCAGAACCACCTCCCTCAACCTCTATACTCCTGTATACCTATATAGCAAAAATAATGCTTTGTAAACCAATCATCTGTTAAACAGAGAATGGGGTTTGGTCTATCTTAGTCTTATAACTGTGAGAAACTAGATAAAAATATATGTATATAAAGGAATGAAGCTTTGGAGAGTTGGCGGTGCAGCAAGTGTGGGTAAACAGAGAACATAAACTGTCTTGAAGGGCAACATAAAAGAACCAGAGGGGAAGCTACATCTTGGAGTAACTGCTTCCATGTGCACTTAGTGGTGAATAGGAGCTGATCAGCTCTGGAGCGAAAAGCTCCCACCCGTTTCCATTGAGGGGAGGCTGCGATACTAAAATAAAAGCCCATGTATTTATCTGGCTTACGGTCCTTGAGAGCTTATTAATATCATTACTCTTAAAATGTCAAATGCAGAAAACTCTCTTGCTTTCCACAGAAAACTGACTTGTCTGGTTGTTATCTTTAGAGAAGAGATTAGTTGACTTATCAATTAAAAGGTGTTTGTAACCAGCCAGGAGCTCCATTTTCAGCAGAGTCAGCACCAGAATGCATTGCAGTTTGGTTTCTAGTACTGAAGTATGTAGTATCAATTCTACTGGTGGGAGCCAGTAGGTACATGCAAAAACCTGTGTAGGCTTGTGAGCGTGGAGATCTGTGAACGTGTCTGCATAATTTTGCAGTAAAATTCAGTGCTGTTACGTATGCATTGAATTTCCCAGTTGTACCATGCTTGTTTAGATTCTATCACCTTCGGAATCACAAAAAGCAAAACTCCAAATATGTTACAAAAAAATCTAAGTATTTATAGCCCTTCTTTGCTTTGTTTTTGTGGAGGATGGCAATGCATCTTGTGTCTACAGCCAGTTACATATGCTGGGTGCCGCTGTAGGTGGTGGTCTCATACATTCAAAGATCTGTCTATTAACTGATTTAACATAAAACCATTTAGTTCTTCTGTTTATTTACAAAAGCTGAGCCAAACTGGCTAATGGTGTAATGGGTACTTTAAAAACATCCTGTTTCCTGATTAGACAGTCAGGCTGGTGAGCAGGTTATCCAGAGGTGGTGTGCACTTCCTTGGAGGGTTTCAAGACCTGACCAGTTAAAAGACCTGAGTAGTGTGGCGTGAACTCTGAGCTGGGAGATGAAGGCTGGACTGAAGGCCTCCTGAGGTCCTTCCAACTTGGATTGTCCTATAACCCTGGCAGCATCTCTTCTCTCTTGGAGTTCTGCACAAGTAGTGGGGTTGGGCTGGATCTTAGGGAGAAATGTTTTGCTGTTCAGGTGGGGAGGCCCTGGCCCAGGTTGCCCAGAGCAGTGGTGGCTGCCCCATCCCTGAAGGGGTTCCAGGCCAGGCTGGATGGATCTCGGAGCCCCTGAGCCAGTGGGAGGTGTCCCTGCCCACGGCAGGGGGTGGAACAGGATGGGCTTTAAGGTCTCTTCCAATGCAAACTATTCCACAGTTCTATGATTCTGTTTTTGGTTTTGTTTGTTTTTTTTTTTAATAAAAAGGTATAAAGAAACAAATGAACACAGTCTAAATTCAGGTCTCCTCTAGAAAAGCACTTTACCTTCAAAACATTCTGCACTATTCATTTAGGTAGCCTATGGCACAGCCATCCAACTGAAATAGTACGGGCAATGCAATGAAAAATATCTTCCTCACACTGGAAACTACAGAGTACCCGGTAAACTGCACTGAGAGAATGTACAGTGTTCTCTCATCACTTCTGCATGTGCCCCTTCCCCGGTACGTTCTCAGAGGTGGCAATGCTGCAGCTATGAAATGATTTACAAACGCAAAACCAAAGTATTTAGGAATCAAGTGTGAAAAAGAAACATATTTAGGTATGTTGAATTTAAATTCACTGCATATCAAGTTACTTAAATGCAGAGTAGAATAATTTGCCACATTGAGGTAAATAACCTCAATCTGAGACCTTATGGTTGTCCTTAACTGGCTCGGAACATCGCAGAGTTATCCCAGTCAGAGAAGTGCAATAAAAGATCATTTTATGATTTATGTTTGCACGTGGATGCTTCAGCTGAGCTACATTCAGATGTGGAAAAACCTCAGATTTGTAAGGTGTGATGGGCTTACAAAAGCCTTACACAGAGAAACAAGAAATCACACATCTCCGAGATAAATCAGAGGTCATAAGATCATCTGTGTGATTACTAAAGGAATACATTGAGGCCATCTTCCTCCCACATTAGTAAGCCCTGATGGCTTTGCAGATTTTACACAGCACACATCCTTTAATGCTGTCCTAAAGCGGCAATTATACTGCTCTGTGCTCTGCTGCTTTACTTCCTGGTAACGTCCTCGCTGGGGTTTGATGCAAACCTTTGCAAAACTAAGCCGCTTTTTTCACACGCCTCCAGGGAATTCTGTTGGCCATATCAAAGCTTCTTCATTAACTGTGAAAGGGTCAACTTCTTTACTCCTCTCTTCCCTCCCTTTTGCCCTCACCCACAGAAAGATCAAAGTCTGGAGCACTGGAAGCTCACTGGAAACTAATGGTTCTTCGTGGCATCTCAGACAGCTCCACCGCTCAAGCGCCAGTAGACCGCTGGGATAGCGAGGAAACCCTGATCTCACTGGATCATACACTAAAGCCTTCTCAAATGAGTTCCAGAAACCACTACCAGTCTACAAGTCCCACGTACAATGTTCTTCTCCACTATGGATACAACTGCACGGGAGATTCTGCTATCTCATTCTTATCTCCTCATTTCCATAGCACTAAGCCCAAGCCCATTTATTAACATTTTTCTTTTATTTAAGCACCCACATTTATGTTATATTTTGGCACTATTTCCATATTTCAACTGCATGATATCCATGTCATTTCAACATAAAAATAATTAGCAGTGCTTCCAGAACATCTCCTTTGCTTCACAGAGGAAGTTTTCTGTTCGTGTTTCTTCCTTTAATACCTTCGCCTAAAAGGTTCTCTTTTGCAGCTCAATTCCATCTGTATTAGGCTATTTACTCATTTTTTTTAATTAATAAACACTTGTCTACAACAGCTGGGTGATTTCATTATCTTATTTATTGCTTTTCTTTTCATTTGTACTATTTCCTACTTAATTTGTTGCCTTCCCAAGGTCACTAGCTGCACAGCACATCTACGGAGAAGCATTTTTCAGGGATAGTTATAGAAAGCCCGTTCCTCTCCCATATTTGCTCTGACCTTCACAGAACTTGTGTAAAACAACGTGAGAGGCAAGAGGTTCTTCCTCCTTTTCAACCACAAAACCTTCTTCCCCCAAATAATATTGCATAGACTAATGGTTTTCTAAGTCAGAGATGAAATGAAACAAATCCCATTATTCACTTAGACCTCTTGCTGGAAGAAAGACTTAGAAATTGCTTCAATTGAGTTGCTTGCATGGTGTTATTTGCCATATTGACACAGCCCAAGTTACGGCCAACCTGAAGATGTCACCAAAAGCTCCAAGCATCTGTACAGCCAGCAGCCCACTGCATCCTGTGAGCACTCACTAAGCAGCTCGCTGGAGGAATCCTGCCAGCCCTCCAGCCCCTGCTGTTCTGCCACGTGGATACTTTCAAGCTGACAACTCAGCCAAGGAGGAGACAAACAGCTAAAACGTAGTTTAGGAAATTGCTTGCCTCTCCTGTGCTAATTACTGGCTTACAAAGGAGATCTTGAAACCAACTTTATAATTGGTTCCAGTCAAGACAAAGTCAGACAAGTTCGCTCACAGCATTCCCAGGACTGGAGCCACTAATGACTACCTGAAAGGAGGCAGCCAATACCCACTCTCGCGGGTTTAAGATAAGATGTTCTGCACTGTACTGGGACCAAGAGGAAGTGGACAAATCCCACAATGACACACCAGACTTCTCTCACAACCTCCAACACGAAAGCCCCTTGGCTGGTGCAGCTGATGCAATGAGCTGCCAAGCCGTGGAGCGCAGAGCCAAGGCTACAGCTCACATGGTAGCCTGGAAAGACCTTTACCGAGATTTACAGAAGCAAAGGTTTTCATACGGAGACCATAAGAATCGCTTGGATAGCTTACGATGGCATTGCAAGGCTCATGGATGCCATGCCAGGAGAGAGTGCTCCTCAGAGACACTTCAGCACTAACCAGCCCATATCTGGACCATTTTCCATACCAAAACTCCAAACTTCAGTTGTGCTAATAGAAATCCTTTCCTCTCACAGCCCTCAAAACCTCTGCCACAAACTGCCCAGGACCTGTTATTTTCAAAATGCCTTGGGTGTCCCTGTTCACTAAAAGATCCAAGAGCGACTGCAAACAACCCATTTTCTCTATCACTTACCCCAAAGTGGACTTCAGCCACCCCTTGAAAAGTACACACCCTAGGAACTGTTTCCAGATTGCTACCGCAACAGAGCTTTTAATAAATCAACTCCCAATAGCTGCGAATGCTAATAAAAATAATCAATTCAGCACTTAACACTTCAATCACAAGACATATTTTTAGCCTGTTACCGATAGCCATGTTATAAGAAGTCGTCTGTTAGGTTCAATGCTTTTCTTGTGAAACTCATTTAATGGAGCCAGAAACAAGAGGAGTTTAAACATTTTCCTCTAAAATACTTACTGTCTCAGACTAAAATAACACCATCTCAGTTAACTTTGTCTCCACTATTATCTGGGTGATTATTCAGTGCGCCAGGCAGGCAACAAAGGTATAAATTAATAATTACTAATTACCTGGATTCTTCTTCATCAGTGATATCCTCTGAAATTAATGTTACATAGTATATTTGACCAAAACTGTTCATGTATATTCAAATCCAGTTTGAAGTTTTATTCTATCACATTGACTTTGTTATTGTTTTTTTTCCAGTTTTCCTTCTTGAAAAAAATTCAAACATGAGAAAGTCACAAGAGACCAAAGATGCTTTTGTTTTCCGGAGGTTTAACTTCTTTTCCCCACAGAGATACATACATGAATATGTCATTTTGATATGTCATTTTAATTAGGAGGGCTTAATGTTCAGGCGCCTTGCGCAAGAAAATGACTATTGCAGCAACCATTTCTAATCTCCGCAAGCCCCAGATGCATCTACATCTTGATTCCTAACATAAGCTTAATTATAAACATGTGACTTGTTGCACTGAAGCCAGAGAGAGCCGGACAAACCACAGTCTGCCTAACTGGAGAGTTCAGCGCAATGTAGGGCGTTCTAGTTTCATGTAAGAATTTGAATTATATTCTGCAGTACTTGCAGTGCCCAGAATCCATTTCCATTTATTTCCAGTTTCTGTACACCTACACATCTACTAACGGTCCCCTTTGACAAGCTCATGCACAGATCCTGCTGATCCTCAAGACACACTCAGGCCAGAAAGGCGAGCAAGTAGTTGCCCTCATTCATGAAAACCTACTCAGCATTTCAAGGGTGGAAACTTCCTCAAGAAGAAAGCACTACAGTCAGAACTACAATTCCGATGAAGTCCAGTTGTCCTCGCAAAGAGCCTCGTGAAGACACGCAACTTCCAACGTTCAACGCTTGGTTTGAAATTTCTCATGAGAAAAATGCAAATCCATCACATTAGATTCAAATTGAACACAAGCTTTGAGGTGTTATCTTTCTGTCACTGACTTCTTGTGTTGATTTCACATAAGGAAACTGAAAAGCTAGCCTGAGGAACAAAAGCATGACAGCAGCGTAACTGCAGAGATGCACACCTGACTCCTGAAGAAACCTTTCCCAAGCAGTATGAACATGTGGTATTAGGACCTTTGTCCAAACATTGCGAAGGCCGGAACAGCCACAGCTCTTTATATGCCTCAGGAGGACAAGGGGTTCTGTGGCACCTTGAGGAACTCATCATCAGGATCCTCTGCATCCTAACGCAGCAGAGACTTGTTTCCGTGTTCACCAGGATCAAGCCAAAATCCAGAGACTCTTGAGAAAGAAGCCAGATTAATTATTAGAGGGATACTGTCTTCCACATAGAATGGTTTGGGTTGGAAGGGACCTCAAAGCCCCTCCAGTTCCAACCCCCTGATGTGGGCAGGGACACCTTCTTCTGGAGCAGGGGGCTCAAAGTCCATCCAACCTGGCCTTGAACACCTCCAAGGATGGAGTTTGAATGAGCAACAGGATATATCATCTCTGATGTATTTTTATTGATTACAGTTATTGAAAAATTAAAAGCAATTGATGCTGATATTTTAACCTTTACTGAATAAAACTGCAAGGGGAAAAAAAAAATCGGATAACCTTAAACTAGAAAAGATTTATCTTTTTCGATCTTTAGTTTGCTACTGAACATGCTGAAGCAATGCCCGAAATAACTTTCAGTGCCAGAAGGCCCAATGTTTCTGAGCAGGGAAAACCTTTCCACATTACATACGTACACATGCATAAATGCATTCCCACTCTCGCTCTGCCTTGTGGCGTCAGGAGTCTGACTCACAGCCTTTAAGTGCAGTAAGGTCAATGTTCCAGCTCACTAGTACGCTCAGACGCTATCCCAGGCATTTTAATGTACCTATTAAATTTCCATTTTATTAACCTTAGCTAAAACATATAGCGATAACACTACATCAATTAAAGCATCCTGGTTCCATAATTCCTAGACAAAACTGAAGGACAAAAAAGGAAATTAATCAAATGCGTTGTTCTTTAAGCATTAAAAGGGAAAAACCAAGCCATCTGAGATCATGGTGATGCAATGAGGACAATGACAAACTTAAGAGTTGCCTGTTGCATACATCTCGGAGGCAGAAGTACCATCTCCGAAGGTATACAACAGAGATCCCGACGCACCAGGAAAGCACACTATGAATTGACACAGTATTGACATATCTTATAAAGGATTTCCAAGTGCCTCAAAGTTCTCATTGCTTTAGGAATGCAGGAATTCCAGACTCCGCCTGCAGCTTGATATTTGCCGGATCTCCGACACAGCAAATGTCACATCAGGAAACAGCACGGCAGATAATATCATTTATTTTTATCACAGTTCGTTGCACTTGATTGTCATAATAAACTCCTGCGGCCCACCCGCACGAAGCCGATGTTTATTACATTATGATCAAATCACGGAGTGATGGACATTTTCTATGCGTTAAGCTTCTGTAAAAGTCTCGCTGGCCTACAGTTCATCTAATCTTCGCTCCCTGCCAACTCGGAGAAAGACGGGCTGCTCTACAGCAGGGCTTTTGCACAAGCCTGTTATTGATCAGCAGAAATGATCTGTGCAGTTTATCTCTGCTGATTTGATTTTTTACTGTTCCCCATCCCCACATAATGAGGACCTCCAGGCTAATTCTGGTAGATTTTTATCCACTGAAGTCATCACCATGTCCTAATTCCAAATACTCTTTTAGCTGGTTGGAGTTTAAAGGCACAGACCAGCAGGACGATGCTCTGCCCCACACCCTTCCCAGCAGAACAGCCGAGTCAGGCAGACAGCCCCACTCCCGTCTCACCTCTGCCAGAGGACCCGGACCTAGTCTAGATTAAATATTAGTAAGGAGGTTTTAGTGTGAGGGTGGGGAGGCCCCCGTCCAGGTTGCCTAGAGAAGATGCTGCCCCATCCCTGGAGGGGTTCCAGGCCAGGTTGGATGGGGCTTGGAGCCCCTGATCCAGAGGGAGGTGTCCCTGCCCACGGCAGGGGAGTGGAACTCGATAGCCTTCAAGGTCCCCTCCAGCCCAAACCATTCCATGGTCAATGACATCTGCACTAAAGAAAAGTTTTCAGAGGGTAAAAAAAATCAGGCAGACATCCGTGGCACATTTCCTTTGTCATTTTCCTTATCTTTGGCTGCCTTAATCTGAGCCTCAGATTAAAAAAATCCCAGTAAGGGAACAGTGAGGAGAACACCCCACTTAAGAAGAATGTCTGGGGAAGAATTTCTCCTCTTCATTTTTTTTCTATGGGGGTATCACCTTTTGCAATTGGCTAAAACAGAATTTGGACCTCGAAACTTTATCAAAAAGTACTAGGATTATACAGAATTTATGCTGTCAAATTGTTACTGTGACCCTTTGTGCATGTAATTTACACTACACAGAGCTGAAAAACAACTCTGGTCCTGAGTCTTCTCTTCCCAGAAGAGCATATGTGAAAGGAAAGAGGGGTTGCACTAAAGGACAAGAGAGAAAAGAAGATAAGAGGTTGTTAGGGACATGATTCTTACACAAACTTGCACATAGGCCTTGAAATGCTGCAATTTTAAACATAACTGGCAGTTCAATATCTGTAACATCTGGAATTATTTATTTGTGCATAACAATTGTTACTGTTGCTATTTAAAGAACCTCAGTAAATTCAGGAAATTATGTACACATGCATAGGTCCCCTTAAAAAAATAAGAAAATCACTTTCAAAGTTACTAGGAAGCTTTACTGCTGATTTTCCAGTCCCAGAGGTAGGCTGGATTCCTGTTTCACCCAATTCCTTTGCCAACAGTCAATATTCCAGTTGCTGTAAACTGTCCAGGAATTCCAGTGCAGTTTCATAACCGATTTCCAAACAGGCACTACAGAAAGATTTGATTTTATTCAGAATTATCACATAAGCAAGTATGAAAAATCAAGAATTATTTATTGTTTTCATTTAAAGGAGCTACTTCCGAGAATAATCGTGAAAAAACAGAAATGTGATGGGTAATGTTAACTTCAAGCACCTCTTCAAACTCTGAAAGAAACTATTTGGATCATCTCAACACCTATGTTGCTGGGTCAGTTCGCAAGTAAAGAGTGAAAGAGACTGAAAAAAGTAAATATAAAAATAAGTTATGCCCTTATGACAAGAAAACTTGGCTGAAATAGAACAGGATTAACCACAGGAGGCCCTAACACACCCTGTTTCTCAACATCACATCTCTAACGAAGGGTGCACCTCAAGGAGTCTCAAATCTCGGTTAAACGAGGTCTCTGCTGAAGTGTTACAGGGACTCTGTGGGGCTTCAGCTCTTCACTCCACTGCCTCCCCTTTCCCTGGAATAATGAGCACATCAAATATGCTCCAAAGTATGGTAAAGATTAAAGAACCATCCAAATATCAAATGCTTGGTCAAACTGAAAAGTACAACTTTCAAATTCTAATGAAAGCTGAGAGGGACATTTCTTCCAACTCCTGAGGTCAAACTACTCCTCCCTCTCACACACTGAATTTAATGAAGATTTCAAAATAAGATTCAGAGAATCTCAAGCTACGATCTATTTTTTTTCCTTAAAATCACTGGGAAAAACAGCATTCTAATTTAACAGCAACACTGTTTCTTTCTGTGTCTTCATGACCAGCAGGAACAACCACTCATACTCTGCGCAACAGAAAACAATTCATGACCTTCAGAGAGATGCAATAAAACCAAAATCAATAAAAATATTGTAAGCCCACTCCTTTCCTCACATGGGCTGACATGTGCTGTAAAAACCCAACAAATTCTGAGCTTCACCAAGTCCTTCACTTTTAAACCGCCGCCTCATGAATTCCACAAAGAGCAAGCCGGGGCAGTGAAACACCGCGAGCCAAAGCAAACACTCCTGTGGACACCTGAGCTCCTGTTGCTGCCTCAGGACGTGCTGGCAGAGATGTGGTCCCAGATCCTGCTGCTCCAGGTGATGTGCAGCTGAACGCAAAACCCTAAGTTGAGAACTTATTAAGTAAATTAAAGTAGAATAAGAATTCCTCCATCTGATATCACTATGTACCTGAACCAAAATTACAGATGACAGAAAACACCATCCTTTTTTTTTTTTATTTTAACAAGTGAATCAGAAACAGACTCAGCAGTAATTCCCTCATTTCCTATAATTAACTGAACTTTCAACACCTCTTCTAATTTACTGATGATTATCTTTTTATTCACCAATCTAGATTAGAACATAACTGACATTCCTCACTGCCCACTGGTTCAGATGTTCTCATCTTTCTGCCTTGAAAGATAAGCAGTTCTTCTCTGGTGGATTTGTTTTCTTGCCTTTTTATTGCAGACTACAACACAGGTTATGAAGAACTTGATATCCTTCAAAACCATCTGACATGGCCTTTCCTGATCACTGCACGCTACTTTTACCAAGAATCAGCTCCTTGTTTCTTTTAATCTGAACTATATTTCATCTTGCAAAGGGGTATCTGCTTTCTCAACCTGTTTGCTCCTCTCTCCTGCACGGTACACGGAGCAGATTTTTCACGCAACATACACATGTGCTCAAAATAAACCATCTGGACAATTCCTGTTTCTGGGACCATAAATTCCACAGCCCTCACTGATGAGAGCACATCTTAAGAAGGCAAGAAGGAATAACGATTGAAGAAATTCATATTAGAAACAGAAAATAAAATATTTCTTAGAATTTTTCAGACTGTTTCCCCTGCTTTTCAAATGTAAAAGATAGCAGATTTTCTTCTCTCTGCTTTCAATTCACAAAAATCTCCATCATAATATTTTTAAGCAACAGTTCCTGGCGACTGTTACACAGCCAAACTGTGAGATGGTTTCTCGAACCGCCTAGTCAGTATTCCTGCAGACATGAGCTAACATGCACGTTATCAACTCCGATTTGTTTTTAATCTAACAGTATAATCAATTGTAAACCAGGAAAATCTTGTCTCACAAGATCCTATCCCAGCCTACTCCATAGCTGATCATTCCCACCTCTGCTTTTCCAGCTTCCCTCTGCAATTTTTACACCGTTGTTCTTTTAGGATGCCTTACAAGTGTCTTAAATATTTTCTAGGCAATAGAAAATGCGTAAGAACACTGGACAATACCTACAGCCTTCTATAATACAAGAGATTTTCACATTGATTCAATTCTGAAGAACTACCAACTGCTTTACAAGGATGTTCCTGAGAAGCAACAAGCAGACAATTTTCCAAGTTCCTGAAATAATCTTCCAAGCAACCATAATTAAAACCAAAAGATGAATACTGAAGCACATATGGCATTCATAGAGAACAAATATTCAGTGCTTTTGACAATTATCAGGTTTATATTCAACATCCACAGAACAAGTATCATATGGATTTTGCAGTATGAAGCCCCAAACTCCCTGTTTCAACCAGGAAATCTACTCCATATCTGCAAATGTGACCACAGTTCTATCTCCAATCCAATCTCCACGCGCTCGCCTGACTTCTGATGAATCAGATCACTTACTGTTATTTCTCACCTCATTTAACCTATGTTCCCTGAACAAATGAACACGCTTGGTAGGAATTACTGACACTCAAGGTAAGTGGGGCTATGGACCCCTTCTCTTCCCTCTCTGCAGTGTCTGCCTGGTTGATCTGCCTGCAAACAAACTCCTCTCCAACCAGTTATTAATTACTCATAGATCTATTTATTTCCTAGCTCACGGATCTCAGAATTGAGTCCCTCTCTCCTAAAATCTCCATGTGAATGGCCAGGAATCACACCTAGAGTGCTTCACATCAGCAATTAACACTCCGCATTGCTTTGCACTCTCCAACCTTCACCACCACAGACAACACCAACAGTGTTAATAGATAATGTTGGTAACATTCATCCTTTTTAAAGCCTCTACTCCTAAGCTGCGTTGAAGCTGAGTAGCTGTTTCTGCATAAAATCTCTGACCTGAAGCCATCATAGCTGCCACTGCCTGAGGCTTTGCTCACCAACATTCCCTCTACCCCTACCTGGACTGCAATGTCCTGTCCCCACGGCACCTTGTCAGTGCTTTTTTCTCCAAGTTATCAGATTCTCTCTAAAAATCTACCTCTTTTTCAGTACTCAGATTGACTTCCAGCCCATAAAAGCCAACGAGCCAGAATTCATCTACCTCCCACACTGTTCAAGTAAGTGATATTATACTTCCTCTGTTGCTGTTCCTCGTGTGAGGAAATCATTTCCTGTAAACATGCAGAAGTTACCCAGTTGCCCTCTTTGAAATCACAGTTGAAAAATTTCTTTGATTGTTACCTATAAGTGGTAGCCATCCTACCCCTGGAGGGGTTCCAGGCCAGGTTGGATGGGGCTTTGAAGCAACCTGATCCAGTGGGAGGTGTCCCTGCCCACGGTAGGGAGTGGGACTGGATGGTCTTTGAGTTCCCTTCCAACCCAAACCATTCTATGATTCTGCTTTGCTTAGACCACTGCCTGCCAAACGGATTCATTTCACCACTGTGTTGCCAGGGGCTCCCCTGTTTTACTGACATCAGACTTAAATTGTCTCAAATTGGCCTATCTAGGGGACACTTCCAATCCAACAACTGAACAAAACGTTGCAGAGCAGACCATGTTCCATAACTTCACTCCCTAGACACTATACTTAGATAAACACAAAAAATATAAAGAATAAAAAGTGTGTGCATCGGGTTTTTTTTTTAATCAGTTTTCTAAGCAGAAATAAAAATATAAAAGAAACTATATGATTTTCAGTATCAGAAGCTGATTAAGAGTACAGCCACGGAATGCACCGGAGGACTCCATTTGTGCTTCTTGACATGGCTCTGCTTGTCTCTCTCCTGCTTCTAATAGATTTATTCCTGGGACAGCTCTACCAGCCCCTTTAGGCACCAAGGCTTTAAATGAGTGGTTGGTTGGGATCTTGCTTCTCCAGCGACCCATGGGCAGCCGCAACTCCTCACCTGGGTATCTACACTACATGCACAGAAGTAGATGGTGCGCAAACCAAATCTTCCATCGTACAAGTGGGCAAATGCAGAAATAAACAATAGCCTTGCTGTGGAAACCAGCAGCCCACCCGGGTCTAACAATTTGCTGTATTCACTAAGAAAAAAAATCAGATTTTGAGGGTTATTTTCCACTTTCAGTTCCCAGCTGCCTGTTTTTCTGCTATAGGTAATGAGTAATCCCGGTCCCTCCGATGTGTGTAAACTCCAGAAACAATAACAAAACAATGCATCTCAATTTATGACTAAAGGAAATTCTTGGCACTATGAGCACACTGCTGTATTTACTGACTTTGCAGTGTAAACACATATGTTGCAAGACAGATGGACCTTTCCCCCCCAGCTTTCAGCAATGGGTGTCTCATCAAGGAAGGGATTAAGAAGATCTTAAAATCTTTAAACAAGGTTTCACAGCCCTTGTCGTGGACAGCCATCAACAAAGGCGAGGATTATTGGACACAAAGGGGTGTGCGTTCAGGGAGCAGCCAGGCCACGCTAAACAGATAATTCAGCAGTGTTTTAATTACATTACAGAAAAGGGGTTAACAATAGACTTTACTATCAACTGCAGCCAGGTGGCTTTACAAGACTAAATTTTGGCTGTTTAGTCCATGGCATGCAGTTCCTGATTGTCCATATTCTGAACAACACTAGGAGCTGTGATTTTTAAATAGATTAGCTCTCATCTGAAATTACTTTTGCAAAACAGCCACGATGTCAAGTCATTTTTGACACATTTTCTAGTGAAATACAGTGCACTTTATAGAAAAATAAAGCAGTGGTAGAACACAATTCCCATCCAGGCACTTATAGATTGGTCAGAGCATAAACGTTTTACCTGTGATGAAAGGTCTATTATCTTCATAGAAAGAAAGGCCACACTATAATAATCAACCCTTTTTAACCGATGAAAACTCAAGTGGTGCAGGATGCACTCAGCCAAAAAACCAAAGAGCCAGATGCAAAGACGCAGCCCCACCTGTGCCCTGGAGATTCTATAAGCATCTCTATTTAGAGTCCCACTTGCCTCTGCCCTCTCTACTATCCTTTGCAGCACAATCACAGGTTCTTCTTTCAGATTATTGCAGGAGCCATCATTGTTCTTATTTCTTCTTAACACTCTATAACCAGCAAGAATGTATTTCTCTGTGTAGCTAAAGGTTGACACAACCCTCACCATCACCACCATAGAGCAGCACCACCAGATCTGCTGTCTTCACCACTGGCTCCATGAGAGAATTCACAGAATCATTGAATGGGTTGGGTTGGAAGGGACCTCAAAGCCCATCCAGTTCCAGCCTCTGCCACGGGCAGAGACACCTCCCACTGGATCCAGTTGCTCCAAGCCCCATCCAACCTGGCCTGGAACCCCTCCAGGGATGGGGCAGCCATGGCTTCTCTGAGCAACCTGCGCCAGGGCCTCCCCACCCTCACAGGAAAGCATTTCTTCCTAAAATCTCATCTATCTCCACAGAGATTTTTTTAATTGCTGTTTTTTGTTTTATTTTGAGGCGGGTTTTTGCTCCTAGCAGACTACATAGCTCATTTCAGAGACAGAAGCCTTAAAATTACATTTGGAAGAACCAAAAAGCCTCTTTCTTTTTATTAAGTTATGAAACTTGCCTCACGTAGCCTATGATCTTTCAAAGGCAAAAAAAGATGCAAACAGCAAGGCAAGGCTGTTCAGCAACAGGAAAGAATGGGCATAAGACTTTTGTCTCACATTTTAGAAGTTACAAGTTTGTTTCTTTCTGCAAGACTAAGGGGAAGGTAGTAAGAAGGGATGGGCAAATAGGTTTGAGAGAAAAGGAAACGAGGAGGCAAGGAAGAAGAGATAAGCATAAAGAGCAATACAAGGAATCTTCCTTTACAACTAGAAAAACTAACAAGAGTAAGAAATTAGTTATTTCCTAGAGGAAAACAAGCTGCTATATTCAATTTAGGTTATGGGCTCAGATAAAAGGTCTTTTAACCAATAAGCCACTGCACAAACAATACTGTATTGCTTCCTGCTGGACATTTACAGTCTCCACTCCATGACTTTGCCTATGTCAAAGCTGTGTACACCAGTCACACTAACTGTATCACTATGGTCTCGCATACAAGACTTTAAACTTGTTTTGAAGTGCTTTATATAAGAGTTGGTAATCTAACAGTGTGAGACAGCTTCTTTCCTGCCACATGCATCTTGTCTTCCTCTCTAATTTATACTGTCAGCCTGATTTTGAATATCAATTTTTTTTTCAACTCACAACAACCTTTGCCAGAAAACTCTTCATGGAATCAAATCTCATTTTTCAGTACAGTTACTTGCAAAACAGCAAGCGTTTTGGAAAAGGTAGGTGATAAGAACTGACTGGCATTCTCATATGTTATGGATGAACACACACTCTAATGCTACTTAAAAGATTTAACGTCTGATATTCTCCTAATGAGATTAAGGGGACAACGAATTGAAAACAGGGGATGTTTACAATTACCAGCACCTGAAAAGCAGTGATGTCACATGAAAAAATAAAACTTTCCACCACAGATGAATTCCCTCAACAATGTAAACGTATTCGCCTTTAATTTGTCTCCTTGTACTGTTTCAACACTGTAACCGAGAATAGAAATGAATGCAGCAAAGCGCAATGGTCAATCATCAGCAGTTAAAAGATGAGTACATTCAAGTTATGCTAAAAATCTACATGTAACTGAATAACCGAGTGAACAAAACTATCATTAGAAACATCTAATGCCGGCTGCAAGTACATGGAAGGCTTACCACTCAGGCATGTCACAGTTTACAGAACAATGTTTTCTTTGCCTCTGGACTGAACTGCTTTTACCCGGACAACAGCTTTAAAGTTTGCTTTTTTATTATTATTATGTTGCTATAACTTCTTGAGAGTTATAACGTTAAGGAATGTAAGCTGGAACAATGTTCGGATCATCATCTTTGTGAAAGGTTGGTCTTGCTAAAATCATAACACCAGTATTTCATTCCTCCTCTTTACCACTAAAACATAGTAGAACTCTGCCCCTCTGACACCTTTCTCCTGTCCCTTTTTGCCTTCCCCGTCATTCTACACAGCCTGATAACCTCGACTCGCTGCTCTTTTAGGATCTTATCCAAAGCCCTCCGAAATATAAAAATGCCTGTTGATCTCAGTGACGAGTAACATTATTTTACCTTGACGACACACTAAAATCTTCTCTCCCCACTGCAGCCAATAAATTTGCCAATTCATATTGTCCGCATCGCTAATCATTCTTCTCCAAATCTCCACTCTTAGTCTGCTGTGGCATTTTCAAAAGATGAGTTCTGAAAAGGCATGAAATTTCAAATCCTCAAAGTGTTCGGGAAAGGTTCAATGAAATGAAAAAAGAAGACAGCTACTTTCCTGAATAACCATTATAAAACAACTGAAGAGTTGGATGAAATTGTTTCACTTATTTCTGTTTACCCAGAAATTCTACAAATGTCTGAGTTTCATGCTAAGGTACAGCCCCACCAACTTTGAGAGCATGACAACGGGTCCCTCGCCTATAAGTTTTATTCATTTATTTTTGAAATTTCAAGAGCTGGCTCTGTCTAACAGTAATTTGAGTTTTTATCGCCAGTCTGCCTCAGGTGAGCACTCCAGCTCCGAGGCTGTAAAACACAAAGCCTTATGGCACCCTGTGTTTTGAGATCACAGCTCCGGCAGCGCATGGGCTCCAGCAGTTCAGCACATGGAGCCCTCACAGCTTTGCCCCAGGAGCAGCGCTTGGTTGTTTGTCTTTGAGACCTTTCAGCTCTTTAGGGAGTGACGAGCACTGCAACACACTCCTTCACAGGCGAGCGCTCCGTTCGGCTCACTTAAAAACAAATTATTAACCACCTCCACTGTTTTAAAAAGCAGGAATTCCACAGCCTTTCAAATCATGGAATGGTTTGGGCTGGAAAGGACCTCAAAGCCCTTCCAGTGCCACCCCCTGCCATGGGCAGGGACACCTCCCACTGGATCAGGGGCTCCAAGCCCCATCCAACCTGGCCTGGAACCCCTCCAGGGATGGGGCAGCCCCACTGCTCTGGGCACCCTGGGCCAGGGCCTCCCCACCTGAACAGCAAAACATTGTTCCCTAAAATCTCACCTCAATCTCCCCTCTTTCAGCTTAAAACCATTCCCCATCATCCCATCCCTGCACTTCTTGATGAAGAGTGAACAATCCCAAATGAACAGAATCTGAGATAGGTACCAAGTTCCATAGGAAGTTCCTCTCTTCTCCATCTCTGGAAATCACTAAACCTTCACGGGGACTTTGGACACCACCTAATCCTCTGCACTGGTGGCAACTGAAGCTAAAGCATCCACATGAGACACTCTGACTGACTTCCCTGAAGCCCCATATCTGTACTGCCTCGTTGGTGCTTAAACCAACTCTCTTAACAGCTATTTTACGCATCTGCAACAGATCGGCAGAGCTCTGTTTCTGTTCAGGCCACTGAGAGCTCAGACCTCACACTACCGAGTTTTTAAAAAAAAAGAAACAACAAAACCCTTATTTATTTCTGGAGCCTTGATCCATGCAGTGCTTATTCTCAAAAACCTCTTATCAGCTTCTAGAAGGTAAAATACTATGATAAGATACGCAGATCTCATTAAGTTAATTTTTATCTAATGCTATCTATGCTTTTAAAAGAGAACCCAGTAAAAATACTGAAGGCAATGAATCTCTTTCTTTCTTGTAGAGGTTTGGTTTTTTTAAAGTTGGGGAGTTTTGAGGTCATATTTGGAGGCTTCTCCAGGGTTGTGTTTGCACAGCAAACACCAGTGGTTTATTCTCCAGAGGTAACTTCGACTGCCAAAGTAAAATTTACTTTTGAACTTGGTTTTTAATAAAAATACTGAACTAGAAATATAGTGTTTGGCAAGAATAAAAAACAAAAACAAGCACACAAGAAAATGACACCATTCCTGACGGGACAAACTAGACTGTTAACCTACTGAAAAGGCAAAAATCTGCTTTCAAAAGCAGTTTTCAAACTGCTTTCTAAAAAAGGCAGTCTCTCAACTCTCTAATACGCATTTTAGCTGCTGTGTTTCAGTATCTGCTTCCCTGATTATATGGAAATGAACCAGCTCAAACCTTTAAATTAGTCATACTAAGCTTCTACCCGCTCACGATGCGTCATCCCTCTGATGTATGTCACAATTTCCTCAAATAAAAGTGTTCTTTCAAAAGGCAGAAAGTTTTCAAATGCAAATATTACATGGGAGAAGGGTTTAGAAGATGTGAAGCGTTTTTAGATAACACGAACTGTTTATTTTCTGCTCCTGTACTTTTTGCTCCAGCTGAGGGAGGCTGAAAATTTCCAAGAGATGTTCTTCAAAATTCAGACTTGCCAATCTGCCACTTCCCCAACCTTTTCACTAACCCAGTGCACTCGGGACCTCCCACTGTGTTAATGTTTTCCTTCCATAATCATTATAATGAACAACCTTTATAAATAATACATTTCCTTTGTTTCCTTTTGTTCAATGGTGACAACTCAAGTCTCCTAAAATGTCACGTACGGCAGAAATAAATAATAAATTTTAAAGATACAGAACTATTTAAGCATCAGAGCAATTTTTTCCCATATAATATGGGTTTTTTTAAATTCAATTTAAATACTTAGTATAATGTAATTTTGTGATAAAACACTCACGTTGCACATATTAAAAAATTGCTGGTCTCAAGCTCTTCTTTTATACTCTTTCTGTCAACAACCAGACACATTTTGCCTCTTTTTTTTTAATACAGCCATTTCAAGAAATGTCATTCTCGAGCTGTAACCCATAACTTCGTTACAGTTGTCAGCCTGCTCCTTGAACATTTATCTCTAGGATTTTCTTTCTTCACCAGCATAGGAGGTCTTGGAGGGATGAAGATGAAATATGGGCTTTCTTATAGATGTTCTGTTTTATATTGGAAAGGCTTCGTTCAGGAATATCTGCCCAATTTAAACAGCACGCTTAGTTCTAAATACACCAATAGTCACGCTGACTTGAAGCTGTTTAAAAATTATGTAACCATATATTTACTTACACATTATAAATAATGTGAATCATTATTTATTTCTGCCCCGATTACCTGAAAAGACGTTGCCCTTGTTTATATTGTTTTTGAAACACACTGATCTACATTCAAGAATCTTTCTCAAAACAGAACACTAAGAATGCCTTTAAATTACAGCAATGTGGATGCCCAAAGCTAAAGAACAGAGAGACACACACAGCTACTGTCCTTGCAGGCAGGATGAGATACTATCTTTCACCATCCCAAAGAAGGACGGTAGCCAGAGACAGAAAAACATTTATACATGCAAGCACCACTAGGGAAAACACAAATTAAATGTAGGTTCCTAGTCAAGGGAACAGAAGTGTGATTCGTTATAAAATATAGGTGAACATTTAAGCTTCTCCATACCGAATTTCTACTTTCAGACATCCATCGGTCTCATCTGATATATCTAAACCATATCTGTGTTTGCACTCAGACAATGGCAGAATTAAAGAAGATAAAAGCATATCTAAAAGCAAAAAATAGTTAAAGAGGGAACTGCAATAAATACTGATGGCGTCACCCTACAATGCTCAGGTTTGCAATTGCAAACCTGGTTTCAAAGTGACTTAATGATAGATTTAGTAATTGGTAATGAACAAAAATAATGTCTAAATAAAGTTGTATGTACATTTCTAGAGCCATCTGCTACATATAAAGAACTGAGTGTTGGAAGCATTTTCCCAGAGCAATCTCATCTGTCTTGTTGTCTGGGGAGTTTGATGACTAAAATCGAAATCTATAAATAAAGATTTTGTATAGATTTTAAATTTATACTCTGGAGTCTTTCATATAAAACAGCTTTTCTGTATTCTGTAGCTTTCCACACCCTGCTTTCCTATTCCATACGAATTCTTTCTATCCATATTGCTTTCCTTTCAGAGAGAGAGAAGAAGAGAAGAAGACAGCTCTCTGCAGCCATTCGTTACAAAGCCCCTTCTCCTCAGGTGTACAGCTGTGCAGCAAGAGCATCATCTCTCCTGTCCTCACATGTGGACCCCAGGCTGAAACCACCCCTGGGAACAACTTATGAGCACACACAAGCCCAGTGGTTTACATTTTCTGTCTCTCTCCTGCTTGGATCCCCCTACAGCTGCTGGATACGCAAAGCCAGTGGGTTTGCAGGGAACACTGATTCAGTGTAAAGTTTTAGATGTTTAGAAATGCAACAAGAACCCACTTCTCCTCGTTACTACAGAAAATCCTAAAAGCATGCGCTTGCACTGACAAGTCTCCCCAAAAGATAGTCTATAAAGTGCTAGATCCTTTTCCCCAAAGAAGCCCATATCGACCCAAACTAACTGATCCACAGCATCAAAACTTAGTTAAGTAATTAACTTGAGTAAAAACTAGTTTGTTTTCAAAAGCGTAAGTCTGCATCTCCTTCTGAAATACGTTATTGTGGTTGATGAGTCTATGCCAGCAAGCTACAAAGAAGGCGGTTTGGGCATCCCTGAAGCACTGGTTGTACAGAATGACAAGCTCTGCTGGCAGAGTGAAGAACCAAAGGGAAACTCTGGAATGCTCTACTTTCCCTGGCTAAACAGATTAGCAAGCCAATCCTACACTCCTTAGCCATAGCATTAGCTCCATGGCATCCATTGGTGAGGAGAGCCCAGCGCCACTCACGACAGGCTTCGTCCTGGTCTCCCTGGCTTGCGCAGAAGCAAGAGCATGTGCTGCTCTGATCACATCCCTCCTCTGCACTCAGAGGGTGGAGATCACACAAGCAACTCCTACGGAATGCCTGAGGAACACAGAAAGTATTGCTTCTGCAAGCACCCAAAGCAAACATTACCCCAGAACAACCAGAAGAGATCAGGAGTACCAGGAGAAGTAAGCCTCCCTCTCCCAGGTGCAGCTCAGGAACAACACAGCTCTCTAACTGCTTTCAAGCAATAAGCCACAGCAGGAAAAAAAACCACCAAAACCTCCTTTTAACTCTTTTTTAGGATAGATAAGAGTTCCACAATCAACATCACGCCACTAGTACATGCTAAATATCCACAACCAGATAACCACACAGAAAAATCACTCTTCTCCTTTTTAGTTTTAACAATGAACCTAAGATAAAACAACCTTTTTCCCCGATCTTGAGACAAAGCTGCTCATGGACACAGCTATTTCTTTGATGCAGCCAAGTCTGTTTACAAGGACACAGGAACACCTTTTACCTGAACACAGAAGGAATTAAATATCAGAGTTGGTTTCCCTACTCACAGGTCCCTTCTCAAGCTGCTCCCACCATGGAAACTTCTGGAGCTTCTTCTCCTCTGTACTTTTACTCTCCCCCCCCCCCCCCTTAAGTAACCTTCCAAAGAGCTGCTCTAACTAGCAACACCTGACGAACTCCTTCTCTCACACAGTTCTAATTAGCTCAGCTGAGATGGTTTAGCAGCAACTGTTTTAAACCCAGTATATAAATTAGGGGGCTTTTCTTAACATGAGTAAGGCTCATTAATTAACTTTTACTTAAACACTAGCATCAGAGATTATTTTAGATAAACTAATTAAAGTTATTAACTAATAGTGTATCGATTTTATCAATTACAGATGCTTTACTGAAGCAGTACAGAAATGCGCTCACAGAAAGATGCATTGTACCATTCTCAACAAGACTGTGGTGGTCGTGTTTGGATGTTTCTGGTTTGACTGCAGAAACTCTCCAGGTGAGAAGATACTGGAAAAACAATTTTAGAAGGAATTAATGAAGTAACATTATAGTCTTGGTGTAAGATATTGCTGTACCTTCTGGAATAAAAAAAGGAATTGCAGATTACAGTCCCTCAGGAGAGACAACAGGCTTCAGTTTTCCTTTTCAGACAATTAGGCTATTTTAAGCATAAATGTTTATTTTATACTAGTTATTTTTATATTTACCTTTTAAATTCAGATTACATAACAGTAGCTTTAAAGGTATTCCCTCTCAAATCAAACACTAAGCAGTTGGGTAATTAATAACTACTTAAATTATATGATCCAACTGACGGGCAGTGGGATCTATCTATTTGAATGCCATGCATTTGGGAAACACCTCTAGAATTAATATCATGTTATAAAATCAAAGAGTTTTTCTCTCAGACTTCTCACACAGACTCAACCTACTTCCATAGAACCTGAAAGAGCATTTCTACTGACTTAGTGTTAGATTAAAGCATAAAGACAGAAATCAAACATGGGGCTTGCTTCCTTTTTTCAAGAGCTGCATGGAAATTGCAAAAGACAGGATGATTTGGATCACAAACAACCCCTATTTTTCAAGTTCTGAAATGAATCCATAAATAGATGTGTCAGAATAAATGCACAGTGTTTTTCTTTTTACTTAAAAAGCTGTTCTAACACAGTGTTTCCACCTCATTCCTTCTAACCTCTGCTATGGAAACGAATGTAGAGGTCCATTATTTGGTTCTGAATGCACCGAACAGTACAAACTTCGTTACCAACTACAAAGTGGCTGTTCTGTGGATTATAAAGCATTAATACATGAATATCATATTACTATACTGCCTCTATAACATACTCTGTAAAAAATACAGCCTGCTCAGAGAGAATAATCAATATAAAATATTTACTTTTAAAGAGGCCAACTCCCAAGAAAGCAAACGAGAACACCCTGCCACTGTTTAGAAAGGTCATACGGGAAAATACCGACTCTGCTAGAAGTAATGCTGATGCTTGGAAGTAGGAAAATTACCATACTTCCCTTGCATATGATGAATAATGTCCTATATCTTTACATAAAATACAAGATAAAAGATGCTACAACAATCTCTTAAAAACTGTGCCTGAATTCTACAGCAGTGCATAGGTATTTTTACATAAGTATTTCACGAGGGAATTGCAAGAGCGTATTTTTTTAACATAAAAGTATGAAGTTTATATTTCATAGAAATGTAAACCAAAAAGAAATCAACATAAATTACTTGGCTAAAAATCAATTTCTGATGTTTGGAAAACTTTCCCATGGATTCCAGTCACACATGATGCCCTTTCCCTGGCACTGAAACTCCGCTAGAGGAATATTAAATGTTCTGTTCTGCAGAAATGGGGATGCACAGATGCTGGCAAGAAATTTTAATTTGAACAAATTTCCTATGTTTCCTAGAAGGAAATATAACTAAAATCTTAATCTGGGCCATCTGTCCACTGAAGAATTCCACATTTGAATCACGATCTCATTTTATCACAATCCCACGTTCAGCATCAATACAGTCTTCAGAAAAGATCATTAAAGACAGCATTATCTAAAAAATACAAATTCCTTATTTCCAACTGCACACCAAATCTTACCAAGAACTCCGCGATGTTCTTCAAAATTAAATGTCAAAATCAGAACTGTGGCTTTTTAATCAGTAAAAGTTTACAATTTTCAATCTGCTACCAAAGAATGGAAAATAACCTGGATTTAGCAAAAAAAAGAGAAAATATTCCATGTGTTGATGTGATACTTATGAGCAAACTTCAGTGAAAGCAGCCTTGACTAACTGTGTTTCATTTTGGGTTGGTTTTTTATCATTACTGAATGTACTGCATGTGCCAACTCGATGGGTAGCGATCGATGTATTGGTTGTATTCAAAAATATCAGAAAGCCCTTCCAGCAAAACGCTTCATATGTTCCAATCCGCTTGCCTGAGAAATAATTTCTAGCAAAACTGATGACCTGCTCTGGCTCTCAGCAACCCTGAATTTCTTGTTGCTTCTAAATTATACTGTGATTACTCAACCATGATAAATGTGTTGAGATTAAAGCCACATGAATGTCCTGAGACCCACTCTGATATTTTTAACTTTAGCCACAAAACGAACATAGTTTTAGGGCATGATTCTCATTAACAGGATATATAGTGAACTCTAAAATGTCATGAGAGCTCGTGCTGTTTTTATTTTGGCTCCCCAGGGAATCCACCAGGATGAAATAATATTAATAAAAAATATACATTCAATTCTATTAAACTAACCTAACCAAATGTCCCTGGAAGCAAGAAAAATATAGAATTGTTCAACGAGATATTCAGGTTAGTTTTTCTATTTGGCTTACTCAAATAGATCAGAGCCGTTTGTAAAATCAGAATCAATGATTATAGTAATTAAATGCTATTCTAGCTCTTTCCATTGTTTTGCTTCTCTTATATAGTGACAGATGTTGCATCCAAACTAGCTCACAGGACACCAAGTCAGTACATGATGCTACCACAGGACTCGATTTCCAGATCAAGATCACAAAGGCTGAAGATCTGAAACCGCAAGGAGACTCTGTTTCTCAGGTTGTGCGTGTGACGTAGGCGTGACGTGTATAACGCCGGTAACTCCATCACAAGAAACCGTGTCACTTGCTAGCAGATGTTAGAATGACGTGGTAACAGAAATTGGTGAGTTCAAAGATCTGACAAAAATCAGCGTGGTAGACCAAGAGATTTTCACACCAAAAGCTCATGTCAAACAACACAGTCAACTTACAGATCAGATGAAACCAAATCAAACTGGTACCTAATGTAAATAGAACATTTCTAAAGGTCAGAACAAAACTGATGGTTTTTTTGGTAAATACCCATGAGCCATGTAACCCTAATTTTCAGGATGCCAATAAGCTCCAGAACTGGCTAATACTAATGAGCAAAAATAATCATTTACTGACTTTGAACTAGCAGAACACCAGTAAGGAGTCCTTTCTTTTTATTAGCTCATTAGGCCTTGAGGAATTTGGGATTAACTGTGGACTTCAATGCACAAGTTATCAGTTGAGATGAAAACAGTAAAGTGATTCTGCCCCTCTATTCCTCTCTTGTGAGACCTCATCTGCAGTATTGTGTCCAATTCTGGAATCCTCAACATAAGAAGGAGATGGAGCTGTTGGAACAGGTCCAGAGGAGGCTACAAGGATGATCCAAGGGCTGAAGCATCTCCCATACGAGGACAGGCTGAGAGAGTTGGGGTTGTTCAGATGGGAGAAGGCTCCGGGGAGAGCTTATAGCGACCTTCCAGTACCCGAAGGGGCTGTTTACAAAGTCTTGTGGGGATAGGACTGAGGGCAATGGGTATAAACTGGAGAGGGGCAGATTTAGACTGGACATAAGGAAGAATTTCTTCATTATGAGGGTGGTGAGGCCCTGGAACAGGTTGCCCAGAGAAGTTGTGGCTGCCCCATCCCTGGAGGTGTTCAAGGCCAGGTTGGATGGGGCTTTGGGCAGCCTGATCCAGTGGGAGGTGCCCCTGCCTGTGGCAAGGTGGTAGGAACCTGATGGGCTTTAAGGCGCCTTCCAACACAAACCATTCTATGATTCTATGATTCTACTTATACAGCTGCTGACCGAATTCCTGCCGAACCCGAAAGAGGTTTTTAACAGTTTGCTTACAAATTGGAAGCTGGGACTGAGTGACCAAAGGGAGGGCAGTGGAGAAGGTCAGGCCTCGACTCGCACTGAGAAGCAGCCACGTGAATGCACCAGGCAGCCACCTCACCCACCCGCGACCAAGACAAGGAACTTTGCCGCATTGCCCAAAGTGAAAGGCACACAGATAGCTGCAATGGGAAAGACCACAAAGCTCCATCCATCCCCAGTTCCCTACATAACTTCTTTGGTTTTGAAACACACACTGAAACCACAGAACACACTTCATTTTGAAATCAAAACCAGTAATGATGAACTTGGGTTTGACATTTTAAAGGGCTTAGAATTGTTTTGTTCAGTGAATTTTGTGAATAACATTCACTCTAATTTCAAAAGTGAAGTTTCAAGCAGTTTCAATTACACTAATTCTTTTTTTTTAACATTTCAATACACATGCACGTTTGTATCTTTTTAATGAGTTTATAGGATTTTGCAGTCTTTGAGCCTGCTTCTACTTAGGCCAGTGGCAAAACTTCGACACTGTTCAGTTCAGTGAAAGCAAATCAATCCACTGGCAAGAGAAAATCAAACTACTTACAAGGATCTGGTTTTTCCCCGATTATTGGAAGAAAACATAAAATGAAGGCTAAAAAAAACTTGTTCCCCTCAATGTCACATAGTACTTCATTAACAACTATTCACAAACACATTTTCAGTTATCATTTTTCTTTTAATCACACACTTATCATCCCGTTGTGGTTGCTGCCCCAGTGCCGGATCCCAATTAATGCCACAGCCACGCCAGTGGAAAGCTGCGTTTGCTGTTTAATCACAGTTACACACGCTTTAGGCTAAAACCCTTTGTAAAACTGCTATGCCCGATTTACAGTCCAGACAAACTGTTTGAATGGGACCTAAGAGGATTCAGCTTTAATACTCAGAAGGAATAAGGCTCTTTAATGCAGAAAAAGCCTCCTAATGGAGTCTGCATATAAGTCTTCACTACTACACAAGCGCGGCAGAGGAACCTGGCAATCATTTACACCAGCCTCCCTAACCTGCAAATGTCAACGTCTATGCCTTCCAAATGTCTAATGCTTACGGAAATGCTGAAATTAAACACTTCAATGTTGCTTTTTCTTAGTGAGTAATGCTTTCTCACCACCCAAAGTGCTAGACGGCAACATTAAAAATGGAACTGTTCCTTCCAAACTTCCCAGTTTCCACAATAAGTGTTGTCTCATAAAGTTTGTGTTTCAAGGGAAAGGTTCAAAGACCCAGTGTTTGATCGCACAAAGAAGTCTTCTGTACCGCAGGTTCACAAAATCATCTGTTTTATTCAATGCCTAACTATTTAGTAATTGCTCATATTCAGTCTCACCCGAGCTTGAATGATTTCAGCTTTTAATGTGCCTCATCTCATTCTGAGGCACATCAATCCATGAGGAGATCGCAGCACCTTGAAATACTAATGCCTGTCACATACTTTAATCTCCTCTAAAAGGTCTTGTTCGTTGCGTGCTTAAATCTCTTAATAGCTTTTTCTTCTCCTTAGGTTTTTACTTTTGTGGCAACTGATTCTATTAGGATGAAGTTTGTTTAATTTTCATTTTAGTGAAGTGCAGGAGCAATAATCTAAAAGCCTGAATTATTACTGTATTAATAGAAAGGTAAAATTGCTTTTCCTAAAAAATGACTTTTTTCCCCAAGCATGAAACTGTCTCAAAAATATATCTATATTAATAAAATAAACTTTTCAGAATGTAAGGAGATGCACAAGAACTTACACTTGATCAGGTGTGAGGATCACTCACATATGCTCAAGCAGATGTCACAGTTTAATTTCTACCATTACTGTATAGCAAGCACAGAATCTGGGAATGTCTGACATGGTCCTGCAAAACACCTCTTACAATAACGAGATTATTCTTTTATTTCAGGCTCGTTTTTATTCTGTTGTCTAACTAGAAACTTATACTGACCATTGTTTTATCTCCACGTTTGCCTTCCAGCTCAGGATCCCCTGGGTGTTTCCCTCCCACACCAGCCCCTCTTCCTTACAAATCAAACCACAGCGCACCTGATTCCTGTCATTCTTCCAATACTCAAACAGAAACCCAATGATAAAGAATTGCTCAGCTGAGCAAACCTGTAGGACTCTCCCCAAACAATAGACACACCTGTGGGGAGAGCATGTTAAGGCTAAATTAATACCATCTGGACAATAGCAACAGTTCTTAAAATGATGCTCCTCTGAAAAGCTGCTGCTGTCACACACACATTTTTTAATATCCACTCACTGCTTATTTCAGACAACATGAAGACAGAGCATGAAGTTACCTGGTCTGGTGAGTTCCAGGCTCATCAGTGTTCATTCAGCCTTCGGCTATCTCCAGTACAGGTATAAAGCACTGTGCTAGTCAGGATGATCAGGGAACTGCTGAGTGACAAAAAAACAAAAGCTGAAAGAACCAAAAAGATTCTGTCTCCTCTGTGGAAATATTAAGCAATATCTGGTGTTTGGGCATTTTTTTCTGCTCCTTTATCCAGTATACTTAATGGTCGTAAAAGCATAGGCTCACAGAATGGTTTGAGTTGGAGGGGACCTCAAAGGCCATCCAGTCCTACCCCCTGCCATGGGCAGGGACACCTCCCACTGGATCAGGGGCTCCAAGCCCCATCCAACCTGGCCTGGAACCCCTCCAGGGATGGGGCAGCCACTACTGCTCTGGGCACCCTGGGCCAGGGCCTCCCCACCTGAACAGCAAAACATTTCTCCCTAAGATCTCACCTCAGTCTCCCCTCTTTCAGCTGGAAACCATTCCCTCTCATCCTGTCCCTGCACTCCCTGATCCAGAGCCCCTCCCCAGCTCTCCTGGAGCCCCTTTCAGCACTGGAAGCTGCTCTAAGGTCTCCCCGCAGCCTTCTCTTCTCCAGGCTGAACAACCCCAACTCTCCCAGCCTGCTGATGCTCAGAGCAGAGGTGCTCCAGCCTTCCCTGGCCTTGCTCCATGTCCTGAGGACACCAGAACTGAACACAGGGCTCTAGGTTAGGTCTCACAAGAGTGGAGTAGAGAGAAAGAATCCCCTCCCTGGACCTGCTGGCCACACTGCTTCTGATGCAGCCCAAATCGTGAAGAAGGCTACATTTCAATGTTCTTTGATTTCAAATATGTGATACTTGATGAACCCAATTTCTCTTACACTGCAGTTCCTACTTAGTTTTTTAGCAGTAACAGTACCAGGGATGGGCCAGAGTTAAAATATTTTCTTGTTTTAGTCTGTCAAAATACTCGTTGAAACTAACATATCTGATACATTAAAATATTTATGTGCAATCTGTCTGTTCAGCACTCAAGCACAGAACTGATAAGTGCAGTCAAATTCTTCCTGGATGTCAATCAACTTGCGAACGCATGGAACCACTCAGTTAAAGAGCACTGATACAGAAGCAGTCACACGTTTACAGCTGTGATGCAGTAAATACTGCCCATTTTCCCTTCAGTACGTGGGACAACGCTGTCCTTATGCATCTACACAGTTCTTTATATTTTCTTCAAATCTATGAGAAAAAACAGATGAAAATCACCACAAACTGTTTATGAAATGTCAGCCGGGCACCCTAAGAATCCTACTCTAGTTATCACAGATGATACTTCTCAAAATGTTCTCCGCAAAACAGGTCATCTGCAATATTGGCACAGTTGAACCTTTACTTTCATTGTGTTACAATTTCCAAACAGTTTTTCATTTGGGGTATTGGGGTTTTTTTGTTTGTCTGACCTCTGTACATGAGCTCTGTACTTTAGGAAGAGATCACCAAACAAAGTGCAGGTCAATAGCCGTCTTGATGACTACGATGAGTTCAGGTAGCACCTGAACTTCTACATCCTTCTTCCAAACCCAAGGTATTCAGTTCTGGAGCAGAACCTCTGGTTTTGGTCAGCACTTTTAATGTTTTGTGGGAGGTGAGGGAAATTCAGCATTTCCTCAATGCACATTTCCCACACCCCACCATGTCTGCTGCTTATCTCCTCCTCTTTCCCACTGTTCAAAGAGCAAACAGGAGAAGGGGCAATTCCAGGGCTTTACAAAGTAGCTGTCAGCATCCACCTCACTGGCAGGGGATGAAACGCACTGCTCGTTTGCCACTCTCTGTGCGAGATTTCAGCAGAGCTGTCATGGAGCAACACACTGGGGACCAAACGAGTGTCAAGCGCGACACTTGGCAGGGCTGTCTGCCAGGATTTGAACCTGTGGTTCCAGAGAGTCTAGATGTTAGTCTGGGAAATCTAACCTGCTGCTTAGATGATTAAACCATCCTCAATTTAAAACTTGCAGCCTTATTCCTCTGGAATGTCCCTTCAGATGAATGGAATATCCAACCATGCTGGATAAGCACATTAACTGGATGCTTTTACTAAAACGATCAGAAGTAAAATAACTCTGTTGACATTTAAATCGCCATAATCTGTCTGCAAAGCTAACGCTCTATTGGGATGAGCAGGAACATTTATTACTTCAGTTTTAACCCATATACAGTATGATTTCACAACAGCCACTAACATTCAAGAGGCTACCTTTGCAGGCAGAGAGCAGCTAAACTAAGAAGCTGAAGGAGACCTCTGTGGCATGAACATATTGTCATCTGGTCGAGATAAACACGAATATGATTCCACGTGTTCTTTAAAAATTAAAGAGATTGCATCCACAATGAACAGAACTGCCCGATCAGAAAATAATCTCCAAGATTTTTAAAACATTTCAAATGTTGGGTTTTATGAAGACCAAAGATTGCAATGATGAAGTGTCAACAAAAGATTTCACCCACCTGCCCAAATACTAAATGCCTCTCTCTAAATTACCGGTGCTTAACAGCTGCAATAACTATAATTGGGTCAGTACAGCTTTAATCTCCCCTTTCGCACTCCCATCTCCAATCTAAACAGCTGAAAATAAAATCAGAACTGAAGTAGCAAAACACACCTTAAATTTCTGAAGCAGTTGCACTAGTCTAATGCTCCAGAGGTAATTATTATCCTTAATAACAGCAGATATGATTGAGGCTTTTAACAAAAGGAATGTTGCCTTGAAACCATCTGCTACTACGCAGAATTTGACTGCTATGAAAAATTGTCAGTTGAGGAATAAATGTGCATTATTAATGGTAGGTACATGATGGGATGTGCAAACTCTAAGCCCAGAAAGGGCTAGGAAAGGTTAAATTCCTTCTCTGGTAGAAGGATAAAGTTGCTCAACATGCCTTAGCCCAGACAAAAAGGAAGACCTCTCAACCATGGTACGGAAAAAAACAGGTTTGAAAGCAGAGGGTTTACAGCAGGATGTGTTTGTGAGTAGGAATGGGTTTCCTAAACGCTCAGCACCATTATTTGCAAACATTTATCATTTTAATAATGGTCCTTTCCACATACATGTTTCTTTAATAATGGTTCTTTCCATATACATGGGTATTGGATGCTGCAAGCAATGATCAAATTATTTCTTAATATAAAATTAGTCAAATCAGTCACAATTTATCAGGTACAATAATCACATTTTTCATACATTATCAGTTGTAACATTTTCCCTTTAATAACTCCTGAAAGCGCACATTTACTTCAGCACAGCGTGACAAGGGCTGCCAGTCTTTGATTTGAAGAAATCAGGGATGTTAATACACGCTCAAAACAACATTGTGAGCTTTCCCCGAAGGATTGTGCATAACGCAGAATCAGACTGGTCTTCTGTTTTAAAAATATGGAGCAAACCAAAATCAGGTTACCTCCTGAACCACAGCTCGGAGTGAAAATAGTCTTTCAACCATGACTTCAAATGCTGTCACCGTCCAACAGCAGTTATTGCGAGCACTGCACGTCTCTAAGTTTGTGTTTAACACGGTGGCATCTGCCTCAAATGAGCAAGAAGGAACACTGACCCATTCAGGTAAGTCTCAAAAAGAAAATACACTTGATCTCAAGATGTGCTGTGCAGATTAAGTCGTATTTTAACTTCTAACGCGATTAAGATCCTGCCATCAACTTTACTCTGTATCTTTTAAACTCTGCTTAAAAAGGTAGGGTTAAAGGTTTGACCAGATCCTTGAGAAACATTAGTTTGGAAGGGATAATTTCACTTGAATATTTAAAGGCACAATTTTTCAGGAGAGAGATATTAGCGAATAATAAAGAGTTTAAAAATTAACTTTGCAAAAAATTCCGATGAAAATTATGCCCATTAGGATAAGCCTGGGCCAAGACCAACACTGGAGAGTGCTCTCAGGGGAGCAATCAGTTGCAAGGGCTGGAACTGTACAAGCTACCCTTTCATTGCGCTAGTGTTCAGATGTGTAGAACATACACGAAAAATCCAGATGAATTTATGGAGGTCGAAGGAATATTATGCTATGCTGTTATTTATTTTGTTACAATGCTTTCCTCCTTCTTGTAACACTCCTGACCACTGCTGTCCCCTGGAATAAAAGACGAAGCTATGACTACTAACCATTCTTGCCTTCCTCATATTTGCATATTCTACATAATTATTTCTAAATATCACAATAGGCACTGTGAAATATACATTTGCGTTTCTCTGCATTATACATTGAGACACAGAGAGTCTTTTTCTAAATTATAAAGCAAGTCTGTGTCAAACCAGGAAGAGAATAGGCATTTTCTGAATCTGCCAAGCACCAGCAGAATTTGTCCCAAATTCACCTTTCCTATCTTAAAAAGCAATAAGAAGAAAGGAGAGCTGTTGGAGACACCAGTTAGCTGGATCAATACCAGAAAGTATGACTCATGAGAAAAAGTGAAGCGAGGACAGAAGAAAATTCAAGAACATGGGCCAGAACACGCAGAAATACAGGCAAAGTTGTACAAGAAGTGGAAGAGAAGGACCAAGAGCCTGAATAAAGCGTTGATTAAGGGAAGAAGTCCTCTGGCACACAGTGGTCGTCTCACCCGTACGGAAAGGCAATGCTGACAGAGCAATTCATACTCCACCTCTGTCTACCCATTCACACAGAGGCAATATATACCGTACACACAACATGTCCACACCAGGTGTAATAGCACAGGTCACGATGGCTGGCCTGGTTCACCACCAGAACAGGGTAAAATCCCATTAAACCACTAAACCAAAAAGCATTAAACCAAAATGAAATTTTTATCTTGAAAACAACAAACCCCAGCAGTCATCGTGCCTGACAGTTTGAACTAATGGTCAGCAGGAACTCTTAGTATCATAGAATGGCTTGGTTAGAAAAGACCTTTGAGATCATTGAGTCCAACTGTACCTGTCCACTGCTAAACCAGATCCCTGAGCACCTCAAATTGTAACTGTCCCCTCCAAGCTCTTTCAATCCTCTTAGGCTCCAGTGCAAACTGTGTGATTAAAAAAATGGTTTCAGAAGTTTTCCGTTAAAAGAGCATCTCTTACAACAGGAAAATGCCAGCAATCACCACGCTTTTACACCACAAATTCAGCTCCAGTCCAGATAGGTTTCAACTTTGACACAAAAAGCAGAGAAACAGATTAGCTGGCAGCTTTTTAAGCGGCTGGCAGAGAGTAACTATAAATTCACTTCTCCCACTGGCTTAAAAAGAAATTTGCTATACTTATTACTGGAAGGAGACTCATAGAGGAGATTGTTCCAATCAACATTATCTGGAACAACAGTGCTGGAGTTCAGAGTTTCAAAACCGTTTGTATTGAGATTTTAAAGTCATGTGAATGCTACCTTATTTTCTAATTATTCTCTTGATACTTAGAATTGAGTTGTTTCCAAAGGTACAAACTTGGCTCCCCACATTTACTCAGTCTCCTTAGAAGTCTCACCTTTCTCTTCCTTATTAAAGCTTTTTTCACCGAAGACAAAACATCGTCTGGTACACAGACACAGAGGTGTGATTTTCAGTTTCTCACTGCAAGACACGATAGCAAATTGTTTAATTTTAACTTCACAGATTGTAAGGTGTGTGAATACAACATCTATAACCTCCAGTGAAATAAACATGACCAGAAAGACGCACCAAACCACTAATCTGCCTTATGCTGCCAAGGTCACGGAGAGCACGCCAGGTCAATGCATTAAGTCCTGAGCACTAGTAATAGCTGCTCTGCCTTTGAGATGTCACTTTGCATTTGTCTTGAGAAATCAAAGAAGGAGTTAAATACGCTGTAATGTAGGTGATGGGCAGAGTACGCAATTTTTAATCAGTAAATTGGTTTACAGAAGCAAACTTTCTGTTAGATTGGCTTTCAACATTAGAGCAATATTGAAGGAACGCAGTTTTATCACAGACTGATTCTATTAATAAAAAACTCATGTAGGACCATCTTTCTTTTCCTGAACTCAGCTGTAGATGATCCACGTTCTGGGCTTCATCTCAGACACAAAGCTATAAGAAAACACTAGAACTGCAGTTAGACAGTGAAGGCAAGGGATGGGCTAGCACATACAGACACGTAAAGATGGCCAGGCCGCTCAACCCATCTGTAATTTTCAAAAGCAGACAATGGGAGTGTTTATACCTCTTTTTCCTATGAACATTCAATATGATCTGGACATCTAAATCGCTCTTGGACTCCTTTAAATCACAACATTCTCAGGAGGCTTCAAAAATTATCTCAATAAGGTAAAGGATTTTTGTGCTGCTCTTATTTTTTTTCAAAATCGTCAACTGTTGTGCAATGTGGCAGAGCATCAGAATTCTCCACATTTCTTTTGAAGTATTTTCTTCATGAGAATGTACATAAGAGGGGAAAGAATGGGAAGAACTGTGGTATCTCTGGTCACTGTATAATCTAAAGGCCTCCATAGTGGACATTTTGACTATAACCAGATGGCTGCAGGCAGCCAAACTATTCCCATCTTCAGCACAAATAACCTTTCAGTAACTCTTGTTTGTCTCAGCAGCATTAAAGAGACGGGTCTGTGCCCCCTGCTTCTGTCAAGAGCCTGAAATAAGGCTGTGCAGTGGCTTCTAGACTTTTACAAGTAAACCTCAGTCAGTATCTTCTGCCTTTCCTACTCCATCCCCACTTCCAGATCACCTCCACTTCACTATTTCAAGTCTTTTGCTCACTTGATTACAAGCCTTAGAATGCAAACTATTGTACTAGTAGAAAAAGTACTTAATTAAGTCATCATTAACTTGTGTGGAAATTGAGCAGAGCAATGTAAGGCCTCAAAAACGAGATGTACAGCTTTAAAACCATGGCATCTTTTTCATTAACCCAGATCAACAGCACAGGCACTTCATGACAGTTATAACAGCCTGCTGCAAGATATGAAATGTTTGTGGTGTCCAACTAAGAGAGGCAGACCTACAAAGAAGTCAATGCTCTCGTGTCCACATGCCCCGTCCCTTCTGGTGTGCGCTGCAGCCCTGGGTTATGCTATCAGCAGCCCTGCTGTGTTTCACAACCACCCGACTATGCTGCCTGGCCAAAGCCATAACTCTGCTGTCCCCTCCCACGCTCCAAGCCATGCAGGAACATCAGCTGCTGTTCCTGTCCACAAACACAGGGTGGTTGGGCTCGGCTTTGGCCATGATTAGCTGGTTCTGCACAGCAGTTGACCACTGCTGCCTTCTTGTTACGCCTGCACTCCAGCTCTCTCCACCACACCGTGATCCCCTTCCATCCAGCCTCACACCTCTCCACCACGTCTTCTACAAACCCCAAGCCTCCTTCAGTAACAGTTCCACATCCTCAACTCTTTGTGGTTCTCTAGCTCCTACACCCCTCTCCCACCTTCCCACCCTCCATCCCAACTCTTTCCATGTGTCCAGAATCTACACTGCCCAGAACTTGCCTGCGAGTATGGTCACTTTTGGAGTAAAATTACCACATAAACATAACTGTTTGTGAGGTCACATCACTCTGGATCATAATATCTTGGCTATTAGAAATACTCACTTTAGAAGACAAATTCTGTACAAGAGCTTTGATTATCAAACACTCTTTCCGTGTCGTGGAAGCCAGCACAAGTCACAACCTTCAGTGGAAGGCTGTAGATCATCCCACTTTTAGTGGAGAGGGACTGAATCATTTTTCTGATTGCCCGCCTGTCTTCCACAGAAAATCCTGGGGAGAAAAGGTGATTAGCATTACAGTTATTAGAGCCCAAAGCTATTAATAATAAATCCATTAGAACATTTAATTAAAGCCCCAAAACTAGTCAGACAACATCCACTCCATATAATAAAAAAAATCTATAATATCAGTTATAATTAGCAATGTATCCTGTAGGATTAAAAATAATTAAAATAATTACATTTTGCAGTATTTTTAAATAGGTAATAGACTCCTTCAAAGAAGCTAATACAAATACATTCAGAACCTGTAGGTTGCTGTCCTGGTGGGATATACTTTGAGTATACTACAATGAAAAAACGAGTAAGTAAAGAAGAGTAAAGCAGTTAAGAAGCAGCCCAAACAGGAAAAAATTATGTGTGACACTATATAGCTAAGAGAAATTCAGAGTGGACATGGAGAAGAGGGAAAAACAACAACAAAATCTATATATATTGCATTATATAAAGACTCTACAGATTTGGTAAGAAATTGCCCAAAGAAGGCATCCTCGAAAGCACTACAGGGAAAATCACTCTGCTGTAGAAATTCATTAGTTGACTGGAAGTGCAAGTGATCTTAACTCGTCCGAGGTTTTCCGCTTAAAGGCACTAGAGAAGTTTTGCAGAGAATATGCAAAAAGCATGAAGAACATGGGCGAAAGGGAAAGAGAATTATACAATTTCCAGGAGGCCTGACAAGTTTAGGCACATAGCTCAAGATTTAAAAAAGCAGTTCTGCTATACATAATTGGCTCTTCCCCAGCAATTTAGCTAAGTAAGATTTATGTAAACTCCTCTTTCTCAAGACAGATATCTAAACTGCACTCCACCCATGCGGAATCTGCCAAACTTTTCTGCTCATAAACAACCTCATTTAGAGATGTATGGAGCTTAGGGAAAGAGAAAAGGAAAGCTCCACACTAAAAATCCCCCAGGAGGAACTATCTTCCTGGAAAAGTTATCAGATTTGATTCAGAGTTTGAGTGACTTAAGAAAATTAAAAACGTGTAGGAAGAACAGACCAACATTACACGGACAAACCGAGTTCCCGTGATACAACCCTGGATGAAATGACCACCCTTACAAAACAACCTCTTTGTACAGCACAAATACTCAAAAAACAAAAGCAAGGCAAAATTCTTTGCCTAAAATAAAGATTTGTTTTTAAATTAATTTATTTCTAAAAGAGTTCTAGAACTAGATGGGGCCTTGGGCAGCCTGGTCTAGTGGGAGGAGTCCCTGCCCATGGCAGGGGGGTTGGAACTGGATGGTCTTTAAGGTCCCTTTGAACCCAAACTATTCTATGATTCTATGATTCTATGATTCTATGATTGTATTAATTTCTAAATTTCAATTAAAAATTACAGACTAAGATGACAGCACTTGACAAAGCAAGGCAAACAAGAGGTGGCAGATTAAATTTCATGCTCCTGTACACTGAAGTCTCAAAATCTAAATTTCCCTGTACGCAAGATGGATGCAAGACTTCTGACTGTTCCTCTTTGAGCTGTAAAGTGATTTTTCAACCTTTATTGCTAAATTCCTCACGTAATACTGTTGATAACACCGTCAGAGGAAAGATAACTAATACACGGTTTGGCGGTTGCGTTTTTTTAAGCGCTCTTCAGCCATGGCGTAAATAGTAAACATCTTGATAAGCTATGAGTAAAAATATTGGAGAATGAATTAGGAACAGAAAGTATTTTATAAGAGGAGGTGATTCAGAAGGCAAGAGCAAAAGAAGAACATAATCAAGGCACGAAATTTAGTACCACAATGAAGTTACGCATAATAAAAGACATTTCCATGTTAGACAACAATGTGTTTAACCACATAGCCAAGAAGTTTTCCTTTAAACTAGTAAATTATTTCCGTACGTATTTCCACTGTTCCACAGCCCCAGTCCAGGCTGCAGCCCTTGGGGTTCGCAGTCCCCTCCGTCGCTCCCTGGACCCACACGCGCTCCGGGGCTGACCGCTGCCGTGGGCTCGTTTTCATGGAAAGAGTCATCGGGCACTGGCAGAGGCTGCCCAGGGAGGAGGTCGAGTCGCCTCCCCTGGAAGTGTTCAAGGAACGGGTGGATGAAGTGCTGAGGGATATGGTTTAAGGGAGTGTTGGGAGTGGCTGGACTCGATGATCCAGTGGGTCCTTTCCAACCTGGTGATTCTGTGATTCTATAATTCTTATTACTCTCTACAACTACCTGAAAGGAGGTTGTGGAGAGGAGGGAGCTGGGCTCTTCTCCCAAGTGACAGGGGACAGGACAAGGGGAGATGGCCTGAAGCTCCGTCAGGGGAGGCTCAGGTTGGATATCAGAAGGAAATTCTTCACAGAAAGAGTCATCGGGCACTGGAACAGCTGCCCGGGGGGGGGGGAGTCACCTTCCCTGGAGGTGTTTAAGGAACGGGTGGATGAAGTGCTGAGGGACATGGTTTAGGGAGTGTTGGGAATGGTTGGACTCAATGATCCAATGGGTCCTTTCCAACCTGGTGATTCTATGATTCGTGTATCCGTGCAGCGATCCGGAGGCCAACAAGGACGCTCCCAGGGCAAAAATCAAAAGCGGTATTTATTCCGGCTCCGAGAAACACAAATAAGTCAAAATACCAGGATGGACACGAGGGTGCAACTTCCCAAAGGTACAGAAACGAATCCCCCCCCAACCTGTTGGGATCACAAGGACGACCCGACCCCCACCCCGCTCCGACACTCACAGCGTAAGGGATGGAGAGGGAGAAAGGGAGCGAAGGGGAAGCGCAGCGCTCCCCGCGGCGATGGCGGCGGCTCTCGGCAACACGCGGCCGCGGCGGCAGCGGCTCCTCCTCCCCGCGTGCTCCGGCAGCGACGCTCCCGACAACGCGAGAGCACCGCAGCGCCCCCGGTGCCGCCCCCGCCCCCCCCGGCACGTGCAGGGCCGGAGCCGCCACACGCCCCGCCGGAAGGGCGGTGGGAGCACAGAAACAAAGAGTGGGGCTTTACGCCTTCCTCCCGAGTAGGTGGTTCAAGAGAAAAGTTGCTGAAGAATCCACGGATTGCCTATAAAGTCACTAAGTTAAGGTTTTCCAAACAGGGAACTGTATGTCCCTCTCGCTGCCTTCCCTCCTAAATCAGCTTCCAGAGCGTGAGGAACGCCGGGGAGGCCCTCCCTCACACGCTGTGCCAGAGAGACAGAGTCACAGAATCACCAGGTTGGAAAGGACCCATTGGATCATTGAGTCCAACCATTCCTAACACTCCCTAAGCCATGTCCCTCAGCACTTCATCCACCCGTTCCTTAAACACCTCCAGGGAAGGCGACTCGACCCCCTCCCTGGGCAGCTGTTCCAGTGCCCGATGACTCTTTCTGTGAAGAATTTTTTCCTGATATCCAACCTGAACCTCCCCTGGCGGAGCTTCAGGCCATTCCCCCTTGTCCTGTCCCCTGGCCCTTGGGAGAAGAGCCCAGCTCCCTCCTCTCCACAACCTCCTTTCAGGTAGTTGTGGAGAGTAATAAGGTCTCCCCTCAGCCTCCTCTTCTCCAGTCTAAACACCCCCAGCTCTCTCAGCCGCTCCTCATAAGACTTGTTCTCCAGCACCTTCACCAGCTTCGTTGCTCTTCTCTGGACACACTCCAGAGCCTCAACATCCTTCTTGTGGTGAGGGGCCCAGAACTGAACACAGTATTCGAGGTGCGGTCTCACCAGTGCTGAGTACAGAGGGAGAATAACCTCCCTGGCCCTGCTGGTGACCCCATTTCTGATACAAGCCAAGATGCCATTGGCCTTCTTGGCCACCTGGGCACACTGCTGGCTCATATTCAGTCGGCTGTCAACCAACACCCCCAGGTCCTTCTCTTCCGTGCAGCTCTCCAGCCATTCTTCCCCCAGTCTGTAGCGCTGCATAGGGTTGTTGTGCCCCAAGTGCAGGACCCGGCATTTGGCCTTGTTGAACCTCATGCCATTGGTCTCGGCCCAGCAGTCCAGCCTGTTCAGATCCCTTTGCAGAGCCTCCCTACCCTCCAGCAGATCCACACTTCCTCCCAGCTTAGAGACCATAGGCGATCCTCAATAAATTAATCCTGTATCAGTTGATTTTGAAATAGAGTCGCTGTAAGGTGCTGAGGGAGCCACAGAAACAAGGATGATCCATTGCTTGACGTTTCCCTGAGGTCTTTGTGCAAGAATCTATCCATGGGATCAGAGAGAGGGAGCCTGAAGAGAAGTTAGAGGTTGCAATGAAGTGTTTTCCTGTTTTTTTAAATGCCTTCTGATCCCATAAAGCCTAGTTTTATGGATGTGCCTGCGCTGCCGTATTCCAGAGCCTAAGCACAAGCGCTGTACCTTATCCATAGCATTCAATTCCTCTCTCCGTCCGCTCTTGAAGTGATCCAACTAGGTTTCTCCAATACAAACCCAGGCCATGGCTCTGGACAGAGTTCTCTCCGGTAACCATCGCAAGAATCAGGAAGGAAACCACCACCTCAATACTGTCTGCCTGCGCTCCAAAAGGTCCATCTGCACAGTCTGAGAGGGTTTTGCATCCTCAGCCTCCCATAAATGTCTTCACACCACAAAGAGAAAATCAGGTTCTGTCGGTGTGCAATTAAAGCTCCAATCTGGTGTACTGTAGCGAAGACTGCGTGTTTTCCGACTGTGAACTGGATGCTGCTACCACTCACAAGTGTATTGTGGTGCACAGAGCTGCCATGTGCTGCCCAGAGGAGATGGAGGCGATGGGATGGATGTGAGCAACCTGTGTTAGAGGGAGCCATCCAAAGTCTTTGGGTTTGGGGCCAAGGTCTGCTGCCTAACCCTCCCTAACTAAGCAGTATAGGTGTTTCTGATCAGCTCACTCTCAAAGCCATTCTTGTTATTCCCTCTGAAGCCCTCCCAGATCGCTGAAGAGTGCTTTCAGGATCTGAACAGGAAACAGGACCAAGAGAAGAACCAGAACTTTGTTTTGTCTGGCAGCTGTGCACAGACGTGTGAATTCTCAGATCCTTTTACCATTATTTTTGCAGCTGAGAGCTTACAACACTGAGGGTGGTGAAGCATTCTCACGTGCTTATCAAAATAACTACGTCCTCTTTCTCGTTTAGACTATACATAACCAGAACATTAGGTGAGACTATCAGAGGCTACAGACTAACGTGCTGACAACATGTCAGAAATGCACAGCCGTTACTCTTCTCATTACAAGTACATAATGTTGCCACGTAGCTAACTGAGCATAGCAGAGACACAGGCAGCTGCCTCCTACTTACCTGTTTAAGACACTGATAGAGAACAGAAACCAATTTGATAAATGAGCACTTGCCCGTTTCTGTAATTGAAGACATTTGTCTCTAAGCAGTGAGCAGATTTGGAAACTTCCTCAATGTCACCTTTGTTTGATATCATATCATCAAATATGCCAAGAATTAAAAGTTTCCAGTGATGGATAGAAAGTCTCACAGACATACATCATCATTGCTAACCTTCTACCTAAAATCCTCCTACAGGCTGGAATAGCAACGAGTGCCACACCAGGGAGGTGGTTGAGTCACCTTCTCTGGAGGTGTTTAGGGGATGGGTGGACAAGGTGCTGAGGGGCATGGTTTAGGGAGTGTTAGGAATGGTTGGACTCGATGATCCAGTGGGTCCTTTCCAACCTGGTGATTCTATGAGTCTATGGTTCGAGCTCTCCAGTGCCACACAGTTAAACACCTCCAACCTCAGCCACATCAGAGAAATCCTACCCTACTAGTGCTCCCTGGATATCCATCCGATACCAAGTTCATAGTCTGCATATCCTTGGGAAATCCACAGGTACACACACAGACTGAAAACGTATTTAAATTGGAAGGGGGAAGCTTTACACATTATGAAGAAATTCTTCATGCTGAGGGTGGGGAGGCCCTGGCCCAGGGTGCCCAGAGCAGTGGGGGCTGTCCCATCCCTGGAGGAGTTCCAGGCCAGGTTGGATGGGGCTTGGAGCCCCTGATCCAGTGGGAGGTGTCCCTGCCCATGGCAGGGGGTGGGACTGGATGGGCTTTGAGGTCCCTTCCAACCCAAACCATTCCCTGAGTCTGTGATTCTATGAAAACAAATGCATGGTGCTAATAAACAGAATGCAGAAATGCTGTAACTCAAACCAAATGTAATGAACTGTTATGTCCAGGCTATTCCACAAAAATTGGCAATAGGCTGGATTTTTAGCTCTTTTATTATGTGTCCTGGAATTAAAAGGAACCAACATGAAAATGAACAATAAGAAAAAAAAAACCTCGGAAGAAGTTGCAGTTTTAAGGAAGAATGATATAAACACTGAAAAACAGAATCAGAGAGAAGACAAAGTGACAGAACAGGATGAAAAAAAACCCTTTCGCTTAGAAAATCTGCAAAAAAAGTTAAAAGCAGAGAAAATTACCTGAAATGCCGCAATTTATCTGAAAATTTTTGCTTGTAATTATTTAAATTTTTGCTGAAAATTACCTGAAAAAAAAAGAAGTTAAATAAAAACCTTTTAGCCAGGTAACAGTGAATAGCAGCTTGACAACTTAGCGATTGAGCTTGGCAGTAAAAATACAAAGCCAAAGTGATACACACTTGCTTATGCCGAGACCTCAACTGAGGTTTTTCATTACCAGAAAGATTTAAATTAGTGACAGGAGATTCATGGAAGAACAATAAATATTGTAAAAGAAAGCAGACAATTGAAAAATCATTAGAACTTGGGAAAAAAACTCAGATACAGACACCGTAGTTTAACACAATTATGAATAAATTGGTGGGAAATAGGTGCTGCCTACACATTTTTAAATGGTATAAATATTAGTGCTGAAATTGCTGCATTTAACTCAATGGGAGTTTTGCCACTGTCTTTATGGGGGCAATTAGTTGACTTAGAAGCAGCAAGGGAGAAATATAAGATACAATCAGAAATTCGCTTCAAGTTAGACTTGTTATATATGTTGAAAGTAGGGTATTTTGAACGGAGAAAACTCCTTAAAATAAATGAGGGAAGATTCAGCACATGTGGTACCCAAACAGCCTGAAAAACAGCCTGGAAAACACATAGTAAGTATATTCCTGTACCATCAACTGAATTAAACGTTCTCAGCAATTTTCAGTGGCTTGCAAATGCACCAGCACTGCTGCAATAATTGAAGAAGTCAATAGAGAGACTGTCCAGAGACCAAGAAAGTTTGTACCCACCAGCACTAATTCTAATAATAATCGCAGTCCCATAATAGGCTCCGTGCCCGTGTCAGGCCCTATTCTATATTCCTCTGACTCTGAGTCACCGTCAGATTCTGTTTCTATATCCTCCTGCTTAACTTGGATGTAGATTGAGCTGGTATTAGACAGCAACACATGGTACAACCTGATGGATACTCTTAAATGCTTGTTAGTTCTGCCACAGACTTCTAGGAGGTGTTAGTCTTTTATTAAGACACGTCTACACATCACAACAAAGAATGGTGCAGAGGCCTTCAAGTTAATATTGACCAAACTATTGTCGCAGCTTGAGTTTGAGCTCCTAAAGCAACACAAAGGCATCCTCAGAGGGCTGTGTTCAAGCTAACAGGCTCTACAAGAAGCTCTTGCTACGAAGGCATGAAGGCACAACTACCTTGCTTCCAACTCTGGAGCTAACTCAAGTGGGACTGAGGTCCTCATCGTACCCTACTCTGCAGAACAGAGTTCTAATAAGTCTTTTTCACCAGAGAAACAAAATTAGAGTCTGAGTTATCTCTGATGATGTTTTGTATCACTGCACTTTCACCCTAAAATTAAAAACCCCATAAAATAGCAGCCCACAAGCTCTATGCAAATAATTTACAGGTCTCCCTCTCCCACCCAAAAGAGGATGTGTCCGTGTACATAGGAGGGAACTGTTTGCAGAAGCGATTTGGAGGAAAGGAGCAGCTTTTAAGAAGTCTCATGCGCTTAACAGAACACAAACCAAAGCTGGAAGAATTACACTTACGAACAGACACAGAGTTCAAGTCATAAGAAGCTAAACCCTTCTTACTTTTATTGAAGAATGCCAGTGTCCTCTCTAAGAGGCACAACATTTCTGTTTCACGTCACAACTGTCATTGGATCAAGTCTGGACGTTTCAGGGACTACAGAAAAACAGACAGTAATTGAGCTCAATGTGGGATTTTTATACTTAAAGTAGAATTACATGTACTTACATTACCTCTTCACCTGAACCAGGCTCATATTTACAATCATGGTGTGAAAGACACCCTGCCATCTGTGATTTTTATTGAAAGAAAATACCAAGCCATAAGAAGCAGCTAATACTAACTGCAGCAGCTGTGCACTGTCTCCAAAGAGAATTATGGGACATGCATCAAATGCATGGCATTGCTTTGTAAGGATTTGATTAGATACAGTTTGGTAAGAAAAAATGTTATCCATCAAATAAACAGCTTGCTATTTTCGAAGTTAACTTGTGCATGTACAGCCTAACGAATTTTCTTTCCTGTATTTCAAACACAGGGTAATTCCAAACTACTTCACTAGTTGTAGAAGTAATTAATTCTGTCTATAGAATAGGGGGTGAAGGTAATTACAGATAAAAACTATCTATAAAAGGAATTAAAAGTTCGCAAGAAAGCATTACTAAAGGCAGTTGGCCATTTATTTTTAATGCTTTTAGGAGCGTCTACTCTTGAAATGAAGAGCACAACAGCACCTAGCGAAAATTTCTCTTTTGAAGACTATAACGTTTAAAAGGGAAAGACACAGTGGAATTGCATTTAAGATGTTATCCTACAAGTTCTCAAGCTACTGCTAACACATATGGTACAAATTCTGCTCTCTTTGAAGTCATAAGCTGACTATAACTCAGTGGAAATATACAGAGGATTTAATTACATTTTAGATCTACCTACATAAAATACTGGTTACTTATGTCTTTGTTTAATTGTTTATATATTTCAAGGTGTTTTAACAGAAAATAAATAGTCATGCCACTGGAATCAAATTCTCATCTAATACAAGCATTACACTTAACCCCCACACAACCCCTGTAGGAAAAACTACGCTGCAGCCCTTAGGATGTAGTTGAAAAGTCAGCCCGTTTATTTAAAAGCAGGGACACAATCTTCACATTCTGACTTTCCATAATCTACTGAGTCCTTCTGATGCAATATTTCATGCACCTGTTAAACTTAATGATTGAGCCCAAAATAACGTGCATACATCTTGATTGCTTTCAGTGAGTTCTACCCTCCTCATTTCTTTCTGTTAATAAAGTGAAAAGACTCTTCAGCGAGTGTTTGAGAACTCTGCTGTTCCAAGCACAATTCACAGTGTGCAAGAATCATGGATGCAGAGCTTTTGTTGGGTTTAATGGCAACATAGGAAAGAAAAATAGTCATTTACCTAAGCAACCATAATTGGTTGGCACATGAGAATCCATCGCACTTACAAATTCTCTTGAATGGTATTTTTTGTTTATGTGAGACTTCCCTATAATTCAAGAATAAACGAATGTGAGAAAACAACACGCAATAAACAAGTGGCCGCTCTTTCATTACAAAGATTTTATACATCAGTGTCTTGAAATAATATGGATGCTATTTCCATCCGCATAAAAATAACTCATAGTGCAGTATTTTCTTGTTACTATTGGGAGTGGAAGCAAAAATAGCTTTCCAAAAGAATATTTGGCCTAGGAACAGTATGCTATATTTTTTTTAAATAAAAGATCTCATGACACCCAGGCATTTGCAACTCAAGAACATGAAAAATCAGCTGGAACTCTCATGCCAGCAAGCAGAACAAAATACACCTTGTCTTCCTCAAAATTCTTGATCTGCGAAGAAGCACGTTATAACAAAGTAGGGTTATAAATATTATATGTACTGCAACAAGTTGATTTATAGTAGCAAATAAAAACATACTGTCAGGCAATTAACATCCTATTAAGTGTAGTGTTTACTACCATGAGGCATCCATCAGCTTAAATAGAGTTCTTCCATCATCTCTTTATTGAGACCTCCTTATGTACTCCTACTTCAGGTTCTCTTTACTGAAGGATGCAGTTTAGATCCTCACCTGATGCAGAATAAAAAAATTCATTCACATTATCTCTTTATAGCAAACTCGGAACAGTACAAGCAAAAATATGTGTGTTGGCATTAGTTCCTTAGTTGATGATCCATCCTGACTGAAGTGCTTTCTGCCCCACTGCACTTTTATCCCAGTACTGGATTCTTCCCAAGTATGTGAGCACATCGCTGTTGAACCCTCTGATACCCCCATAAAGCTAAAAATGTTGTCTTAGGTTATCAAAATGACTCAAACCGGCGAAGGGCAGTAAACAGCTGGTCACATGGATACACACAGCGACCCAGGAGGTCATTCCGTAAGGACAGCATGAGCTTAAAAAGGGTCTAGAAAGAAATAGGAAACTGAACCAATAACCAAAATACCACAATGATCTCATCCGTCATTTTAAGAGATACTGTAGTAGCAGTAAAGAGAATATTAGGACTATTTTGGCTTCAGCTATGCATGGATGATTCGTTAGCTGTCTACAGTGAAATACTGGTCTTTAAAAATGGCCACATGGGTTTTGAAGTGAAACCGTATCATGGTGTGCAAACAACAGCCCTCATTCAGGACCCCAGCTTCAGACAGCTGACACGGTCATCCACCGACGATCGTACCTGGAACTCATTGAAGACACAAACAGATTGCAAAAACTGTACAAAAGCAGCAACGTCCACAGTTCCTCAGTCTCCCTCTCACACTATTTGTCATTTACAAATAGCATCAGCTAAAACGTTTCATCAAATTAGTGCATTCACCAGTCACGTGTATTACAGAAACCGTTCAATACGTCACTTGCACCTACGTGGTGAACTGTATCCTAAGGAGGGCTTGTTGAGCTTGGAAAGGGAATGTACACCTCGATGACTGAATCGCCCTTCCTCCAACCAAAGCAAATTCACTACACTTAGGTGAAGGATCCACAGGATATGGACCCTCTATCCTTCTTTCACAGCTTCTGCCTCCAGGATGGGTGCAGGTACGGAACCTGGGTCTGTGTTCCTCACTCAGGAACTCCTCTCATGCTTTGACAAATCACCCCGCAAAGATGACTCGAACAGCACAGCATCACTAAAGTATTATTTTTATTGTCCTATTGCCTGTTCCCAAGTTCTGGCTATAACCAGAGAGAGGGCTGGCTGATTCTTAGATGAAATAAACCGAATCATCCACAACATCAAATGTTCGCTATGAAACCCAAACTTGGGAATTACCACGAAGCTGTTCAGTTGGCTTCTCGCATTTAAGTCAGTACCCAAGAATGCAAGGGAAGCACAGCTGCATTTTAATTATTTCATATTCCTCCTTCAACACTAGATTTCTGTAGAGCAAGTTTCCACTTCTCAATTACTCATATAGATGTCTTCTCACTTTGTCCCATATTTCCATTGTTACAGATAAAATACAGTACTTGTAACCTGAAAGCCCTTTTGTCTTCGAATCTCCCCTTTAACCCATTTCCACCTATGACACCCACAAGAATCTGCCAGCTGATAACGCTGAGATAGCTCAGAGGATGGGAGCTCTTTGGCTTTATTGAGTTAATGGGATTTTGCACAGAATCATAGAATCATTAAGGTTGCAAAAGACCTCGAAGATCACTCAGTCCAACAGTCATTCCCAGTTAAAAGTGGAGAACTAAACTAATATCTCACCCGGATTAAAGTACTGCGTGTATGTAGACCACTAACAAGTATTCACTGCAGGCAGAGGTGACAGTTTCTGTGCTAAGATGTTTGTGAGTAAATAAAACCATGGACAGCTGGTAAAAGTGAAATTCAGGTCTCCCACCTCTTCATTCAAAACTATATCAAAGGAACTGTATTAATTAGGTGGGCACAGCAGCCAAATAATACTTAGCGTGGAATAGAATCCAATCCAGTTCTGTTTATAGCAATGTTCCCAGACCAGCTCTTGGAATTTGTTCTCCACAGACCAACAAAACTTCCCATGTCAAGACCTCAGGAGAAAGACAGCGGACCGCTATCCCGACTGCAGCATCAGGAATTTTCTTCATAGTTTCGGAATAATGAAGTTAATTTCTTGCCTAGAAGTAAAGAAAGGGCACTTTCAGTCTGGCTAATTATGTGATGCGACTCCATTTAAAAAAACAGCAGGCTATTCAATTAAATAGGATTGGCAGCAAAAGCTGAAGCGTAAGCCTAAAGATGTATCAAAAACTCAGCTCAAAAGCAAGCTTTTTAATCCTCATTTATAGGATTTCTTGAAGCGCAAAGCTTTGATCATCTTTTCAATATCACAAAAAAATGAGAGGTCTTGTGAAATACACGTGATAGATGATGTGGGCTGTACATCAACGCAGGAAACACGAGTTCAGCCACCACCTCTAGCCCACGAGAGTGCTTGCTGCCACGAACACTCCGACACAAGAAAGAAATCAGTGCATATACAGGCACGCTGCAAATGCTTCCCCAGTCCATTGTTAGCCTGACAGGTATTGATCTCAACAAGAGAGGCACTATCAAAACCAGCATTTTAGTGTTACATACTAATTTTTTTACCATTTTTAAAACAAATACTGAATCATGAGTATGATGGCCAAGGGCAAGGTCCTACACCTGGCTCAGGGCAATCCCCGGGTTCAATACAGGATGGGGGATGATGTGATTGAGAGCAGCCATGCAGAGAAGAACTTGGGGTGCTGGTTAATGAGAAGCTTGACATAAGCCGGCAACGTGCACTTGCAGCCAAGAAACCAACCGTGTCCTGGGCTGCATCAAAAGAAGCATGGCCAGCAGGGAGGAAGGGGATTCTGCCCCTCTATTGCTCTCTGGTGAGACCTCATCTGGAATACTGTGTCCGGTTCTGGAATCCTCAACAGAAGAAGGAGATGGAGCTGTTGGAACAGGTCCAGAGGAGGCTACAAAGATGATCAGAGGGCTGGAGCACCTCCCATACGAGGACAGGCTGAGAGAGTTGGAGTTGTTCAGATGGGAGAAGTCTCCGAGGAGACCTTCTAGTGACCTTCCAGCACCTGAAGGGGCTCCAAGAAACCTGGGGAGGGCCTGTTCGCAAAGGCTTGTAGGGATATGACGAAGGGCAATGGGTATAAACTGGAGAGGGGCAGATTTAGACAGGACATAAGGAGGAATTTCTTCACTATGAGAGTGGGGAGGAACTGAAACAGGTTGGCCAGGGAAGTGGTGGCTGCCCCATCCCTGGAGGCGTTCCAGGCCAGGTTGGAGGGGCCTTGGGCAGCCTGATCCAGTGGGAGGTGTCCCTGGCCATGGCAGGGGGGTTGGAACTAGATGATCTTTGAGGTCCCTTCCAACCCAAACTATTCTGCAATTCTACAGTTCCATGAAACTTCATATAATATTTGGGCATAATACCCTTTGAAGCTTATGAATTACTAAATTCTCACCAACAGCGAACTTCAGCATTAATACCTGCATTGAGAAAGCACCCCGATAATTTCACATACAGCAGAACCTCAGTTTGAACTGTCACGGGCTATTACACAACTGCTGCGCTCAATGCCAAAGGTGGCTGCATTTCAGCAACGAGAGAGTGAGTCATAGTTTGCACAATCGGAAAAACTCTTGGGATGAAAAGTACTGTACAAGTCATTCATAGTATCACTCTTGTTCCAGGGCTGAAATCGGCTACACGCAGGCAAGCACTCCCGCTTACTGAAAACACAAAGCACGACTGCCAAGTGTTTGGCTATACATCCTATATCCACTTACACCTGTTAGCTTTGTTATTTTCGGCAGCAGTGCTGGAGGAGTCCAGTTTAAGGGTGGATTTCACTACGGCTCCCGCATACTATGCAACCTGTTGGCAAATTCAATCAAGCGGGGCTCTCCCCGCGTGCTGTCACAGCGAAGCGTAGCACAAAAGAAAACAGGAAAACCAGAGCCTCCCTCCTAGGATGGTGCGTGTGCAACTGTAAAGGAAGTAAACGCTAGGATGGATTCTGCAGCACACCCGTGTTGTTTCTGTTCTCTGATCTCGCCCATTTCTGCTGCTCCTTTGAGTCCTTTCCCTTTGCTTATGATTAAGACGACAAAGAACAGCTTAAACACTGAGCTGCTGACCAAGTACTTCAGGTAGATTTTTATGATATGGACTGACAGCAAGAAAATTAGTTTTATTATTGGTTCTATTGATGCAAGTAGATATAAACCTTAAAATGATTATGCTCCTGATGGACAACCCTTTGAGTCTGAATAGTGTTCATCTAGCACATTGTCCTGGCTCTGAGGGTCGCCAAGGCCAGTAACACCTCTGCTTCCTGCAGTCATCCACTGAGAATCTTCCTGAGCAGGAGTTTGTACCCTGAGCAGTTGTTTTGTGAGTGGTTTCAGGTTTGTTGTCTCACTTTAGTGACCACTGATCGTGATTTAACAATCTATTCATGCTTTTGGCTTCCACGATCTTCTGTAACAGCGCATTCCATAATTTAACACTGTGCTATTTAAGAACGCCTCACATTTGTACAGTATTTTTTGAGTTATAAAACATGATGAAAAATTATGTTCTGTGCACCTTTCCCACACTATTCATGGATTGATAGGCCCTCTCCATAACTCTCCATTTAGTGTTCTCTTTGCAAAGTGGAAAAATCCTAAACACTTCCATCTCTCTTCACTGAGCAGTTGTTTCATAATTTCGAGCACTGTATCCCCTCACTGTACCTTCTCGAGTTACTGTCTAAGCTTTCTAAGATCACGGTACTGTTTTAAATAAACTACTGGTTTGCTAGACACAATTAAAAATCACTTACAGCTGAAAAACCCAGTTAAAAGTTCTCTCATTCATAAATATAGGGAAAAATAAGCACTTAAAAGTGACCTACTGTGTTACGTCACTTACATGTGACCACAGATCCAAAGATCTCTCATATAAAAGTTTTAGACCTTGGGGCACTGCCTTAAAATGAAAAATCATAATGAGCATTGAGCAGAAAATGTTTCCTAACCTATACAAAGAGTTCAACTTCTAAATTTGTGGGAGCCAACCTTGCCATGAAACCTCCCCATTAGCCCGCAGCCAGCACTGGAGCATTGGGACTGGAAGATAGTGATTTCTTTGTAGCTATGAAGATTTCCTACTGTGTGACACAGAGAGAAAAAAACAACTGTTCTGGCTGCCCAGAATTCTCTTCTCTAGTCTTCTCAGAGTACCCAGGTGGAGCAGAATGAACACTCTTACCACCATCACCAATACAAAGAAGTAGAGAATCTAACAGTTATGAAAAGACAGCTTCTATCTCCCACACTGAGGCTGCATGAGAATGATGTTAGTCATATCTGTAATGAGAGAAGAGCAGCAGTTAGAGACAGGTAAAGCCTCAGCAGTATAAGTTGTCACTCTGGGTAGATATATTCAGTGGAGAAATACCAAAGAGAGCATATGGGGCAGTAAATCAGCCATTGTGCCTAAGAAGATCTCAGACAGGCAAAAAAACACAGCGAGCTGAAACAGCTGTGCCCCAGGAAACAGCAGAACAAATGGATTTACTACCTCCTGACTGCAGTGATACCAATACCCCTCAGAGAGCAGCAGGGCAAACAAGGGAAACTGGAGTGTCTAAGTTAATTTATTTGATCAACAAGTTACAAATATCCAAAACACTACTTCGTTTCAATATTTAACGCTGTGTTTTGTTCAGAAAGGAAAAAACAGATGACTAAAGTTACAGGATAACTCTGCTATCAGACATGGAATATTGGGTGCTGTTTCACTCAAGCTTATGTTAACAGTACTGACCAGCTGCAGTGGAGACAAAAGTATCAGCTTTGCTGCAGTTCTGTTTGCCCTGAACAATGCCATGCAGCTCCGAGACACATGACAAGCTCTGAATGAGGTGGTATTTTTACGTGGCAAAGAGCGTTCCTGTGCACAGATACCAGGGCAGGTCTTTAACGTAGCACAGCTGCTTCGGTGTAACTCAAGCTAGATCATGAGAAACGCGATAACCCTAGTGGAGCTCTGCTGCTTTCAGCTCTGGAGAGGACTTGGAACATCGATCTGGGGCGCTCAGCTTGGCATTGCATCACATGAGATGAGCGTACCATGACAGATCCTCTGTTCTTCCTAATTTCTGTACTATAGAATAGAAAGGATGGGCTTTTATCATGGAATTTGAAGGTGAGAGGGGCTGATGCAGGATGTCTTTGTAACAGAATGATTAACTGGACACAGTATTCCAGATGAGGTCTCAACAGAATGATTAACTGGACACAGTATTCCAGATGAGGTCTCATCTACATCATCATCTTTATTCTCCTTAAAGGAGGTTACATCCTCTCCAACCAGTTCCCCAACCGCACAGGCAAATGTTCCCTGACCCACCTGTATTAGAAAGATTCAACTTACCCCATAGTAAGGAACCTGTAGTTCACTTCAATTTACCCTCAGCCATTTTGACAGAACTGGATTAAGAAAATACTCCATGTGCAGGTTTGTCAGCAGCTTCCCCAGCCTGCGGCATAAACAGAGGGATGAAGAATTGTGGAAACACCTTTCAATAAGCCTCAGGTACAGCTTGATTGGAACATCTGGCCACAGCAGTACAATTTAGCTGCTTTCACAGAAGTAAAAGGAAATTAAGTAGAGCTTGATTTACAAGGTATCCACCTGAATTCATTATTCTATTCTATTTTTCTGTACGCTGTAGCATAGGTATTTCATTCCAGGCATCACCTTGTTACTCTGAACGTTTGGTGAAGACATCTGATTAGGTTTTAATTAATTCTTCCAGAGTTTTTGACAGGTCTGGCCTACAGAATAATTATAATACCAAGAGTTGTTGGTATGCGGTGAGAATGTTTAAACTCTTGTATTTCTGTAGCAGGAAATGAAGAAACAGATTAATTTCAGCTTTCAAAAACATACATGAAAGCCCTAAAAAAATGGAGATAAGAACAAGAGAGGTAGATATCAAAACCCATAATGATCTAAAGCTGCTTGCTACAAAAATAGCCAAGATACTATACGGTATATCTCAAAAACATGTAATTAACTGTGCAATTTTCAGCTGTTAATGACATCAGGTTACTGTGTCCTTTAATATAACTGAAGGCCCAAATTGTCACTTCTTGCTAAGTTAGAACTTCCTTACATTCCAAACAAGATTTTTCCTGAAAACCTCCAGAAAAAGAAAAGCTTTCTCACAGCCAGAAAATATTAAGTGATATTTTTAAATCACAACACCAAAGACTCAAAAAACCCTGAAGAAAGAGTTCAAATTAATAAACTGAACTCAATTTTTAAAATGCACATAGGGATTTATTCCAGATTGGCACAAACATCACAAGATTTTTTTATAATAATGAAATCGATAGGACTAGCATTTCTTCTGAAGAAAATAACCCTGAGAAGAAAAAAAGAAATAAAATTCGTTCTAAGGACTAATTTGACCAACATATGAGAGTTCCGTGGTACATAGGAAGAAAATTGCATCTCCCATGCATCTTTTTTCCCAGATTTTTTTATTAACAACAAACAAAGAAATTCAACTTAGAAAGGAATGTTGTCTTCTTGGCCACCACCTGCAGCAGGAAACCATCCACCAAAAATATTCCCCTGAAAGATATCTGACTAGTGTTGGGTGTCATTCTCAGACAACACTAAACACTGCTGAAACACTCTTTCATCAGCCAAATTAGCAATGCTACACAAATCCTTTGACTGCCCCACGATAAGTCAAACCCCAATCAGACCAACAGTCTTCAAGAGGCGTTCCCATCTCATTAAACACTTCACAGCCTGTGGGAAAGAAAAGGCAGGTGTCCCAAGAAAACTGGTGCCACAACTGGTTTGTGACCAGTCTCACGAAGGAGGAAGGAACTGAGTTAAGGGAATATCATGATTGGCTCACCTTTACAATTCAATGCAGAAACACTCTCACTACTTTATATATTTTTCCTTTTTTTAAAGATGTTTGGGTGGGGAGGCCCTGGCCCAGGTTGTCCAGAGATCCCTGGAGGGGTTCCAGGCCAGGTTGGATGGGGCTTGGAGCCCCTGAGCCAGTGGGAGGTGTCCCTGCCCATGACAGCGGTGGGATTGGATGGGCTTTGAGCTCCTTTCCAACCCAAACCATTCCATGACTCTAGGATTATCCTAATATTTAAGGAAAAAAAAAAAAAGCCATTATTTAATCTACTTAACATTCTACATCAAGTTTTGATCAACTACGCTGGAACTGATCTCATGAAGGATATTTTATGAGTATTTAGACACAAAAAAAAATATCCATTTCCATATTTATCAAAAATAATCTTAAGGATTTAAGCAGTCTCCAAGATAGCATGTAGAGTCATTTAAACATTACAGCTGATCATAAAACGTTTTTTAAAGTGTATTCATTTGCAGTTATAATTGGGAAAAGATATTCAAATTCATTAGCTTGAACACATTTCAAAATCTTCCCAATCCCAGCCATTTAAAAAATGATTTAATTCACCTAGAGGACTAAGTATTAAGATGTGGGAAAAATAATTCAAACTGAGTAGTCCTGTATAACAGCACTACATATTTTGGAACTGAACTTTCCCTCTCCTGTTCTATTTTTTAAGCAGAAAACACAGATGAACATAAAGTCAAATGTAAGAAATGATCCTCCATGTATATTTTATTTGGTCTGTAGTTAATGCTTTTGAATGCTCAACTGAATGTTCACAATAAAGTTTCACGTGAATAAGACTTCTGAGATTTTAGTCGATTTTATTTGAGTGAATCCCATGACATTATCTTTAATATAAGGTGCTATCGATCGAAAATGATGAGAAAGATTAACAAGGTTTCTTGTTGCTGTGTCTTTTGAATTCAGGTGAAGTTGGATCCTTAAATGTTACCAAAGCTCTCCCCATTTACTTTAAAATCTACACAACCAAAAAATTAGCTAACAGAATATCTGTGAGAAGGGGACAGCAAACTTATTTCAAAACAAACTTTACAGTAGAATAAATAATCTCTTAGGTAGAAGATAATGGATGTGAAAAAGGATGATCAGCCATTAGAAAAGCTCTATGTTATAATAAATTAGGTATCTTTTAAAAATATGTAAACATAGGGTTTTTTCCTTATTTAAAGAAACAGCGATAAAAAATAATCTGTTCTGCCAATGATAACCCATTTTTGGACTAAATTCTGTTTAATTCTTGTGTAAGCCATCATTGTTTACTTAAAGTGGCTTATAAAGACACATAACAAAAAATTGGCATTCCACTATTAAGTTAGAAATTGTTCAGTAGATGCACAGCATTTTCTTTTCCTCAAATTACTGTTGACTTTTAACGATATACAGTTGTATTATTGAATTTATATCCGGAAAGACTGTGGGAACTTTGAGGTCCCAAGAGCTTTCCAAAATGATGGGAGAGGAGGAGAAATTAGAGTTCTGTGTCACCAGGTATAAGAACCTGTTGGATGTGGAAGAGGAAATACTTTGTGTTTCTGAAGGATGAACTCTCCTCCATGCATGTGAATCCAACAGGAGACTGAGATGACTACCTCTTAGGCACCATCCCATTTATTTCACCAGCTGCCTTCCCATTTCTTGTGGCGAGGATCACTGCTGTGCTTTCCAGCTTAGTGACAATATTCTCTCCTAAATAATACCACAAAGGCAGGCAAAGAAAAGAGAAGCAGCATTAATTAGACTGTTTGAGATAAAATAAGTAGAATTAGCACAGAACAGTCCAAAATAAAAGAGCAGCAGACCACAAGACGAGACTTGTTTCAGTATCTACAAGCATGATGTGTAGGAGCATATAAAGTGTGGCTACATTTCAAATATAAAAATATTACCATGAGGCTTCTCCCTCCCACTCTATTATACTCTCCAAGAGAAAAGAGAGTAGGTAGACAATGAAATTCTTAGTTCACTGCCAAGAATTCCAGTGCAAACAAATTATCAAGAGAATCAGATAAGAATAATGATGTGATATTGATAGAGAAAGCAGAAGCTCAGTATAAATTAAAGTTTAAAATAAACTGTAGGAGTGACAGAAGGAAAAGGTAAAAAGGCAGGCAGAGAAGAAAGATCTGTATTTTGATAAAGAAAATGGTATGTACATCCTGTACACACTACTGGTAACAGCATGAACAAACAGATCCACGTTGCAGGCAGTCTCCTCCTCAGATAACAAGAGCATCCGCAATGCAAGACACGGCTTACATAAAAAAGCAGTACATTCAGCAGAAAATAGCTCCTAATTGCTAAAGTTAGAGGATTCACTTGGAAAAAAAACCTGCCCCGGAGTGTACCAGTATCTGTACTAAACAGTGAAGAGCAAATAGGTTCACTCTTCTGTTCCCTAGCAAGTTTAAGACTTTAGTAGGTCAGTCCATTTTGCTCAGCTCCTGGGAATATCACCACAGTCTCCTGAACTGCAACACACCAGTAAAAATATTTTTACCCTTCCTGGCTTACTTTCAAGGTTATTGAGTCTGAAGTGATCAGGTATGAAATCGGAATTCTCCTGCACAGGCCTTCTTCGACACTCTCAGTGATCATTGCAGCTGACCTAGTTTTCCTCCTTCTGGATACTCAGGCGTCATGGTGCCTTACCCTGATGTATTTGATACAATTCCACTGGGAATTGCGAGATACATCCCCACCCAAGGACACAGATTTACGTAGTCTGCTGTAAATGTATGTAACAAGAAATATTGATCCTTCCGACAGAGATAAAGAAGTGGTATATGGAAATCTGCAAACTTATCAATGATGAGAAGATGATTTTGTTTGGTTGCAAGTCAAATTTAATCAGCTCAATGAAGTGGCAATAGTATTGTACGGAATCAAACAATCAGCATTAGCTGAAAATTGTATCCGAAGAACTAAGAAAATTCAGATGAATGATCTGTGAAACGTGGAGTCACTTAAGAAATGAAAAAGTTAAGGTAGAATTATGCCAATATACGGGAATGCCTGAAAACTAACAGAATAAAAACACTATAAAAGGCAGAATTGCTCACGGTCAGGCAGCCACCAGCGTGGCACTCAAACACCGAGTCAGCTGTGACTGAACAGAGAACTGACCACACAGAAAGATACTCGCTGCTAAGAATGAATAAATTATACAAAGTAAAGACCATTTATAACAAACTCACTCCCACTTAAAGTAAAGATACTCTCGGATGAGAAGCCGAAGAGTTAAATTAAATAGATATCACCCTAACTCCCAAAGATATGAAGAGAATTGATTAAAACATTTCAATTACCTTTATTTTTTTCAAAATAAAACAAAGTTCTGCCTATAGAAATTACCTGCATTCCAGCTCTGCTGCTGTTTTATTACATGGAGAGCAATAATATTGCAGTATAGCTATGTCCTTCATTCTCAACCAGGATAAATGATTGGAATTGAAATGAAGCCATTAACATGGATACTTTTGAATGTTGTCTTAAAACAAAAAGGGGCAAATTAAACCAAAAATCATTGCTTCCTATAGTAATGAATCACATCTAACCAAAAGCTGGTTTAGTACTGGAGAGGTACAGTTGGACACAATGATCTCAAACGTCTTTTCCAACCAAATGATTCTATGATTCTATAATAAACAAACCATCATAAGCAGAGGAAAAAAAACATTTAAAATTGCTGATCACTCTTTCACATTTTATACACCTTAACACAAAAAAAAGCATATTATGCAGAAATTAGTAACTCACAAAAGCAAAATTTCTGTTACTTAAAGAAAAGATGAGGTAGATTTCATAAAGCCAGGAAGGTCTTCAGTATCATTTATTTCTATGTCATTTTATATACACCTATACCATTAAATTGAGGGGCAGTATATGCTTTGATATGATAAAGTGCATATATTTATATCCAGGCTGAAGTGAAGAGTACTACAAAGTATTACAGCAAAAAAAAACTTAGAAAGTGAATTGTCCAGCTCTGCAGACTTTCTAAAGCTTGAAAATACATACATCACCTTTCAAGCTGCTTCATCCTCTTTGCATGTGCACTTGAACAGGGATTGTTATGAGCTGGGCCGATTCCTGGTCCTTACTGAGCAGTGAAGGTGAGATTTTACCTTTAATAGCCAATAGGTTTGTGATACTTCCGAATAGGACGCTGCTTCTTAAGGCACAAACATTATAACGATAGCCACAAATGTTTTTCTTTTTAAACCATTTGGATTGCTCACAATGTAAGCTCCTGCTTACATTGGCTGTACCACATCCTCATAGCCATTTATCTTTGTCTCATTTGCAACTTCTCATTAATACAAAACATTGTGAGATACCTTCGAACAAAGACAGCATTTGTTGAGACTCTCGTCCAAAGTGCATTGATTTTCCCTGTCTACATCAAACAGTTCAGAAGGAGTGAACACACTCACCGCTCTTCACCCGTTACTTAACAAGGTAATTGTAGAGTGGTTGAACCTTTACCACAACCACAGCTATAAATAAAAGCGTACTGAAAATATTACCTACATATGCCCTAATTTTCTGTGTGCGTGCTTGCGCTTCACACACAACAATAGACAAAAAAAGGAAACACCTGAATAGAGGTTGTGTGCACTGGGTAGGTCACAATTTACCTCCTGAATCCATACAGAGAAATCTTGTTTTATAAAACCTCCTTACTTTTCCATAGAGCTGCAGATCCTCAACAAAACTTGAAGTTAAAGGAATAGTAGATCTACAAAGCAGTCTCAGATTATTTTCTTTAAAGAAGTAGGAATTGTAAGATGAGAAAACATTACTCTTAGCATCAGGATAAGAGCAAATCCAAAGATCTTTGAATTAAAGCCTCGTGTCCACAAAGCTGGTGGAGGAAGAACATGGCACACAGTCAGAAGCCTTCAGACGGGCCAGTAATTACACAGCAACAATGGTTTTCTATGACCTAATTAACAGAAAACATATTGAAAAGCACCTTATTTTACATAAGGTATTTGTCATTATCAGATACATAGAATTTCTTGGAGCTATATGAGCTGGGTGTCAAGTCCTGTTCTACTGCAGTGGGCTCACCCTACCACAGGACAAGGTACTTACAGTAAAGGGGATGGAATTTCACATCTGTCTCAGCCCATGCTTGTGTTTAGTTTTAGCTGGAGGATACAGCAATTCCCTTCACCCAGGTAATGCAATTAAATCTGAATAACCAAGTAGTCAAGCGGCCATGGGAGGTAAAGATTTTATGTTGGCTGTTTCTTAGACAAAAAGCTCTGAATCGCCTCTGTCAGCAGTCAGCCACATCAATAAAGTTTGACATGAACAGCTTGGAACTCAGGGAAACCAACACTATAAACAGTCTGGATACGAAGAGCTATAGAGTCCACATAATATGAATGTTACATGTATTTGTAAAACTAAGCGATTCTTTAGTAATTAAAGTACTACTACATTTCTAAAAATAAAAGAATGTAACATACTGCTAATCTTTTATACCTATTAACTACTTAAATGCAGAAGATATTGCACAAGTAGAAAGTAATACAGTAGGACAAGCCTTTGACTTTTTAACGACACTAGGAATCCGAAATGCGTTTCAGAAGTTTGTGAACATTGTGTTTACTACATAAATTCTTTTTAAGGAGTTATACTTTTCTGATTCTTTAAGCTCTTTATAACTCTCTCATCTCATTTGCACTGCTGGAGATCTTTAAACCCACTCTCTTCATAGTTAAAAACAACGTAACAAGATTAGGCTCAGAGCCAACAAAATCAACTGTGTGCCAACTAGTCTTCTGAATTCTAATTAGAACATCGTTTGTATTAAGCTCCATTTTCCTAACATAAGGACAATACTATCATTTCTATGATTATATCAGTGAAGCAATTATCTTTTCCAGAATATACTGCAAGATAGAAACAATAAAATGTAATATTAGTAGGACCACTTGTAGAAAGTTATTAATAGGCAATTATTCCAGAATGCTATATATTAATTTAAAATGTTTAATAGAAATGCAATAAGGAGATAGCCAGTCATAGTCAAGAAGAATTTGATAAAAAAAGACTATATACAAGAGCATTTCTGTTCTAGTCTAGTGAAAAATCTAGCTGGGCACGGAGTTACTATGTCTTCGATTCACCTTTTCTAACTAGCTTTACCATCTATATTGTCACTGACTCTAAAAACAGAATGGCTTTTTCAATCAGTCTTGAAAAAATATTTCTCTGACTTCAGAATGCTGTTTTTTATTCCACTGTTAGTACAAATCAGATTACCTAGTGTACACGTGCTTACTGTATATGCATATTACTAAAATAAATCATCACGACTATTCTGAATATAAAATAAGTATGTATAGTCTATTATATTTTATTAAATAAGATATTAAGTATCTTTCATTAACAATCTTTTCTAAAATTTCATTAAAAGCACATACACACAGACTGGAAACGCAGTCTGGAAATGGAATTAAGAGCTTGTTAGATATATGTTGTATATAAATCCTCTAAACCCCAGAAATCTAGTTAGCCGCTACCTAAACACAGTCAATGCTTAAAAACGCTTTCCTTTCACCAAATGAAGGATGCAATCTCTATTCCAAAAGCTGGTAACAGTGCTCTCTCCTGTCACTTCCCATGTCATGATCCGTCGAGGTGTCAGTTGTGTGCTCTACTCTAACCTCTGTTCCCTTCCCCAGGGAAGGTCTCTAGAAGCCCCTTCCAAACTCAAACATCCTGCACAGCTCTGTGGTTCCCTCATGCCCTACACGTACCTTTCCAAATTCCTGCGATGGTTTTGCTACTGCACCTTTTGGGTTATTCCTGCAGGCTGTATTGAGACTGCTTACCCGATACATTTGTGAAGAATCTGCCTTGGAACAGACCAATTTGGCATTTGGTCAAATTTTAGTATATTCTGTAGTGCCATGTGGTCCATAGCGCTAAGACATGAAGTAAAGAGGTTTCAGTACAAGGCAAATGTTTTACGGTACTATTTGGTGAGTAAGCTCTGCAAAAGCCAACAAAAACTCCTGGAATACCAGCCAGAACACTTTTTGATCTAAAAGAATAAATTTTAAAACTAAACCAAAGCATCAATTTTAATACAAAGACCTTATTGAACTTACAAGAAATTGCTGTGACTTAAATCACATTACAATACCAAAGAGAGCTCAAAAGCATGCATTGAAATGAATATTAAAAATACACTTAGAGAAGTAATTTGTAATAAGTAATAAAACCAGTGAAATAAAAATAACATTCATATTTTAGACAGAAAATTACCGGAATATGTGTAGCATCAAAGGGCACCTACACTCACTGAAATCTATGGTACAAAAGAAACCCAACACAAACGCAGCAAGAACTGGAGCTGTATGGAATGCCAGTGTTTATCATAATACATTTACCACAGCACAATCATATACTAACATGAATCCCAAAGTGTGAAAACACTTATGGTGCATGTCTTAGCAGCTGTTCTTCAATGAAGATGCTATTTTTGCATCTATATAAAGAAAGAAGAAGAAAATTAAATTATAAAAATACTTTTTAAGTCCACTATGTTAGAACAAATCTACTGAATTTGTAACAGGGCAGCTGAAAACTTTAAAGAGATTATTAATCGCGCCTCAAGTTACAAGTGTATCTTGAATCGTATTTCCACGTGGCAGTGATCAATACTGCCTGAAAAAAAATTCAGTTCTTCATAGGACATCTCAAGCTGAGCACTGAAATTATTTATCATCTATGAGAACCTAAGTACACATCTTCTTCACAGACAGGAGAGATAGATAGATAGATAGATAGATAGATAGATAGATAGATAGATAGATAGATAGATAGAAGGAAAAGAGATAGTGGGAGGAAAGAGATAGTCAGGAAAATATCTTTGAGTATTGTACAAACTCATTTCTCTACCCTAAAATGTATTATATAACATAAACTAATTTATATCACACAAACAATTGTGCTGTGTAATTGTTTATGCACAAGTATAAAAACATAATACCTAAAAAAATAGAAAAAATACAAAAATTGGTTTCAAAATCTCAATGCCTGACCTACCAATAAAACAATGACATCTTTTGCTCTAAAACCAAACAGAAATGTACAATTATCAAAGTAAGGCTGTAATACAGTTCCTTTATCCTAATACCATGAAAGACGTGAGTACCAAATACCATTATGGCATCACCTCTTTATGGTTAAAGATTGGTAGAGGTGCTACTACCTCACATTCAGCATCACGGCCACATGCTGTAAAAAGTCATTCTCTTGTCTTTGGAAATGAGTCCTGCGAGGCAAAGGGTACAGTAATAAATATGTAGAGATGGTTATTGGAATCATTCTCTCTTCCCAACAGTCCTCATACACCTCAGAGAGAAATAAGAAGTCACAGAGTAAGAAGCAGCCACCAGCAGCGCTACAAGCAAATCAAAGCAACTCAGCATTCCCAAAGGCACCCTTTCCACTTCTGATAAATCTGAGCCTCTCAGAGACGAATTTGGGCATCGATCTCCTAGAAAATTCACAGGGTCTTTCTCTTGCTCCTACTTTTTTCTGAAGATTTTATCCCCTTGGGAGTTTTTCACAGGAGTTGGGAGAACAAAGACACTAGAAAGACATGATCGGGAAGGAAAAGAAACGTTAGGAAAATGAGGAGTGCAAGTGGCAGGTTTAATAAGAGTGAGAGAAGATGCTACAAAGAAGAAAAGCGGGCGGATGCCACAGCAGACAAACCCAGATTGCCGTGCAGACCCTCAGAGGTTGTCAGCCAAGTGGTAAATACGTAAGGGAACTTCTTGCTTATGGCTTAATCAAGCTCAGAGGCAGCAAAAAATTCAATTATTTTTAAAGCTTTCCAGAGTTTATAATGCTTCACTTGGTGTTTTACGTGTCACTGCGCTCAATTTCATTTAAGAAGTTAAATTCTATTTCTGAATAATCTTAAAGGCAACCATACGACTCGAACTTCCACTTGATTCTCCCCCAAAATATATTGCCTTTGCAGCTCATTTTAACACCAACCAGAGCAATCTTACACTTTAATGCATTCAGAACTAGGTAAAGTTCCCTCCACAAGAAAATATGATTGATCGTTACAATGACAGTAATTGCATTTGAGTAAAAGTAACCATTATGGTAATTTTCCTCCAGAAAGAGATATTTAACTAACTTAAGTAACTTGTTACTTTTCAACACATTAACTTGGGCAAATTTAACATTACAAATGTACAGAGTTCACAGACACAACCAGCATCGCTAACGGAGCGTGCACGCTTTTTTCTTTCTCTATATCAAGCAATGTTTCCAAATAGTATATGCTAAAAGGATGTGCATACATAACACAGCATTAATTAAACTGTTAAGCGCAGCTACGGCACATCTATTGCCAAGTCTCCTGTTTAAAAATTCTGACTTCCAAGTAGCAAACTTCAGATCATTATGAGACATTAATTCCTAAGCATCTACAAAGATTAAATGCCAACTCTGCGAAAACCATAATAAAAGATGCTGGGAAAGCAAAGCAGATCAACAGTAACTCATGACGCACCACTGAGAGAGGTACGCTGGTGAGTGACAGACACAGAAAAGCATTCATAGCACAGAAAAACTGTGCAGAAACCTATAGCTCTGGATCACAACACAGCAGAGAGAGAGACCAACCTGTGACAGGTCACCTGTACATCACAGAAATATCTATATGGCATTAAAAACCAAAATTGGCATTTAATTTCATCTGTAGCTTCCAAACACCACTTGAATGCTACTTAAAAACTAACCACCAAGTCGTCTGCACAGATGAGAGACGTACATTATTTTTTTTCCAAACTGCTATTTATAGACCTCCAATGCAGCTTCATATTAGATTCCGATCATTAAGAACTACATCATACTACATACTCACATGACGCAAAATAAAACCACTCCACCTTTACTTTATCTTTTGTTTGAGATAATAATCATTCCTTATGCATTAAAGGGATTCAAACGTGGAGCTGGTTGAATTTTCATACTACTGAATGTTTTTACACTAGAAAAGAACTGAAATTAGGTTTCATATATGGTTGGGGGTTTTCATATATGATGTTGCAAGAAGTAAATCCTTACTCATTCTAATGATTTCTCCTCAGCCCAGTACTCTGTTGGGATTCTACTCTGCTCCTCCAGTTTTTCACACCTAGCAAACTAAATACCATCAGGTAACTCAACACAAGAAGATTCCTCTCAGCCCTAAAGTCAAAGAAGCACTATTATCATGGAATCATAGAATGCCCGCCTGGAAGGGACCTCAGGGATCATCTGGTTCAATCTTTTCAGGTAATAGTTTAAATGAGATGGACCAGAAACCCTGTCAAGCTGAGCCTTAGATGTGTCCAGTGTAGAGGAATCCACCACTTCCACGGGGAGATTATTTCGATGTTTAACTGTTCTCATGGAGAAAAATCTTCTGGAATTCAATTGGAATCTCCCCAGGAGCAACTTATACCCATTACTCCTTGTCTTTTCCATGTGACTCCTCATAAAAAGGGAGTCGCCATCCTCTTGGTAGACACTCGTTATGTACTGGTATGTGGTAATAAGGTCTCTCGTAGGCTTTCTCCTCTCAAGGCTGAACAAACCAGGTTCTCACGGCCTCACGTTGTACAGAAGGTTTCTTTCCTAATCCTCTGACCATCTTAGTGGCCCCTCTCTGGGCCCTCTCTAGCCTGCCGCATCTTCTTTGTATAGTGGGGACCACAACTGGACACAATACTCCAAGTGTGCTCTGACGAGTGCTGAATAGAGTGGAATAATGATGTTTTTATCTCTGCTGATCTCTGTATTCAAGAGGAGGCAATGCTGCCACATTCACGGTACCTCGGCCGGCAGGTCCAGAACAACAGGTTTCATCCCTGTATCATCAGGAGTGGGACACACTCCTCCCTTTTGAGAACTGCTGACCTCGCAGGGACATTAATTCAACTATTTTGACGTGAAATATTCCATTTTGTATTTAAGAGGGTTATTAAAAATTATGTAGATTATGGAGCTTCAGTTTAAACTGTGATTTAAGTATTCAGCTGAAATGGCCAATGGTTTTACCCTCCTCTTATTTAAAGATCCCTGTTATACTAATAAAGATGTTATATACGTTATAATGTGGAGGAGAACCTAGAGAAAGTTACAGAGATGAAGGCTAAGAAAGAAAAAGTTAAAATATTAATATTTATTATCTCAAAATCTGCTGAAATGCTTTTTCAGTAGCAGCCTTCCAGGTAGTTTTAGATAAACCCTTAATTTCTCCCTTTTTCTCCTTTTTTTAAATTTTTAAGCAATTGCACATGTAAAATGGTCAATGATATTTTTTTTTTAGCTTTTATAATTCAAAGCAACTATTAGGTTGCAAATTCTCAGTGAAAGAAAAGCCAAAACTATTGAATAATCAGAACAAATTGGAAATTCATCCAGCTTCAGAAAATTTCCTTTCAGATATTTTCAAGATTAAAATCTTTCCAGCACTGTTCATCTTCTATTACTTTATAATGGAAGAACATTTAAGAAACTGTCAAAAATTATTTGGTTGTTCAAAGATAAGGTGAAATTAGAAATAAATTGCTGACTGACACGCAAACAGCAATAACCTAAGGCACATGTTAAGAGCTTACTGACACCCATTCCACCATGGAATTTTGTGAGACTATTTTTATAAAGCAGTGTCCTAGTTACTTTTGAGGAGGAAACTTCCAGCTTGAACAGAACCAGCAGCTGACCTCTATAATTAGTCCTTTGTCTTTTCCAAGTCTTCTAAACTTCATACGAGAAGCTACCTTTCTGAACGTCGCTTTGCAGAGTGTCGGACTTAATTCCTCAATATTCACTGAAGTAATCGATGATTGTCTAGTAGCTCTGTATTCCCAGAGCTGACGTGCTTTACCGCACGCGACTCGGGATAACGCATCGCTCTTCAACCAGACGTTCAGGAGGACTCACAAACAAAACTCCCAGTCAGTGGTGTCATGCAGCTCTTCCTTGGCCATGTCCATACAACATCCATGAAGGACCGCTGTCTGTTTCCAGGAAAGCAAGGTCTAAGCTGGTCAAGGCACCCGACACGACCTCCAAGGAGACGCAACTGGGAAGAGCAGCCCTTCCAGTTGAGGTCTGCTGAGCAACGGGACACCTTCTACAACTACAGCAGGCTGCCACACAGCATCACGGCCTCTTTCCATCCTTTGCTTCAAGCTTCTGAGGTTAGAGAGAGGCAGCAGCTGTGGTGCAGGCTTGCAATGTATTAGACAAAAGTGCCAAGCAGGCAAGTACAAATCAGGACTTATATGAATAACTCTTGCACATAAGGCATTAAATTTGGCAGGCTTATAGTGGAAAGCTGAGGAAAAAATAACATAACTAGTATTTGCATTGTACTAAAAGATTACTTAAATTAAGGAAAATTTCTCTCAAAAAAAAGGCATTTAATTATTATTGAACTAGCTGCAATTGTCTCCGAAATTCCAAGCACTACAGAAGTACGTGTAAGTACTTCGTAAGACCTGCTAGCCTAACGAAAGGAGTTAATGCAAATAACCAAGATCCCTAATTCTTTTCTGATGTCCAACAATGTAATAAATGAGACGTGAATGCGTTTTCTACTATGTAATTTGGGACAAGTGAAACTCTGTAATTCTTTGTAATCCAAAGATAAAACACTTACAAAACGCATAAATTATCTTAACACAGTTTTGGAGAAAAGGAATGAGCTACTTAAACTGTCAGATTGTAACACTGACAAGCACAATTCATCTAAGTCCTTTAGATTTTTCCCGTTGTTTTGATGCATAAATACAAACGTAACTACCTAATGTAGAAAATATCTGTTGTGAGAGGTTGTTAGAGGGCAGGAAAATATTTCAGTGGGTGTGGAAACACGGTTTGGTTAGACACGGTTTGGATCACAGAGGAAACAACTTGAAGTTCAGGAGGTGATAGAGACAGAATTAGGCCAAGGCACGCCCTGGGCTCTATCCAAGGTGTGTCTGACATAACTTGGGAGTCAGGGCATAAAAAAAGACAGCCATTAAGCCTCCTTTACAATGTCTGGCTGTTTAGAAAAGAGCCACAATTTAAACTGCAATTCCACAAGCCCTTTAAACCAGCCTTTGCTTCAAAAAAAAAAATAAAAAAAAGCAGGTCCTGGTTTTCTTCACACACTTGTTGTGGTCTTAACACCAGGAAGGTGAAGACCTTCAAGCCAACGTAAATATTTGTGAGGCTAGGAACTACGTGAGTTCAGAAGCTGGTTTAAACTGAATGTTTTGTTCTGGTTTGTTTGCTGGGCTGGTTTTAACCCAAATCAGTTCCCCAATCAATTAAGTGTGCAGCTGCAAGAACATTTGTGCAGGGCAGGGCAGGGCAGCATCTCTTGGCTTACGCTGGCTTAAAGCGTTTGTGGAAGTACAGCATGAATGTAACTAAAGATCTGCTATAGTCTAACACTGCTAATAATCCACAAATGCCATTCCAGAACACAGGAATAGTTAAAGCATATAAATGGCCTCGCCATTCCATAGGGGCCGAACGGGGGAGAGCTTAGAAATTGTTGTAATAGCTTAAAAACTACATAAGTTTTGAGGTAACTGATGCAACAGCAAGGACAAAAACCTTATTCCCAAGTCGCTCGTATCAAACTACAGTACAGCTGATGAAAACACAATAAATGTACTTACCGGACATCTCACAGTGCAGCTTCACTGAGAAAGTTGATGACAGATCGTGCATTCTTCCCACCTCCAACCCCAACCTGTCCTGCCATCATTTGATCCTCTTCCAAACTGTCTGTAGCCTACGACTCTCCTTCTCTATTCTATGGCCACTTATAACCTTTCAGTCGCTGCTTAGAATTTCTAGTAATGCTCCAAAGGTAACAAAAAGGGAAACCGAAGTAACAGCAGAAATATCAGAAGAATCAAGATGGAAAGGACACTCTCATTTCCCCATTATTACTTCATTGTCATTTAAATGCTCACCACAAACAATCTGAATGCTCTTTTTGTATGATTTCACAAATGTTAGACTAGACGTTTATATTCATAAGCTTTGTCTTGGAACCACAAGCTCACTGCATCAGTTTATCCTAGGGTGTCCACTCGGAACAATTTATCTTCCTGGTTCTATGGACATAGCATTTACACCGAAAGCATTACCTCTTCCAAGCAGTAGGAGCTATCTGTTAGAACTTGTATAAAAAAATTACTTCGTGCTGCGTGATTTGCCACCCGGTTCACGTAGCATTTCCATTTTATCTACCTATTTTTAAGAAACTACTGATAAAAAGGTTGTAATTGCATTCTAGTTAAATAAATAAAAAATCTTCACCAAAAAAAAGCTCATCTTCACCTGGTACAAATCTTAAGTAGAATTTAAGCAAAGCAATAATAGAGAAGAATAATCACCTGCTAACATACATACACAAACACGCACATATATTGTGCATATCCCATTAAGCTTTTGTCAGGTGCGAATCAGCTAATAGGGCTTAAAGATGGCAGCATGCTATTATTTAAAAAGAATAGTTTTAGGAAAAAAAAGGTTCTTTCAATATTTTGAAGCTTGTTTGATAAATATTTGACAGTAAGTCTTCATTACAGTCAGTACTCCTGAAAGCAAATCTTGTGCACGAGAAGAGTTTTTCTTCAGCTATCCTACATAACCATCCCTGCTGGATGATGTAGTGCAATTCCTGAAAATATGTGGGTAATTTCCATTCTGAACTCGTGAAGAAGCACAGCAAAGGATCAACTGACAGCATCCTATAAGCTGAGCTGAAAAGCACTACCGAGTCAAGCAAAGTTACTGCAGTTCAGTTGTATTAACTTCATTAAACCTGCTTCAGAAACTATGATTAACTGAATGCTTCCATGTTATTTACTTGGAAAATGAGAAGGAGAGTCTGTTCTTACATTCTAATTTGGTTTCTCCCATCAGTGCTCCAAAAGGCAATAGGGCTCTATGAAATTCTTCCGTGCTAGCGCATAGAGATGGAATATCCAACCACATCCGAGTCCTTCCCTCCAACAGCACAGCTGTTGATGTGACTCAGTGAACTGCCTGATATGTTAATGACAATAAAACTTGTAAATCTACATAGATTGGGACTATTAGTTGTAACAGATCGTTAAAAGGAAAAACATGAACCAAACAAGAAAAAAATCCTTTCCCTTGCCTTAGCCAGTGCCTGCAAACTTCCATGGCAATAGCCATTAAACTCAGCAAGAAGTGCTGTCTGAGCTTTCTCAAATGTGAAGCACTCGGCATCAATTAATCATTCAAACTTTGGCCATGCTTAATAACCAAAGTAAACCTAGGTAATGCTATTTACCATTCTAGGAGAAAAAAACCAACCTGATATTTCAACCCTAATTGCAATCAAGCAGCTGTTCCATGGGGACAAGCCGTCAAAACCATAGGAATGTCTCTCCTGAGAGCTGTTTTCAGCTTCCCTAATGCTCTTAATCCACCTTGATACTGAAATGCTAGACACACTAGCGCTCACCTTCCAGCTTCCAAATAGCTGGGCAACTGTCTGGTTGTTTCTTTTCTCTCAGGGTAGATCCTGACAGGCTCTAGGACAGGCTCTAACTGAGGTTTTCCAGGGCTGTGCCCGTGGCCTTCAAGCAGCACCTTACTGGAAGTGAAAAACTCTCGTGAACTTTGGGAAAAAAATGGACTGTGATAATAGTGATAACTAAATAAACTTGTCTGGAGAAGAAAGACGTCATTTAGGAAACAGCACAGAAAGAAGGATCTCTAAACTACAGTGCCAGCTCTACTGGTTATGCCATTAATTAGTTCATCAGTGTTTGGGGTAAAAAGAGGAATGATGGTCTCCTGGCAGAGGCAATGCCTGCTTGGGTATGAATCCTAAGCCAAAAAGGCCTCGCTTTCATTTCACACCTTTAAAAACCTCATTGTCCTGCCAAAAAATGCATAATAATGACTAAACCACCAATACACTCATTATCAGAAGTGACTAAGAGCTTCAAAATGGGAGTGTTCCGGTGGAATCATTCAAATGTTTTGAGGTAAGTGTGTATAAAAAAAATCTAGTATCCTTCTGTGTGTACTTCAGCTTCCCCACCTGTCTGTATAAAACAAAACTACTTTCCTCTCTGCAGTTTAGTGGAAGTTAATTACTTGGTGTTCCTAAAGCATAGTGCATACACTATACACCACTAAAGAAACAGCCTTACAAGTGTGCTTTTATTGACTAAAGAATCTGAAGGCAAAAAAATGAGTCTTTATATTAGAGAGGCAGGCTGCTACATAAAAATACTTCTAGTTACATGGGAAGAAGGCCAGCGTTTATTCATTTCAAAACAGCCTGAACTGAAAGAACTTCTCATTACGGGGAGTAAATGGAATTTTGTCATCTCAGACGTTAAAATATTATTAAAAAAATATATTTTGTTCAAAAATTTGTTCAATGGCAGAATTTAAATTATATAAATTTGAATTTGAATTATAGATTTGAATTATATAAAATAATTTGTAGATGAATTTACCCCAAAACTATTCAGCAGCAGAAGCTGGAGAAGGATTTTAGCTTTCCAGTGAGCTGGACACAACCAAGCACATGTAAATGCAGTGGGCTGGGATCTCCTGCTGGCTGCAGAAGAAAGATTATAGGGTTTAACTTACAGAACTTCCAGTGGCCTTGGAAAGGCTCACCCCATCCTTCCTACCAAAGGCACAATCATCAGAAGGAAATGTAACAGTTGGATTCTTTTCTCTACAAAAAGAAATGGACAGGTGGTAGGTGTTCCTTGAGAGACTTCTAAGACTATAAACTTGCTTCATCCTTCTTTAAAGCTGAAATAGGCCAAATTTGGGAATCCTTCATGGTCTTTAGAAGGAAACCTTTAATATGCCAGATTCTCAGGAATTACAGCATTTGGGGAGAAGTATGCTTTTGTACCAGTGAGCAGGAACAAAGGGGTGTCTGCAGGCTGCGCTCCTGTTGGCAGGATTATTTTAATGCTACTTAAATTCTGCGTAGAAATTATGAAAACCCTAAATCACTGATTATGGGCTGAAAACAAAAGACATAAGCTTAGACGAGTTCAGGTCTATCAGGCGACACTGTCTCAGGATCACGCTTCTGTCTTCCTCAGGATTCCTGCCACAGTTCCTCGAAACTACCTTTAGTGAAATCCAGTGCTTTTTACTTGGTAGATCAGAGAAGTGAGACACTATCATGGGCCTGACAAAGATGCAGGTTAAGATGAAGCACTGAGAGGCAACAGCATCTCTTGCCTTTATCGTTGTCACATCTCATTGCTCAGGTGCTGATGTAGTAGATTTTTCAGCTATCCATCACTTAGAAATATTTCACTGTGCTACAAAAAATACAACCCACAACAAATAGAGCAGAAGCGCTGGAAGCTCCCCTTTCCCGTTGTATTTTTACTCTATATCAGTATTTATTAGGTAAGCCCGTTCCTCTATCACTACGGGAGTTCTAGTAGTCACTGTTTGCTACTTGGAGTCCAGTTTTCAGATGACAGCAGGAGAATCAGTAGCTAAGTTTCCTTCAAGGAAGTGGGTCTCAAATCATATTCCAATCATTTTCCTTCGCAGGAAGGCTTTATTAGCCTGTAACTGCCACCTCCAGAAGTAAGACAATTTCTTCTGCCATGTACCATTATTTGTCAGGGTTAATTCTACATTCAGAGAATCATAGAATAGTTTGGGTTGGAAGGGACCTTAAAGAACTCTGCTCCTCTAATGCTGTTTAACAAAAATTATATATATATATATACAATTTGTTATTAAACTCTGAAATTAAACCACACATCACAGCTTGGAAAATTAGCCAGCTCTCCTGATTACACTCTTTAGGTATAAAATTTCTCATATATTTTGAATGACATCACAAGTAATTACATCTATTCAAGTATTTTCCTCTTTTCAGAAGAACCACAAGTCATATTAGCACAATAATTCTAAAGCACATACAATGTAATACTCTAAATATCTGACAATTTCTCCCTACTTGGCCACTTCACTCTCCTCTTCTTATGCTTCTTTAAGTACAAATTGTCAGTCTAAAATGTGTAATTCTTTATCAACCAATATATACACATATAAAGACTTTATAAGTAAGCGCGGAAGATGTATTCTTGAAAATCTAACAGATTTGACACTGTAGTGGAAGAAAAGATTTGTCACACGTTTTAAGAATGCATTAAAAGTAATGGTGAAAACATTATGTTGTTTTTTTGCTTTCTGTGATGAACATACAGTTAGTTTATAAAGGGGTATATAAATAATCACACTGTACTGGCGCCTTGAACAGCTTGGTCCTGTGCGAGGTGTCCCTGCCCATGGCCGGGGGTGGAACTGGATGGGCTTTGAGGTCACTTCCAACCCAAACCATTCCATCATTCTACGATATTCTGAAAAGGCAAATCTCTACAGAGACCTGAAGAACCTTGTTTTCATAATACAGATTAGGGGTTTAAGAATTCATCTTGGACTCTTCATGACACTTCAAAGAAAGGATTGTATAGGATAAATGAGAACTATAGTACAATATGGAGACAATTTATTTTTGGTAGGAAATATATATGAAATAATACATGATAAATGCCACGGTCATAAAAAACTGTGACACAACAGACTGCCTCTAAGAGACAAGGTAGCGTTGGAAAGGAACAGGAAGCTTCAGTTGGATGATCTTTTCTGACAAGACAGTGCAAATACTAGAAAGAAACATCACTCCAAGAAAATAGGTTAGGTATTTTTGAATTTCCGCACAACTATTTTAAGGAAACAAAAGTCTGGACAGCAGATCACAAAATTAAAAACAATCATCAGTATAAACTAGCTTTTAATGAAAATTACTTGATGGAAGATTGTATGTAAGTGTTAATTTATGTAAACGTGCATCTATGTGTTTGGTTCGAACTTGAAGCAGGGAAACACTCGCCTTGTCGTGGGTCTACAGCCTCCGCGTGGTTACAGTAAAAAGCAATGTGTCACACAAACTCGCTACAGAAATGGCTTTACATAACACGATGCAGACCAAATCCTACTCATTTGTAGTTATTAGTACCATTCACATGAATACAAACAGCACACTTTAGCCAAACACCAAAATACCTGGATCCAAATCAGGGGTAGTTTATTTCATCTTTGAGAATATCAGCTGGATTCAGCAACTGCATGTAAAATCATGTTTGATTACAAGTAAAAGGAGGACATTTTGATAGCCATATATATTGACCCAATCCAAAAGCATAGAAAAAGCAAGATTTTGATTTCTTTTCAGTTCATCAACATTTACAATGTTGATTAATTCTACATTTTCTCGTACTTTAAAGCTGTGTTATCCATGTAACTGTAAAGTACAATAGTTTTGGAATAGAGTAGAAATTGCAAAATAATGAGTAATTGGTGGTAATATTATTGATCTGTCCAGTGCACTAAACCCAAAAATTCATATTAACACTCTTTTTAAATATTCCAGGTTTCACATAACTTATGGATACTCAACTGAAATTATAAATAGCTTTAAAGCAGTCATTTATCCATTTGGGGTTTTTTTTAGGAATTAGGCTGTCCTCTGGTATCTGCAGTTTTCCCACAGTGTGGAAAGCTAAGGTGGTCTGGTAAGGAGGAGATCTCTGGAAAAGATTAATTTCTTGCTGTTTGGTTCATTTTTGGTTTGGTTATGGCATGTCAGTGTCTGAACATGGTCTCCTCTTACTTCAGAGTTTCCACAGGAGAACTGCTTGGGCCATGAAGGAATATTAATGAGATAATGACAAGGGTTATATCTGTTGGTGTTACTCCTGTATTGTAAACCCTACGTTTCCCAGTTTATCTTTTAAAAATGCTTGTATAGACACCATGAATGAGTCTTGCACAAGAGCTTCTTACCTATAATGCTGTTTCTTTGTGAACAGTATTGATTCAGTGGTAAGTGTGGAGATCGCAAAGGCACAGCTGAAATCTTCTGTTCCTATTAGTGCTCTGAAAAGAAAAATGAGACATTACCGGTTTTTAATCCTTCTCCTTGTTCCCTAGAAGGAAAGTTATTTGTGCTGCCTCTAGGCAAAGGCCCATCCCGCATGAACAGAAGATCGAAACTAAGATCACATCCATTTCATCTTGCTGCTGCTACTCGTGCACAGAATCTCTCTGCAGATGTGTAAGAACCTGACACCATATCCTCTGTGCTTGTATATCACAGCAAATGATTCATTAAAAATGCACAGACAGATCGATCTTAAAAGAGGAAAAAAGATCTGGAGTTTAAGGTGAAAGGAAAACAGAAATGAAAAGCTAAAAGGTAGAAAAGGGAAGCACCCCCAAAATTCACACGAGAAAGGCACAGAAAAAGACATTTAAACATAAAGAGGAGACAGCAACTGTCTTGGCATTTAGTATGTCTGTTTGGGATAAAACTCATAGTTTTACTAGCAATAAAAGCAACAGCCTAGAGAAAGCCCAAAGCCCTTAAAGCATTTTGCATCAAGTGCCTCACAAAAATGGTAGGGAATTTCTGCTAAGGTCTACAAAAGATTTGCACAAAACCAATTTAGTTTTTAAAATTGTAATTAAATGGGACCGAATCCCTAATGCAGCCATAGTTCTACTGATATTGTGCTTATAATGACATAACCAACACTAAGGTGCTGCATCCGTGCAACAAAACAGGTTTTTATTGTTTGCATACCCTAAATGAGTTTATTTGCACCTCTCCTTACATGTTTCTTTTCATGTGCTATGTTAGGTAGGTCTGCACCAGTGGAGTTGGAAACAGGCTGATGTTTCTGGAGGTCTGAGCGGGCTCCCTGATCCTAATTACAATGGTCATCCTAATCCATACACCATTTCCCATGGTCCCACCAGGCCTCAGAACTGGGAAGGGAAAGAAAGAAAGAAAGATAGGCTTCAATCGTGATACCGATCACCCTGATAAATATGTGATTGCCAAGACCAACGCCACACCATTACTCTGTTTGTAATGTTTCCTTTATGGCCAGAAGGCTTTGCTCTGCAAAAGGGATCCTGCAAGTGCAAAAACCACCCATGCTCACGAATAATGGGCTGTCTCAGTAAGAGACACCTCCTTACTACAATATCCACGCAAACAGTGGTATATAGATGAGATATTTATCTCAATTTTATTTAAAATAACTGGTAAAATACAAATATAGACCATAGTTTACATTCTGGCAGTAAAGAAATAAAAAAATAAGCTAAATACCTCCAATGGGAAGTATAGAATTCACACACACATGTACAATAGCAATATTTTTAGCTATAATTTCCTACTCATGTGGCAACATGACGAGCATTTTGAAGAAGCTGAGCCAAGTGAAAACACAACCTGCAGAACAGGTCACGTTTAAATATTCTGCTATTGAAGAATATTAAAAACTACAGATTAAGTAGGAGTGTCGTAATACTTACACTAATTAATGCTTGTAAATCATTCTGAAGTACTTGGATAAAAGATGGCATAAAAAGTGTTGCCACATGTCTTGATGCTTCTGGATGCGCGCAATCCCGTACATCTTGTTTTGCGTTTTGGGTGTTTGAAATGATCAAAAATATTGTCAGCGGTTGAATTTAGTGTTGGTAAGTGTTTGAACACGGCAGAGAAACACCAAGAATGCCCGAATTCTAACTAATAACTCCAGCAGACACCTCAACATAAATAGACTGAAATATCTACATTTTTTCACGTCTGAATCCAAGTGCTAGTGGTGGCTCACCAGGTCTGGTTCACAAACGCCTCTGTTGATCAGCAAACTGGCACAGCTTAGATTAGCTTAGCACTGTTAGTCCGCCTCAACTTGGCTGCACATCCATACACGTGAAATCTTACCCGTAATATTCCTTCCAATCTAGTACCACCTAGTATTCACATCACCCAAAAACACTTTGATCATGTAAGGTCCTACACCCGGGTCAGGGCAATCCCCCTTTTCAGTACATGATGGGGGATGATGCGATTGAGAACAGCCCTGCAGAGAAGGGCTTGGGGTGTTGGTCGCTGAGAAGCTCGATGTCAGCTGGAGTGTGCGCTCACAGCCCAGAAATCAACCATGTCCTGGGCTGCATCCAGAGGAGCGTGGCCAGCAGGAAGGGAGGGGATTCTGCCTCTCTACTCCTCTCTTGTGAGACCTCATCTGGACTATTGTGCCTAGTTCTGGAATCCTCAACATAAGAAGGATCTGGAGCTGTTGGAATGGGTCCAGAGGAGGCAAAAAGATGATCGGAGGGCTGGAGCACCTTCCCTATGAGGACAGGCTGAGAGAGTTGGGGTTGTTCAGCCTGGAGAAGAGAAGGCTCACAGGAGACCTTCTAGCGATCTTCCAGTACCTGAAGGGGCTATAGGAAAGCTGGGGAGGGGCTATTCGTAAAGGCTTGTGGTGATAGGATGGGGGAACAGGTACAAACTGGAGAGGGGCAGATTTAGACTGGACATTTGGAAGAATTTCTTCACCATGAGAGTGGTGGGGCACCAGAACAGGTTGCCCAGGGAAGCTGTGGCTGCCCCATCCCTGGAGGTGTTCAAGACCAGGTTGGATGGGCCTTGGGCAGCCTGATCCAGTGGGAGGTGTCCCTGCCCATGGCAGGGGGGTTAGAACTAAATGATCTTTAACATCCCTTCCAACACAAACTATTCTATGATTCTATGATCCAGCAGCCTGAAAAGGAAGGTACCTGAAATCACTCGATGCATGGCTATGGTTAGGGAGCAACACTCCGGTTTTCAGGGAACTGGGTGCTTCTGGCTTATACAAACACAGCACTTTATAAAACCACAGAAATTAAAGGCTGGCATTAAGGTCGTTATGCTTCCCCACATTGATCTCCAGACCTAAGAGACATCTTTCATTTCATTCAGAGACAAGTAACCTATTTTATGGCATCCATTTAAAAGAAATCATAGCGAGTCTCACCCAACTCATGAAGGAGCAGAACTGCTGTCCTTAAGAGGAATATTTTAGTGCAAAAGTGTTTTATCTAGAGTCTCACAAAGTACCACCAATACACACATGTACCCAGAAGGTGAGTACACTGGAAATTACTCAGCCTTCCCGCGCTCTCCCTTCTCTGTTCCAAAGCGAGAGCGTGTGCTGCTTTATACCCACGTCCCAGAGCACGGACACATAAAACAGCGAAGTGTTGTGCCCCTCTCAGGAACTTCTAAAGCCAATCTCACTGCAAATACAATGAGTACTGCAAGGCGCTGGGCTGCGGCACCGCGGGACAAACAATGGTAGGAAACAGAAGTTTGCTGAGATTCAGGGGGTGGCAGGAAGCACAGACACCTCAGGGACAGAGCACCCTGTTCCACAGGGGGAGCGGCACAAACACACCACGGGGCTCTTAGGGAGAGCAGGGATGGGGTGAAGGGAACGGTTTTGAGCTGAAAGAAGGGAGATTTGAGATGAGATCTGAGGGAGAAATGTTTTGCTGTTCAGGTGGGGAGGCCCTGGCCCAGGGTGCCCAGAGCAGTGGGGGCTGCCCCATCCCTGGAGGGGTTCCAGGCCAGGTTGGATGGGGCTTGGAGCCCCTGATCCAGTGGGAGGTGTCCCTGCCCATGGCAGGGGTGGCACTGGATGGGCTTGGAGGTCCCTTCTGACCCAAACCATTCCATGAATCTATAATTCTGGGCTGCAAGCGCACATCACCGGCTCATGTCCAGCTTCCTACGCACCAGGAGTCCAGGTCACACCGCCATGAGCACTGTATGAAGGGGCTGAAGAACGAGGGTTATGAGAGACAGCTGAGGGCCCTGGGGCTGTTTAGCCTGGAGAAAAGGAGGCGGAGAGGAGACCTCATCGCTGTCTACGACTGAAAGGAGGTTGCAGTGAGGTTTGTTTGGTCTGTTCTCCCAAGTCACAGGTGATGGGATGAGAGGAATTGGCCTCAAGTTGCACCAGGACAGGTTCTGATTGGACATCAGGAAAAATTTCTCACCAGAAGGGCTCCCAGGCCGTGGCAGAGGCTGCCCAGGGGTGTGGCGGAGTCCCCATCCTCGCAGGGGCACATGAGGCCTTCACAGATCTGTTTTAGTGGCGGGCAGGTACGGTCGGACTCTCAAAGGTCTTTCCCAACCAAACGATTCCACGCAGGAAGCGCACTTGGACGCCACTGGGATGGAGGCGCAGCCTCCCGCCGGGTCTCGGCTCGGTTTTCACAGCGGGTTTTGCCCTCCCAGCGCTCCGCACCCCGGGCAGGGGCTGTGCTGGGGCAGCGCTGCTCCCGCCGAGCCCCTCGCGGCCGCTCCCGGGGCGGCGAGGACGGACGGGCACGTGCGGGCGCGCGCGGGTAGGAAAGGGGGCGGGGCCAGCGCCCAGCCGCCGCTTTGTTCGGGCCGTGATTGGGCGAGGGCGGCTGTCAATCATCGGCCGCGCGCGCCCTGCCGCCGCGGATTGGTCAGTGTGGGGTGGGTGGGCGGGGCTTAAGCCGTGCCTCTTCGCTGGGCGTTGATTAAACAAAGGCGGTTGTTCATCCCGGGCCCCGCCTCCTTATGGACTCACCGCCCCTGATTGGGTGGGTCTGGTGGGGTGGGGCCAAGAGCACCGCCTCTCTAGATTTTGATTGGATGAGGCTGCTGTCCATCACGGGCGGCGCGCACTCCGCCCCCTCGGATTGGTCAGTGTGCGCTGAGTGGGCGGGGCTAAGCCGTGCCAGTTCTCTGGGCGTTGATTGGGTAGAGATGGCTGTCAATCACGGGGGCCCCCGCCCTCTGACTAGGTGTAGCTGGTAGGCGGGGCTAAACACTTTGCTGCATTCCTATTGGGCCATGTCGCTGTCCGTCACAGCAGCTCCTCCCCCTGATTGGGTGGGCCGAGTGGGCGGAGCTAAGCGCACCGCCTCGCTGCGTTGCGATTGGGCGAGGGGGCCGCCCAGCAGGCGGGGCGGGGCGCGCGCCGCGCGAGAGTGGGGGGGGGGGGAGGGGGGAGGAGAGGAAACAAAAACAATCGGCCGGGCGCCGCCATCTTGGGTCCGTTCTCCACGCCACCCAAGTGAATGGGTAGCTATGAAATTACCACAGGGGAGCAGCGGCGGCAGCAGGGCACGGAGGGCTGCTCGCAGCTGCCAGCTGGGCTCGGGAGACTCTAGAGACGGCTCGTGGGAACTCCCCCGGCTCGGCTTTTTCTCCTCGGCGACGCTCAAAGTGCGCTCCTGGAGGGACAAAGTTGGGCTCAGCCCTGCTTCCTCCTCCTCCTCCTCTGGAGACGAGACGAGAGGGTCGTGGTGGGCAGCGGGTCCCTCGCAGCCGGGACTGCGCGGGGGTCGGGGTTAGGGGCGCTGCGAGGGTTTAAAACCCCGCCGGGCTCTGCCCTCCCGCCCCTCCCTCCGCCTGTCCCTCACCCCGAGACGGGGGAAAAAAAAAGAAGAAAAAGGATTGAAGAAAGAGGTGCCTGCATCCGAAAAACATCGGGGAGAGCCGTGCCCGGGAGCAGCTGAGCGTGCATCCACAGCAGGAGCGAGGAGGAGGAGGCACCGCGCCCTCTCCCTCCTTCCAGAGGAGAGGAATTCTTCCTGGGAAGCACGGCGAGAGGAGCAAAGGAAGGATTTGCCACCCAGAATCTATCGCCCTCCTCCCCAGCGTTGGATACTGCTGCTTTTCTTTCGCTCTTCTGTGTTTAAATACCAAATATAGCCTCTTGGGGGGGGGGGGGGGGAGGGGGGGAAGGGGGTGAGAAGCTCTTAGAAGAATTGGAAATCTTGCTTGGATTCGGTGGTGCCAGAAGGGGAGAAGAGAAGCGGAGAGAAAAAGGGGGAGAAGAGACCGTGGAGGAGAAGGGGAGATGCGCATCTCCCGCTGACGGTCGCAGGACCAGAGCTTTTGCCACTTTTCTTCGGTCTGTTTTGCTACCAAACTGGTGTTTCACCCCTTTTTCTCTGCTGGGAGACGCCAAAATCCCTCAGCGTTATTAAAGCAAACCGAAGCGTTGCCCACGTGTGGCTTAGGTTTTTTTTGTTTTTAAGGTAGTTTTCATCAAGAAACTGAAAAACTTCCCCATCCCTCCCCTTCCATTTTCGCCCCAAGGGCTTTGAGGTTTGAGACTGAGATGGAGCTGCTTTTCTCCCAGACACTACACCTTGTCTAAGGGGAGCCGGGAAGAAAACATCGTGGTTACACATCGCGATAGGACTCCCACCAGGGACTCCCATCCACCAGGGATGCTTCTCGGAGCTCGGTGTGGAAAAGCAAAGTTGGAGTGTGCTCAGAGACTTCGTCCTGTCTAGCGGCTTCACTGGTGACTCTCGTTTTTTTAAAGTGGATTCGTAGCATACTTTTATGAATTAAATTTTGCCACCGTTTGTACAGAAGCCAAATCACACGTGTGTTTTGAAACACGGTTCCAAATAGATCCATCCCTCAACACGGATTCTCGCTAGGAAGAGCCGGAGGGAGAACGCTCAGTGTCTGAAAGAGACCTGATTTTACTGTTTTACGGACATTATCTGCTGCAGAAATGTTGCTGTAGGTTGCTTTATAGCGGTTCAGCAAGAAGGGAGATTTTCCAGCTTGCAGGACCGAGGAAACTGGATGCTTAAAGTCACTTAAATGTTTTAACAGCATTGGAAAATGGGAGCTGCTACTAAGTTGGCGTTCGCTGTTTTTCTTATCTCTTGTTCTTCAGGTAAGTGAATGCTTTTGATTTAGTCGCTTTAATCACAAGCACTTGAAAGGTTGAAGGAACTTTGTGGGTTAGTGTGAAGGAGGGAGAATGTTCTTTTTTTTTGAGGTGGCACGTTTGGGGACGGCAGCGCCTGCAAAAGCAGGAGCGGTTCTCATCGTTATTCTTAAAAATGCATAACATGAGAACTTTAAACGCGTGCAGCGAGCGCTTGGATTCCAGATCGGTTGTGTGGAACAAACGTGGACACCTACTGTCACCTACAGTCGTCTGGCAACGCAGTTACTGGTGTTTCGGGGTGGCTTTTTAAAAAACAATAACCCAGCTGAAATGCGCTTAACTTCAATTAGAGCTCTTATTCCGCACCATTCACTGGTGAATGGCAGCCTTCATTAATGCTTCATTAGTTTAGAAGAGGTGCTGCTCTGGAAGCATCATCTCGTCCTTTAATGACAACGAGGGGGTGTGCGCCTGTAGGGAGGGATGCACAGAATTGGGCAGAAAAGGCAGACTTTAGGTTTCTAAACAATAACTTGCAACTCTTTTGTGTTTTGCTACCCAATTTGTCACTGCCTTATAGTGCAAAAGTTACTACTTTTCTCTTCACAAAGCAATAAAAGTTGGGTTTCCAACGCTGCCTCTTGAGCTCTGAGAAGCGAGCGGGGTGGGAGGACTTCCCCACGCCTCTGTGGAGGAAAAATGTGGTAGCAACCAGTGGTTGGCGAACTGGGAACGCTTCTGCTGGAAGCTCCATCAGTTTCCCATGAAGCCGAAATAGGAGCTGTGTGATGGATCTAGTATGTGTTTAGAAGGCAGGGCTGGCCCTGCTGCTGGCACTCGGTGTCTGCAGCCCTCTGCGGAGGTTTAGACACGCTTTTCAGCGCTCTTGCACGGTGTGCAGAGGAAGGCGAGCAGACAAGTGCTCAGCTTTGCAGTGTAACCGGCGTTAGGCAGTAATGAGATCCGTATAACCATGCCTTTTAGGATTCCTGTGTTATAATGTAGGGGATTTTGCTGAACAGGAGGTTTTCTTGTGGTTGGTAAATGGATAGTCTAGTCTTCTGTCTGTAGCAGTATCGATCAATTCCGTGTGCGCTAAATGTGCTGTGAGATGGCGAGCGCTGCCAGAAATAAACCAAAAAACACTCTTTGTTTTAATCATAGCAATAACAGAGCCGGTTACGGAGAAGCAGGAGGCTATGTTGGCGTTTTTTTTTATTAAAAAACACCATTTATTCCTCTCTTGAAACAAAACACGAGTGCTTCTGACAGCTTTGTCTTGCAGTAGGTCTTTCATCTTTTCCTAGCGTCTTGTTTTTAAGTGACTGGAGCCACATTTCTCTCAATTCGGGAATATGTTTTGTAAGGAAACTCTCCCCCCGCCTCTGACAGTTTCTGAAAGACTTGGTGCCATCTGCTCGTCATGTCTGTCTCTCCCTTCCCGTCCCCCTATTAAGATCCCTTTGCCTAGAGCACGGAGCAGTGATCTTGTTGACGTTACCTGGCCTACTTATTGAAAAAAGAAAAGGTTAAGCAACAAAACCCGTCTGTTCTTTAGCTTTTCTTGCTTAGGTTGTGCTTGGCAAGGTGAAATGAATGTCTCTTGCCTGTGAAGTTAGAATTAATCTCTGCTAAATGAGCAGGAAACTATCTGCAATTCGGACTGCTGCTCATGTTAATGACTTTGTTTTGGTGGTCATTCCAGTGCTGCCCATTAAGGGTTCCGGTATTTAACAATTCTTAAACTATTTTCTGCTCACCTAAAAATTTAGAATATCTGTAGACCTGGCGTAGGTCTAAAAATAAACAAATTCAACAGTAAGCTTTTGGTTCTACAATCGAAATAAGATTATGTAAGCTTTTAGCACGAAGTAATAAAAAGTAATTTTGAAAAGTAGTGTTTCTTCTCTTCCCTGTGACTTGTTTAGGTTTAAAAACATATGTGACCAGTTGATTTTAGTATCATCAAAAGTTTCTTTTCCAGTCTTTAATCTGAAAAAGTCTGCGCCGGGTATATATTTAAGAGTATTGGCAATGGTTGAAGAAATCTTGAAGTTCAGGTGTGAAGATGTCTGATTCGTCTTTCTCCGGGATGCAGTCTCCAGCTGCTCAGAGTGTGTGTGTTGAGGAAAGGGGGTGTTAGGTTTCTGTATTTGTTCGTTTATTTTTGTATGCAACTATTATCTGCAGCTGTTTACACAGCCAATTAATGCTGGTGCCCTTTAAATAGGTGAAAATGTTGTGGGTTTTTTCTACGAGGTGGGTGTGGAAGTGGTCTTTAAGTTGAAGGCATTTTCTTTTGCTATCTATAAACTGCTGTATGAAATGCTGTAAATGTTCTTCGGATGGATAGGAATTCCCAGTGGATTAAATCTAATAATCTGTGCTAAGGGAGTGAAAAATATTTCCCCTTGCTGACTAAGATATTTGAAAAAGAGCATCTGTGTTATGTTGTCAGGCTTTAAAATATTTGTAGATGCTTGGATAGAAGTGGGTGTAGGTTTGCATCCATTCAAGGGAATGAGATGAATGTGTATTCACTAAACATGAAAACGATGTGCCTGGGTCAGGGTTCTCTCTCTAGTACACTTTCTATGTAAACCTGTGTGTTTTTTTGATTGATTAAAGAACAGAAGATGCTGAAGTAATAATAAACCACTTATTAACTGAGTATGCTTCCTGTGCCTCTCCTGTAGGTGAGCTTAAAAAAAAAAAATCGTAAATTCAATAGCTTGTTCATCAAAGAACACTTCTCTTCAGGTATTATCTGTGTTCTCCCCTCCCCCAGGGAAGTGTGTTTCTGTGTCCTGTAGTTTTTGTGGTTGCTGAGTTGTACTTCATAAAATTTCAGGAACAGGGAATGTGTACTTTCATAATTTTCTGTGACATCTGAGTATACCCTCTATGGCTGAAAATGCGGGAGGCATTGAAGTAGTGGATTGTCTTTAACCTAAATCTTCTGTTGTGGGTGCTGTAGTTTTTAACATATCGCAGTTCCTTTGGCTGCTCTTGTGCTCCGTGTCTCCCAAACCATCATTTCTTTTCTCCGACGCTGCCTGCTCTGTCTTTGGTACCTGTGCCATCTGCCCTCGGACCAGTTCTGCAGCCCCAAGTCTCTTGCAGGGGACAAGACCTGTATTTGTTACTATTCACTTAAGCTAAATTCATGCTAAAAATCACCTAAGCAAAAGGAAACACATCAGAAAAGTCTTGATCCTCTTTATATTTTCCTATCGCTAGATCATTCTCAAGCCGCTCGGGTCTTGAGTGATTTTCCTAAAGGAAATAGCATGTCAAAGATATCTTTATAGTTGAAGGGGCATTGTCACTGCATGGAGAATGTCTTAATCTTTGATTTTTTTAATTTATGCTTTGGTTTTAATTTATTAGTCTCCTGTCTCACACTGTTTATTATTGGGACAAATTATTTTTTTAACCACTACCCTCCTCCCATGAAAAAACCCAAATAGAGCTGTAAAGCCCAAGATGCTGCTACAGCTTTAGAAGCAGAACGCTTCAGTGTTCTGAAGGAACCGAGGAGTGGGAGGTGAGATTTTTTCCCCTTTAATTTTATGAGTAGAAAATTTTCTTACCTGCTTTCATTATTAATTAGGTCACACCTGAAAATCCTGCCGAGGGTTTGGGAGTGTTGTTTATGAAACTGTCTCTGCTGGTATGTTCTCCGCAAGCTGTCCATGCTTGCAGTTGAACCCTAATCACTTTATTGCACAGGCAGAGCAATAAAACACTTCAGACTTAGTACTGCTTTTCAAGTAAAATCCTGCTCTGAATTCCTTTTCTCGAAGAGTGTACACATTTTTGTGCTAAGTGTGTTGTCATTGGGCCGTGCCCCAGCGCTGACGATGTTGCTGGTGAGAGCAGGGCTTGTAAAGCTACCTAATCCCGTTTTCAAGCATGGATACATTTGCATGGATGTCAGTGTTATGTAGTTTACAAAGTTTCACAGCTCCAGGTTGGTGTTATAACTGGTTACAAATCAAAATTCTTCTACTATTGCTATTTAATCTGTTAATACTGAACAGTTACAAACCCCAAATCTTGTGGATTATGAGAAACAGCTGTACTTGTGCTAAGGCAATGTTAGAAGGCGTAGTGTAGTTCTACTAGATCTCTGCTTGACAAATGTTTCTGGAGCAATGCTGCTGTCATGGGTTTATTGCACGTTTGCTCTTCAGACAGAAGTGTCTTCTAGAGAAAACTTTAATATATTTGGCTACAAATGCTGGATGCTTTGTGCATTGGGAGAGGGAGTTGTTCTGTGTGAGAGGAAGGCTGTCTTCTGCTGTATGGGGGTGCAAGAAGGTAATTACTGCTATCATGAATAATAGTTTTCAGTTGTTTTTGGTGGAGAGTATTTGAATGCTATTTCTCTTTTCTCTCCACTCCCCTTCTCTCCCCTTCTGGAATTTGGAGTTAATTCCTTAGGTGATGAGTTCAGGGGATTTGCAATGACAAATAGGTGCATACTCTTTTCTTCTCTAACTACAGAGGTCTATTTTTGTGATATCCTTGTTTTTTAGGAAAGGAGAAAAACATCAGTAACTCTGGTGTTTTCATTCATACTGATTCTGCCGTCTCTTCTGACCTTGTACACTTCTAGTTTTGATAATGCCTGTTTTTCAACTCCCATAGCTTATTTCTCTTTGAAACTGGAGTTTGGTTCTCTTTCAAATCATCATAGAATGCTTTGGGTTGGAAGGGACCTTTACAGGTCTTCCAGTCCACTCTCCCGCAACTTGATCAGGTTGCTCAGAGCCCCATCCAACCTGACCTTGAAGTTCATAGAGTCTCGACCTCTTAAAAGGTGGCAGTAACGTTTACTTTAATCACAGACAGATGTGGTGGACACAACATGAAACAGTGGTCTTTTGGAGACTCATGTGATTCAGAGCCAAGCTGTTAGCAAGTCTTGGGTACTTCTTGGAAAACCACCTGGAGAATATAATCATTAAAACATGGGCTGTGAAAAGGTGGAGGTTGGCGAGGAATCTGATTATGGAAGAGATTTCTTGGTGAAGGGGAGATGTGTTTCAACTGCTTAATTAACAGAAAGCAGATTAATGCAAATATCTGCTTTAGCTGGTTGGTGGAATACATGGTCTGTTAGCTATCTGATGTTCCTGAAAATGCGATCTCTCTAAAAAGATCAAGAAAATTAGGAATTTTACAGCCAAGTTCTTATGTGATGAAATCTTAATGTGTTTTTCTTGCCTTGGTGCTTAAAATTCATCATATCTTATTTTCCTTTATTTCCATATGGCAATTGAAGTGTTATTGGATGCCACTGCCTTTCTGTGGTATATCTTCTCTTCTCTCCCCTACACTGTCAGCGTGGTGGTGGAGGCTTTTTTTCTTAGAAACAGTTTGTGACTACGGTGCCAAACAGCAAAGCACTTTTAGGCTTAATCCCACAGAAAATGAATATTTACTGCCATATTGTTTACATTGCATAGCTTTGTGGCTGAGAGTCACAAACGTACGTTAGGTGCATAAAATACTTCAATTGCTGGTGGAAAGAGAGCAGAAGGGGGTTTATCCACTGCAGTAAATACTGCTAAGGCACCACCCCTCGATACCTTCACAGCAAAGTAACCTTTGAGGAGGAAGTTCAACGTTCATGGCTTTCTTTGGAATTTCCTAGTTAAAGCTGTAACTGAAAGCAAGTAGTCTGGCTAGGAAAAAAAAAATAGACAATTTGCTTTGTAACTGGAGGCATAAATCTTTGGTTATGTGGTTAGAGGTAGCTGGAGAACACTTGGAAATGAGGGAAACGTTTGTGGGAAGACTACCTGTTCCTGCAGCCAGAGCAGCTGGAAGTAGGTTTTGTTGGGATGGGAGCTGCTGAGGCTGGACGTTGGAGCCAGGAAGTACTGCTTTATACCCACCTCTAGGTGGGTGCTGTCACAGCAAACTGTTACTTTAGGTAGTTCAGTGAAATAATGTGCCTTCTCTTTTTATCTTTTCTTTCTTCTGTTCAACAATTCTCACAAACTGGATAAAGAAGAATGAGCTGGGCGGTAGCCTTTGCCTCTCTGTCTTTGGGACTTCCTTTGTGATGGTCCTCCCAATGAACTGGGCTGCTGCTGCTTTCAGGCAAAAACTTTGTTATGGAGAAAATGAACAAGTGACTTACTTAGAATTGTGTTGATGCCAGCAGAGGTCCGAGAGAGGGCCGTGTTTCCTAAAATCTTGGTGACTTTAGCAGTAAAAGAATAGGAATGCTTATGTGTGTTGCCAACTCAATGTTTCATTGATTTTTGAAGTTAGATTATTGCTGAACTCTAAAAAATGTCCCTTATACAACTACTGATGTTTTTGTACTTTCTTGGTATTTCTAGTTAAATTGGTATGAGACAATCTGCTTCAATCAGGGTGCAGAGTTGGCCTGAGATTAATTGTAATTAATTTCAATGTTGTTCTTGAGTTCTTCACTGAGAAGGCTTGTTACTAACCGATGAACTACACTGACTTGTCATTCATATGATGAGTACCTTTAGTTGGCAAGAAGGCTGCATGTTGTTGAAACAATGGCTAGATATGACCTTTTGAGAGTCTTTATTTTGTTAAGATGTAACTTCTATTTTTAAGAATTTATATGGAGCTGTAATTAGGTGGTAATTCAGTTCTTAATGCTGAAACCAGGATGTAATTAAAAGCAAACCTCTATATACTCTGAACTGTGAGGGACATGTAAGAAATGGCAAAATAATTTTTTTTTTTTGCTTTTATAGTTCCCTTATTCCATGAGGAAACCATTGCCTATACTTAATGAGTTGAAGTGCCTGGAAGGCAAGTTAATCAGGAAGAATCAACATTTTATAAGTTCTAGATCACAATATTTCTGCAATTTTTTTGCTTTCTGAACTTTGATGTAGTTATCAACTAAGCTGAAATTAAGAAAATTATCATTGCATTTTGCACTTATGAACGGTAGGTATTGCTTTCCAATCTGGTTTGTTGGGCACCTCTATGAAGCTGTTCTCACAGTTGGGAAGGTCTCACTGTTTTCTAGTGATGACAGTAAATGAGTTTTACTGTTTTAATTCTTTACATTGGCAGAGGTCAAAGCTAATACCTGAAACAGTACTTCAGACATCCAGTTCCAATTTTAGATTTTGCTTTCAGAAGGTGTCAGTGTAAGTATGTTTAAAACTGTGAATAAGAATCTCTGTTGCTCAGAATTTGCTTAGTTTTCTAATAGCTTTAACTCTGTCTTCCCTTCCTAACTGGGGTATGTGCAGTGTGTTTTCATTTCACTAAAAAAGAGTCAGTTCTTATAACTGAAGTTGCAGAGTTTCTTTTTAATGTGGCTGGTACATCCATCTTTATTTGGAAATGTATGAGAGAGAAGGTGGTTAAAATCATTTCGGATATTGGCTTTCTGTTTTCTGAAAGGATACCTAACACTGCGGGTAAGTTGACATGGTTGGACTCCATGATCTGTAAGGTCTTTTCCAACCAAAACAGCTCTGTGCATGTGTCACATGCAGTTTTTCTGGAAAAACTGGAAAGGGATAATTCAAGTTGGTGATTTATAAATATTTTTTTAATATGATTGTAGACCTGAAGAATGTTTTGGAGATGGTTTGTGGTTTGTCTCTTTTGGCTGTTTCTAAACTCATTAGTAAATGAGGCTGCAGAGGGAGCTCGGTTACTGCTTACCCACTAGCACAGTCCTGGTGCTGGTTTAGCTTATGTCAGCTGGGATCTAAGGAGGGAGTGTGCCAGCCCAGTGTAGTGTGAGGCTCAGTGCGGGCAGGGGACAGTACCAGGAGGCAGCACAGTCAAGAGAGTACTGGAATTCCTGCAGCTTCAGCACTTCAGTGTGCCATTGGTATGCTGTGAAAATAATGATTTGCACTAGGTTATAGTCAACGAACGAGCCCATAAGCAGCTCTAGGGCTAGAACATCATCACACAGAGCCATGAGGTCCATGGCCAAGCACTCTGTGGAATGCACAGGAAGCCTAAAGGCCACTGACCAGTCCCTGGGCCTATTGTGATCTTCAGTAGAAGTACATGCTTTGAAGAAACAATGCCTACTTCACATTTTAAGGTTATTTCTGAGTATTGAAAGTCTTGATGCAGGAACAGTGCAGTTGGTGTTTGCCGTAATCTTGCAGTCTACCTGTTTTTTAATGTCACGTCATAGTAATGGCTCTGAATAGAAATGGTAGTTTCCTATGTGACATTACTTTTTAAATCATAACAGCATAGATGGATTTGGGTTATCATATGATGTTCTCCAGCACCATGCTCAGAGCAGAGTATTGTCCACCAGACCTCTAGGCTCTTTCAGCAGAGCTGCTGTTTGATCTGATGGTCACTGCTTGTGCAGATGCAGAGGCTCAGGACTTTGCATTTGTCTTTCTTGAATTTCATTAAGTTCCTGTTGGCCCAGCCCTCTGGTCTGTCTAGGTCCTTCTGGGTGGCATCCCAGCTCACATACATGATTTAACTTTACTTCAGCAGCTTCCTTCCTTTGGGTGGCCTACCGACTTGTGATTTGGAGGTTTTTTAGTAAGTGAAGCTGCAATAGTATGTCCTTAGTTTTTCCATAGTCAGAGTTCTCATCTCATCGAGATAATGCTAATCTCTGGTCTTTAAATACTGCCTAAATAACTGCAGTGATCTTCATTCTCTCAGCTGCATGATGAATACTTGGATTTCAGTAGCAACATGTAAGTATCAACCAATTTCATCTGTCTTTAAAAGCTATTTTTAAATATCACAAATCATTTTATCAAGTCTTAACTTGAAAAACTCTTTCCTTCTAGGAATTTTGGGGAAGGTACACACAAACAGGGCAGTGGTTTAATTTTGTTGTTCGGTTACAGTGTTAAGTGTACGAGTCAAAATTAAGCTTTGCGTTAAGTGACTTAATTTTAGAAATTGTTGGTAGTGTTTGTCAGTAGAGGGTACAGATAGTTCTCTCTAGCTCATAGCAATTACATGGTGCAAGAGCTTACTTTAAATATTTCTGTGTTTCATGGTTGAAAAACATTTAGGCTGTGAAAGTTGCAAAAAATGTAAATGGCACAAATGTTTGAATTAGTGTCCTTTTTATAAGAAAATAGTTATCTATTTTACATCATTAGTTTCTGGAGCTACTCTAGTTTTTGGAGCTACTTTACAAGTCCTATAGAGGAGACCACTGGTTAAATATTTTCATTTTAATTCTCTGACTTTTAATTTTGGAAAGGGTCTGTTTTGCAAGTTATCCTTAGGGATAACTGTATTTTGTTAAATTTAACCCAGGTTGTCTTAAATGGCTTTTTGTAGTGTTAAGGTTTGATTACATTTTGTTTGGCTTCAGGCTGTGGCATCTGCTGGGAGGGGGCAGACCCCAACAAATTAAGCCTCATCTCACCTTGCCCATTTAGGATAACGCACATCAGGGTGAGGTGTTAATTAGTTGTATGCACCATACATTTACAATTTTTGAGAAGGTTATTTAAAATCACTGGAACTCTTCTGCCCACTGTCTCCCTTCTAGCCAAAGAGAGGCTTGTTTGCAGCCTCAGTGTTTGTTTGAGAAGTCAGAGAATAGTTTTTGTTGGAAAAGAGCTTTAAGATCATGGATTCAATTGTGGACTGACACATAAACCATGCAGTAGGTTGTAGACTTGTAGACTTCGATAGGTACATTACTAATAAACTGCAAAATCCTTGCTGCTAATAAGAAACAAGTTGAGTGTCTGGCATGTGTCGGACTTTGCTTGGTTGATGGTATCATTAGACAGAATATTCGAGCAGAGAGTCATTTTGAAACAGAGGTTCATAATGAAATCAATTTTTAGAAGCAAGCCAACAAAGTGCATGCTTTTTGATTGGTCCTCCAGTAGTTCAGTTAGCTTCCAAACCCTTCTGCTTGTCCAAAAGGGTTATTTCGGATGCACCTATTGTTAAATATGACAGCCAGTATGTCTTAATGTGGCCATTCAGGACTGCTTGTCCTTCTTTAATGGAAACGGGGATGGGTTTATTCTGTTCCCTGGTGTTCTCCATGTGGTAGAAAGTTCTGTATCCTAAGAAGTGAAGTCTTGCCTTCTCCCGGGCATCTTGGAAGTGTCATGAATTAAAATTTGTATTGTGTAGCACTTCTAGATTATATTCCCAGCTTTAAGCCAGCTTCTCTATTTGACGTATTGTGAAGACAACTTTACAGATTATACATAATGAAAACCACTCCATTGTAGAGTCCTTTCAGTGTTGATGTCTCGTAGTACTGTCAGCTCTGATTTTTGTAGGGTATTTAAGAGAAACTGATTGAAAAACTTGGAGACTGACAGTTCCTCTTCTGGATCCTCTTCCAAATGCCCACTTCATCGTAAAGTTACACTTGGATGTTGGTTCAGCCCTTGTGGCTGTCTGATGTGCTGGGCTGATTTCATTTTGCTAAACCAGCAGAAGTGACTGGAAAGAACAGCAGGTAGCTTTCTGCAAGCAGTATCAACTGAACACAAGAGTTAAGTAATGGCAGAAGCAAGGAAAGAAAGGGCTGACAGTGGGTATGAATGAATTGACCTAGGGGAATGAATTGTCAAGAGGGAAATAACGCACAAAGTTAGTGAATAGGCCTGTTGAAGTTTAAGAAAACAATTTGGAAGACTGTTCACAAATAATAATTTGTGGTAAATGAAATTTAACTGCAAGTTTTCTTAGAAACTTACTCTAAGCTAGTAGGCATGAAACTTTATTCAAACTTCTGGAAAAAATCAGGTCCAAGAAAAGAATGGAAAGCACTCCCAGGTGAGAAGTGGTGGGAGAAGAATGTAGGAGAAGTCCTTAAAATAACAAACCTGATTCGGTGATGCCTTATTGTACCGATGTCAAAAACACTGAACACAGAATCAGTCATCACACTCACAGAAATTAGCTAACCTGCTGATTTTTACGTATCAGCTAAAATGCCAGGTAGTGGTTACATCTGGGATTCCCCTCTCCCCAGTCTGAGAGGACTCGATCTCGTGAGCATCTTCCAGTTTACAGGGGAGCGTGTAAGAAGCAGGATACGGGTCAGGAGCTTGTCGTGTTGGTACCGTTACAAACACAAGTGTCTCTGAGCCAGATGAGCAAGGCAATGGAACCAGGGCTGTCAGGAGTGCAGAGCAGTGACGAGCGGAATTGTCAAAAGCCTTAAACCAGGGAAGTCTTCCAGACAGCAGGACACACTTCCTGCAGGAAGAGGAATGGTTGTTTGAAAGCCAGGATGAGGCTATGGTACTTGCAGTTCAGCTGCTAACCAGGTCTTTGGGGCAGCTGCCTAAACTCATCCGCCTTTTGTTACATCCTAGTGTGAACTAAGGAGCTGTAGGCATTGATCAGACATCGTGTTGCTTTTAACCTTCCTTGAAACTCTGCATGAGGATGACTTTTGGGTTAAAACCCAAGCATGGGCAGCAGAAGTGGGAGCTCCATTAGTCTCCAGTATCAGCATTCTGAAATAGTGACTGAAACATGACTGTAAGTCCAGATTGATTGCAAAAGCATGGAGAAGCCTCACGTTAGGTGTTATATGAAACTTGTCGTCTCCCTTTTTCTTCCCAGCTGTGGTCTTCTCCAGCTCAGCCCAAAAGCAGCCTCCCTTTTAGGAAGGAACGAAGCTAATGCTCCAAGGCCTAGGCTGCTGTTTCCCACCATCCTGTTTCCTTCCAATTAAGTATGATTAAGTTGCTTTCTGCTTAAACAAAGCAGGATTTTTAAATCCTTTCTTCCCTGAGGCAATACTTCTTGTGGAGGGCATCTGACCTACTGCCCCTAGAGAGCAGAGACCTAAAAGGACAATTGTTTTTCTTATCTGTCCATCTTCCTTCTGGTGAGGCTGTTCATGCTTCTCCTGGGAGCATGGTGTACCTTTCTTATTTACTTTTGCCAGCACACCTTTTTATTCAACTCAAAATCTCCACCCACACCCCCTCAGTCTCCAAAAAGTGTTTGCCTGTTTGTTGCTGGAGTAGTTTTCAGGACTTTTAGGAACCGAAGTGTCTTATGGAGAAGTCTTAAGTTCTGGAGGAAGGATGAGGTAATGGCAGTGGAAGCAGAGGGACAGATAAGGCACTGGCAAGACCTCTGACTCTCACACTCCTGACAGCCTGTTCTAAGCAGATTCAGAACATTACATGCAAAAAGCACATTACTCCCTTTTTGTTAGGCGAGTCCTCAGCCAGCTTGGCACATTGGAACAGCTTATTTGTACAAGAAAGGAGGCAGAGCCCCAGTGGGATTGGCGTGGGCTGCTGTAGGATTGCAGCCACAGAGGCCGAGGCAAATGGGAGTGAATGACTGTAAAATTCCCTGGTCAGATGATCTTCAGCCCATTGTGGAATCTAACTGCTCAGAGGCTGACAAGGTAATTGAAGCCTGGGGTCCCTCTTCTGAACAGCTGAGCTTTTACACAGAAAGCTTTTGTGTGGAATTTCCAGTAGCTGCCTTCTGGTGGAGAGTGAGCTCTTCTCTAGTACATGCATTCCTTCAAAAAATAACGGTAATCACAGTGGATGGCCTCGAGCCTGGGAAGGATGGACTTCATGGAGGCATCAAGTCTAGCGATTCAGCTTTGTGGGCAGGATCTTCTCTTCATGCTCTGGGTTCCCTATTGATTTTCTTAGAGCAACTCTCAGCTGTATGTTCAGGCATCCCGTATTCCTCCACTGATGGTTCAGGGATCTTTGGTAATGCCATGAACTCAGGTACCCATCTTGGCATCTCTGCATAATTAATCCTGTAGCCGAATAAACACAGGAGGAGAAACAAAAGCAGTTGGAATGTTATGTCCACCTTAACTGTAGTACCTTACTGTTAGGTATATTCAAGATGAAGGTGGATGTCAGTTTCTTGTTGTGCAATTTCTTTTTCAAGGAGGCTTTGGTTACAAGGAGGGGAGCTCAGAAGAGCCTAGGATTCCCTGTATTGTCTCAAACACCAATCTTCCTGCTTCTGATAGGACAGAGGAAACCACTCCTAAGAGTGCTACACAGAAAAGCTGAGTCATTGTTGCTGTTTGGCCACTGATTTACGAAATGCCTGTTTGTGTTGACTAGCTGTAGGTAATCATTGTCCTGGGGAAAAACCAACAACCAACAATAAGAAACCATTTTTCTTCTGATTTGAAAAGTCTGTTCTCTTGTCTGCCTTGGTGGTACAGCTTTTTATGTGCTCATTTAAATACTCATCCACTGCTGCAGGAGAAACACCTTGGACAGGCAAGATGGGAGGATTCTCCCATGACTGTTTTTTTGCAATTGTGAAGCTTTGGTGGTGTTCTGGGCTACCAGGAGAACTTACTGTAGACTGAGTTCTTCACTGGTGAGGAGAGAACCACCTTCCGCTGAAGCACTTCACCATCAAAGACAGCATCTGGCAGTAGAAGCCCTTGAACTTCTGCTTATGACTTCCCTTTCTGTGTAAGATACCCCGAATACAACTTGGGAAGCTCTCTTGAAGTGGAGGATTTCGGGCTATCTTAAAGAGTATACAGCACTAGAAATAGATGATTGTTCTATTACCCTCATAGCTGAAGAGGCTTTATTTTCCTGTTAAAGAAATGCCTTCCTTTAGATGTTGATTTCTTTTTCAGTAATCATGATCAGAAAGCTACATAGCAACTCTTATATAACTTAATCTAAACTAAATGTGAATGACTTGAAACCTGCTTAGTTGTTTTGTTTTCTTAGAAGTGTCCTAAGAACTCCAAGCATCTGACTGAAGGATTCAACTTTTAAGTATCATTCTCTTTTAAATCAGGTGGGGAATTTGAAATTAATATCCTAGATACAAGTATTAGCAGTAATTTCTCCATGCCATTCCACACCAACCCGTTACCTCTGTCTGATAATCACAGAAACACATTTAGGGATGCTTTTTGGGTACCTCAATAACTTGTCTTTTCTTGCTGCTCAGCCTGTTGGCCAGCTGCTTCACATCAAATCCCGTGAAGTGATTGATGAAGGTACTTTAAACAGAAAAAGTAGATTTACTGATGATGGGTAATTAAACTGTAGAACTTGCTGTTTTGGGACACATGGAAACAAAAAATGGTCTTGCAGATGGACAAAGTCAGGAAGGACTGTTTGTTCAGTGGTGCTTGAACTTGGCCTGGATGGAGCCTCCAGATCAGATAATTCCTGATTGCTGAAGACTCCTGCCAGAAGCCTTTAGTTGAACCTACAGATCATGACACCTGATGCTTTTGAATCTTCCTCCTTTAAAGGATTTTTCTGATGAAAATAGGCAAACCTGAAAACAGGCTTTTTTTTTCACAGTGCTCTTATACTGAGCTGGTACCTTAATACCAAAACACTTTGCAACAGTTCATGGAAGAAAACTACTATTTAAACACACTTGTTTTCTCATCTCCTCCAAGCAGGAGGAAAGTTCTGGCCTCAGTGTTTGCACTGGGTGATTTTTGTATGTATGTCTTAGAAAGGGCAACATTAAAGCACTATTTCTTGCACTGGCGTTTCTCTTTCACTTCCCACTGGATCTAGTATAACTCCTGCTGAAGAGAGAGGCCCTTCCCCTCCCTGGGACAGGTTTCCACACCCTGCCCTGTGCTGGACCCTGCAATTGGGTGACAGAGAGAGGGAGTTGAATCAGCACTTATAATCTTGTGCAAAGTTCATTGTGCTTCCATTTGCCATATGTTTTTGAAAAGTTAAATTGTAGCTGACGTGGTAGTTGTGATTCTGCAGTTGTTTCTTTTGTGCAGTCCTGGGAGTGTTCTTTAGGGCATGAAGAGGAGCAGAGCGTACAAGGTGAAGTCTGTGGTGTAGGTTCATAGGAGTGGTTAATCAGCCTCTTGGCGTTTGTGTTATCGTTCCTAGGCAGGGTTAATATCGGAATGTTCTTCGAACTCCACATGCTTGAAGGATACAGTGGCAGCATATTCAATATAATTTGCTGCTTGCTTTAAACATGCTTATTCTGAGTGACTTTAGTCATAGTGGCCATAAAGACATTGCAAATAGCACAGGCTAATCAAAATAAGTGTCCTGGGTTCTTTGCCAGTCACTTTCATGCATTGAATTCTGTCTGCGGCTACTTTGTCATCGGTGTTGCTTGAACAAAATAGATAAAAACTAGTTTATGTATAACAATAGCAATCTTTCCCTGGACCTAAGAATCATGTGTTTTAGAACTTTGGGCTAAAATTTCTGGTTTTCTCATTACTTCACCTGGATCACTGGCAGTCTGACAAGATTCTTCACCCTTTGTACTGTGTGAAGCTGTTGAGGTGGATGTTCTAGGAGTTCTGTTGCCAGCTTTGTCAAAGCCTCAGTTGACACAAAGTAGTCTAGGGTAGTCTTATTTTCCAAAATACTATGAAACCCGAAACTCAGGATAATTACTTAGTATTAGCCAGTGTACAGACCATGAAGAGACTTCTTTGCATCTTAACTTGCCTGCCTCCATGTGCTGTGGATGGGAAGTTAGTTCTAAGGTATCCTGGGAAAAACTGGCATTATTGCAGGCAACCACATCATTTCTCCTGTGGCTAAAGATGTAGATTGGGAAGTTCTGGTGAAGTTGTGCTTATTAGAGAGTGACATTAATAGACAGTTATAACAAACTTCTTTTTTGTAATCTTCTGTGCACAGAACTGAAAAACTGTTGTTTTCCTCTCCTGCTGAAAGTGTCTGATATTCTGGTAACTTCTCTGATATTCTGGTAACTTCTCAGATGTTGTTGGAGGCATCTCAGCAGATAACCTGTTTGGCAAGTGCTCGCACTAATAAGCTAGTGGAGTCCACCTACAGTTGTCTTTGCCTTCTTATCGCTGATGGGCAGGAGAGGTTGGACTGTCGCCTCTGAGCAGGGGAAGTGCATATGTGTTAGGAACCCTGCCTGAGACATCTGTTAATATGGAACTTAGAGTTCAAATCACCAAATTAAAGACTTATTTTTGTCAAAGTGTGAAGAGACTTTTTAATGGAGTAACAATGTTCATGTGGTTTTCACTGTGTTCTTGAATAAGAATAAGGTCAAAATCTTATCTTAAAGTAGCTTCAGGATTTAAGGTCAATATGTTGTTTCCTTAATTGTTATCTAAATTTAGAAGACAGGTTAGCTTCTAGTAGCAAGTGGGGTACTTTCACCTGAAAGCTTTTGTTTGTGGTGTTTTCTTCTATCACATACATCCTGGATTTATCTGTCAGCTTCTGGATTTCTTTTTTACATTCACAGTATCATGGTCTTCTTAAAGCCACAGTGTAATTTCTTCTAGGTTATGTGATTAATTCCGTACTCCACAAAGAAAGCAGGATAGTAATTCTTACCTGTCAGGGAGGCAGGCTCTGCTAGGTGAATTTGCAATACAGAATGTGCATCTGTGAGATTCTGTCAGTGAACTGTAGTTCTTGTCATGTTCCTTAGGTGGAAGGGGCGTGTAGTTCATATTAGATAAAGTTTCCACACAGCAAAGCTTGGCTTTGAAGGAAACGGCATTTCCCATAGCAAAGAGGTCCCATAGAACTTGGGGAAGAAGTCAGGCTGACAGCCTTGAACGTGGTATGGCCAAGGGAGCAGGTATCCATAAGTGACATAGGCTGACTGGTTGGTAGTGGTGATAGCAGTTCTACCCAGCAGGCAGCCCATCAAATATACTCTGGTCACTAAATACGCTACATAAATAGATCACTATGCAGTTGCACTTTAAAAGTGAGCTTTTCCTTCTTTTCAGAACCTTTCTAAGGTTAAAATGTTCATCGGATTTGTGGGGTTACATAAAATCATGAAGTGGTTTGTGTTGGAAGGGACCTCAAAGCCCATCCAATTCCAGCCTCTGCCATCGGCAGGGACACCTGCCACTCGATCGGGTTGCTCCAAGCCTTATCCAACCTGGTCTTGAACCCCTCCAGGGATGGGGCAGCCACCACTGCTCTGGGCACCCTGGGCCAGGGCTTTCCCACCCTGTTTGTAAAGAATTTTTTCCTAATGTCTAATCCTAATCTTCCCCCTTCCAATTTAAAACCATTCCGCCTTGTCCTGTTGCTATGTATGTATTAATGGCATGGCCGTGTGCCCATTCCGACGTGAAAAACGTGGGATAAGAAGTGACGTTTCAGTAGCTGCAATACAAGTGAAACAATATTTTATTTGCTGCATACAAACCAAAAGTAATCTGTCTAGTGTCAGTTATTCTATAAAATTTACTTAGTTAAAATTGAGCGCACTGAAAACTTCTGCTGCCAAAACCCATCCCGTGGTTTTGAGTCAACCTTTAAGAAAGCCTCTGCAGGATCTTTCAGTGCTTTAAAATTTGTTGCTCTACATAAACACTTACTTTCTTTTTCACTTCTGGTATTGTGGATTACATCAGATAAGCAAATTGAACAATTGGCTGGGAAATAGCTTGCCTTGGTGTGGCACTGCAAGGTGGCCCAGTTAAATAACAAAATAACACCATGTTTTATTTTACTGAACATTCATTGCGTATGCCAGTCTAATCTGCTTTTGCTTGGCTCTTTCTGTCACCAGGTTGCTGCCCTGGCAGCTTTGCAGAAAACTCTCTTGCTGACTCCATCCTCCTCTTCCTGAGGAGGCAATGAACTTAAACCAGAGTTTATCAGGGTATTTATTTCTCAGAGCACTGTGCTTTCCACAGGTGTAGGAGTCTCAAAAGACGTGCAGAATATCTCTTTGTTTAAGATGCATTTTTTAGGAGGTTAAAGTTAGCATTAAAAAAAAAAACAAATCTGTTGTTGTTGGACTAAAGATAGGTCATTCCTTAAATAGATCATTGGCAAATGAACTACAGCACTACAGAAATTCTGCGGAGCTTAGGATGCTGCTGCATGTATGAGAAGAATAAAACACAGGTGCTTCCCAGATACCCTGCAATTAAGTGTTGACCGTTTTAGTGCAAGATAATAGGAGCAGTGGTTGAAATCACTTGGTCTGTTGAGCCTCGAGGAGACTGAGGGGACATCTCATGGTCTGCAGCTTCCTCACTAGCGGAAGAGGAGGCACAGGCGTGCTGAGCTCTTCTTGCTAGTGATCAACGACAGGACCGGAGGGAATGACAGGAAGATGGGCCAGGGGAAGGTTAGGTTGGACATTAAGAAAAGGTCTTTGCCCGCAGGGTTGTGGAGCACTGGAGCAGCTCCCAGGGGAGCAGTCACGGCCTCAATCCTGACAGCGTTCCAGAAGCATTTGGCCAGTGCCCTCAGACAAGACAGTGTGAGTGTTAGGATTGTCCCATGCAGGGATAGGGGTTGAACTCGATGAACCTTAGGGGTCTACTCTAACTGAGGTCATTCTCTGATTCTATAATATTACGATGGCGTTGGGGAGGTTGTTGCTGTAAAGTGTCTATTTTGAAGCTTGCACTCGAAAAGTGAAGCTGAAAAATTGGGAAAGATTCAGAAAAAAGACCTTCAAGAGTATTATTTTTGTCTACAAATCATGTTGTTGAGGTGCTAAGAAGTCTCAGTCACTTGGTTGACAGAACAGCACAGTGACTGCTGTTACCTACAGTGAGAAGGGATTTGTGACCTTAAAGATGTCAGAAAGTATAAATTTTAAAAATTGGGATTTTCACTGAATCTGGATTAAAGATGAGGTTACAAACAGTGCCCATTTTTTTAACTGAGAAATCGAACACTGAGATCTTGAAAAAGAATCCTAAATTTTGCATTGGCCACTACATTTCATTGTGTTCCCTCTGGAACGTGGGGATGTTTAAAAAGTTGAGCTTGATGCAGAAGTTACCGATTGCAGTTCTTTGTTTCAGTGGGTTTGAAATGCTGTAACTGTTCACAGCTATTGCCCCAGGTTTAGTAGATGATGGATTTTTGTGGGTTTGTCTCTCGCAGGTGTTTACTGGAGGGTAGATGATATGAAAATCTTGGCAGAAGGGAAGTCTTTCATGCAAGACACTTTTAATAAAAGCAATTAAATGATTGCTAGTGAGTACACAAAATCATAAGTGAGAATGGACCACAATGTAAGCAGAATAAGCAAATGTACACATGGAATAGATTAATTTTGTATTAAGGATTTGTATTCAGTGATATCACGTAAATATTCTATATGTATATATGTGCCACTTCTCTGATTTTTAATTCCCTTTAAAAATGTAGGCACAATATAATTTTTTAATAGAAAAAATAACCCACAGGGAAGCTGATAATTCATATTCTCGAGTTTTTTTCCAAAGCTCATTTAAGAAATCTGTATAGAAAAGTATCATAGACTTTATTTATTGCTGCATGCTGAATTATAGCCTTCAATGCAGAAGAACAAATCAGAACTTTAATCTAATCTTTAGTGCAGATGAGAAGAGAATTTCAGTTGGAAGGGAACTACGATGATCACATAGTCCAACTGGATGGTCCCATATTTGTAGAATTGCCATCTATACCAGCAACTGAAAAATAATCTTGTTGCTGTTGAGTGGGTTTTCTTACCAGGACTAACTTCTGTCCCCAAACGCTGTATCCAGGGATCTATGCAAGTGTGTTTATAATTACCTTAGCATATTTCAAAGTCAATATAATAGCTTGATAATCAGTGATAAATATCTAATTTAAAGATAATTAAAAATGCTTGTCATCTATCAGCATATGATTTTTAAGTAAAAGTTGCTTCTGCTTGCTTAGGAGGTGATAAGATTGGGGACTAAATGTGATTAATGGTCCTTGCAGATGTTGCTTTATATGCTTAGGCTTTCAGAAGTAAAGCAGTCTAGACTGTCTGTCTGCATTCTCTTGCAGCTTTGATCTTGATTAAAACTGGTTGTATTACATTTATCATCTTCCTTTCTTGAGTGCCAGAAAGGATCTTAACTGGATTTTTGTATGTATATATGTTTATATAGAGAGATACTGGGCGCCTTCTTTGAGTATGGTAAAAATTACACATTGGGATGTGTTCAGCAAGTAAAAAAAAAAAAAAATCAGTATTTTGTGTCTTGAAAGCCTTAAAACTATCATTTGGTGTGTCTTTCGGATACAGCTGGTGTTATTCAAAATGTTAGTTAAATCCATAGAGAGTGAATCAGGTTAACATTTCAGTGTTTCCCTCCTGTTTGATATACATCTAAAGGTAGGTGGTGGCTCCTTTGATCTTCCTACTGCAGTCATCTGTGTTTCTGTCAGCTCTGATATTGGTGATCTGTTAATACCTGTTAATACCTCACAGCTTTGATGCAGTATCAAATCTTTCACTGCAGTGGGAGGTGATCAGTTCCTCTCCTGGGCACACCAGGTACAGCTGGAATGGGTTTGCAAGGTTTGGAATAATCAGCTTTTTCTGTCTATTTTCTTATTTGCCCATTGCAGATTGTATAGGACTCATTTGAGAACTTGCTCTGTTTTATGGGGGAGTTGTAAGTGAAGGGCATCCTTTCAATACCAGTGAACCATTTCATGGTCAGTCAGCAAAACGTTTTGGGGAATTGAGTCAAATATTGAAATAGTTGGAGTTTCTTTTCTATTGTAACTTTTGTTGTTGCCGCCCCTGAGTGCTTTGTGTAAGTCTGTTGGTTAGAGTTTATGAAATGTTTGTATCTCTGGACTACAGTGATGTCTGAATCCAAGTTTGGGAACATGGCTTCATGTACTCATCAAGTATAGAAAACGGATGGAGAAGTAACTAGATAATAAGTTAAATAATTCTTAACTGTCATAAAACACTTGCTGCCTCCCATGATGGATTTACAAGTTGTATGTTGCACAGTCCTTTGCCCTTAGTGTTTTTCTAATCCTTAACCATACAGTGCTAATGCTGTTCTGCTTTTGTTGTGTCCTAAAAATGAATTTTGTGTGTGTGCTTGATTATTAGGTTTTTTAATTCTGTAACTAAATATTTTTATATCAGAGCATGGGTGTTGCTGTGGGAATCTGTACTCTTGCCTAAATGTTGACATAGCGATCTGTGGAAAATTAACATAAAATATATTACAATTATTTAATTTAGTATATTTATATAAATAAATAAAAATTATTTACTACAAGTCTCAGCACATCTGTTTGCCCTGTTCTAAAAGCAGTACCAAATACATAATTGATATACTTTGCTGAACCAGAATTGCTGTTCGAAATGTAGATAGTTTTGTAGCCAAGAACTGTGTTGGGATCTCTTATCGGGGTTTCCTGAGAGTAATTTTTAATAAAATTCTGTTAAATTATCTTAATACTTTGAATTAGCATATTGAAAAATAATACTAAAAATGTTATACAACATTTTGTAACAAAATGGATTTTTCAGGCTTTCTTGCAAAGTTAAATAAAGCAAAACTGGCTTAATTGAACACTCGAAGGCAATTTCTTCATTGATTTGCATGCTATGAGTCTCTTCAAATAGTTCAGGATTATTGTACTGTGTCAGATCAGAGTATGTAGTACCAAAATTCAGCAGCATCAGGAGTTGGCAAATGCGACTTGCTAAAGACAAAATCCGGTAGCAGTTAAGTTTTTTGTGTGGTTTGGAATACTTTTCATAATATACAGTGAGGCAGGGTTCTCTTGACTTCACTTTTATTATGCACATGTGCATGGCTCTGAAATGAGAATTTAGTTTAATATGTGAATTAAATGTTGATATGTTTAAAGCCTTTAAACCATGCCTTCAGTATAATACTTAGAGATGATTCAGCAATAATCTTGAGTTTCTAAAAGGTATTTTTTACTTTTTTTTATTTCAAGTGAGACATTGCAGATTGACATCATATTTTGGTTGTTCATACATGACCACAAATAAACTTTAGGGTTTTTTTTCCCCCATTAGCTGATTTTTTTCTAAATTACTTGATGTTGGTAGATTTTATATGTGCCTATTATCTTCCAAATATTGTTATTTCTGCATCTTGAGGAGTAGGGAGATGATTTACAAATTGCTAGAACTGAATTGGTATTCACCCTAGTAAGGGAGAAGGGGTGCGTTTCTGTACTGTTCTGAATTTTTCATTGTGCAGTTTGTTACAGCAATGCAGAAGCATTTTTCTGGTCAAGAATGATAGAAGTTTTCCTCCACTTTGGAATTTTGTCTACCACTTTGTTGGGGCCAGGCTTTAGAAGCATGTGCATAGTTATCTTTATGCACACGAGCAACTGTTGTGGGGTTTGTTTGGAGTTGGCCCTTGTATAACTGAGCTCTGATATATCAAATACCTGCTTGCGTTGCTTCAGAAACTTCAGATGGCCCTAGAAAAGGCTTTTAAGAAAAGCACAGACTGTTTGTAAGAGCTTGTAGGCAGGGAAGAGAGAGAAAAGCCACTGTTTTGGATTCTTTGGATATTGATTTGATTCTCATGCTAGATCTGCACTGACTTATTTCAGGCAGCTGTTGCAGCAGTGGCTGTATTTGACTGTTCTAGTGACAATAAATGTGCTGGTTGTCCAGTAGGTAGCATATTCTTAAAGCCACTACTGTGGAGTCATGCTCTGGATGGAAGGCTTATAACCGAATGTACTTCTAAAATGCTCCCTTTTGTTATGTTTAAAGCTCTGCAATAAATGCAAAATTAGTTTGGTTGTAGTTTGCAGTATCCTGGCTTTATTAATCTCCTTTCAGTTTTGAAATACTGCTTTTGGATTTGCTCTTTTAGCTGGTGATCTTGCTTTTCTGGATACAATTAATAATAACCAAATAATGACCAGTGGATAGAAAGGTGTGTTTTGTGAGAAATCCATAGAGATTAAAGGAAAATGAAGCTCAAGAGTAGTCTAGTAGTGATGGGAGTTGCTTTGTTGTCCACCACTAGACCATGTTCCCATCTGCTTACCTTTTAAACCCCTCCCTCAGCCACCTTCCTTTCAATGCTTGACAACCCTTTGAGTAAAGAAATATCTTAATATCCAACCTAAATCTCTCCTGGTGCACTTTCAGGCCGTTTCCCCTTGTCTTGTCACTGGCTACCAGGGAAAAGAGACCAACCCTCACCTTGCCACAACCTCCTTTCAGGTAGTTGAAGAGAGCCATAAGGTCTTCCCTTAGTTTCTTTTTCTCCAGGCTAAACAACCCTAGATCCTTCAGCTGCTCCTCCCGAGACTTGTGTTGATGGGGGCTTAAAAGTTATAAGAGTATTTAAGTTGTGAATATGATGAAAACATTTACTTAATGAAGACTCCAGAAGATAATATGACTCTGGACTTCCCTGATCATCTCTAGAAAATAAGCCCAGAACTAGGTACTTCAGATAAAATATTTTGTGTACTGTCCTGTTCCACCCTTCAGTCAGCACCCAGACCATCAGAGTTGAAGTTGGATATTGGAGTTGAGCCGCTGTTGAGGTGAGCATCTGGAACTGCCTGTGGTGGTTTTGGAGCTTGAGATGGAGAGAGTTGACTTAGAAGCCTGAAAGTGAGGAGGCTGTGCTTGCCATAATCAGCAGTGTTCTTGTCCATAAAAATAAAGGTTGTTTCAAGCTATGTGAATGGGATTTTTAACATGATATTCAGATTACAGCCTCATGGGGCAAGTAGAAAATCCATTTCAAGTGGCAGCTAGTTCAGCTAGAGGTAGAGAGGTAGTTTTGCTGGATTTTTTAATATAATAAATACTGATTTCAGAACATAGGAATGCTAATCTGAAAATTCCTTCAATGTAGAAAAGATTTGGAAGTTTATATAAATAGGACTGGATGGTTAAACAGACACAGTGAAGTTTGAGGTTATGCAGAGTTTTTTTGCTTCAGGAAGAGGGTTCAGCAGTCAAAAACATATTAGAATTTTTATGATGATGGGTATTTACTTAGATGTGTAATACTGCAGCCTGACATTTATTTAGGTTCAGTGGCTGAAGGAAGGAATTACTTCCACTCGTTTGTGCCAGTTCAGCTGTTTGGGAGGCTGTAGAGCAGAGCCTGCCTTTTTGATGATTGCACTACAACTTACAAATGTATTTCAAACTTTGGTCTTGCATTCTAACAGTTGCCACGAGCCACTAATGCGATTTGGCTGTGATGCATCCGATCCTGAAATGCCTCTGAAGGAGTATTTCCTACTGAACTAAACCAGTACTGATACCAGACAAGTCTTTGGAAAAGTCTGAAGTACTGAAGGTAGTTCTGTCCAACCTGTGTGCGAGAAAGATGAGCTTGCAAAGGCTCATTGTTGTGATGAGGAGACGATATGTAAAGGAGAATGAAAATGAAAATATGAAAAGATTGTTGACTTGGTGGAACCAAGACTGGAGCTAAACCGGATGATTCTCTGTATGGGGGAGTTAAAATAAGGGAAGGCTCAAGAAAGGTTTTCGGCTCAGTTGAATGGGTGAACCATGAAAGGCTTGAATTTTTCTGTCCTGTATGCTGCCTTTTCCCCACCATGTTGTTGTTTGCCTGCTTGTCCAAGGTAATCTCTGTTTACAAAAATCTGGAACCTGTCTTTCCTAGTGTTTAGGTGCCATCTGGACGAGGGCAGCTGCAGCCTGAGCCGCTAGTCACTGCTGGCTGAGCCGCGCCCGACACAGCGCTTAGCAGCTCATCAGTTCTCTGGGCCAGTTCCTAGCGAAAGAATGCAGCTGATGCTTGAAAATAAAAGGTGAAAACTGTTTGTGAGTATGTTTAGGCTAGAATCCGTGGCTGTAACCAGAAAAAAACAAACTGTAGGATGGCAAACGCCTTTTGATTTAAATTAGAAGCCTGATCAGCACAGGGAGGATAACAGTGCAGTGTTTTTGTTTGCAGTAGTAGGATGCAACACCCACAGAGAGACTTGTTTGAGATCTGAGTTTAAGACAGAATTGCACCCGATCCTGTTGTCTTTAAATAGTTATGTAAGGTCCTGAAAGACAGAAAAGGAAGTGGGACTAGGATGCATCACATGGAGGAAGCATTAAACATGAAGCTGGATACCTGCTTCATAGATGAATTGACTGTGTTTTTATTTGACTTCGTGTGTGGTTCCGTTTTGTTTGCAGTCAGACTGTTAAATATGCATTGATCTTGACTGATTTGGAAGGCGAAAGTTATAATATTTTTTTGTAATTAGCCTGACTTAACTCTTCTGTGCATGTTATTTGAGGAGTCGGAAGGGATTTTCCTTGCAGGGAAGAGGAGACGCTTAATGTTTATTAATAATGTGTAATAGTTGATGGTTTGGAAGTTGTCACAAAGTTTTTAATAGCTCAGAGAAGAACAACTACAAATACCAAGAAAGGATCATTTTGATCAGAAATACCATGGAGGTTCACAGCCTGAGGGCTTGCTCTGATGAAGATGCCAAGTGGACTGAAACCACTGGGCATTGGCAGTAGTGGGAAGATGCAGTCTGTGAGAAGTCCCATGTTTTACAGCCTCTTCAAACTGCCTTCTTCTGCATGGAGAATTTAGATTTTTCAGTGCGGTCTATAGAGAGGGAGGAAGTTCACTTACATCTATAAGCTGTCAAGATAACATTTATTTGAAGGTCTTTGTTTTGTAGTTAGAATTCCCTGTGGCCCCTATTTTGTCTTTGGAAAACCTAATGTGAAAGAAAAGGGTGGGGAGAACAACCAAATGCTGTCTCGTGAGCCGCCCTCTCCATGAGATGGGTGGTCTGTAGGGGCTTTGGATGGATGTGCACACCCTGACAACGGAGGGAACCTGCACTGAAACTCCTCATGTCTGGCATGCTGCAGCACGTGCACTGGCAGCAAAGCACCGCAAGATTCCACTTGCTTTGGGGCTCTCAAATTAGCTGAACAGCTATGACAGGTATCTGAGATCATTGCTGGGAAACTGGCTGTCAGGCCTCAAAATAGAAATTCTGCGTGATAGTCATCCTTCAGAACGATTCATATCTTCCTAATCCAGTTTTGATATCCTTAGGTAGTTTATTTAGGCTGTAGTCTGGGAGTATGGCTGCTAGTGGAGTGCCTTACCTTTTCAGTTTGATAACGGCGTGCAAAGACTCTGTGTGGAAATGATGTTACTTGCGTGTGCAGTGGGACAACATCCCTAGCTACGTCATGAGCAGCTGCCTTACCTGAGCTTCATCTGAAGGCACTTGTAGATGGTGCCACTCAGCTAGTCAGGGTACAAGCAGGACCCCAGTTGTCAAGTATTTAATCTTAAAAACTGATTTGAGTTTTGGTTTTGTATTCAAACCTGCATGCAGTATTGAGAGCCAGTGGTTTTGCAGGGAGTGCTAGGAAGGGAACTGTTAAGGCAAGTATTGTCCCTTTTTGTTCTGTGCTGTGTCCCTTTATCACTTACTTTTAAATCTTGGCTGACTTGGCACAGCTTTTCCTTTGAGATTATTTTCTATAGTGATTTTTTTTTTTTGCTTGTGTTTGGGTTTTTCTGCTGGGAAGAGTAGGGAAGCCCTGACTGGAAACAGTGGGTATTTCTTGCATTACTGCCTGTTTGGCCCTGGTCTGTTTTTTAAACCTCTAAATCTTGTAGAATTTAAACTTTAGTGGCGAGTATTGACATGGTGGATTTTTTTTACCATTTCATAAGACTGTGTTGGGGAGGGGACGTCTGACCAGTAACATCTATAAAACCTACCAGCAGGTATGAGGTGAGTGAAGGCTGTGCTTCAAAAAACCAAACAATTTACAGAATCTCTCAAGCTTTTTTTCACCTACCAAATCATTAGGTGGGAGATAGAACGTCTTTCTGTTTTGTGCTGCTAACACCTTGCAGTGACAGGAATGTTTGGCATGTTTGAACTTGAAAACATCAGCCTGAGTTTTAGTGTGTTCCCTTGAAGTCAAGAAGTGTGAAGAATAGCACTTATCTTAACTTGAAATTTTCAGAGATTCCCAGAGGATGGCAAACTTTGTTTCAGAGGTAGCCAGCCAATGCTGTAGATACCAGTTGTGCCATTACTGGCGCCTTAATTTCTTCCTAAGGAACACAGATACTGCCTGACCCTTTTTCTCTATTTTCTGCCACATGTTTTGCTCTGAAATGGTTTTGGAAAACTTGGACACCAGAGGTTTGGGTTTTTTTCCCACTTCCTTAAATCTGGTCTTAAATAAGATATTCAGAAGTGCAAGGCGGAAAATGGAAACTCTGTACGAAATCCTATGACAATGTTATTAATTTCTCCTAAAACCAGGACAAACTGCTTGGTGGGACTGTGGGGGGGACATGTACATTGCCAGCTTACCCTTTAAAGATGCTTTCCATTAGTTCTGCCACCACTATTTCTGAAACTTCAGGTCTCTGAATACTTTTTAGCTCTTAGTTTCAATTAATGAAGAGTTCATTAGCGTCTCTTAAATATTCTTCTGGAGAAGTCATCTCGGTGACTTCACAGTTTTATAGATGCACAGGTTTCTTCAGCATGGTGATTTACTGAAGCTTGAACTTCAAAAGGTCAAGAGGCTGCTTTTGCAGAGGGACTCACAGGTAGAGAGTTTATTCCGATTTGAATGTCCTGCACATTTGAAAGGCATCTCTTCTACAGATTCCAGTTCTTTCATTTAGCTCTACCTTATTTTGTGCTTGTATGGATATAGTATTTTGTAGTCTGAAGTGATGTTTCTGTTCAAAAAATTGCATCAGTTGCATGAATCTTAGGCCTGCCAAGTCTCTCTTACTAGAATTACAGTTTTGCAGTGCCTTTAAATATTATGTTGAATTTAACAACAAAAATGAAAGAGATGAGATAAAGAATATCAGAGTGTTTTGGCGCATTGCTTGCACCCTGAATAGGACCGGTGGTCTACTCAAGCCACGTATGGAGTTTGAGTATGTGTTAATTCTGTAGCTCACCTCAGAAAGAGCGTTGAGCAGCACTGGCTGTTTGGTCTCAGACAAAAGGTAATGAGTTGCATGTTGAGTTGCATACTCATTTGTTTTTAAGTATTATTTTAGCAAAAGAAACAAACTCCTTTAGAATATCAGGGCAATCTTTAAATGTTTAGAAGTTAACTTTAGCATCTTAAACAATAAGTGTCACAGGGTTCTGCACAGAAGCGCAGCGCTTTGGGGCATTTCTCCCACAATGACACTTTGCAGTGCAGGCCTGGTGGCAGACACTGAAAAGGAGATTGAGAAACTCTGGTCTGACAAGATGTGCATCTTCTGTATAAGGCAGGGTGACAACAGTTCAGGTGATTTCTAACTTCGTTGTCATGTTGATCTTTTTCCCAATTCTTGACATTGCTTAAGTTAATTTCTGTTGTGTTTGCTTTTAATGAATGTACTTTGTCTCAGCTTATATGAAGCACAGTCCTTGTTTGACCCGTGAGTGTGGAGAACAGTGATAGTAGGACTAATACTTGTCTAGAGATCAACAAAACATGTTTTGAGACATGTTGGTTTCTGTAATGGGGACAGAGCAGGTCTTTTCCGTTGTGACTCAGTTTGCTTTATTAGGCTGAAAATAACCTTTATTTTTCCTTTGAGGAACATTCCCCTGGGTGTTATCAGAAAAAGTACAGAATGATAAAAACCTGCTTCCTGCTTGCGAAACATCAAAGCTGGGCCTTTTTTACTGTATGTTAGTAATCTGTTCTTGGATGTATCTGTGGGTTTAGAAAGCATGTGTGAGATCACTGTGGAAAAAAACAGAATAACATAGATGGACAAGTACTTGACAAAGACACCTGTAGAGTAACGGAAACGTTTTTGGGTTGCTGTTTCTGTTATGCTCTGTTTTCTGCCCTGTTGCGTTCCTTCTAGAAGGGCATGTTAACAGTTATCTTCTCCTGAGCAGGCATTTGGTCTGCAAAGTAACTCACTTTCCAGTCCCTGTGGTGCTTCAGGCCATTCTGCTCAACCACCTTCTAACAAGCTACTCTGTTTCTTATATGTTTGTGGATCTCGGTACTCGGAATGAGTTCAGATTGATCTCAAACATAATACAATTGGACTAACCTTGCTGCTGTAAGCAAAGGCAGCTGCCAGACCGAACTTCACCCTTTTCTTCTTTCTTATGCTATGTTTTCTGTCACATGAGTATTCCTGCATATAAATCCTTACCAATACTGTCATTAATGGTTATAATAGAATCCAGTTGAAGTGCAGCATAATGGACTTCTCTGGGTAGGTTGTGCAGCTGTGAAATAGAGATGTGATTACTCTTTCCAGACTCCAGTGTTGCTGTTTTCATCCTGGAAACTTATTAGGTGGAAAAGAAGCCTGTAGTTTTGCCTAGTGCTGGAGGACATGCAGGAATGAGTTTAAAATTTAGTTTTCAGTTCTCTTGTCATTAAGGATGTGTTAAGTGCACTTTGGGAGCGCCTCTCGGACTAATCTATATACCTGGCTTCCAGAAGTCTTGGGGGATTTATGTGCTGATGTTTTGGATCTCAGCTACATCAAACTAATATTTGTAGGCTTTTCACCAGTTTTCATGACTTCAGCTTAAACGTTTCACTTGATCTCACAAACCAGCAAGTAATGACAGATTCATCTTCCATTTGGCTGGAAGCTTCTGTGTCTTCTCATGGTGTCCCCAACCAAGTGTGCCGCAGAAGCAATGCTTGTGGGTCAGAGTGGGATAGAGGATCAGGGGGATGTGTCCGATTTGAAGTCTTCTGGGGAAACGAAGGCTTCCAAATAAAAAAATCTAGATAATGAACTTCTAGGATTTTTTTTTTTCCTCTTATTTTCCTCTCTGGGTGTGGTGTAGTGGTTAATAGAGCATTCATATTTCATCCAGTATCTTCTGCCAGTAATCCCTTTCTAAATTAGGCGTATGTTAGTATAGTCCTCCTTATCAGCTATGCATAGATTTCTTTGTTTGCCCCCCTTTTTTAATTAACAGAAACTGTCTAGGTTTTTTTTCACACATTCACATAGTCTTACTTCTTGAAAAAATGGTAGCCAATCCTTCAAATTCCTGCTAAAGTGAAGTTTTCCAGACTGCACATGTGCACTTTAATAAAATTACCTTCAGTACCGCTAACGATTGCAGTGTATCCTACATTAACAGCAGTTCAGGAGTTCACCGGCAAATGCTGGGTTTCTTTTCTTGCTGCAGCTGTTGTGGGTGAATACAACTATAAGGATGCAGCAGCACACAAACTGCAGTGTGAAAACAGCATCTATTAAATGTGATCTGTCTTAACACACTGAAACTGGACTCTATTATGTACTTGAGTATTCTCAGCTTTTTTCACGTGTCTTCCTCAGAAGCTTTCAGACTTTTAAGTTCAGCCCATAGGATACTCCTGATTTGTCTCATGGCTTCTTTCAGCAGCAGCACTTTGCTTTTTAAGCTTCAGTAATAGATTACCAAGGACCTAATTTCATATGAAAATGGTTTGTCAGCACTCAAAGTGACTGTAGGATTTTCTTTATGGACAACTATGCCTATACTGGGACCCAAATAAATTTGCTTTTTTTATGGATGGCAGCTGCCCTTCTCTGGAGTTTAATTCCTGCAGAGGGGATGGTAGAGCTGGTGATAAGGAGACGCTTCCTTTGTGTGGTGGCCTCAGGGCTGCCTTCTTTGTGTGGTTCCACTTCTCTTGCTTCCATCATGTTCCTGCTTTCCTACTTAGAAAGGGCGCCCAGGATTGTCCTGGTACCTCCAGACCTACTGCAAATGTCTGCTCGGCCACCAGAGAAGGTGGTGTGGGTGGATTCTCCCAAGTCAGTAAACCAACAGTGTGATTGCTGCCCAGTTGGATGGGCTGAACTGTTTCAGAACACTAATGAGTAAGAAAACCTAACTTTAGAGAAGGCAAAGGCATATAAGGAGAGTATTTGTGCAAAGTTAATTTCACTGTGGTTTCAGAATTTCATCAAATTCAGTTTGTCTATGGTCCTTCAAAGCCAGGCTTGGCAGCAGAAGAAAAGGAATGGCACGTATGAGATAAATCCAGGACTTCTGCTTTATTGCACTGACAGAACCAAATTGTTCAATCTGTTGCCTCATCTGTTTCTTGCCATAGCTGGGAGTTGTAAAGGTCAGGCCATCGCAGCACAAAGAATATAGTAGTTAACATGCTGCATCTCGCCGTGTTACCAGCTGGCTACTGCATTCCTCCCATTGAACACCCAGGCTCCTTCCCAAGAAGCGTAAGCAGCATCCCCTGCCTATTTTGGGAATGCGTCAAAGTCAGAAGTTTCCCAAGGTGGCAGTGTGGGATGCCCAGTGCAGTCAGCACTGCGCTTTGAGAGGGCTGCAGCAATTTCCAGTTTGAACTATCCTGATCACCCCGAGGAGTGCAGCTTTATATATTCCCTGGACAATCGGGTCTGTTTACTGAGAACTTCACCTTACCGTCAGCCGTGTGTGTTTGAGGAGGTGGTATGTGGCAGAAGCCTCTCCCAGGGTACCAGTCACCCCGGCTCCCACCTGCCACTGCATACAGTGCCTGGGTGGCAAAGATTTCACCCCACTAAAGAAGTCAGCGTTGCAGCTGCTCTGCTCGTTATACCCTTGCGTAGGAGAAGTAGCAGGGGTCAGGGGTGTAGCTACAAGGTAGCGGCTAGCGTGTCAGAATTGTATGAGTAAAGGGGATAATGGGTGATACAAATAAATATGCATGGAACTGTTGTGAAAGACCTTTTTCTGTTTAAATCTGATCTTCAGTGCAATGTCTGATGTACCCATCTCTTGAAAATATCGAGTGGGTATGCAGGCAGAGTCAAATGTGCGTGGTCATCCTCCTGACCTTTCCTCAGCTTTGAAGCAAGTCCTCTGTCTCTCTAGCTCTTCAGTCTCCCTCTCTGTTTTTCCATGTTTCTGATGCACGTTAAACAATAAAGATTAATGGCACGCTCTTGGCAGTACTTGACAAGACAAAACCAGAAGTGAAAATCAGTTATTCCTATGGTCCGGTGTTTTTGTTAATGGTTTTGCATTCTAAGAACCCTTCGCCTTTGCAGAAACCTGGATCATTTCATCTAAGAACAATGAGGCTAGCTCTGCTTGAAGGTCCCTGTCCATTAATACTTGCTGATTTTTGCTCTAGGTTCTTAATAGGCATCGATGAGTCCATGACATTTGTGATTGAAAAGACAGAATTAAATGAAAAAATCGAGACATTTTTAAGAATTCTGAGGTGACAAAAGATAAACTTCTGGTGATATGAGGATAGGTTCGCTAGTCTGTTGGTCTGTTCTGGTTCACCAGTGTGTTTAATACAGACCACATCAGTGCTTTGGCCACCAAAACCCCCTTGGCTTTTACTGCCTGAAGCATGTGTGTCGGCTCTTGTGGTTGGTTCCACAGCGTGTGTGGGGAGGGGAGGCACAGCCTAGGGCCTTCCGAGAGCAGAATCGCTTGATTCTGGAGTTTCTGACAAAGACCTCATGTCTTTTACGTTGCAGCTGATGGACTGGGTGGGACCAGACAGCAAAAAAACAGTGCTGTACTTGGAGGTGAGGGACTGTTGCCTCACAACTGTTGGTCCCTGTTCCAGTTACTCAATTCGTAAATTGGAACGACAGAAAAGATAGAATTTTGGCATAGTGGGTCTTACATCGCAGTGCTCCATGTGGAGAAGCTACATCACAGAAGAAAACTAGGGGAAGAGATGTCAGTGATTTAAAACCTTATTTATGAGTTGGGTTTAAGTTTCTGAGATGGTCGTACCTGCTTTTTTTTGCATGTGTAAGAAGAAAAGAGACAAAAATGCCTTTTGGTAAATTGTACTAACTAGAATTTCTTGTTTTGTAAATAACTTGTTATACTAACTAAATCTTTCCTGTTCAGTATTTTAAATTTTCTCTGCTGTTGCTGTTCAGGGAAAAGTAATGCCATAACTTGTTCCTTATTTCTTCAAATCTTGATGAGTTATCCAAGTAACTGCTTGACTGAACAGAAGATCTTTGTTCTGTGTTTCAACACATACTTGGAATACTCAAGAACTTTGAATGTTTTCTTTCTTTATTAAGAAAAAGGAGAGGGAAAGATACACTGATGTGTTATATGGTATTTTAATAAGTCCTGGGTTTGACTGTGTCTCCTTCAGAACGCTGTTTAATTGTGATGCGTTTTTCATTCCTCAAAGGTGCCATACTCGGCAGATCAGAAACGCAAGAGTGCATCTACTACAACGCTAACTGGGAAAAGGATAAAACAAATCGCAGTGGTATTGAACCTTGTTATGGTGATAAAGACAAAAGACGACACTGTTTCGCTACGTGGAAGAATATTTCTGGATCAATTGAAATTGTGAAGCAAGGTTGCTGGCTCGATGACATCAATTGTTATGACAGGTAAGTGAGTTTCCTATGAATTTTACATTTATTTGTAGTTCTTAGCTGTGTTAGCTGTCCTTAATTTATACAACTCCTCTCTGCAAACAGTACTGGAGACAAGTGATGGTACAGTAGTCTGTGAATAGTTATCTTGTTTTAAGATGCACATATGCATATACACACATCTTGTCCTTTGCCTACTTGGCAGTATTCAGGGACCTGGCTTCATCCCAGTTCTTTGTTTTATTTGCAGAATAGCGTGTTTTACCTCCTTTTATTTACTTGCCATGTATTTAAAATCATATTCTTTTTAGGCCATTAATAAAAGATTTTCTAACGATTTGTTGTTGCCAAACAATGCAAATACAGTTCTTGAAAGCAGAATACACAATTCTATACTTCGCTTTGCCTAAGTCTGTGGAGCAGGAAAGTCCACATATTGCTTTTGCTCTTTAGTTAAACATGGAAGTATTTTGCTGAGGTAGTTAAACGCTCACCTCGGTGGCAGCTCGAAGAGACATTCTCCAGTTCTAGTCATTTCTTTATAACAGATGGTCTAGCAAGTACCCGTGAGCAGTAACAGCAGGGCTTGGGGGTTGTTCCGATATTGGCTGAGTAAAGGTCATGACTCTTAAGAAAAGTCATTTTAGTTCTTTCAAGTACTGTACTGAGTTTTATTTGACCAGAACCGTTACTGTTTGGAAAGGGAGAGAATAAAGAAGGTAAATGCACAGTAGCTCTTCAGTAATATGTATTTAGAAATGATTTTCAGCGATATCGTAGGAAACTTTCCTTTTGTGTTCCTCAATGTTGACTGAGTAAAAGAAATAATTATTATCTCTTCAACCAAATCAAGTTTCCCCACGTTTTCTCCTTTAATGATGCCTTAAAGCTAAGTGAACAGTAGTTTCTGATTTATCTGTTCCTCAGACTAGTCGCAAAGCATCTGCAAGCTCGCTTGCACAGCATGAGTGAAATTTGGCTGTACTGAAAGGCAAAGGATGATGTTAAAGTAATCTTATTTGTTACTGTTAATATCTAGCAACTGTTAAGTCATTCGGGATGATGTTGTAGAGTTTGGTTTGTTTTAATCCGTTTTTAGTTGTAGCTTTGCAGAAGTGGGGGTATTTGCAATTTCTGAAATAACTTTATTGCTGCTAAATTATAAAAATGGTATTCCCATCCTTGTTTCAATCTGGCAGCAGAGCTAGTTTCGGGAGCATCGTTGTCCCGTTAGTTCCACATGTATCTTTGGACAGTTAAAGCTGGTAGTAAATTCTCTCTTGAGTAAAGAAAAGAAACACGATTAAGAAATAGAATACGGGAAGGACGGTAAGGAAATAGTTGAAAACTGAGTAAAAGTTTGTCTGGCTCAAAGACCTCATTAACTACAAGTTTTCATAAGACTGCGTGTTTGTCTAAAATATCGGTTAAACAATGTCTTATCTCTGGGAGCGAAGAGTGTTTTATTAAACAGGGAGTTGCAGCATGATGAACTCCAAACAACAGCAGATTAAGAATATCAGAGAATAAATATTTGGTGGAAGCTACAGTACAGTGTAATTGTACAGCTGGCTCTATAAAATAACTTAGTTTTTGAAGATGAGCTCAAACTTTTGATAATTTTCAGCTGTATTTAAAATCCACGAGTATTTCTTCAGGGTTTTCGAATTGGCTGTCTCCTGCATCACTCCTGTTTGTCTTTCTTGACTTGAATAGTTTCAACTTATTTGTTTATCGAACTGCTTTCCTGCAGCTAATTCATTGAGATAAGCCCTGTCCCTCAGCATAATGTAGGCAGGGGAATTTTTTTTCCTGAAAATAAAATAAAAATTGTTCTTCCCACATACGTAAACCAGTGCAACCCTAGACTCTGAGCTCATGGTTAAACACTAGATCATTGGTTTGTCCTGTTTAAACCTAGATTGTGAACTGTTCTTCGATATCTTTGCCAGCTTTTGAAATGCATCCTGTTGGTGATTTTCATGAATTTCGAGTCAAAAATAGCAGAAATTCGCTGTTTCAGTTTTAATATTAATGCTATTTCATTGCAATATAAAATAAAGAAATTTTCATTTCTTTTCTCAGCTTTAACTGTCATTTGGGTACTGTCTCTTCCCGGATGATTTAATGATGTTCACTTTCAGTTTTAAACACGAGCATATGTTTTCTCTTGAACAAACAAACCCCCAACTTAACATTAACAATTTTTTTTATTATTATCTCTTATAGGAATGATTGCATAGAGAAGAAAGACAGCCCTGAAGTGTTTTTCTGTTGTTGCGAAGGCAACATGTGCAATGAACGCTTCTTCTATTTTCCAGAAATGGAGGTCACGCAGCGTAAGTTAATCAAACACATTCATGAATTGCTTAGTGGAGTTCAGAAATATTTAATGTTGTGCGTGTGCAGGAGATAAGACTGAAATGTTGTGGTCAGTTTTTCCTGCCAGGCTTACGATTCCCAGATGACAGAGCGCTCTGTGCATTCACATAAAGAGCCTAGAGAATTGCCAGCTCATTTTTTCAGTTTGGAAAGGTCTCCATACAAGAAGTAATTTAAATTGATAAAAGGTGCTTTAGCTCTTTCTCCGAGGGTGAGGAAGAAGGATAATCTGACATAATTGGCTGTTTTAAGATACAGAAGTTACTCTCAAGGTCTTACCTTAACAGTATAGTTAAGCTTTTGCAATTGTCTATAAATGTTGGGGCTAAAAGCTAAATCGTCCTTATATGTAGGTACAAACCTGGGAATGCTCCTCTTGAAACAATGCTCTTGCTATTTCTTTAAACTAATTGGACCTTTGAGTTTCTCTGTAAACTGACACGGTAACCTTTAAAAAGGAGGAAATTCTTTCCTCCCAGGCTACAAAGAAAATCAGATAGCCAGACTTAACAAGTAATTGTTTTAAAAAACAATAACTGAAAGATAATTTGATTTTTCTTGCATATCTTCTTCCAGTCAAGAATCTAATCTTTCTTGGAAGTCTGAATAATGTTAATAACTGAAAACAGCAAATGTCTTTTGTGTACCAAATAGCCAGAGGAAGTTGTTTATAAAATTAAATAACATTTTCTGTGAGGTTAAAACAGCCTTTGTTGACCCAAGAGGTATTCTTGTCATTTCTCAGTGATACAGCTAAGGCAATAATTGACATTCTCTTTTGCTGTCACGGAACCTCTTTAGCCCCAGGGGTCTGTGGCTGCCCCTGCACCGGCTGCTGCTGAAGCAGGGCCCCTCTGGAGCCTCTCTGGAGGCCCCACGGAAGAGTCTTCAGCTGGAGAGCTTTTCCTTGCAGCAAATCAGCAGCGCATGGAAGTGTTGGCAAATGATTTCTGGCCTATTCTACTTATTAATGGCAGCCTACTGTATACATTCCAAAGGCTAAACCTCTGTATTGATTCTTTTTTTCATTCATTACCTGATGGCATTCTGGCGTTCTCTTTAAAATACAAACACCTCTTTAACACTGTAGCTAGACGCAGCTTTGAAGCACGAAGTAGTTATATGTGCTGATGTGTATATTGAGGGATATAAGTTATTTCTGCGCTTTCCGAAATGCTGCCTCTTTAATATGTGTCTGTTGATATTAGAATACCCTATTTAATCACATATCATTAAGCTATTGTGCCGATTGCCCGATTATTTAGATAATCAGGGTTCTGGACACTTCAAGCACTGTGTGGTTTCAGTTTCTTCAAGCTGTGTCCTTTTTTTTTTCCCTCCAGCCACTTCCAATCCTGTTACACCGAAGCCACCTCTGTTCAATACCTTGCTATATTCATTGGTGCCTATAATGGGAATTGCAGTGATTGTGCTCTTTTCATTTTGGATGTACAGACACCACAAGCTCGCGTATCCTCCAGTACTTGTTCCAACCCAAGTAAGTCACTGCATGATGATCTCGGTGTTTTTTTGAAGGTAAAACCATTTTCTGAAGGGGAGAGGAGAGAAAAGGGGTGTGCATCCGTCATGTGGCTGAAGTCTTCTGTTTCTTCCTGGTTTTGAGGTGCTAATGCTTCTGTCTGCGAAAGCAGAAAATTAAGATTTACTTAAATAGCGTTATCTCTTCTAATCAACTGGTCTTTGAATGTATAAGCAAACACTTAACGTTAAATATGTAATTTAATACATCTGTGTGTTTGGGGGGAGACAGACTGAACACAAAGATGCTGTATTGCGGGACAGCTGAGACACGTTTGTGCTTCCATGTAGGTGGAAAGAGGACTTCTCTGAAAGCTGTGTGCAGCCACGCTCGGGGACTTATGGTTGAACTTGATGTAGTGCTTAGCTTAAAGCAAAAATGAAGGAGCCACTAATTCATAATGGCAATTTGCAATGGGTAGAAAACAGTAACTAATAAAAGCTTAGCCGTTTTTATAGAAGTATAGAACGGGGAGACAGGAATCAGTGAAAGGGAAAGTAAAGATGATCTTCAGTTGAAGCATAGTTCCAGGGCTTAGCTCAGCTTGTGGCCTTACTGTGATTCCTGTCATCTATTTCCTCTTCCTTGTTAATGTATTTTTTGTTTTGTCCTAGTGTTTTTTCAGTTTTAGCAGTGTTTGTGTTTTACTTAGAAAATATGAGATTGTGGTCAAATTTGCAATGTAAACTGGCTGCATACACATAGTTCCTGTTGTGGTCAGGCTCCAGCTGATTCCATAGGGGTAATTAATATTAATATTGGAATTCCTCTTCCTTCACTTTTATCTAGAGATTTAATTGAGATTAGAGGGCCTTTATGAAAAGAGCGAAGATGCAAATTCTTCAGACTGAAGTAGGAATGATGAACAAGCCATGGTGTGGAAACGGAGAGAGAAAGGGCTTGCTCAGGGTCCCACCACACATGGGTTTTTACAGTAGGAATTGAATTTTAGCTTCCTACCTGAGAGCAGAGACAGAATACCTTGCCTCTCATACACTGATGCCATTCCTGATTAAATTACTTTAAAGCACTTGCGTTTTTTGGTAGGATTGCATTTAAAAAATAAGATGTGTGTATTTGCTCTGTACTGCCAGCCTCTGTGGGGCTTTCAGCATTCCTGCTTGGAATCTGTGTGTTCCACAAGCCGTACTGCCTATGGTGGATAAATAATATTGTTTTGATTTCAGTTTTGTAGCAATAGATAATAAAAATTTGGGGAGAAGCAGTGAGCATATGTTCTCACCAAATGAAAAGAACATAATTTAGAAGAGGAAAGTATGTTTCCTGTCCTCACAGAAAGCATTGCAGATCCTCAAACGTGATGCAAGCTGTTAGCATAATTATTTCATCCGTCTCAGTTTTTATGGATTTGAGACTTTACATCAACCTAATAGCCTTCACGGTAGGGTCAAATTCATAACTGCTGCTTGTGTGAATCATTTCAGCGTGATTTCCCTTCTAGACTTGAAGTCATGGATCAAGTGCTAGAAAAGCCAGCGAATGGTTAAATTCATGCAAGATATCAAGAGCTTGAATGTTGATATTCTTCCTCCTTTTTATTGCAGTTGTTGTCTTGCATGGTTTGTTTGGTACAGGAGTGGACATGTCATAAATTTTTAATAAATAGGGTAATTACCTGTTTTGTTAATGCTCAGATTGTATCTGCTGGGATAAGTATATGTTGGTGCTTGAGCTCGTTATGGTGTAATAACGTCGTCTTATCTTGTGGTGAATAGGCAATAAGGTTTGATGTGGAAAGTCAGGAAAAGCTCCTTCTGCCTGAAAAACAAAATGAAATTATTATGGAAATAGAATGTATAAATATTCTCCCATATGCAGCCGAGCAGCGTTTCCCACTTTAAATTTGATGAGAGCTGATTTGAACAGGAGGCAGAGGAAGCAGGAAGAGAGGGAAAAGTATGAGTAATTCTATAACCACGAAACAAACATTTAAATATTTATGCAATTAATATATTAAAAATTAATATTATATTTAATAATTAGTGCATGAGTAGAGTTTGTAGGCGAATGGTTTCTCTTGTGAAACTTTGGGTAGCAAATGGTAGAGCGGGTAGATGAGATTTATAGCAGATGCTCATTAAAAACCAGGAATTTCTCTGTGTGAGATAAAGGTTATCTTGTTTTACTCGCGTTATTCCTGGAAGGCAGTGGGTTCAGTACACCATGGCGCTCATTGCTTTTTCGGCAGAAACTGAAGGATAGAATAAGCAAAAGAGAAAAAAATTTTTGGAAGAATTAGAAGGAGGGATAAGTAAATAAAAAATCAGAGGGAGGAAGGGAATATTTCAAAAGAAGTAAGAAGCTTTTGAGCCCCGAGTGAGCTACAAAGCACAAATATCAGAGAAAATGCCAACAATTTCATTTCTCTTTTGAAAGTAAAATGGTGTCATGGTGAATGCATGTATCGGGCAGGCAGATCCTACTCAAACTGAGCTCTGGTCACAGCTGTGTGAGTGAACTGAATTTATATTCTTTTTTTATGTCCAGGCAATTACTATAATTTGCATTAGTAGGATTAGTTTCTACGTTTGGTTTAAGATTGGGAAGTGGTAGGTATGTTTGTTTGCTCCTTGTGTTTCATTCTTGCTTCCTTTCTGGGACTGGAGCAGAGAAGTCATGGGGGTTAATAGAGTAGGTAATGCTCCTTACTGGTACCAGAGTCCAAAGTGGGTACCGGGGCAGCTACGCAGAGCTGTGGCCTCCGAGGTGCTGGTGCAGGGACCTGGCCTTGTTCCTACTGCTCCTTCAGTCCTGGCTGACGTACTTACCGCCGTGTCTCTTGTTTGTGCCGTTGACTGTGCCTCGCTTTGGTGTGTGGGGCGCTAGTTAAAGCTGGCAAATTTAATCCAATCTGTCACTCCTTAAATTCTTAAATGAGTTATTAACAAATGTTAGTTTGCCAAATACATCTGTGAGTATGTAAATGGGTTTGAAATAACCGTTTCATCTTCTTGTTTATATTTGATTTAATCAAGCAGCAAACATTCATGTGTCTGATCAGATTCATGGGAAAAAAGGGTTTATTTTAAATGTTGAGAATCATAGAGTCATTTGGTTGGAAAAGACCTTTGAGATCATCAAGTCCAACAGTCCCTGCCCACCACTAAACCAAATCCGCAAGCACCTCATCTGCCCATCTTTGAAACCCCTCCAGGGATGGGGAATCCACTACCTCCCTGGGCAGCCTCTGCCACTGCCTGAGAAACCTTTTGGTTAAGGCATTTTTCCGTGATGTCTAATCTGAACCTGTCCTGGCACAAGTTGAGGCCATTTCCTCTCCTAACTTGAATCTGTGTATTTTTATATAGAAAGAGTTACTCTCAACTTGTCAGGTCTCGCTCCTGAGCACCAGGTGCGCGGCAAAAGAAACTCTCCTGTCTCTGCGGATGAAACCTTTCACACTCAAATTAGGTGCACTTTAGATTTCCTGACAGCATCCTACTGATATTCCTGGTAGAACTCTGAATGCGGGTGGCAAGGAGTTGATATGCTGTGCTCATTTGGTTTTTACATCTCTTGAGCTTGGGCCAGAGTTGTCAGTCAGTGCTAATTGCGACTGTGGTGTTACCACTCTGTCATCCCAGAGATAGGACCGTAACCTATTTTATAGCATAACTGACAAAAGTCACACTTTGGGGTTTTATCAGTTCACAGAGCTCTGGCTCCCAATGTTTTACATCCCTACTGCGCAAAGAGACATTTAACCTCTTGTACTTCTTGTTGAGTGCCTGAGTTATGAATAACTTAGAGGATCAGAGAGTTGCTTTTTTTGTTTTGTGTTGTTTTTAAAGTAAAGAGTCATATGTTGAGAGGGTTGAAACAAAGCTTTACAGATTCGCATAATGTCTTTTTTTCCTCATAACCTATTTTTGTGCTTTCTGAAATATTTGAAATGTGCTTGGGTCAGAGACACTTTGTGCTTTGAACAACTGAGCAGAAGAAAGTCCTGATTGAAGCCTGTTTGGTGTTACCAGACATGTAAAAACCCGAGATGGACAGAGCGTGTGCCTATTGCAACGCCCCTAAAGTCAACCTTAGTTGCTAGGAATTGCCATTTCTTTCCCTCCTCAGATTATATAGTTGAAAATGTGACTATCTCTTCTGCTTTTAGCATCCTGTATATTGCTTCCTTTAAGCTTTTCCCTCAGTCTTCCCTCTACTGAGCATAGTCTTTTGTGTGTGTTATTTTGGGGGCTTATTTTAACCCATATGGATAAACCTTACTGCTCCTTATATATGGAGAGCAACCTATGTCTTCAAAGGCCTGCGCTATGCAAACCAAGGAGTGAGAATAATTAAAGCCTGTCTGTCAGATGTAAAGGGATTGATTTGATCACTCTTCTGATCTCAAAAGTTGAGCATCGAAACCCACTTATGTTGGTTGATGGCAATTTTGATATGGCTCCCTTCACTACCCTAGCACGATAGTCCTCCTTCAGTGTGTCTCCTCCTGAAGACGCTCAGGGATGAACAGATCTTTGCAGCAGTGTCATGGGTCTGATATTTTAGTTTCATCTGTAAGAAATTGGAACTGAAAAGAGTATTGCATAACAGGAGGAGAATGAAGTTGGAGAGAGGTCTCTAGCAGTGATGTACGCAAGGCACATTCTGAACTCCTGACTGCAGGTCCGACTGCATGTGTAGGAGCGGAACAACAAATTCTGTCTTGGAAACTAGTAGGAAAAGGCCATAAAACAAAGGCAGCATTGCTGTTTGCTGCAAGTTTTGAACTCAGACATCTGTTCAAGGCCAGCAGACCTGTGCTGAGGAGTCTGGTGGGTGCGTGTGTAACTGGAATGGTTTGTCTTCAAGAAAACCATGAAAGTACTTACTCCTGGGAAAATTGTTACGGTTGGTACTGGGAGGTGTTTTCATTTGTTGTTTTTATTCTCTGGATTAACTTTCAGCCCATCAAATATTCTACTTGGTGCACTTAAACTTTCTGGATAACCTTTATCCCTTTGCCACAGTAGGAAAGTTGCAGTTGGACACTGAAGAAGGAAGTAATCAAATCAAGTATTCAGGTTGTTTTTATTTCAGTCTTCCAGCCACATTTTTTTTTTGTTGTTGTAATAGGTATTTTCATAGAAACCTTATAATGCTTGAGAAATGAAGAATAAGAAAGAGGTATTTTTACAAGGGGTTATTCCAAACATAGGAGAATTAGGAGCTACTTGAAAAATGCAGGGAGGAGAAACCAGGTGCCTATACAAAATAGGAGAAGACTGGCGCCTGAGTTATTGTGTGGCTGGTGAGGAAGGGGTTAAGGTTGGGTACGTGTCAGTGGTTAATGATTAACATGTAATGAGTGGCAGTGTTGGTATTGAGATCACTCAGCTATTCCTTTTTTAGATCTGGGCTGCTGGATGTGTGCAGGATTTCATGTTCTCTAGCACTGCATTTTAAGCTCCAGGCTGAATAAGAGTTTCCTTTAGAATCGATTCCAGTCGGGAGCTGGAATGGCAAATGGACGAAGATCCGGTGCCCTTTGGCTGCCATACTGTGAGGCACAGCCGTGATACAGTTGTCTAAAGGGAAAAAAGGGCCCACAAATACAGGGATACTGTGAGAATGAAGGAGGAAAGTTATTACAGATAAGGAGCCCTTAATGTGTGGTACGTAAATAGCTTCTGTCTTGTTTTTAGAATTTATGGCCTCATAGAGGTGGTGTGTTAAAATCTCGAACAGAGGGAAAAAATTTGACCAACAATTGAAACCCAAGTACCCAGTGATGGATGCTTTTTCAGTGGTCAGCCTACAACCCGGCAGCCAGAACTTTAGTTTTCATCCTTGGTACGTTTGAATTATTTTTTAAAGCACTTTACTGATTTCTCAGATTGTGCTGTCCACTTAAATAAACCATAAATGCCACTGTATTTCTGTAAATCTTAAGGACTTAAGAAAAGACAATCCAGACTCGCAATGCCTTATCCTTGCAGAGCCTGAAAGGAGCTTTATAATTAAATTACAATTAAAATTAAAAGTTTTGAGTGCACTTCTGTAGTGAATTTCAAGTTCCCCTGTGCTTTTGCACTGATTTGAGCACAGCCTTGTCTTATGAACTCTGTGCTTTCAATTCTGTACTTCACTCCCGTCTTATCAAAAGGTTGATTTGGTTCTGGGAGCAGGGCTGTACAGAGTGGGTCTGAGGCTGGGGCCGGATGGAGGCAGGACTGTCTTATTCTAGTAAGTGTTGACTTGGCACACACACATTTGACATCTGACAAGACAGTGAAGGCTTTTACAGCACTATATTTAATTTACCTTCAAGACTTTTCTCCCTGTTCATTCATTGTTAGTGGTAATATTCAAAGTGATCTTGGAACAGGCATAGGAAGGTTGACATGCCCTTTTCTGAAGGCTGCAGTCGGGTGCTCCACCTGCAGGAGCTTTTTCGTAATAAAGCTTAATATCACAGAATGGTTCTGGTTGGAAAAGACCTCTAAGATGATAGAGCCCAACTAATTAGCAGCATATCCTCGGATATGTTTCAGATTGATGTCTTTTGGGTAATCTTATGTCACTAAATGAATAAGACTCACATGTTTCACGAGGTATACACAAGTAATTGTTTTTACCTTACATTCTCTGAGGAGATTGAGGGGCTGTGGGTGCATGCACAGATGTCATATGTAAGGCACCAATCAGGAGCAAATCATAGAATCATGGAATGGTTTGGGTTGGAGGGAACCTTAAAAGCCCATCCAGTCACACCCCCCTGCCATGGGCAGGGACGCCTCCTGCTGGATCAGGGGCTCCAAGCCCCATCCAACCTGGCCTGGAACACCTCCAGGGATGGGGCAGCCACCACTGCTCTGGGCACCCTGGGCCAGGGCCTCCCCACCCTCAGCGTGAAGAACTTTTTCCTATAAAGTCTCCATGAAGGAATAAGTGAATGGAGTTGGCACAATGAATTTGTAATACAAGAATTTGCGCTTATTTTTAAAACCAAGGTTTTTGTGACACGTTTAAAGTTCAGAATATGGTTGTGGATAGTCCAGATTTTGAAAAAGACCATGCCGCTTGCGGGGTTTGTCGGTCTGGTTGGTTACAAATATGGCAGTCATTTCCCTAATGCCTGATAAAGCCTTTTAAAGTAATTTTTCAGGCAATATGAATAGGAATTCCATGTGTTTATATGCATTTATGTGTATGTGTTACCTATCAGGGAGGGGATTTCTCCCAATTTTTATTTGTAACACTTTAATTCCTGAAATAAGAAAGCACCTATTGGCTTTTCTGTAATAGCCTGATCATATTTAAGCTGGCAATGCTTGTGTTTCTAATGAAGAGTCTGAGGGGTGGGGTCTGTAGTCTTAAGGGACGGACAAGGATTTCACAGTCAGAAGGACTATGATATGCATAAATATCACTGAAACTTTTCATGTGATCCTAATTTATTATTTTTAGGGGACACTGATCCCCTTAAGAGAGCAGTAAGATGCAGGAGGGCTCCTGCTTCTTAGATTTTCATGCTTGCAGTTTCTCATTACAAGAGCTAAAAGTTCAGATTCATGAATCTTCTTCCCGGTTTCTGAGGAATTTCTATAATTCTCAGGAGCTGGAGAATTTTAATAGCAAATAGGCCTGAAAAAAAAGAACTATTTTTTTTACAGCCCCATTTCTCGAGTAAATATTTCATACAAACATGCTTTTTAATTGTTTTAACAGTTATTGTCTGTTCTTTGATGACGGGGTAGTAGAAATGTGAGCACAGAAAGATATTCCCTATTACTCTGTTCAGTGGTTGTTTCTTGCCAGATTTATGGATGAAGTATTACTTTTATTTGGTCTGGCTCCTGTTTTCTGGCAAAGGAACATGGGGGGCTTGGAGGAGGAACTTCATTTTGTACCTGTGCTTGTGAGCTGTGGAGTTTGTGCTGCACAAGCTGACTTGGTTTTTCCAAGGATACACGGAATAGCTGTCGTTCCCCCAGTTGACAGATTTGAAGGTGATCAGCTGCTCCAAAAAGCTATTTAAAGAGGTGGGGTATTTTGTGGGCACCTTTTATTTTCCTTCTGAATTGCCCCAAAATATGTGCAGGCTGTACAGGTCCTGCAAGAATCTGCCGCAGGCTCCTGGTGTGGGCGTTATCCTTGTCTGTGGTGGGTGAGAGGAGGAGTGGGAGTGATCCTGTTGGGCTCCAATGTTCTTTAGTGCTCTGTCTGCTACAGTATTTATAAACCTGACTCCCACCTAATCTAGCCTTCAAGAAATACTTCAGCTCTTCTCTTATTAATTATTTAGACGGCACTAAGTGTGTGCTAGACAGTTCTGAAATGCAGAGAAAAGCCTCTTGTTGGCCCAAGCTCGGTAGCATCCTGAGAATGTAAAGACAAAGGGGGAAGAAAAGGATGATTGCCGTTCCGTGGCAGCTGACTGCTGCAAGCGTTTGAATTCCATGCCCTTGCAACATCTATCTGATCAAATTATAAAGGACAAAGGAAACGGCTGAGGCGAAAGTACAGGGGAAGGAACCAAGGTGTCTCTGCACTTCTCTGCCTGAGCGGCAATGGGATTGCTCAATAAAAGATGAAAGTAGTAGAAAGAAGCTTCTGTTATTAAAATGTGCTTTGATTTTTCAGTAATAGTGCTCTGGGACTTGAGTTTTTGCAATGGATTTAGTTCAGCAGTGTGTAAACTCATGTGACTTCACTTGAAAGAGTCTTTTAGTTTTGTAATCTCTTTATGTACACTGGATGTAGCGTTTTGAAGTTCACTTGTTCTAACTACACCTCTAGCACGCCAGATCATGATTAAATTTAGTGATATAGACCTAAAATGTGATGACCCGTTGCTTATAAGGTTTAGATGTAACTTAGCCGTTTGGAAGTTGTCCTTTCCCACAGCCAGCTCCTAATTACAGTGAATTTTGAGAAGTGCAACGCTGCCCTCTCCTGTGCAGCTCTGAGCATAACAAGAAATCGGTTTGCCTAACTTGGGTTTGTGTGTCTAATTTACTGCATGTGGTTATAAACTGTTTTGTAGCAACATACCTCTTTATACATCTCCAATGGTCAATTCTGGGTTTAATTATAAGATCAATTCAGATAACGGTTGGTATAATAATCTTTACTTTTGCCCATTTTTCTTTGCTAACCTGTCAATGATGGAGTTTTTATTTCAAATGCTCTGTTATTACCACAAGAAAGTGTTGCTATCCCCATGAATATTTTCATTGTTAATACACAAACAATTTATTCTGTCTCTTTTCTTAAAAGCTGTTTTTTCATCCCATTCTTGGTAAATAATAAATAGTAATTTCTTTTGCCTGTGTTTTTTTTCCCTTCTCTGCAAGCACGCCTTTCATATAATGATTGAGGTAAGATGCATTGATGTTTGTTCATGGTTATGGAACTTTCTGTGGACATGTAAGAAGTTGTTTTGATATGATTTCTTTCAGTATTTTGGACCAAAAATTCATAAGCACGCGTGGTTAAAAAATACACACTAATCTGCCATTCATAGCTTTCTTAATATTTACCATCGCCTCTCAGGCTCCACAGTTAAGTGTCTGCAGGAATTGGTAATGAAATACAGCAGGCATAGTCGGTTTGTGGTTCTTCACCTGCAGACCAGCTCCTTCGTGTCACTCCCACCCTCGTGCTGCATCTTACAAGCAGTGTAAGGGCTCTGCTGGTCCAGTGTTTGCCGGTGGCCCCGGTCTCTGCCGCGGGAGCAGTGCTGCCGGCAGGGACCCGCAGCCACACTTTAGTGGGTTGCCCTGGAAGTAAATGGCCGATCCTGCCCACTTCTGTCCTGTCTTTGAGTACCCGTTGTCTTCTCCCACCTGTGAACCATCTTCATCTGTTTGAGGTGTTTGGTCTTCATGTTGTGACCCTGGTGATATGAAGGGGTTTTGTGTGATTCAGGAGCTTGGGGAAATAGATTACATGAGGAAAAATGTTCTTTCGCTATTAATATCTCTACTTCAACTTCCCTACTGGCCAGAAGTGATTTTTACTTGTATTAAATGACTAATATTTCACGTGAAACTACCAGATGCTGAAAACTATTCAGTCAGAAACATCAGTCGTTGTTGGTAGGCTTTAAAATTAATATCAAAGAAGTCAAATTTTGAGTTGTAATATGAATGCTCGGTTGGTTTAGGTCTCTAATTAATAGCTGGAATACCCTGCAAATTTAATTCAGAAGAAAATAAATGTTGCGATTTCAATATTTTCCTAAATATCTTGCATCTGTAAAGTTATCAGAGTCCCTTTTATTTGTATGACTCTCTTACTTCAAATGGCATCATAACTTGTTCATATTTCTTTGGGGAATGTTTGTAAAGTACAGTGAAATACATAGGAATTTTGGGGGTGAAAAAAGGAAAAATTGCCACCATTTAAAGAAATAATTTAGAATAATTTTAGAGTAGATTAGAGTTTAAGAATTCTGATTCCTTCGATTGTATTTGGATCTCAGCTTTACAGATCATCTGGTTGAAAATGAACAAATCCCAAACTAGGATGAGAGGAGGCAACTAAGACGATAGCAATCGAACTCTTCCGATGAGAACATTTCAAGCATATTCACAATATAAGCAGGAGGGAAAAAGTAACCGGGGGAAAGAATGCACCATTTAATAATGAAAACTTGCATGCCCTCTGGAACTTTAACTTGTTTAGGAAAGAGAAATGAGTCCGTGTGCAACTGTGTTGGGATAATTGTTGTACATGGTGACTCGCCTGATGCAGTTGCCATATGAGAGACGTCACTGGAGAGGAACTCGAGTGCTGATGGGTTGTGTTGGGGCAGGTCTGCAAACAAGCCGTTCAGCTGGTCATATTTTAGTTTCATGTTTAGTTTTCTAGTTCTGTGTTTAAGCTCTTCTCTACTTTTTGCGAAGATTCTTGAAGACTCTGGGAAAACTGTTTCTTGAGACTCTGGGAAAACTGTTTCTTGATGTTTCCATTCTTCAGTGGATGTTTTTCCCTCTGTTCTTTGATGTGACTGATACACAGTACCTGACAGCTGACTTCAACTCCCAGCTATAAAAATCAGAACCTAAAAGCCCCATTTGAGATTTGGAAACCTTACAGTATATGACTTAACTCGATCTCTGTGATTTTGAGATCCCCATACAACATGAACCTACAGCTTTAATGATCAGTGGCTGTGAGCAGTAGGAAGAGTGAAACTAAATTGTCTGAGTATTCCACATTTGTAGGAAGTGGTCAGTTCTAGTACTTCTTGCTGATGTAGCTCCTTCAGCTTCTTGTCTGGGAGTAGATCTTAGTGCACCAGGAGCATTCTCACAGTCTTTCCAAGCTGCCCCAGGATTAGAACAGAGCGCATCTTCCAGAAGGAGGAGGATTTGGGATGAAGTTACAGGGGCTGGTGGTTCTCTGCTTCCCAAAGAGTGAGCCCTGCTTCCTTCCACCTTGCCATACTTTTTGTTGCAGACACTGGACCTTGTTGCAGAATGATTCATTTTGCTAAATTATCATAAAATGAACCTGAATTTTGAAATAAACATAAGCTTTCTGGCAATATAGCTTTGATTTTCTCCGTGACCAAACGAGTACCAGAATCCATCCAAGGGAAGGCATTGGGAAAGCTCAGGAATGCGAAATTGGTACCTGATTTTTGACAGCTGTGGCAAGCTGTTGGACTAATATATCCACATCATATCTTTGCTCACGTTATATCATCAGCCTTGGCACCACAGAGATGATTTTTAAAAGCCATACAAAAATAATTATGCCTGTGGCACATTAAACGTGTTTGCCTAGAAGTAGAAAATGCTGTCAAGGAGTGTTCCTGTACAAAAATAGCACCTGCAGTTTCAGAGGAAATGCCTGGTGATTTTAAAATGTTTTAGGGGGAGAAAAAGAATCGGAGAGCATTGAAAAGGATTCTTTTTTTTTTGTCTTCTGGTGACAGAACCAATTGCACTTTCTGTTTTAAATTGGGCTTGTTTTGGTTTGTGGGTGTGGGTGTGTGGTGCTGCTTACTAAGAATGCCGGAAGTTTTGACTTCATCGAAGTGTGTCACCACGAAAAGGGAAATGTGCAGGGAGCCGCAGGAGGCTGCTGTGCAGGGCAGTGGGAAAAGTTTGGAATGCCTGGATTTTCTAGGAAATACAAACATCAGGCACATGAAAAATGTCACGGCTTGATGTGGAAGTGAGAAGCACCAGTTTTTACTCTGGAGATACTCCCTTCTCATAGGTGCTATAATTTTTCATCCAATCTTTGAGAAGTATTAAAGCGTTGTTTGTTTGATGGTCAAGAAAGAATTCACATAGTGGGCTTCTAAATACCAACACACTTTGGGGTGGAGGGTGTGGAAAGGAAAAGAAGGTGTTTTAGCCACTACAGCATAACGCGAGTTCAGTTTACTTCCCAGATTGTTCTCTGGATTTAGGCAAGTCGCTTCATTCCAAACCTTTTGTGAGTAAATTTGGACATCTTGTTTCTAGCTTTGCTTGTCACTGTTAGTACAAATTGGGGACAGGGATTTCTCTGCTGCCCGAAATATTCCTTTGGCATGGTATGAAAGGCAGCACAGGAGGGAAGATTTAACTCTTGGGCTTCACTTTCTGTATTGTTTGTCCAGTTTAAGCCCGTTGATTTTGATATGACAACTCCAAGGAGCTGTCGCTGTCATGTTTGCAGGAGTATTCTGTCCATTTTGAGGGCAGTATTGTAATGTGTCTCCAAGATGAATGTCAAGTTATGTTTTCTTTTACAGTTCATCTGTGGAATTAGGTTACACTTTCTTTAACCACTAGTGAATCCGTCTCTCTGTGAAACTGCTCGTTTTGAAGGATGTATTTGTTGCTTAATAAGAAATGTGACTTGTTATCTACTGCTGTGCTTAAGCTGCTCAGAATTGATGCTGGTTGCAGAAGCACTCGTCTCCATCCTCACAGCACTTAGAACAGTTGTTCAGAAAATGTCTTTAACGTGCACGAGACTTTAATGTTGCTCGCTGAAGTGCTCAGGGACTTAAGTATCGAGGACTTCCCTTTGGTTCCTGGAAGCAACTACTCCAGTGTTTTCCGTACTTTCTGCTTAGAACAGCTGGGCTGGGAAAAAACAGAGAAGCCAAGTGCATGCTTTGGAGGCTCTTCAACAGTAGAGTTTGGGTTTTTTTTTTCGTTGTATTCTGCAGTGTGGATATCCTTTAAAGGCAACAGCTGCCTTTCACTTGCACGTTTGTGTCTTTCCTATGAGACTTGTGGCCCAGTTTTGTGGCCTCTGTAGACCCACACTACACGTAAAAGCAGCTTTTCATCCTGGTCCCGTTTGTCATCAAGCAGTCTGTCCCACACGATCACCACCAGCATCAGAGTAATTTGGACTGAGGAACAAGTTGTGGTTTAAACTAACTTGGGGAGGGGGGAGAAGGGAAGGTGGAGCTGTCTTGCAATGACAGTATTGGTAATTCTGCTTAGTGACCACTCCACACCAGAAGTTGAATGACTTTCTTGAGACACTTAGGGTTCTTCAGCCTGGAGAAGAGAAGGATCTGGGGAGACCTTAGAGCAGCCTCCAGTACTGAAAGGGGAAAAAAGTACCCCAGGAAAGCCGGGGAGGGGCTCTTGATCAGGTTGTGCAGGGATAGGACGAGGGGAAAGAGTTTCCAGCTGGAAGAGGGGAGATTGAGATGAGATCTTAGGAAGAAATGTTTTGCTGTTCAGGTGGGGAGGCCCCATCCCTGGAGGGGTTCCAGGCCAGGTTGGATGGGGCTTGGAGCCCCTGATCCAGTGGGAGGTGTCCCTGCCCATGGCAGGAGGGGGAACTGAATGAGCTTTGAGGTCCCTTCCAACCCAAAGCATTCCCCAATTCTGTGATTCCTGCAGAAAACAGATATTGAATGGAAGAGATGGTGTTTCTCTGGTTCTGTGCCTAGAGTGGTGTTCTTTGGTACAGAGGCATCTGTAAGTGGGTCTGATGCATTTGCTCATGGTAGGCAAGAAGCTTGCTAGATTCATGCTGATCTTATGTGGTTGATGGGAGAGAACAGCCCAGAAAGAAGCACATCTTTGGCAATGAAGTTGAAAATCTGCTCATGCTCAAGTGATGTGTGTGATACAGGTTATGTACAAGCTGTATAAATACAAGATATTCAATTAGCTGTCACATTTTCTTTCCCTGAAAGGGAAATTAGTTCGAATCTGTGGTGAGACTGGTGGCTGTGTGGAAGCTCTGTCTCGCTTGTAGTTGTACTGCCCAGCCTGCTGCCACATTTGAAGAGGAATTGCTTTGCTGTCCCCTCAGTATAGTACAAATACTGTAAGGCGTGATGAGATAATTTCTTAAATATAATTCTGATTCTGTTTCTGGGGTACAGCAAGAACTCCTACTTCAGTAAGGTGTTGGCGGTCTACATTGGCAAAAGCTGGGAGCAGTAGAAGTGGATCAGTAGGTTGAGGCATCGGTGCAGTGGTTCTTCACCACTGCTCGTGTGACTGTGGAGATGGTGGCGTTTGGTTCCCTGTGCTAAACACCACCACCGTGCATGTGGTTCAGTGGTTTCTGAACTCAAAGATGTTTGTTACGTGCTGGAAGACCTTGTCGTGGACATTCTGCCTGCAGTACTGGTTTGCAACCCTACGTCCCCAGCAAGCAGGGGAGTTCTGGAAGAAGGGCTGAGTTGGTCCCAGCCCAATGGCTCATGCAGACTGAACCAGTGCGTGGTGACTGCAGACGGGGAGGGGATTCACTTCAGCTCCACGCTGCTGGAGTGGTGGTGCAGGCAGCTGCTTACCAGCCGGTAGCTGAGGAAATATGGCACTGGTGCCATGGGAACATACTTCGTGGTTGTGCAAAGTCAATCCTCTGGCCTTGAACTGGAGGGTTGAACAGGCCACACCTACAGCAAACAAACAAAACCCCTTTAATGTATCAAAGGTGCTCATTTTAATTCTGTCACTTAAAATAACAAGTAAAGCTTGATTATCTTTATTCCCGAATTCCTGCTGTGCTTTTACACCTGGTTAGGCAGTTTTCTACTGTACCTGTTGTCTTGCTGTTGCTTGCACATCAATTCTGAGCATGTTTTACAGTCTCATGTCTCTCCTGTGGAGCAAGGTTGCTGTTCTGTTTCTGGTTTGTCTGGGGGAATTTGTTGCCAGGGGGTTGAGTTTATTATACCAAGGCTCTTTCGCCTTGCAAGCCTTGATTTCTAGTGCTGTCATCAACGATGTCATATGTAAGAGCCAAATTAATTCATGTTTCTAACCTGATTTCAGGATCCTGGACCACCACCACCCTCCCCGTTGATGGGTCTGAAGCCATTGCAGTTACTGGAGATCAAGGCCAGGGGAAGGTTTGGTTGTGTGTGGAAAGCCCAGCTGCTGAATGAGTATGTTGCGGTCAAAATATTCCCTATCCAGGTAAGCAGAAATTCTGAGTGTTCAGCGTTGCTTGCAATATGGTGATGTTAAAGCAGCTTTTTTGGTCATAAGAGGCTTTAATTTAGAGGATTTTTAGTGTATACTGAAATATCTGGTATATAGAGTGGAATGGCTTGGGTTGGAAGGGACCTTAAAGCCCATCCAGTCCCACCCTTGCCACGGGCAGGGACACCTCCCACTGGATCAGGGGTTCCAAACCCATCCAACCTGGCCTGGAACCCCTCCCAGGGATGGGGCAGCCCCCACTGCTCTGGGCACCCTGGGCCAGGGCCTCCTCACCCTCGTGGTGAAGAATTCCTTCCTAATGTCTGATCTAAATTTTCCCCCTTCCAATTTAAAGCCATTCCCTTTGTCCTGTCTCTGCCCTCCCTGATCCAGAGCCCCTCCCCAGCTTTCCTGGAGCCCCTTTCAGCACTGGAAGCTGCTCTAAGGTTTCCCCGCAGCCTTCTTTTCTCCAGGCTGAACAACTCCAACTCTCTCAGGCTGTCCTCATAGCAGTGGTGCTCCAGCCTTCAGATCATCTTCACAGCCCTCTTTAGAAATGTCTTGAGCTGAAAAATGTGCAGGTAGAGTTTTATTCAATTAAAGTAAGGATTTTAACACAGCAAATATTTATTATTGAGACAAACTATGTGCAATTTGTATACTTCTGATCATAGAAATAGGTATTTGGCTTGCACAGTTTTAAGCAGCTGTCACATCTCTCCATCAGTTGAGGAGAATCTGTTAACAACTTTGAAATTAAATCTTACTGAGAAGGACTGTCCTGAAACGCAAACCCGTGAGGTGATGGTTCCAACTAAATATGCCTCAGTTAAGTGAAATGATATTTAAATTCCAGCAAGTACCCTCCAAATGCCACGTTTCAGAGCAGATTGTGCTCATAATTTTAAGATCCAGTCTAGTAAGGAGTATAAAGTGCTCATACACAGCAATGGTGGGATAGATTTTACACGAGTTAGAAACACCCACTGCTCCTTGAGGTGAAGAAATGAGCTTCTGGTTTCTGATGATTAACCACATGTTGACGTGCTGAATAAATACTGCAGGTTTTTATCCTTCTAGGAGAAATGTATTGATGCTGGTTTCAGCCATCAGCACGACATAAATTAAGTCAGAGACTTTGTTCATTATTTTTAACTAAGGAAAACCTATTTCTGATCCTTCGTGGGATTAATAAAATATAAAAACTGAGCTATGCTCTGAAGACTAAAGCAATCGTGAAGTTTTGATTCCAACCCTAACCTACAGCTCTGCATTTCCATGGTTTGTAGCTGTGATAGTTGACGTTTTCTCAACAGTTGATGTTTGTTTACAACAAATCTAAGATTTTCAGGCAAATTTTCACTCTACATGAATGTGTAATATATGTTAAGAAAGAGGTTTTCATACTTCTGTATATGTTAGGTCAGTAGTTTGCAGCACAAATGTCATTATTAATGCAAACATTGGTCTTTTTTAAATAGTCAGCCTCATAATTTTACTAGAATGCTTTCTTTCCTTTCAGTGGTAAATCCTGTCTTGCAAAGTTATGAACAGGTTTTGCTGACTTTAGCAGGTCATGTACAAATGGCCACCGAGTTATAGGAGAAAACTCCTGTCAGGGAGAGCGCGCCTCAGTCTCATTATCGCGGTGTTAACTCGGTTTGATGTGTTTGTTTCCAGGACAAACAGTCGTGGCAGAACGAGTATGAGATCTACAGCTTACCTGGAATGAAGCACGACAACATTCTGCAGTTCATTGGGGCAGAGAAGCGGGGCACCAGCATCGACGTCGATCTCTGGTTAATCACTGCCTTTCATGAGAAGGTACGCTTGCTTCTCAGCCAGGTTTCCTTTCTTTTTATGATTATGGTAGAGGAAGAACAGCTATAGAAATCCATCACAAAGATGAACTTCAGAGTTAAATTGAAGTAGTTTTTGCTTATTCTGAGCTGCCTGCTCTTCATTTGATATAAATTTATTTTCACTCAGCCGAGTTGTCATCAGCCTGCACTTAGCTTTCTAAAACAACTTCTCTATTAAAACATTTATTCCTCTTTTTTGCTTTTTTTAGAATGTGTCTTTTTGAATGTCCTCCATCCAAATCTGCCTCAGTTAAACCCTGTGATGCCAAGATTGTGCTCTTTCACTTTTGGTTTGCTTGTGTTAGCTGATCTGTGTCTGCAAGAATGAAATAGGATGTATTGGTTGTATTGTGGTAACCACAATCAGAACCATAAATAACTCTAAGGATATATCCACTCTTTTATTTTGTCCACTTAGGTTGGTTTGTTTTATTGTGTGTAACTGTCACAGATATAAGTGTGAAAAAAGCCCCTTAAAAACTTAAATTTAGCACAGAGATGTCAGCCTGCTCATCCAGGCTAGGTCAATGGTCATCTTTTAGTATTGAACATTATGTTCTTTATTCTGGCACTTTCAATCTGCTTTTACCTCTGCTTTAATAATACAGAAGACTGAAATTGTCCCAACTACTTAAATTTTTTTAATTGATCTTCACAATCCATTTTTTTAATTGATCTTCTTTTATTGATCTACTTTATTTTCGTTATCAAGACGATAATATGGAAGTCGTGTGCCTTCCTGAAAGGTTCTTGCCTTTTTTTGTTTGTTTTTGTCTAAAACCCCTGTAACTGTTGGAAAGGTGGCATCTGAGATGCCTGATGGAAAATACAAACCCATCTCAGCAGGATTCTTGAAGTTCAGTCTACCCTGTAATTTCCTGTGCCTGGAAGATGATAAATCACCCTTGTGAAAAGAGAGTTGTCTTTATGAGGAACGTAGATATCTTAAGTCTAGTTTCCGTTTCTGACACTGATGGTTGAGTCCAGTTCATGGTGAATGTACCACTCAGCGTGGGTTGTTGTGCTGTTTGCTTGTTGTGACGTTTAAACACGACCTTGGCTCTATTTATTGCCTAGAGGTGATGCCGAGGGTAGCTTGTTGTTATTTAAAAAAGCACTTGATTGTGTGTATCCACGTGTAATTACGTGGTCCATCAGAAAACACAAAGGCAGATGGACGTATCGTGTTCTTTGATGGAGGCCAGTTATGGAGTTGTCTTTTGAGTAGACGAGAAGGAAATTTATCTTGTCCTTGGGTTTATTTTTTGCTCTGCAGGGTTCATTAACGGACTTCCTCAAGGCTAACGTGGTTTCTTGGAATGAGCTGTGTCACATCGCTCAGACAATGGCCAGAGGCTTAGCTTACCTTCACGAGGACATCCCAGGGCTGAAGGATGGACACAAACCTGCCATCTCCCACAGGTACGGTGTCTGGAATGTATTCCCGGGTGATTCCTAACGTTTAACTTCAAGCTAACGGATATGAAATGTGGATGGGTAGGAAGTATTTGAGGAATTACACTGTCTTCCTTCCAGAATTATCAAGAGAAATCTGCTTGACACAAAAATCAGGCAGATGGCTCACAGGACTGTGCGGTGGCTATGGTTCACATCATAAATTCTTTTTTATACAGTAATTATTTAAGTACCCTGTGCAGTTGTGAAATAACGCGCGTTGTGGCTGTTGGAAACAACTTGAACACAGTGTGTAACACTGAGGAGTATCAAATGCCTTCAGAGAAACACTTGCTGTAGGTGGCGTTACACCTGTTGGGAGTGTAGTTACCAGGTTCTTAAGGGAAGTAGGTATAGAAATAGGGGCTGAAATGATAGTGGGAACCAGAATAAAAGCTAGAGTAAGAGAAATACAGGGCCACGGAACTTGGAATGTCATGAGCAGAATGGCTTGAGTGGTGGTGGTAAAGCGAGGGAGGGGCAGAGGAACACACAGGACAGATGGGAGTCCCTGGATCGAGTCCATTAGCCTTTGTTTCTGCAGGAAACGATGCATCTCCTGGTTAGGATCAGTCACGATTCATTTTGCAAAGCGTTTTGTTTCCTGTTATTTACACAAACAAAATGTAGTTGCAATTAAAGGGTGCAGTAACTATATTTTTATTCGATTTCTGTATCACACAGGCTTATAAATCTGCATACATTTTAAAACTAAGCACAAAATGGCAGTACCAGTTGTGGTCTTATGTATTTCCATAAGAATAAAGGCATCCAAGTGCACTCTTAGGTTTTATTATGTTGTTGTTTATAATGTGAAAGACAAGAAGATGATAAAGCAGCAGTCCATATAGTGTTGGCTGTTATATGTATTTACTTTTTCCTTAAAACATCATGCAGTATTTCACGTTCTAGATTTCTAATGTTGTTTTCCTTCACTTGACAGAGACATCAAAAGCAAGAACGTGCTGCTGAAGAACAACCTAACAGCCTGCATTGCTGATTTCGGTCTAGCTTTAAAGTTTGAGGCTGGAAAGTCTGCGGGAGATACACACGGACAGGTAAATACCAGTGTAGTCACAAATGATACAACCATTAACTGCATGTGAATGGAAATTTATGGCTAAGGCTTCCTTCAGGCACAGGATATGGTATCCTCAGCCCTCTTTATGGTGACCCCTAAGGAAGACGGCGACGTGTGCTTCCTTCTCGCAGGCTGAAAATGAAACAGGACTTTAGGCAGTCACACATCACAGCCTCCCTCCGTCTCATTACGTGGCTGTCTCCCCCTGTGTTTTCCTTCCTACTGGAGGATTTGGACAAAAAAAAAGAGGGACCTTGCAATATTTGATTTATTGTTCTGAGATGCTGTTCAGAAGCTGAGGTGTGATCCTGGCAGCCAGCGTCTGCCTTTGTAACCGACCAACAGCCGCTCTCCAGAAATGACAGCGGTGCTCAGTGAGCACCTGCCGTACAACAGGGTTTAACAGCGTGTACTTCTAAAATTAGAAGGGGGAAGATTTTGATTAGACATTAGGAAGAATTTCTTCACGCTGAGGGTGGGGAGGCCCTGGCCCAGGGTGCCCAGAGCAGTGGGGGCTGCCCCATCCCTGGAGGGGTTCCAGGCCAGGTTGGATGGGGCTTGGAGCCCCTGAGCCAGTGGGAGGTGTCCCTGCCCATGGCAGGGGGTGGGACTGGATGGGCTTTGAGGTCCCCTCCAACCCAAACCATTCCATGATTCTATGAAAATAACAAACTTGAGCTTAGAGCATTGCGGTTTCTGGAAAAAGAAATTTATTTAATTTTTTAAGCAGAGCTTCCCTGTTCATGGCTGAGCAACAAAATAAACCATGCAGTAACATTACTGAAGCTCAGAAACACCGAGCAAGAGAAACACAGCTGTTACCTCAAAGGTTTACATCATAGAGTCACAGAACCATTAAGGTTGGAAAAGACCTCTAAGCTCATCCAGTCCAACTGTCAGCCCAATACCACTGTGCCTGCTAAACCACGTCCCAAAGCACCTCCTCTGCACCTCTAGGGATGGAGATTCCACCAGTGCCCTTCCAGTGCTTCACCGCTCTTTCACTAAAGAAGTTTTTCCCACTATCCAATCTAACCCTCCCCTGGTGCAACTTGAGGCCATTTGCTCTCTTCCTATCCCTTGTTACTTGGGAGAAGAGCCCAGCACCCACCTCACCACAACGTACATTCTTGGATCTGCAGAGAGTGATGAGGTCTCCCCTCAGCCTCCTCTTCTCCAGACCAGACAGATCCCTGGGTTGGATAGTGGAGCAGATCTTGTTCAGACATCATGGATGCTCTGATTTATCCAGATGACATCATTTCATTTCTGACTCTGGTCAAAAAGAATGGAGATCCCCAAAGCTTTCATTTAATGGCCAATTTTGTGTGATTTCCTCTAACTTTCTCAGTATAAATGGCACTTCACTAGCAGGTTCTCCTGCAGTTTTGTTATTGCTGCTCCTGTCACGGGGAGAAACACCATCATGCTTATGTGAAGCTGTCATCTTTCTTCTGACATGAAAAATTAAGACTAGTGGCCTTCTCTAATCTGGAATAAAGTAAGGAATGGTGGTGACAAATACGTGACATGTTATGTAAATGGTTATTTTAAAATGCACTCAGGTTTTCCCGCTTCGTATGCATCCCGTGTAGGGCCCAGTCTGTATGATTGCAAGGTGGATATAAGAATAGAAGATGCTTCCAAGATTCAGTCCTAAGTGAGGAAAACTATGGCTATTTTGAACCTTTGGCAAAATACAGTACTGGTCTAGAGTGTTGTCACCAGCTACAGTGGTGAGTGTGGTCGTGTTGGTTCCTGTTGTACATGTTTGTGCTTTCCTTTCTCTCAAGGTCGGCACGCGAAGGTACATGGCTCCTGAGGTACTAGAAGGTGCTATCAACTTCCAAAGGGATGCGTTTTTGAGGATAGATATGTACGCCATGGGATTGGTCCTCTGGGAGCTGGCGTCACGCTGTACTGCCTCAGATGGTAAGCGACCATATTCGATCTGTGCAAACACTGACAGGGACTTGGGAGAGGGGGATTTAAAGCAAGAATTGGCAGGTGGGTTACGTGTGGGGTGAAACTGAGTGAGGGTGCAGCCCTGCGGGGAGGGATCGAAATGGCAAAATCCCATAGTCCCTTTAGGATCTGGCATCCCAAGTACATTTTCTGTTAGATGGACACCCCTGCATTTCTTCCCCTGGTCGTGGTAAGGAAGAGAGAATTCCTGTGGGACTGCTCAACCTAACACGTTTGACTTCGGAGTTCAGCCCAGTAGTCTCGCTCCCGCTGAGCCTCGCCGCCCTCACCTGTACCGCCCCACCTGCCCCTCCTGCGCGGCCCTTCCTCCCTCGCTCAGAGCTTGATCTGAGCGCACCTCTGTTACACTCACGGTCACATCACCGATAGCTGTGTCGCCTGCTGCCCAGCACACAGGGCTCGTCCCTCGCGTTCTGTTACGGATGACTTAGTGCTTGGCCTCCATAGAGTCATGGGATTGTTACGGTTGGAGAGGCAAGCTCATCCGGTCCAAACATCAGCCCAACTCAGCCGTATCTTTGAAGCGCCTCCGTGACACGCTGTTGGCCCCTCCCGGGATTGGGCCTCCCCCACTGCCCGGGCAGCCTCTGCCAGGCCTTCACCCCTCTGTCAGAAAGATGGGTTTTTTTCTTATAATCCAGGCTAAACCTCCTTGGGCGCAACTCGAGGCCGTTTCCTCTCCTGCTTTTGTCCTGGGCTGTGCAGAGTGGAGGAGGAAACACCTTCCCTCTGCAGGGAAGCAGCAGGTGCTCTCGCAGGCTCCTCTCCTGCAGTATATATGGGATTGGAAACATCCTCCTGTGGCTGTCGGGTGCCTGAGTGGTCATGGGATACAGGAGAGGCGGCAGATTTGGAAGATGATTGATCTTCTCAAAACTATTGCTCAGTAGAGGAGGTGGGGAGAAGCTGTGTCTGCATCTCCCTCCACCCCTGTGTTCCGAAGCTTTCAGCTGCGAGGGAGCCGGGCCGAGAGCTGTGCCTGGCTGCCACGCGTGGGAGAGCCAAAGCTCTGCAGCTCTCCTGCTGCCGAAGTAAAATCAGTCACTGCTTGCTGCTAGCATGGCATTTTAATGGCAACAGAACGGAAGCTGCTCCATAACATTGATTATGGATTACAATTCCAAGATACCTGTCTGGTTTTTTCTCCTTTTTAAAGCAAAATTTATGTTTTAATGTATTGTTTTCTTGGCAGGCCCAGTAGATGAGTACATGTTGCCATTTGAAGAAGAAATTGGGCAGCATCCCTCCCTCGAAGACATGCAGGAAGTCGTGGTTCATAAAAAGAAGAGACCCGTTTTACGAGAGTGCTGGCAGAAACACGCTGTGAGTAGCGACGCAAACAGGTTCTTCAGAGTTCAATCGGGATTTGAGTTTTAGGTTCTGTCAGTCCTGTGTTGTGTTCGTGAAACTGTCTTCTAGGAAGCATTTGTTTAATAATACTAGTAAGAATTAAATGGACTGTTAACTATTTCTAATCTTAACATATTTTCTCTTGAAAGCGAGGGATTTTTTTCACTTTTTTTTGTGAAAGAAGAGATTCTAGAGAGTTACTCGAGTGCATGCATTTAATCTGTTTAAGCGATACTAATCTTCATTTACTGCAGCACGGGTACAACCGGAATGGAATAACGTAGGGTGAGCAGTGCCGTACGAGGCATTTCTGGGATCAGTTAGGGAGGAATCACCTGCTCGCGTGGTCTGGGTTATGGTGAGAAGCTCGTGGAGATGCCACTGCTTATTCCTAGCTCTGGTTTTCCCAAAGAGGGGTTGTTTGAAACAATAGGGGACGCTGTCTCTGCAAGAGAGACGAGTGGCACCATCCGCTCCTTGCGTCCAGCGCGCTGCTGTCTTGGCTCTGTGCTGCTTCAGGAGGTAACTGCTGTCAGATACAAACCTCTCCTGTACTGTTTGGGTTTGAATGATGTTTTGTTTGAGCACTTTAAAGATCAGCACCTTAAACAAAGTTAAAACCCCACCACGCGGGGGTGGGAAGGATTTGCTCGCTGTTGCGTGTATCGTTTGAGAAGTGCAGAACAACCCAGACCTAAAGCTGGGTCTGTGCTGGGTTTCAGAACGAGGATGGCAAAGCCTCCTGCTCGGAGAGAAGGCTCAGACCTGGCAGGTGTTCCCTCAAATGCTTTCCTGTGGGAATCACCAGGCGCCCCCACCTTGTTAAGACTTGCTGCTAACTCAGTCCCTGTGGTTTCTCACCTGGCTTTGTTTGCTCGCAGGGAATGGCGATGCTTTGTGAAACAATAGAGGAGTGTTGGGATCACGACGCGGAGGCCAGGTTGTCCGCGGGCTGCGTAGAAGAACGGATTATTCAGATGCAAAAACTAACTAACATTATAACGACAGAGGACATTGTGACGGTGGTCACGATGGTGACAAACGTTGACTTTCCTCCCAAAGAATCCAGTCTATGATAGTTGCACTGGTCACGTCACTGACTGCCAGGACTCTTCACTGGAGCTGCTAACGCGCACGGGACTGCTGACGGCATTACTGGTTCCGCCTGGACAGGACGGTAAGTCTCTGGAACATCAGCAAGAGGTGTTTCTCCTTTATTTCCCCCTCCTGAATGTTGGATCCGTGAGACTTTTTGCATTCCCTGCTGCCACCTGAAGACTGAGACCCGACTCGGTGCTGTCGAGGAGCTGAAATGCAGAACACGGACCTGCGGTGGCTAACGCGGCGTTTTAAAAACTGACAGCAGATTTGTTAATCCCCGTCGGAAAAGACTAATTCCTTACATGAACTACTGGTATTTTTTTTAAATCAAAACATTTCATTTCAGATTTAAAAAGACAAAAAAAGGGTAACTTTTGTTTTTATTGCATTTGCCGTTGTTTATAAAGATGACTATTGTAATGCCAATATGACACAGCTTGTGAATGTTCAGTGTGCTGCTGTTCGGTGTACATAAACAAAAGTAATCGAGTGGGATCTAGCAAAGAGGCTTCCAAGTATTACCTAACCTCCCTCAACAAGGATACCTCAGCTCCACCTCTCCTAAATTATGAGATTGACAACACTAATTGGAATAATAAATCGATCCGTGTTTTGTAAATGATGTATTTCAAAGTCACTGTGTTATTTAAGAAGGGTAAGCTATGCTTCATGCCAACCGTCGACGGCCGTTCCCAAAGCAGTGTTTTTAGCCTTTTCTTGTACCAGCTTGTTGTGTATAAAACAAAAAGTGTTTATGGAAACATTTCCCCTCCCGTTTTAGTTTAAAGCTTTCCTCTTCCCTCCATTCCCCAGAATCTGTCATCCATTTATTTAACGGGATACTATTTAGGTTTGCTGTGTCTGAGGAGTATTTGAAACCTTACGCATGACTTTGTTTAATTTTCTGTGAGCTGTGACACTGGAAAGCTCTGAATCCTTGTTCTTTTTTTGTTAAAGGCGTCTTTTTTTCCTATTTATGTTTGTGAAGAGGTCCGCCTCGCCCGTTTCTGTTTCACTGCGCAGTGGGCTCTGCGTCACTGCTTCAGGATCACCTCAGGAAGCTCAGTTACTCCCGATTCCTCATTTCTCTGCTTCGAGATTCGCAGCCTCCTGCTCAAAGCTCGGTGCCAGCCCACCCGCAGCACAACGCGATGACGTGGGTCCATCCCAGAGTCGGATGGAAAATTCCAGCCGTGATTTCAGATGATCAATGCTTTTCCAAATTTCAGGGATAATTCAGTTATGCTTACAACGTAAAATATGCAATGATGAATTAGAGGTAACGAATACCGGTGTCCGCAGTGGACTCCCCAGAAGTGAGGGAAAACGTGGGAATTGCTTTCACAACTCCAACTCTCTTAGACGTCAGGAAGTCCATGCCTTAGAGTGAGATCACAGGTAGGCAGGAGCCGAAGCACTGCTCGGAAGTACTGCTTCACTCAGTTTATTCAACCCCTTCACAGAAACTTCCAAGTAAAATAGATTCTCTCACCCTCTGGAGTGTGGAACGGACACAGCTCATGGAGCGCAGTGGGTCACGGTGCTATGTTTGCTTTTTTCACACCATGCACTCGGTGTCTTTGAAGGAAGCTTTTAGCGTTGCAGTTCGCAGCTCAGCGCGAGTGTTCTCTTTCAACTGTGTGGGATTAACCTCTGGGAACAATGGGAGACTCTGCAGATCAGAGTCCTGGGTCAGTGCTCCTGGCAGGCGTGGGAGGAAAGGCCCGGTGTCCATCACGTTGGAGCCCAAGGTTTCAGGTCCCCACTGCTGAGGCCCTGCCGAGGCCCTTAGTGCTGTGGGGCGCAACTCGTGGTGTTCAGCTCGGCTGTACAAAGAAAAACATCTCCCTCATGGCCACTCTTTTGATTGACACTGTCGTCTTGCTTCCATTTGTAATGTATGGATGTTGTTTTGTGCAAACATCGGGACAGGAACGCAGCTGCCGAGTGCTGAACAAACAGGAGTGCGTTTGCACTTTGCTGAAGGCCTCTGTGCTCCCAGGGAGTTTTTAGCCCCTTTGCTAGCAAAAACGGAGTGAGGGCGGATGAGTTCCTAGTGCATCACTTGGGATCTGGTCCCAGGATGGGATGTGTGGCACCATGCAGCACCGCTGTGCTGTTATGCTGAACTCCAGCACCACGATCCTGCCCCGTGTCCCTGGCCCTCACGGTGGGAGAGCCCAGAGAACTCCCTTCGGATTTTAAAGCTGCCTTTGGGGATCTCTGATTGTTTTAATACAGTTCCCTCTTTTTTTTAACAGTGTAATTTAGTGTCACCATGGAAAGGACGTTCAGAGTCTCGGTGCCATTTAATTGGTAATGATCGTACCCCGAGCTGCTCCGTACAACCGTTCTCACAGGGCATTCCTGTGCCGGTGTCTGTTTTCCCTCTGGAGCAGTCACTGCAGGAGTGTTGCCACCTGAGCCCGTGGCACTGCGAGGGCAGCGCTCGGTGACATTGGTGAAATATCGTGGTGGTTCTTGCTAGCAGGCAGCGAGCAGTGTCCGTGGCGATGTGATCCCAGCTCGGAGGGGCTCCCTGCTCTGCGGTTTGTGAGGAGCAGCGAAGCACTGGCTCCTCACGTTCCACACCATTTCCTGCAGGGATGGCTGCACATTGGCCACAGGATGGATGCGTGAGCCCTGCTTTAGTGTTTACATGGCATTAGAGTGCACGAAGTTTCCGCATCCCCTCCCGTGTGCTTCCACGGGCCGTGGGGTTCCCAAGCAGGGACAGTGCCTCGCAGGTGCTGGAGTTGTGAACTTGCGCTGTTGGTCCTGGTGGGCTCTGAAACTGCACCCGAGGAGTGAAATCTGTCGGAGGTTTTAGGAAGCTGGTGTCACTTCCCAAATACCCGCTTTCAGAGCGCTGAACCTTAACCTGGTGCTACCACCACCTCTCCCATTCAGACTGGCGCTCGATGGAATAAGTAGGGGCACCCATTTGCTCTCTTTCCAGCTTCTCTTTCTTAATGCATTCACTTCTCTTGCCAACACCCGGTACGAAGTGCCGAAAGCTGCAGCGTGTGTTCACGGGCAAAGTGATTCCAGTAGCATCCTTGACGGAACATCATTTACCTCAGATACTTAACCAGCAGTACTTTGTTTTTTTTCCCCCCTTCATTTTCTGGTTTTATGCCCTTCCAGCCCATTTCTCTTTGTTACCTCTCACGGTTCGGTAAGCAATTCCTTTGACGTCACTCTCTGTCTCTGTCAGTGTTGGGCACAGGTTGCTGTACTACTGTCCAAGGGTACCCGCTGCTTTCCTGCGAGTACCGAAAACAAACCAACCCCCCCTCACCCTGAATCAAGTGATTGTTAAATATTGTACAAATACAAATGTATACGCGCTCCCCTCGCCCCGAAAACGTTACAATAAAAAATGTGACTACTCTGACTGCCGTCTGCCTCTTTGGGGCTGGTGACACCAGGAGCAGGGAGCGGTGCTTTTCTGCCACCGCTGCTGCGATTCAAAAGCTGCAGGCAAGGTTTGTAGCTGCAAAACGAGAAGGGAAAGACCTCTTGGTTTGAATTTGGCAGGGAGCAAAGGCAGAACACGTAGGTCCAGCAATTCTGCTGGTAAGCTCTGTTCTCCTGTCCTTCCGTGTCGCCAAGGGACATGTCCCAGAGCTGCACCTGTAACCAAGGCACTCCTCCGCCTCGTGCCACTGGCTGCTGCCCCCATGGGAAGGTTCCAGGGGTGTTTAAGTAATTCCACACCAATATTCCTGTTCTGGGGACCGGCTGAGGCCCAGGGCTGGCTGTTCCTCTCCCTGGCCAGGCAAAGCCCCCCTTCCACTGCAGCTGTAGGTGGGAGGAGAGCAGGCCTGTCCTGCAGGAGTGGTGGCTGCTTGGTGGCCTTTCCCTGCCCCGAGTGCGGTGGGGCTCCCCGCAAGGGGAGAGGAGTGCGCTCCTGCTCCACACGCACTCCCCGGACACAGTAACTCGGGCCTTTCACTTGAACAGCTGCAGCCCCAACTTCTCACCCTGCAGCGAGAACTCTGCAGAGCTGACGGCAGCTCTGAGATGGCGAGAGCAGCATTCCCTGTGCAGGGAGATGTTTCCCCTGCTCTCTGCTGGGATAAACCACGCCTCAAGCACTGCCCCTTCCTGCAGAGGGCACAGCTGGAGAACCTGGACAGAAGGTGGGTTGTACTCTGCTCTGAAAACCCCTGCCCAGCTGAAGCTCACCGGGATTAAAGGTTTCATGGGGTAAATGTTCTATGTCAAGTCAAATTTGAAGAAAAAGTACACAAAGTCTGAGCTTTAACCTGCCTTAGAGATGGATCCGTGATCTGAACTTACTCCCCCTCGCAGCAGCGCCTCCGGGCCGCGCCTCCGGGCCAGTTGCTGGAGCAGCCTGAGAAACACCAAAGTGGAGCGGTGTCAGTGAATCAAATTCACAGCCATGGGCTGGTAACAGCAGTACCGACCTGGAAAAACAAAATCCCAGCTGGATCAGCAAAGTGTGCTCTTCCAAACATTTATTGATGCGAACACCCTACTGCGGGTAAATGTTGCATCTCCTGGAGCTCACAGGTAACTCCAGAAGCTCTGGTGTAGAAAGGGAGAAGGGAAGCTCAGAGCCAGCTGAGCGACGACTCTGCCCACTGCTTAACGTCCGTCGGGCAGTTTGGGTACAGCTGCAAAGCGTCCATGATTTGGTTACTGTTCAAGAGCAGTTTCATGAGGAGGTACTCTTTCTGCGCTCGTACGGATGGTCTCTCTATCGGTTTTACTAATTCCAGTTGTATTAGGTGTTCAAATGCCTAAAATGCAAAGAAAGAAGCAGTTAGGAACTGGAAGATGATGTCAATCCGGGCTGTACGGCTCCTGTGGAATGGCCTACAAGGTGCTGTTTTGACAGCAACCCCAGATGTGTGAAACTGGAAGAGTGATGAAGCCCTGGCAGAGGCTGCCCAGGGCAGTGGTGGCACCTCCAGCCCAGAGGGGTTCCAAGCGTGTGGCTGTGACACTCTGGGAGGTGGCTGGGTGGTGCTGGCAGCTGGTCGGGATGCGCTTAGATGGCTTTTTCCAACCTTAATGATTCTGTGGTTCTATGCTTCTGAATTTTGGAGCCATCACTTCTGAACAGCAAAAGGAAAGGACCAGGCGGAAGCCCCCTACACAGGAACACAAACCTCTCCTGTGGGAGCCATTTCTGACATAGTCGCTCTTGCCAAATTCCATCCTAAAACAGCTGAGCTCCCTCAGAAGAGAGACCTTGTGCTGCTACCAGGCTCTGCCAAGCATAAAGGTCTAACCAGCGCGGCAGAGCCCTCAGCTCCCCACCCCAGAGAGGTGGGAGAGGGGAGCGGGCACTGCCCAGACTCCAGAGATTCTTACTGCCTTGGAGTGCCCAGGCTCGGATCCAGGGCTGCGTGTCGCCACTCGCACCCATCCAGCAGGAAAAGCCACCAACATCTAAACGCTGTGCAATAAAATAATCCCATTTGGGGCTTACCTTCATGACAACTGGCTTTTCAAAGTTGTACATACAATGCGCCTTCCTCTGTATGAACTTCTGGAATTCTGTATTGGTAACAGGAAAAAAAAAAGTTAGTGAGGGGAAAAGAAGTGATTTGGTGTTCGTAAAGTTCAGGCCTTTCTCTCACCATTGTAAACCATCTGGAAGTTAAATGGTTCTCCTTCATACACTTCATTTAAGTGCTTCATAGCTATGATCAGGCAGATTTCCAGGACAGACAGACCTAGGGGGAAAGACAAGAGCTCTCGCTATTTCTCTGAAACAGATCAGAAACACAAGCAGTTCATAGACTGGTTTTATTCCTCTGTTTTTATGTGCTGTACACCTTACCTCATAATGTAAAAGATCCCAGAACTGGAGAGGCAAAGGAAGACAAAGCTTTCTGGATATTTAAAGCAAGAACGTTAAGAAATGGGCTGGTTCCATCACAAAGCCAGAAATGCAAGGATAAAGAAAAGCCATCGCTGCAGGTCATACAGCACGACAAGGAACTTTGAGCAGCACCACGACACGCCATGAAACCAGAGATTGAAGGGGCGGGTGATTCACTGCTCAAAGCTGAAGAAGGGATACAGGGATTTGGCTCCAAAGAACAGAGGAGACCTGGAGATTCACAGGGCGGAGCCAAACCAAAGCCTGTCATATCTCAGAGCCATAAGGAAGCACTAGGATGTTAACCCTTCCAACCAGGGAGGCAATTCCTCCTGTAGCTGTGTTTGGGCTTAGTCTTGTCACCAGGAGGCGTTTATTTCCTCTCACTGTTGGCACAGGTTCCAAAGCGCTTACAGAGAGCAGGTGAGCACAGTGCTGAGCACATCCCACTCTCCAAGGTTCACAAAGCGAGAGCCCCGGCCAGGCGAGGGCAGGGGCAGCCCCTGAAACCACGATAAGAGTCAGAACAGCATGAAGGGCAGCTCAGCTAAACGCAGGCAAGCGCACACTGCTGCTGTCCTGAGAGCTGAGAATTCCAGTTCACACTCAAATCCCACACCTCAAAGCAGAGGCTATCGCAGTCTCAGGGGGTTCATTGCCACAGCTCCCTGCTAAGTGTCTCCCGTGTCCACCAGCTCTGGCAGGAAGAGGTGGGCATCTTCCCTCTCTCCATCACTGACAAGGGCCAGACCTGCTGCCAGGATGGGTTCCTGGGCCCAGCTGCTGCTGCGTTCCCTGGCAAGCACTGCAGTTCCGCACAAGCTATCTGGTGCTGAGCACTGCAACCCTGCATCGCACAGTGCACTGCCAAGCTCCTCGGGTGGTGGGATTTGTATCAACTCTTCTGTACCCCAATTCCTGCTTTATTTGGCACCGTTATACCTACATGTGTGTGAATGCAAATTAGCAGGGAGCAGCCTCCATAGCGGATGTATTCCCTGTGCCGCTCACACCAGCTGGGGACACTGCACTTACAGCATCCCTTACACCAGAAGGGTTTTAGGGAGATGACACATTCCATGCTGCTAAGAAATGTCTGGGGGCAAAAGCTGAGCCTTACCGTGCACAATATTGGCTTTCGAGTCCATCCTGTACTGCTTGCTTGCCTCCTGAATGTCTGATGCCGTGACCAGTGGGTGACGCACAGTAACGTTACTTACAGCAAACATCTAAAAATAAAGCACAAGACATTTTTCATTTAATTACTCATTACCAGACATACTTTCTACTAGGAGATGGAATGCAGAGGAACATGATTCCCCTGGAGTCACCTACTGGAAATGTTAATGAGTAAACACTACACAGGCTCATACCAAAAACCTCGTAAAGAGCTGGTAGCTACAACCACATTTTGCCAAGAACGTTTTCCAGGCTTAAAACCTTAAAGCCTCCTCACCAGAGGAGATAAACGCTCAATAACTTGTTTATATTAACTTCAATGAATCAGCATACTTGAGCAATTGCTGTAAGAATGACTTGCAACCGTTCTGAATGCGCCTTTGCACGCAGAGCTACAGCGCGTTCGTGCCACTGGAAGCACTAAGACGGCAGATGAAGGTGCCTCTCGGCTTACAAAACACGAAGTCACCCCTTCAGAGCATTTCCCAAAGCCTCACTTAGCTGCAACAAAAGAATCTTTAATTACCTGTCACAGAAAGTGAGTTTTAAACAGAGGTGAGTCAATAAATACAGTTAAGCGACCCCTTCTGATGCTCTTCCAGAGCCACTGATATCCACAGACCTTTATACAGCAACAGGCGCACTGCAGTGACCTTCACTTGCTCTTGAGGGCTTTGAGTATCTGCCTGGCCAATACTTCGTAGTTTAATGCTCATGGACACAAAAAATGGCTTTTAGTGACTGCCTCCTCCTTTTGCAGGTCTGTGTGATGCAAACCACTTCATCCATTTAACTGAACACCCAATGCTATCCAACACCAGTATTTCCAGTCTTTCTGTCCTTACAGACACCACTATTCCATCCTCGAAGAGCTGCACGGTCCAAAGGTATGGAATGAAGTTTTATACCATAAAGGCTAAAGAGAATTCAGAAGACAGGAGGGGTGAGAAACGACAGCCCCAAGTCACCAACAGACATGGAAAATGGAAAGAAGTAGAGGAAACACAGCAATCTCTTTTGTGAGTCACTGCCCCCTCTGCTCTGGGGCCAGTGTACTCTGCGAGGAACAAGTAGCTGCACTGCACTGAGTTTGAAGCATGGAGCATCGTCTGGTTTTCCAGGTTCAAAGGCAGACACACAGCCAATTGCTCAAAGTCACCCACATGCGAAACCACAGAGAAAGAATGTTTACCAAAAGCAAAACATGATTTTACCAGTGCAGCTATAAGCCATCTGTTAATACTTCAGTAAAAAATCACTAAAAACCTTAACTTGTTCAGTTCTTCCAAGCTTTTCAAGGTTTTTGCAGTACCATTTAGGGCACTGCAGCATGAAACAGACACTAAATGTCCCTGGAAAACCCATGTGTTGATCTGAAAATACAAAGTGACAGTGATAGGATACATTTATCACAGGGACTGATAAATGTAACTTAAAAATAATTGGTCATTGAAATCAAGTTCTTGCTGCCGAAAAGCAGGTAATGAGCAAGAGTAGCTCCAATTCTCACCACCACTACAAAGCTGCTCCCACCCGCTCAAATGGCACTCCTACAGATTTTCAAAATTAAGGAAAAAACTATTTTGCAGGGCAATTAATCATAGAATCACAGAATCATTAAGGTTGGAAAAGGCCTCTAAGATGACCCAGTCCAACCGTCAGCCCACCCCCACTGTGCCTACTAAACCACGTCCTGAAGTGCCACCTCAACATGCTTTCTGAACCCCTCCAGGGATGGGGACTCCACCGCTGCCCTGGGCAGCCTCTGCCAGGGCTTCACCACTCTGTCAGTAAAGACATTTTTCCTAATACCCAGTCTAAATACCCAGCCCCTGGTGCAACTTGAGGCCATTCCCTCTCATCCTATCATTTGTTACTTGGGAGAAGAGCCCAGCACCCACCTCACCACAACTCACGTTCCGGGAGCTGCAGAGACCTACAAGGTCTCCCCTCAGCCTCCTCTGACTGAACAGCCTCCAGATTTCTCAGCAAATCCCAGAACCTCTGTTCTCCAGCCCCTTCCCCAGCTCTGTTCTCCTTCTCTGGACAAGCTCCAGCCCCAGAAGCTCCAGAAAGGGAAAGGCTTGGCAAAAGTTATTTTTTCATACCAAAACTCCATCAGCACTGGAATTAAAAACAGCACAATCTCACAATGTAACTGCTACAGAAATTGAAGCCACTCACATTCATTAATAAAGGGTGCAAGAAACCAATACTGTCAAAAGCCAGCTCAATAAAAAGATGCTTCCAGGTACAGCTCAGATAACTGGCTCGAAAAGCACAAGTGTTGTTTACAGGGTAATGTAAATCAAGAAGATATTACATAACCAAATACGTACCAATAGCAACTGAAGCAAGCGCAGATCTTTGGTGTAATGGAAAAGACCTTGCAGCACGTCTTGCACAGTTTTATCCTCTGAGAGATGCTTAAAAAAAAAATCAATTAAGTGATATTTTAATCATCTCAGCAAATCATTTCATGCTCACCTGAAACAATAACAACAATACCACTTAGCCCACTGTCAGAAAAAGCCCAGCTTATGCTTGACAATACAAATCTTCACACACAAACTTCACTTTCTGGTATTTTTTTGTGGCACTTACAAATTTCTCTCCAAATTCAACATGCAAAGATTCTCTAACCACAATTTGATTTACTCCACATAAGGCTCAAGCAGAGAAAGGAAACAGCTATATTAGGTTAAGGCTTTGCACCTATAAACTGGTCTTACTTCCAGAGTTTTACTAAAATCAAGTATAAAGAGCTTGTAGAAAGCAAGTATAAATACCTGGACATTACTATTCCATTTTTGTGCAAAAGTTTCATCAGGAAATTCAGCAGGAAGAGAAAGCTGTGCCTTGAACATCTTAATGTACTGCTTAAAATCAAAGGAATTCATCAGATATATTTGTCGGTGTGAGAATCTTGATTTCACTCTCTTCTCCAGGAGCTCCAGTGTGTCCTTGTAAAGAAAAATAATTAAAAAGCAGATGCATTCGATGCATTCTTGGCTATAGTAACAACTACAGGAGAAAACACCAAAGTAAATCTTGTTGAAAAAATAAGAATTATTAAATTCTCAGGCTTAAAATTCTGCTAATTATTCTAACTGATGCGCCTGGAAATGCCTAAGGACCAGCCATTTACCCAACCACATGATGCACTACATCACATGGGATAATTAGTTGCTCGGATACCCAACAACATTTCTCTGTAGATAATGTTAAGTATTTCAGCACCTGAAGTCTGCATTCAAGAAGTTCCAGCCCATCAGGGCCTCAGGCAAGCTGTCTCTCTAGACTCATCCCACAAGCCATTCGTCAAACTGAAAGAATCCAACTTACAAACTTCAGAGCTAGTATTTACCTTCTAAGTGTGTCACAGAACTAAGCGAGTCTGCCCCAAAACTGCTGGCTGAAGATAATAGAGAAAAGGTTACTTTTCTCAGCACGCAGCAAAAGCCTGCTATCGAAAACAAGCTGTGGGATTCTCTCATCCAGAGAGACACAGCACTATTCTCCTGCCATACAGTGGAACAGAACGATTGCACTCTTCGTTTCCAGTTCTGGGTGGGCCTTTTTGAGTTTTAAGGGTTTGTTTGTGTTGGGGTTTTGGCGTTTTCATTCACACTATGAAAAGGCTTTAAGAATACTGAAATTCCTCACCAAAAAGAGAGTGGAAAAAGTAAACAGAGCCAACAGTGCAACATATAAAGACACGTTTTGATTTAGAATTGACGTGCAACAGTGATTTAAAAAAATAAGAAGTAACAGCTACAACCACACTCAAAATACAGCCTCAAAATTTAGTTAGATTGAAAAATGCAAACCATGTGCAATGATGGCTCTAAACCACGGGTGTTGAGGACACCAAAGCCAGGAAGTCATGAAGCAAAACAAAAGACTGATCTATTAAATCAACTATTAACTATTCTATTAGCTTCCAGAAATTTGCCCAGCTAAATAGTGCCAAAAGCAAATCAACGCCAGGTTCAGTCTTCGATTAAAGATTTTAATTCCTCTTCCTTGCCATAACCCTTCTTTCTTTACCACCAACCCAGCTGACTGAGAAAAACAGTAACAGTTTTTTATAAAGTAACAGCTTCCATAGTGTTAGAAAGTAATTATTTCATAGGATACATATAATTTGTCTACAACTCCCTACAACTCACTGTAAAACTCACAGCAGCTTTACTATGTATCCTAAATCTTTTTCAAACATGCTAATTTTATAGTAAGTGTCCAATTGAAGTTTTGACTTTAATAAAACCCCTGTCCTCAGAACAACCATTTAAACACTGTTTATACAACCATTTATACAGCTCTGTTCTTACCAACTAGTGACTAAGAAACGGAAATACCCAGGGGCCTGTCCAAAGAGTGAACAACAGCATCAGATAAAACAGACACGTGAATTAATACAGGTCTTCTGCCATAATACAGGACAGCAGCATTGTGTCTCCTCAGAAATGTAAACCTGATCTTCTAGCGGTAAAACTGAGGCTTTGCAGTTTGTCAGTTAAGTGTGCTCTCAGTACAAATTATTATTCTTTTTATCCACCTCTCCACTGCCCAATTCAAAAGTCAGAAAACCGGATAATTGAGAAAAGCCTCTTAGTAAATGAAGCGAGGTTCCAGAAGAGGAGAAAACACTTCAACCAAGACTCAAATCTCTTTAAAACAGCTGAAAACTTGGAGCAAGAAAGCACGGTTTCTTACGTGTCTACACGTCAGTCCAATCACCGTCACTGGAGTCTGTGCAGACTGGGACACATCAAAGAGGTTATAGAGCAGCGTCTGGTTCTTGTGATGAACAAATAAGTCAAATTCATCCAGTACAAACAGGACTGGACAGCTGCTGGTCCGATCTCCTGAGACAGCAATTGTGAAAGTTAGCTTGGTAACGTAATCATTACCAGATTTCCATTTCTACAACTTTGACATTTTTAACAATTCACGTAATTCCTTTTCAGCTCCTCACCAAGCCCTTCTTTCATGTGTGTACAGCTACAAAGGCGAAAAGGAAATACACAGAAAAATCGGTAAGGTTTGGTAGTGTTCTGCAAGCATAACTTCTGGTTGCAAGGGAATACAAATGTCTTGAATTTTTTTTAAAAAGCACTGGTTTTAATAGCTTAAGTGTGGATAAAAGAATCTACACTTCATAGCTGACCACCACATGCAAGCATCAATTTTGTTAGGTGTGTGTTTGCTTAGATTTATGTATTTTCTACCTTATTTTGTAACTATGAAACACTTCTAGGCTAGATTTCTTCATGCCACTTGTACAAGCAGATTAAGAAACCTGTATATGTTGTTGTTCCATCAAGTGACAAACACATACAGTTTGTTTCAGACCAGTGCTTACCTTTTTTTAATGCTTCAAGAAGGAACGCAAGGTTTTCAGCAAAACTGCCCTAGGAGAGGAGAAGAAAGTTTAACAATAGATTTTAAACGTCACTCTCAGAACTACGTAACTACCTGCTCTCAAACCCAGTGCACAGTCAAAATTCTACAATGTCACTTCATGTTATATAATTGTAGCCTCATCAGGAAAAGAAAATTGACAGTCAACTCTACAAGGATCCACTTTTTGATCCAGTCCCAAAACCCCGAACTAACTGCCTCACACAGGCAAAAATTAGTGATCAGAATAACGTCTGCAACAAGCTAAATCTACCAGGAGCTTTATCTTTCCTTAAACAGCTACTGTAGACTCGTTTTCCATCTACACACATGCAAAAGCTGCCACCTAATGTGTTCCATAGAGAACGATCAGGATGCAGTTTTTCATTTGCAACCTTATTAGATAGAAGAAAGGATCAAACGCTCATGATGGAAAACAATGAATTGCTATGGCCATCCTGCTTCATTTACACACATGTTTACACGCTCTGAAGTGCACAAGTTGTGAGATGGGAAATAGCTATAACCAAAGACCACAAGCTCTATCAAAGGCAGAAGAGCCAATCAACTCTCTGAATGCGAGTGCAGAAGCTTAGAAAGGAAAAGTTGCTACAGATTCAAACAGTAAAGAGTTTAAAGTAGCACTCCACAGTAACTTAAAGGGGTAAATTATAGGGGAATTAAGCACAATTTAAGTCCAGTTTCGCCTCCAACATTTTTGATAGTGGAACTGTGGACCTTGAAAGGCTGTTCTAGTTCTCTGCTAAAAACGCAACTCATTCAAAAGGCTATACTGAAATTATATACTGGCTATTTCCTTTTATTATGCAGTTGTACTTGAATGGGGCTTGGAGACCCTGATCCAGTGGGAGGTGTCCCTGCCCATGGCAGAGGGATTGGAACTGGATGGGCTTTAAGGTCCCTTCCAACCCACACCATTCTATGATTCTATAAGTAAGAAACTAAAGCACAGACTAAGAAGCAAGCATTTTAAAAAGATAATAAAGCCTAACACCTACAATTGACACTTCATTTCTTAGTCCACTGACTCTAACCTAGCTCTCTGGTTTCTCTTAACTGAATCAGTAACATCTTATCTTTTTAGTTTTCCAAATGCAGCTGATGAAAATAAACCTTATCGACTGGGATTTCACCCTTCTCCTCTCTCCTAATTCTGCTTTAGCCAGTATTACAACTCAACTAGGTAAACTGTGCCACCTCAAGGGCCCTACCTGGGAGTTCAGGAAGAGATGATGCTCAGAAGGACTTTCTGTGCCACCAGAAGGTGGACTCTCAAAAACACTCGCTGAATAACAGGGAGCTTGGACCACCAGCCCAAGTGATTTCAGACTCAATTGAGTGAAATTTAACCTAAAGCACTTCAGTTATCTTCTTTATTAATGACTTTGGGAATAGGTCACTAGAAGCAAATACTTTAATAGAAAGTCTGTGCAAAATGAAAGGATGTAAGAAGCTTGGACAGATTTCCCTAGGAATTAGAAAAGTTTGCAAATACACTAAAGACACTGCTTTGGCTGATTAACTTGCTTACTTTGCGTCTTGAAATGTTAAAGCCTATGTTCCCAAAATACACTGACCCTCTGAACAAAGTCACTTCTGTAGGCTTAATTTATCATTTAGACACCTGAAGTACATTTTAAGAGAGCCTTTGCTGTCTTCCTCCTCCAAGTCAAGGTTGATGCTGAAGTATCAGGATGCATTAACATCACTGACTGGAAAAATGTAACATTCAGCACTTGTTTAGAAAGCAAGGATTTGTTGCTACACTTAAGTGTTTGTAAATCGAGGTGTAAACAGAGGTAAATGCTGCCACAGTTCACTACCGCCACCAATTATTGCATATTTTAAAAGAGGAAGCTTTGAGAAGACTGCTCAGCCCATCACAATTTTGCTAATAAACTCTCAAAGCCCCTTCTCCCCTGACAAGCTGCAGGCTACAAAGCCAGTTTTCGAAGCAAGGATTTTTGAGGGAGATAAGCAGAGTACAATAAAGTTGATACTTACAAAAACTTTATCCCCAACCACATTTTCCAGCTGCAGCTGCCTGGTGATCTCCTTCAGGGCCACTTTATCGTTGGTCTGCAGGAGCCCTGAAAGAAAATGGTTTTTCATGAAGAACTCCTTCACTACAGCCACCAGAAACTTATCCACTCCCCATCACCATCCCTACAAAGCTATGCCTTTTTATAAACTGTGACCAGACAGTAATTTTCCGTATGTAACAAGAAGTTACTTAAAACAATTCTGTCATGTCTAAATAGACCTTTAGCATTTTGAAAAGTCATTAAAAGCAAAGAATTCCTCTTTACATAGAGATAAAAAGGTATTTTGGAAATTATTCACAGAAAAACATGTCTGTAACTCAGCCTAGATTACCACCGCTGAAGCCAGAATTTCTGTTCAGTACATATAATATAGCAACTGGATATGACATGACATTTGAATAATGCTGTGCTACTTGCCATTCAGATGAACTTCCAAGAGGTTCCCTCTAACTTGTTTCATTCCCCTTAGCTCATTTAAGGCATGATTTAACAACTAGGGAAAAAAAACACATCATTTCTTTATAAGAAGATCAATGTATTAACAGTAAGAAAAGTGTACAAATTGATGTTATCGGATAGGAAACAGCATGTGCAGTTTCATTAGGTACCAACGATGTTGAGTATTCTCAAGACTAAACTACTAAATCAACAACTTAAAGTTCACTACTATGACTGTAGCATTGACATTTGTTTGTCTGCTGAATTAGTAGGGGAAGAAATATAAAAATAACTCTAGTATTTTATTCACTCCTTTTTTGGGTAATATCTAGGGCTTTCACCTTAAAAAAAGCTTTACGAGTTTGAAATGAGAATTCGCCCTCTGAATTAGCATAGAATTTGGCTTCAAGAACTTAGAATTCTACTTCAAGAACTTAGGGGTCTGAATTTACAATGCATCAATAAATTGTTCTTGGTAACAGTCACAAGGGATTTGTATTAAAATATGCCCAAGGAGATGAAATGTTAACTTTTCCTTCACTTGCTACTTCCTTGATTTTGCTTCCTCACCTGAGAAATCACAGCTCACATCCATGTGCATGTAAACACACAGAATCATAGAACGGTTTGGGTTGGAGGGCACCTTAAAGCCCAGTTCCAGCCCCCTGCCATGGGCAGAGACACCTCCTACTGGATCAGGGTGCTCAAAGCCCCATCCAACCTGGCCTTCAACACCTCACGTTACACACTTATGCCAACATAAAAGACATACAATTATAACATTTAAGTTAGATGTCATCCCTTCACATGCCTCAACTAAAACAATGTTCCTTTGAAATACAAACCCTACACTTACAAACTACAACTGCCATGCAATATTCTATCTCCTGGTCATTCAGGTAACAACAGGTTAACTTTTAAGGAGCGCGCACAGTGTGGCTTTAGCTACAAAGATGAACTCCTCTGGGCAAAAGCCATTACAGAATTATAATAGGAGAAATTCTGAAAGAAGGCAGAATCTATGATGTAGTCAGATCACTGAATGACAAATGCAACTTGTTCCGATAACATTATTTCCATCTGACATGGTTTGGGGACCTGCAGTGTGTCATGATGAAGATGGACAGGTACACGGTTTTGTCAGCTGCACATGAAGCCATTCTGTGTTACAAAAACATGCAGCATTTGAAACGGTTCAGAAAACTGCTGGGAAAACAGTCTTTCCATATCGTTACTCAACAGAATCGGCTCACAGGAAGTCCTAGTATGTTTCGATATTCTAGGTAAACAATTGGCAGTGCTCTCTTTAAAAACAAGCAGAGATTAAAAATTGTATTCCAAAGCTCCCAGGACTTCCGTGAGGGCATCTACCTCGTGCTTAATCTGACCTCACTAACATTTTTAATACATATTTATACCACAGTCTTTCCTGATCCTCGTGGTCCAATAAGGAGGGCAGAATTGCTTTCTCCATGAATTATAGTTCGTTTCAGCAGCTCCAGCAGATGTCTGTGTTGACAACAGCAATAGGTTAAAATCTTCAAACCAGGCAACATTCGCTGAATCTATGGCAAATTCAAAGAATCTTTACAACATGAGAGATTTCAACATTCTGACTTCACCTGATCATTTTTTCTACTGTGTTTAATGTAGAAATTATAAAATCATAGAATAGTTAGGGGTGGAAGGGACGTTAAAGATCATCTAGTTCCAATCCCTCTGCCATGGGCAGGGACATCCCACTAAATCACGCTGCCCAAGGCCCCACCCAACCCGGCCTTGAACACGTCCAGGGATGGCGCAGCCACAACTTCCCTTAGCAACCTATTCCAGTGATTTACTCAGAAACTACTCAGTATTTGAGATTGATGACTCACCTGGACTGATATTCAATCCCAAAGAGTTTTCCAGAAGGATAATGGTGACAGAATCTCTCACGTAAAATCTTTTGCACCTACGGACATAGCACAAGACAGAAAGAATATTCAGTGCTTCAAACACCAGAATGTGCCAAGAATGGAATGGCTGCAATAAAATCTCATAGAAATAAACACAGAGAATCAATAAGGTCAGAAAAGACCTCTTAGATCATCCAGTTCAACATTTCTGTGTTGTTACAACTACTCTGTCACATGTAAGCTTTAACTGTCATCAATGATATCAGGTCTTGAAAGTAAGAATGAGGTCACAGCAGAATATTTAATAGAGTCTGTATATCAGAAAAAAGAAAACTGATTGGCAGCTGCTGTCCTGCTTGACCCAGACTGCGAAAAAAAAAATCACCTAGATTCTGATTTACCCTCCAAACTCGAAGAATCAAAATAGCTTTATGCAAATCTGTTGCCACAAACATCTGTAAAAGTGCAAGACCGTCCTTTCTCATTTTAACTAAGATTCCAGAAAGTAGATTGTTACTGTAACTCATGAAGCAAGCAAATATCAGGTAAGAAGCTGAAAGAAATACAGGTCAAAAGTACAGGAATCATTCACAGCCCCAGGAATTGCACCAAGTATCCATACATGCCTTTTTAACTGGTCTAATAAAAAAACTACAGAATGACAGAACATCAGATGATGGGAAGTTTCAAACCTCGAAACCAAAGTCAGGCAATAAAGAAATTACTCACTTGTGAAATGCATTCTGCATTTTCTACCGTGGTCTCCTTTGACCTGCGCTTACTCATAGCAGAAGTTTTCACCTTTAAATAAGAAAGGGATGCAAAAGTTACACTCAATTACTCTTCTGACCAACCAGTTGTGTGAGTCAGAAACTTAGTTGTCAGCAAACTAAATTTAGCACAAGACAGCTGCTCATGTGTAAGAATTTAAGTTGTAATGAGCATCCTTTATTAATTAAGGAAGATGCAGAACACCTGACTTGTAAGAAAAAAGAAGTGAAGCATTTTCAATTAATTCCTGATTAAATGAAATCCATGTTTAGATAGCTTCTGAACAGCACTCTCCAGATGCCTTTCAACACAATGCAAACAGCACCTAATGCTACCAAGACAAAAACAACTCTTCAAGCTTTCATTCTAGTTTTCCTAGCAAGCTCATAATGGCCATGATGACGTTCACGAGTCTGACGGACCTGCCAAGTTCCACCGAGACAGCACAGCTACGCACAAACTGATCTTGCCCAGCAATGGTGAGGTTCATTCATTTACACTGCATAGACCACACTGCAAACAAATGAACCAACACTCTTCAAGTTACAGTAACAAGTGAATTTTGAACACCACAGCCTCTGATCAACTGCCAATTTGTTTGTTGTCACTACTTTTAATCATAGATTGGTTTGAGTTGGATGCGACCTCAAAGCTCATCCAGTTCCATCCCCCTGCCATGGGCAGGGACGCCTCCCACTGGCTCAGAGGCTCCAAGCCCCATCCAACCTGGCCTGGAACCCCTCCACGGATGGGGCAGCCACCACTGCTCTGAGCAACCTGGACCAGGGCCTCCCCACCCTCATTATGGAGAATTGCTTACTAATATCTAACCTAAATCTTCCCCCTTCCAATTTAAAGCCATCCCCCCTCATCCTGTCACTCCATGCCTTTGCAAGCCCCTCTCATTACTGGAAGCTGCTCTAAGATCTCCCTGCAACCTTCTCCAGTCTGAACAACCCAACTCTCAGCCTGTCCTTGTCTGGGAGGTTTTGCCCTGCTTCTGTGTTTACAGACAAAGACAGATTTTTTTGTAGCTGAAACTCCAGCATCTCTTACCTCTCACTTTTAATAGCATTTATATTCCACAAGTATATTATTGGGATAAAGCAGAAATGAATGAGAGAATGTGAGAAAGCGCGTTACGTTTCTCCAGATGGTTCCTGAAAGCAGCTTTCTTATAAAACTAATACTTTAAACGTTACAGATCTCTGGGTACGTCAGTAAGTGTTGACAGGATTTTGTCAGCAGAGATTATGAGTCAGCTCTAGCCTCGAATTTAGACAGCAACTTCTCATTCATTTATTAAAAACATAATCCCTGCTAGCCTATAAAGTGTTCCAGCCCCTGGATCATCTCAGTTTCCTCCTCTGGATTCGTTCAAACAGTTCCATGTCCTTTCTGTGTTAAGGATTTCAGAACTGGATCCAGGGCTCCAGATGGGTCTCGCAGAGCAGAGGGGCAGAATCCCCTCCCTCCCTGCTGGTCCCACTGCTCTGGATGCAGCGCAGGACACGGTTAGTTTCTGGGCTGCAAACACACATTGCCGGCTCACGTTGAGCCCTTCCTCCCTCAGCACCCCAAGTCCTTCTGCTCAGGTCTGTTACCGGGGGGGCTCATCCTCCCCTTTCCCACACGTTCCGCACCAGGAGGGGACCAGGCAGCACCCCCTGTGCTTCCAAAGCCCTAGAAAAGGCCCGCAACCCCGCACCTCACTCCATTCCCGCCATTCCCTCACCTGAGGAGGCGCGCGCCGCAGTCCCGGCATCCCCTGCGCGAGTCACGTGATCACGCCCCGCCGCTCTCTCACCTGAGTCTGCGCTCCGCCCCACGAGCTCCCGGCATCCCCCGCGCATCTCACGTGACCCACGCGCTGCCCACCCCACCTCGCCCTGCCCCTCCCTCACCTGAGGCGAGGCGCCGCGCCGCGCCTCGCCCCGCGCGTTCCCGGCAGTCCCCGCGCGCATCACGTGGCCGGATCTTTACACAAGCACCCCTGCACGCGCCGCGCCCCGCCGAGACCCCCGCGCCCATCACGTGACCACTCGCTGCCCGCCCCCTCCCGGCCCTTCTCTCACCTGAGTGAGTTGCGGCCCCACCCCCAGGAACCCCTGCGCCGCTCACGTGACCGTGCTGCCCCCCCCCCCCCCCCGGCTCTCGACGCGCCCTCTCAGCAGCCCGTGTGCCCGTCACGTGATCGCGCACTGCCCTCTCTCGTTCCCGGCCCTCCTCATCCTCGCGCCCCCTCCCGCGCCTGTCACGTGACGCCCTCTCCCTGCGAGTTCCCGTCAGCCCCCGCGGGGCTCACGTGAGCACGCCCCGCCCCGCACGCTCCCAGTACCCCCGCGCCCATCACGTGACCGCGCCCCGCCCTCTCAAAGCAGCCCCCACACCCATCATGTGAGCTCTCCCCGCGCAGCCCCCGCGCCCGTCATGTGACCTGGCCCCACCCCGCGCGCCCCATCAGCCCCGCGCCCGTCACGTGACCTCCCGCTCCCCTCGAGCTCCCGTCAGGCCCTGCGCCCATCACGTGACCGAGCGCCGTTCCCGTCCCCTCCTCCTCGTCCTCCTTTCCTTTCCTTCCCCCCCACTTCCGTCCCCTCCGTCACTTCCTTCCGGCCGCTTCGGTGCGCTTCCGGGTGCGGCGGCGCGCGCGGCGCTGTGGGAAGGCGCCGTCCCTGCCCCCCTCCGCGCTCCCCCGGGGCGCATGCGCGGTGCCCGCCTCCCCTCGCCCTCCCCCGGCAGCGCCGGAGCCCCAGCAGCCCGAGCGGCCGCGGCCGAGGACGATGAGGGGGGGGGCGGCGGCGCCGGCGGGGCCCGGGATTCGCACCCCTTGAACGGGCCGGGGCAGCCGCTGCGGGGCGCCCCGACTTTACCCTCCCCCTCCTCCCCCCGAGGAGTTCATTCCCCCCCCTCGTTCCATTCCCGTTGGCGCAGGGAGAGCAGAGCCCGGCGGGGGAGCGGCCGGGCAGCCCCCGCGCCCCCTCCTCCTCCTTCTTCTCCTCCTCCCCCTTTATTACCCTTTGTGTGCGGCTCCGCCTGCGCCGCTCCGGGGCCGGCCGGGAGCCCGGGGGGCCCTGAGGTGAGTGCGAGGGGAACGGGGCTGCCCGGCGCGTTACCTTCTCGGGGGAGGGGGGGGATGAGTGTGGCATTTGGTGGGGGGCTTGGGGGAGAGTCGAGCTGACTGGTTGTTTACCTTGGGGGGACCCTGAGATGAGTGCGGGGTTTGGGGGCTACGGGGCTGCCCGGTTGGATACTTTCTGGGGGGTCGCGGGGAGCGGAGCTGCCCGGTTGTTTACCTTGAGGGGGGAGGCTGAAATGAGTACGGGGTTCGGGGGAACGGGGCTGCCCGGTTGTTTCTCTTTGGAGCCTGGAATGAGTGTTGGTTTTGGGGGGCTGTCGGGGGGAGTGGAGCGTACCGATTGCTTACGTTGGGGGGCTCTGAGACGAGTACAGGCTTTTGGGGGAACGGGACTGCCCGGTTGGTTACTTTTGCGGGGGATGGGATGAGTGTTGGATTTGGGGGAGAATGGAGCCCCTCGGTTGTTTACCTTGGGGGAGGTCTGAAACAAATACAAGGTTTGGGGGCTCCGGGGCTGCCCGGTTGGTTATCTTTGGGGGGGAAATCTGGGGGTTCATGGGGGTTTTGGGGAAGCAGAGCTGCCTGGTTGTTTATCTTGGAGTGTGTACAGGATAAGTACAGGATTTGAGGGGAACGGGGCTGCCCAGTTGTTTGCTTTTGAAGGAGGGGAGCAAGATGGGGGGGGGGTGGTATTCGGTCACTCCCGCCCCCCCCTGGGGGGGCTCTGAGGTGATTGTGAGATTTAGGGGGGTTGGGGCTGCCCTGGATTTACCGGGGGGAGAGGGGGCTGAGAAGACTGTGGGGTTTGGGGGGTCGAGGAGGAGCTGAGCTGTCCGGTTGGTTACTTTGGGGGGACCCTAAGATGAGTACAGGGTTTGGGATTGGAGGAGCAGCTGGTTATTTACTTATTGGGGATGGTGGGGTGTTGATATGAGTGTTGGATTTGGGGGGCTCTGAGGGCTTGGGAGGGGAGTCAAGGCAGCCCAGTTATATACCTTGGCTGTGGGGTGGGATTAGTGTTGGATTTGGGGGTTGGAGGGCGAGGAGAAACGAGGCAGCCTGGTTCTTTACGACAGAGTCGGGGGGGAGCTGACATGAGTATTGGGGTTCGGGGGTCAAGGGGGTTGGAGGGGGATTGCAGGGCTGCCAGCTTGTTTAACTTGGGGGGCAGCCCTGAGGTGAGGGCAGGGTTTGAGGGGATCAAGGGGAGCGGAGCTGCCCAGTTGTTTACTTCTGGGGGTAGGGGGGACTGGGATGAGTGTGGGATTTGGGGGGGTCAGGGGAGTGGAGGAATGGGGCTGCCTGGTTGTTTACTTTGCGGGGAGCCCTGAGGTGAGTGTGGGGCTGGGGGGATCAAGGGGAGCAGAGCTTGGTGAGTTGTTTACCTCGAGGAGGAGGCCCTTAGGTGAGTGCAGAGGTTTGAGGGTGTCAAGGGGGGAGCAGGGCTGTTCAGTTGTTTAGCTTGAGAGGGGGCTCAAGTTGAGCACAAGGGGCTCAGGACTACCCAGTTGTTTACTGAGGTAGGGGAAGAAGCTGAGATGAGTGTGGGATTTGAGGGGTGTCAGGGGAGCAGGGCAGCCAGGTTTACATTGAGGGTGACCTGTGGAGGGACTGAGGTCCCCGTTCCCTTGGGGGGTTGGGGTGACAGTGGGGCAGCAAGGTTGTTTATTGGGGGGACATGGGATGGGGGTGGTCCCAGTGCTCTGCATCCCTCCTGTCACTTCCCAGTTCCTGGAGCTCCCCTCGACAGCACCACACGGTCTGGATGGAGCTTTGGGCACCCCCCCCAGGCTGGGGTTTTGCTACTCTGCACCCCCCCACACCTCCCATCTGAGATTTTGGAGGGAGAGGCAAAGGGGATTTCACAGATCTGTGTGCTGTGGAGTGAGAAAAGTTGAGGGCTGAGCCCCAGGTTGTCCCAAAGCGGTTGGTGTTTTCCTGAATGCGGTGGCTGGAAAGACAGTTGGGAACTTTGTGTCTCTGCCTTGGAGCTCTGGGCATCCCTGGGGGTGCTCTTGCAACCCCTCTACTCTCCCACAGCTGGGGATTTGGGGGAGAATCTGCAACTTCGTGATGTGATGGGAAAAGTTGGAGTTGGCTGCAGTGAGAGCTGAGCCCCGAGTCATCCTGAAGCGCTTGGCGTGTCCTAGAATCTGGTGATTGGTGTTTCCCTGACTCCAGTGGCTGGAGTAACTGCAGAGTGCTGGGAGCTGCGGGACTTGGTCCTGGGGTTGGGTGGTTTTGAGCCGTTATTTGACTTTATTAAACCCCTGCGATCGCTAAGGGCCCAGCCATACAAAGCTCCAGTCAGGAGCTGAACTTCCAGGGACAGCCCTTGAACCAAACATCGGTGTTGGCAGGATCGGTGCTGTATGTGGTTATCATTGGTGGCTGGCTTTATTTGGTCAGTGTTTGCTCAAATAGATCTGTATTGAGATCTTTTTTTCCATGGCCTTTTGCTGGGAAGGCCAAATGTCTCCATCCATGCTTGCGAAGTTGCTGGTTGGTCCAGTCCGGTAGCACTGGTTGGCTGGTCTGACTATATTTTCATACTAATTAAAAGGGAAGTTAGACGTCAAAATGTTTAAAAGAGATTAAAAAGGGGCAAACGAAGTGCCTGACTGTAGGAAATATTGGAAGTAATTTCCTCCTCCTGTTAGGGAAATGTCTGCATCCACGCTTACGGTGTTGCCAGTTGGTTTGGTCAGGTACCACTGGTCAGCTGATCTGACTATTTTCCTACTAATTAAATGGAAAGTTACATCTTAAAATGTCTAAAAGAGGTTAAAAGGGGGGCAAACTAAGTGCCCAGCTAAAGGTAATATCGGAGATAGCTGCAAGAATTGAGAAGCGAGAGTTTGGGCCTTAATGGCAAGTTGAAATAAGAGTTCTTTATGTAAGTACGGTATTTATATAAAAATTGCTGTTGTCTGCTTAATTGCATCCTCTGTCATTTCTAAAAACACAATTTAAGCGCTTGATTTATTAACTACCGTAGAGTATTGAACTGTCCGGGAGGCCGTGAGTCTGTATTTCAGTGGGGCATTGTGATTAGATGGTGGTGAGCATGGAGCGTGTGTCATCCCTGCCTCACACTGGAAAGAGCACTCGTGAAACGCTTTAATCTGGAAAGAGTGCTCCTAAAACCCTTTGGTATCTCCCATTTCTAATTTGTCCCCGTGCGTCTTGTGCGAAGCAGGGGTTTAGTGATCAAGCTGGGAAGAGTTGGAACAAGTTGTAATTTGATGAGAGAAAAATGCAGTTGGACCAATATTGTGAAGAATTATTGAAGATAGAGGCCATGGCTGAGTTTCTTCCTAATAGTTTGCCATTAGTTTTCTCTTAGCTTGTTAAAATAAGATTACTTTGATTTTAAACATGTGTAAAAAGTGATAATCATCATCAAAATCAGCAGATGCCCATTCTTTAGACGTGCAGCCCTCCTTTTGGTTAGTTTGCTCCAGGTGGGAGTTGGACAGCAAAGAGACCAGGGACAAAGGGCACGGTTTTGTTATTTTCATGACAATGCTTCCTTTCTCGACCTGAGACACCACAGCTCTACTTCCACCTGCACCAGGAAACCTAGAGCAGCTCCGGGATTGCGCTCCCGATGGGTGCAGAGCTGTGTGTCCTCCTGCAACTAAGGGCCTGGAGTTGGCGAGGTGCATTTATTACGGGGGGTTTAACACTTTGTGGTTTAGGGTTCAATTTAATACGATTGCTCAGTGAAATACCTGCGAAATTCTACAGCTGGGCAGAATAATTCAGAGTTTTCTCTCGCTTTGAATCTGGAAATGAAGTTACACATAACGCCTTCGTTTCTGTAGGTTTGCTTGAGGGCGTTATATGGGGATGGTCCATCCTAAGGAAGGTGGGGCTGGGATTCGAAGTTGAGACTGAGGCCATTCCTGCAGCGCTTCACCCACAGGGGTCTAAGAACGATTTGGGGCTTCTGTCTGCTGCCACAACCACCTTCTGAGAGCGGGAATAGTTGAATCTCTCTGCCTGTGTTAGGGAAGACTGAGCGTTATCGACAGGGTGTTGCAGTTTTAGTTTGGGGTTTCAAGCTCTTTTTGCTGCTGTTACAAGTAGTTATTTACAATTGCTAATTGCTTTTAGGAAAACTTGCTGCATATTTTTCAATTATTTATCTGTTGAGCCAAAATGAATAATGATTTCCCTGCATTCCAGGCTGGTGGCTTCTCAGACTTCTGGTCAGAGGTTGGTTTGAATTAGCAGGGAACCTACCAATGCAGAGCTGTTAAGGCCAGGCTTAGAGTTGTCTTTTCTTGGAGTTGCCTCGCCTTTCATCGAGTGAGTTGGTTTCTATTCAGACTGGGCAGACGGATGTTCAGAGAGGATCTTTCTGATGCAATACGTTCAATGATTTAACTTTTCTTCACTTGCAGACCCTTCATTCTCCTTTGGCTGCGGAGGCATCAGTTTTTCTCCTTGTTAAAAGACACTGGAGATCTTGGCATAAGTAGACATCCCATTCCCGAGTGGGCTGCTTCGTTTTCAGCTGGGTTGTTTAACTCATTTTGTCAGTAGTAGGTTTTGTCATTGTTGGTTTTGTTTTCCCTCCCGTTATTCATTGCGATTGCTTGTGTGTGGAAGAGATGTGACTTGAAAACGATCTGTACCTGCGAAATTAGTTCCCGAATCGGCAGCGAGCGCGTCTTGTGGGTGTTCCTTCTGGGAAGCAGGAGGCCAGGTGGGTGCCCATCTGGAGCCCCGCTAATGTCTCTGTGTCTTTCTATGGGCTTAAGAGACCGCACGCACAAAGCAGCTTGCAAAGGACCAATCTCATCGATTAACGACTTGGGACATGAGATTTTGAAAGTGGCTGAGCTTCCTTGACAAAAATGCTGTTCAACTTCTTAAAAGCAGGGAGTTGTGTTCCTTCTTCAGGGCTTTCTGTTGTGTGGGGGCATAGTTTTGCTCAGTTATTTGCTAAGGACCCCATGTTGGTTTCTGGTTTATCCCAGGGGAAGCGAGTATCAAAGTTACTGTTGATTTTGGCAGTAGGGAGATACAGGGTACGTTTTGGAGTGCTCTTATGTCATTAAGGACCTGCTTATTCTTTTTAAGAATTACTTGAATATTTGAAACCACAGGCTCTCACCGGCTTTTATTGGTAATTATTTTTTGGAACTATTAGCTGGAATAATACTACGCAAAATGTTTCAAACAGGCCTGCACAGGAACCAAGGCCTGCATCGGGAATAATGTTAGAGGTGGATAAAAAATAAAGCACCATGAAGGCTTTGTAACTGGAGGTAACATTGAGTGGGGATGCTGATAAAAAACAGCAGTTAAGATATTAATAAGTGCTGACTCCTCGCCTGTCTTCAGTGGCTTTCCAGTACTGAAAGGGGCTCCAGGAAAGCTGGGGAGGGGCTTTTTCCAAGGGCCTGGAGTAATAAGACGAGGGGGAATTACTTTAAATCGGAGCGGAGAAGGTTTAGATTGGACATTAGGAAGAATTTCTTCATGCTGAGGGTGGGGAGGTCCAGGGTGCCCAGAGCAGTGGGGGCTGCCCCATCCCTGGAGGGGTTCCAGGCCAGGTTGGATGGGGCTTGGAGCCCCTCATCCAGCGGGAGGCGTCACCTATGGCACAGGGTGGGACTGGATGGGCTTTGAGGTCACTTCCAACCCAAACCATTCTATTAATCTAATTCCCAGTCCTTTATTACAGCAGAACCATTTTTTTTGATGAATTTCCAAGAAAGGAGTTCAGATTTTACTAAAAGTAGGCAAAATTTGTCAAAACCAGTTGAACTACAAAGTGGTGAAGTCTGTGACCAAGCCATTCTATGATTCTGCTTGCATAGATTCTGCTTGCTACAGACACAAACGCATGTGTAGATGTAGAGGCAGGAGTATATTAACGTGTAAAAAAAAAACCCCTTGCTTGAAAGCAATACTGGAAAGTTAGAATAAAAGCGCCCACATGTGTCTGAAAATCTGCGTTTCCAGCCTTTTACCCCCAAGTTGTTGTGTTGGGCTGGCACACGGCAGCAGGAATCGGTCACCCCGGTGGGACGGCTATTCATAGCCCTTTGTGAACTGAGACGATCATCTCGGTGCATCTGCGGTCTGGCAGGTGTTCCCATCACAAACATCTCCATCGCCTCCTGTCCTTCCCAGGGGAATGGCTGAGGAACAAATCCCGGGGAGTGGCTTGGAGCGTTGGCTCTTTGGGTTGGAGCTGAGGAACGTTGCAGAGCGCGATACAGGAGCTGGAGGCGCACGAGATGCTGTTGTTGCTTTGTTGTTTGGGGTTTTATTTGTGTGAAATCCTGTTTGAGGCTTTTTGGATTTACTTAAGAAGTGGTAAAATGTCTGGAAGTTTATTTTGAAATTTTTAATAACTTCATCAAAGAATAAAGGATTTCATATATTCTGGTTTAATTCTTTAATATGCTGGTTTCATTTTTATTTTGTTTTACTGCTTCTATAGAAAGTGCTTTAAGCAAGTGATATTTTACAAATTCTTATCTTGTAACTGGTAACTAAGACCTATATTAGCAATGTGTTAATTATGTTATTCCTATTTGAGGTAAAATCGACGATCAGGATTAAAAAAAAAATCTATATTCTCATATTCTTTTATTAGTCTACATTTTCAATGACATTAAATCCAGAATTATTTTGGTGATTTACTGAAGGAGGAGTAATCTGAAATGTAAACAGCATCTTAAATATTCGGACCCTTGCTTTGCAGCATCCATAGCATGGCCTTGCGAAGAAAAATTCCCGAGTGAGGGAACCAGAACAGTTGTCAATTGTTTGCACAACAAATCCTGCTGGATCAAATGGTGATATTCTCAACATTTAGATAAAGAGAGGCTTGCAGCGATGTTGCCTTGTAACCCGTTGCCAAAGGAAACAAATGCAGGCTAAGTTGGGAGAAAAGTAGAAGTTGGCCAGATAGGAGGTAGGCCTACATATCATAAATATCGACCGCCTGATTTTTCCATTCAGACTGCCTCATGTTTCAAAACCATGTAAATTAAATTACAATTTGCCAATTTTAGACTTTATTTTTAAGCTCTAGTAAATCATTGCCAACGCGTTATTTAGGATCGTCTGCTCTGGCAAACCAGTCTTGATAAAAATGTGTAGGACGTTGGGGTTTTGCCTTCATCCTTAAAGCTTTTACCTGTCTGCCGCATATATTTATATTTATATTTATATTTTTTACATATACTCATCCAGGTATATTTATGTATAAGTATGATCAGCCCCACTAGAATGAGTACAGATTCCATGTGTTTTGCACCAATGAAGCTGTAGAATTGACAGTCCCAAGCAACTGACACTGGCTTTGTATTTTGACCGTGTTTGCTCCTAATCTGCTTTAAAAGTTTATATATATATATTTAAAATCTATTCATTTTTTTACTTTCAAGGCTGATGTGATGAGGATCTATGCATCTGTTTAATTTTTTTAATATGAGAGCATACTGTCTACTTGTGGTTTAATTGTATATATTTTACATGTGTGTAGAAGAGAAGCCCAAAGAGTTTTTCTCTGGATCTTCATAGACTCGTGGAATGGTTTGGGTTGGAAGGGACCTCAAAGCCCATCCAGTCCCACCCCCTGCCATGAGCAGGGACACCTCCCACTGGATCAGGGGCTCCAAGCCCCATCCAACCTGGCCTTGAACTGCGCCCCAGGGATGGGGCAGCCACCACTGCTCTGGGCACCCTGGGCCAGGGCCTCACCACCCTCTTCTCATTTGAACCCCTAGATAAGAGAGAGAATATTTTAGTATCTGCTATTTTTGTAAGGAAACGCTGCAGAAGTGCACAAATGAGGTCATTGATTAAAGGAACAAGAGAGGAATCTGATTTTTTTTTTTTTTAGGATAGAACTTCCTTTTGTCTTTTAGGGGCCTGGGGGCAAAAGGGGGGTTGTGTTGTTGAAAGGGTTCTCAGGCCCTGGCAGAGTCTGCTCAGGGCGCTGGTGGAGTCCCCATCCCTGGAGGGGTTTAAAAAGGTGGATGTTGTGCTTGGGGATATAGTCTGGTGGAGGACTTAGCAGGGCTGGATCGATGGTTGGACTCGATGATCTTAAAGGTTTTTTCCAACTGAAACCGTCCTGTAATTCTGTGTGGTTGTCCCCAGGGAAGAAGCTCAGCTGAAGTGAGTTATGGGAAGGACCGGATTGAAGAGGTAGACGTGTTGGTATAAATGAGTGGTGCAGTGTGGGTTTGTTATGTTGTTCTTGAGCTTGGCTATTTGGAAAGTGAAATGATACCGTAAGTTCTGCTGGTATTTCAAAGTTTGATCACCTTTCTTGGTGCATTTTGAAGTATTGAGAGAAAAAGCCTTCGGAAAATATCATTCTGGCTTGCAATTGTTTGTTTTAAAGTTTTCTGGGTCTTCATATCTCCTTGAGGGATCAGACCGCTCAAGGCTTGCCCACTTAAAAAACGTGAGGCTGTCTTCCTCAGAAGGCTCCATTCAGGCTCTCTTAGGCAAGGCTGGGCTCTTCTAGGATCCTCTCCCCAAATAGTTTTCCCCCTTTAACATTGTGTCACACAAGAGTTCGTGCTGAAGGGTTCCTCGGCTGGTTTAGAAACTGTAATCTAGTTAAAAGGTTTGTTTATACTTCCCATCTCTGTTCTGCTGATGGCATTAGAGCACGGGCCAGAGCCAGGCAGCGAACTGTTTATAGCAGCCAAACTTCAGTTAAAGCTGCAGCCTTCGCTTTACTGAGTATCAGCGTGTTTGTGGCAGCTGCAAATAGTTGCAGAAAGGATGAAAGTAGCGTGGTGGCCCACGATTACACTCTTTCTCAATAAATTCTTTTTCACTTGTTCTTTTCATGTTTTAGAATCCTGCCTACACTTTCAGATTCAGAAACGCTTTGCACTTTGAAAGAAGCTGTCTACGGAAGACGGGGATCTATATCTGGTGCTGCGTCTTTTCAAGGCAAAGCATTCATTGATTTCAGCAGAAGCTTTGCTCTACGTGAGGGTTGTAGAGTATGTTCCTCCATCAGAGCGGGTGTCAGAATTCTTCTGCCACAACCGTTGTCCAAACCCCAGGTAGTGTTTGTTGGCTTATCTCTACTAAGACAGGAAGGACATGGATCTGTTGGAGTGAGTCCAGAAGCCACAGGGATGATCTGAGGGCTGAAGCATCTCCCGTACAAGGACAGGTTGAGGAGAGTTGGGGTTGTTCAGCCTGGAGAAGAGAAGGCTCCCAGGAGGCCGTAGAGCAGCTTCCAGTACTGAAAGGAGCTCCAGGAAAGCTGGGGAGGGGCTCTTGATCAGGGAGTGCAGGGATAGGATGAGGGGAATGGTTTTGAGCTGAAAGAGGAGAGATTGAGATGAGATCTTAGGGAGAAATGTTTTGCTGTTCAGGTGGGGAGGCCCTGGCCCAGGGTGCCCAGAGCAGTGGTGGCTGCCCCATCCCTGGAGGGGTTCCAGGCCAGGTTGGATGGAGCTTGGAGCCCCTGATCCAGTGGGAGGTGTCCCTGCCCATGGCAGGGGTGGCACTGGATGGGCTTTGAGGTCCCTTCCAACCCAAATCGACTTTATTCTATGATTCTACCTTTAGCTCTTGAGGGCTGTCCTCACCTTCCCAGGGCAGCGAGAATGAGCTTTATTTAGTGGAGAACAACTCATGAAATTTGTTTTTAAAAACATTTTTACATTTTTAAAAGAACATTGATTTCATTTACTACTTTAAACTTCAGGCTGCTGTTGGCCTTTAAGGATTATGTATGTAAAAATATGTGAATGGTTGGAGCCCTTTAAAACGTGCATGGTTTTCCTTGGAGTCCGCCTCGCTGTTATTAAGCAATAAAGCACACCCGTGTCTGTAGGCCAGCTGAACCAACGGAGCAAACCATATCTGGCCTGTCGTCTGCTGGTTCCTCACCTCTGTTTTAAAATTAGTAAAATCATTTGCAGCGTGATTCATTTCTAAAAATTACTTGTCCATCTGTGCCGAGCGTCCCAGCTATAAAGTTGCAGCACTCACTGTGGTGGTGTCGATGTTTTGGCTGAAAGTTGTATTACTTTTGTTATATCTTTGTTATATCAGGTTCTGGCTGAGTTATTTATTGTTCTTTGAGAAATAGGTTTGTGTTAGGCGTGGAATTCGGGGGGGATTCGTGTTGCAGTGTAAGGTGATTTTAGTGTTTTGAAATATGAAAAACATATTTCATTAAATGATATTTTATTATTAAAAATCTCTATAGGCAATCTTTACACTGAGGGTAAAAATAATATAACCTCCCATCCTGAGGATAGGCTGAGAGAGTTGGGGTTGTTCAGCCTGGAGAAGTCTCTGAGGAGACCTTAGAGCAGCTTCCAGTACCTGAAAGGGCTACAAGAAAGCTGGAGAGGGACTGCTTACAAAGGCCTGTGGTGATAGGACGAGGGGCAAAGGGTGCGAACTGGAGAGTGTCAGATTTAGACTAGACATAAGGAGGAATTTCTTCACCATGAGAGTGGTGAGGCACTGGAACAGGTTGCCCAGGGAAGTTGTGGCTGCCCCATCCCTGGAAGGATTCAAGGCCAGGTTGGATGGGGCTTGGAGTCCCTGATCCAGTGGGAGGTGTCCCTGCCCATCACAGGGTGTTGGAACTAGATGATCTTTAAGGTCCCTTCCAACCCAAACTATTCTATGATTCTGTATTTTTAATAATAATATTGTCACTGATGTTAGTGGTAAAATACTTCTCTGGGTGCTGGCTCAGGTCCTAAACCTGAATCTCTCCCGAGTTCTGACTTCACAAAGATGAGGGGAATGAGCAGTTCCAACCACGCAGTAATCATGAAAAGCTGGCTTAGGCAGCTGCTTCATTGGCTGAGATGTGGATTCCTGGTGGATCACCGTACATATTTAGCTCTCTTCCTGTTCTCATGGTCTTTTTCCCATACTCCCTTTTCTTAAACTTCCCAGTTCTGAATCAGTCTTTATCATTTTCTCTACCTCGGGCCGTTCTCTGGCGAGGAGCTGCAGACACGTGGGGAGGCAGATGTGACCAGCACAGCCCTGGTGCTAACTAACAAACAGCAAATTGAAAGATAAGAATATTTAAGTCTTTTTTTTTTTTATGTGAAAGTAGCTAATAAATACTTAATGCCAGTAAAGTATTCCTGTGTGTAAGAGCTGCATCGTTTTTCTTGGATAATAATTACCAGAGCAATAACTGTTTTGTCAGAGAAGGAATGTGCGGGCTGGGTAGCACCTTTGTTTGCATCTTTTTTTATATGCAAAAAGTTAATCTGATTTCTGCAAATGTTGACCTGTGCTGAATAAAAATAAGTTTGATTTTATTCAGCTTCTCTTGAAGTTATGGGTTTGATGCGACAACTTCGGAGCCTCGTATCCTATAGTGGGACCGTTGGAAGTACAGCATTCTGATTTTTAATATTATTGCATTTAACAAAGCAGCTCTTCAGCTTTTGCTTATTATTGCACTTAATGATAATGCTTTGTGTGCACTGGAGTTCGTTTATAGTGTCTGTGGGTCTGGAATGTTTGTGTGCTTCTGTTAGAGAAAAAACAAAGTAGTTTTTAGTTTCTGTTTCAGTTGATAGTAGTCAGAATTTGTGTGGTACATGAAAATTTTCATGGTAATGTTGAACGTGAGATCATTCATTGCTGACAACAGGGGAATCTTAAATTGATCTTAAAGCATCTCCAGTTCTTGTCTTGAAAGTAGGCTCTGTGCAGAGACTTTCAACTTCTAGGACAAGAGGAAATGGCCTCAAGTTGCGCCAGGGCAGGTTCAGATTAGACATCAGGAAACATTTCTTCACGCAAAGGGTTCTCGGGCACTGGCAGAGGCTGCCCAGGAAGGTGGTTGAATCCCCATCCCTGGAGGGGTTCGAAAGACAGGCAGATGAGGTGCTCAGGGGTCTGATTTAGTAGTGGACAGGGACAGTTGGACTCAATCTCAAAGGTCTTTTCAAACCATGCAGATCTATGATCGATTTTCTGCCATAGGGTCTAGAAGAAGTCCTGTTGGCCCATACGAGAGGTCCCTGCAGTCGGGTGGTATTTAGGATTAGGTTATAGGAACCTCTTACATTCATGAAAAATTTGCAAGTATTTACAACTTTTTTGATCTCTGTTAATCCAGTGCAATCTGTAATTGTTCTGCCCTCGGTTTGCACGGACTCTACTGTCGTTTGCTTTTGCTTTCCTCACATACTTTACTTTGCTGCGACAGAAATACCCAAGACCTTACTGTTCATTGGTCCCACAAATCATGATTGATTCTCAACTTGGTGGTGTTTCCCTGTGTGTCAGTAGCGTCTGGAGTTTGGAATGCTGAAAATAAACTGGAAACTTCAGAAAATGCATCACCAAGTAGAGATATTTTGAGGTTTGTGCAAACAAAGGATGGCGAAGCTGCCTTCACCAGAGAGGCGAGTTCCCTGGAGCTGGGAGATGCTGCTGTGGACAACCCTGCCTGCTGTTCACTGGGGTATTTGGCATTAGGTACAACTGTTTTAAGGGAAGAGGGTTTTCTGCGCTCTCTAAGAGAAAGGAGGATTGTAACTGAAAGCCTCTGGAGAGGCCTTGTGGTGCAGGAGTAGGAAGGAAACGAGCAGTGAGACGTTAGGAAGCAGCAGACTTCAGAGAGAGGGGTTGGTGGTCAGGAGCAAAGCCGTGTGATGAGGGACGAGTGGCAGGGAAAGAAGGGAAGGGAAGCGGGTGGAGGCAAAGGAAGTTTTGGAGAAGGCTGGGGTTGATGTGGAGGTAGACAGGGCTGTAACAAAAACTGGGAGACGTTTGGGGAGCAGGGGCTGCGTGGCTGTGCGTAGAGTATTTGCTGTGGCCAAGAGGAGATCCAGCTAACGGATGTAATGGCAAGGGGAGGTGGTGGCTACTGGTGGAAAAAAAACTGGTAGCCTTACCAAAGACACAGGTATGAAGCCCCTTGGCTTATATTTTCAGACAGAGTCAGCTAGAAAGTGCTGCTTCGTCACAGTCTTTACACAGTGGAGTTGTAGGATGATCTGGAAAGAGAAATAAATGGGCATCTGAATGCTATCAGGCATATAAATAATTCCATAGCCTTGTCACTGTTGCTGCCCCAGCTTGGAGGAGCCTGGAGTCGTTAGGGTCTGGATGATCAGGCGTGTTTGGACACCTCTGTTCTCAGGTGATAACCGGTATCTGTAGACCAGAAGTGCTTCCATGTCTGCAAGGACTTTGGCCCAGCCGTGTACGTTTCCATGAGTTAAGTCTCCAGGCAACTGAATACACGACTTGAGTTCAGCTTTTTCTTCTTTGTCCCACTCATGTTCTGTCTGTGGCTGCAAACCCCACATCCTGGTTGGAGCTTTGGAGGGTTCTGCCATTCCTGTAGCACAAGCGGCTCCCTCTGACAGAGACCTACGTGCTCCGATTAGCTTTATCCCGTTGTTATATTCAGAACAGGGTGACTGAAACGCTCAGCGTGCCTTCCCTGGCCTGCCATTACTTTGTTTACTTTGCCGATATTCTTTCTTACTCATCTCTTGGGTAAACAATCCTAATCCACTGCTGTCCATGCAAAGTCTCTCTTGTTATTTATTTCTGAACCTCCCTGGGGGTTTTTATGCATCCTTTTGACATCAGATGACCAGAAATAAAGGCAGTATTCCTGGTGAGGGGAAACCACTGATTTATATGGATTATTCTAATCCAACGTCACGCAAGCGAAATCAAAAAATAGTTCAACTACCTAATGATTCAGAAATGCAGAAGTGTTGCCAAAAATCTTAGCATTTGTGAGCTTTACACTTGAGCAAATGCATTCTGGTAGGGAATATAAATTCTTTGGTTTAGCTTTTATCTTCAGAGTTTTAAGGCTGTGAATTACGTATTTTATGGTGTAACTGTTGGGGTTGTCCTGTGCAGGGATAGGAGCTGGACTCGATCATCCTTGTATGTCCCTCCCAATTCAGGACATTCCACGATTCTATAATTTACTTCGTAAAAACAAGATTGTGTGTTTTAAAATTTCATATTTCTTTTAATTGTGTTTTAAAATTTTTGGATTACTGTTTCTGGGCCCTTACGTACTCGGGGACAAACATTCTTCCTTTGAATACAGCCAGAAGAGTTGGTTTTTATTGAGCAGGAGATTTAATTTGATTTAGCATTTTCTAGTTTGAGATAATGGTCTGAAGTAGGGCTTGTGCCATCGAGAATAAATTCAGGCTACCTTAGTGAGGAGAGGAGTCTCTTGAATAACATCGCTCCTCTGTATTTTGAATATTGCAACACAGAATCATATAGGGATCGACAGAAATAGGCACCAGTTTTTTTTGAGGAACCTGAGCAGAAGTAGGAGCCAGATGTGTTGATTCTGTGAGCATTAAACAGTCTGCATGTTAAGGATTATTCTCTGATCCCTTTGAATTCAAAGGCTGACTGAATTATTTTATCTGCCTCTTCTGGACAGTGTTTTCTGTCTGTTTGTCAATCATGGCTGCAGCCCTGGCATTACTGGAACGTGGAATAATAGCAATAACGAGGGTTGGAGTTTGCATTGAAAATGATTTTGGATGGAATACAGGGGGTGATTTTACATAGTTCAATGAAGAATAAAAAAGGAGAAGTGGTAATTTAGAACAAAAGGCAGAAGAGACTTCTTATAATGAGAGAAACTTGATTTCTAAATGTAATTTCTGTTGGATAGCTTGAATTCGAATTGCTGATGCTCTTCTGTGTTAGCTTCTTAGCTTGTTCCCTATGAGGGAACATCTTTGCGCTTACCAGAAATGAACTTAATTTGTCATTCCTTTTTTTTTTCCTGTTTAAGACTTCAGGAGAAAAAAACACACAAAACAAACAAAAAAAAAAAACCCCAACCTGTCCCAAAATAGTTAAATGTGTGTTTTTCTGTAAACTACAACAGCTGTGCATCATTGTTTAAAATAAATACTCTAATACAGGTCTGCCAAACGCAAGGAAAAGGGATTTGTTCAATCTGCTGAAATGAAATTCTCTGCAAACCAGCAAGGAGTTACTTGTGCATTTTCCCCATGATTCAGCATTTGATGAAAAATATGTTAATAAATATTTGCTCTACGTTAAAAAGCCAGCTTTGAGAGGATTCAGGTTTTTATTTAGATTTTTGTGTACTAACACCCAGGTCAGTTGCCTGTTTGACTTCAGGTTGGGGGAATCTGTCGAAGTGAAAATGCTGTTCTGCATGAAATACAAACAGACGCTCAGCAACTGGATTATCTACGTTAATCTCTCCTGTTTTTCTCACTGTTATAAAATACAAAATTTTAAAATCAAACTTAATTGTTTTTTATAAAAGTGAGGAAAATGATGTTGTAGAGATTTATTACAGTATCAAATACTATATAGGAAATTCATGGAGATGTTAAACATTGGAGTGCTGGCCTCATTTTCATTTACAACCAGGGAGCTTTGCTTTACTTTACATTACTTTCATTTTTGGTTTAATGTGTATTGTCTTTTCTATGTGGAATACAAACAGTCATACATTCTGTGATCTTGGAATTGCTTTAGTCTTTTTTAGTGTTGTGTCATGAGCCTCATAGAATCACTAGGTTGGAAAGGATCCACTGGATCATTGAGTCCAACCATTCCTAACAATCCCTAAACCATGCCCCTCAGCACCTCATGAGGTTCAACAAAGCCCAGTGCAAGGTCCTGCGCCTGGGTTGGGGCAATCCACAGTTACAATCCAGGCTGGAGGACGGCGTGATTGGGAGCAGCGTGAGGAGAAGGACCTGGGGTGCTGGGGGAGGAGAAGCTCATCATGAGCCAGTAACGTGTGCTCGCAGCCCAGAAACCAACCATGTCCTGAGCTGCATCCAGAGAAGTGGGACCAGCAGGGAGGGAGGGGATTCTGCCCCTCTGCTGCGCTCTGGTGAGACCCCACCTGGAGCCCTGTGTCCAGTTCTGGAGTCCTCAACAGAAGGATATTGAGCTTTTGAAATGGGTCCAGAGAAGGCCACAAAGATGATCCCAGGGCTGGAGCACCTGTGCTATGAGGACAGGCTGAGAGAGTTGGGGTTGTTCAGCCTGGAGAGGAGAAAGCTGCGGGGAGACCTTAGAGCAGCTTCCAGTGCTGAAAGGGGCTCCAGTAAAGCTGGGGAGGGACTTGATACAAGGGCCTGGAGTGATAGGATGAGGTTGAATAGCTTTAAATTAGAAGGGGAAGATTTAGATTAGAAATTAGGAAGAAATTCTTCCTGATGAGGGCGGGGAGGCCCTGGCCCAGGGTGCCCAGAGCAGTGGTGGCTGCCCCATCCCTGTAGGGGTTCAAGGCCAGGTTGGATGGGGCTTGAAGCAACCAGATCCAGTGGGAGGTGTCCCTGCCCATGGCAGGAGGTGGATCTGGATGAGCTTCGAGGTCCCTTCCTACTGAAACCATTCCATGATTCTAGTGTGCTTTACTTCTACAGTATAATATCAAATGTTAATAATACATTTTGGGTAAGAAAATATTCAAATAATACACAGGAGATTATTGCGCTCCTCAGTGTGAGTAGCACATGTTTGTGTGTCCGTGTGGCTTTCTATGAGGTTAGTCTGTTTGATGATGTTATTTCATAGGCATTGCTGCCCTTTGCAATGGACAGGACTTGTACCTCTGCGAGAGGTGAGCTTAGATCTGGCAGAGAAGTGCAGCGTGTTTTTATCTGTGTCATAGAAAAAGAAGTTTATGACTTGGGCAAAACCCTTTCCTCATTTCTAAGGAGACTTGTATTTAGTGTCCAAAAGCATTTCATAAATACAACTGTGAAGAACCTAAGGCCATCGATTCATCTTTTCAAGGGTAAAGTGTCTTCGTCTTTCTTTTTTGATCAGCTTTTTAAGAAAGGGAGCTGTCAGAAGCAACTTCACAGTTTTTTCTTTGTCGAATTGATGCTCTATAAAATCTTATTTTAGCAGATTTGAGACAAGAAGGAAGAAAACGATACCTTACAAGCAGGGCACAGGAGAAGGTTGTCCGTTATTAAACCTTTTCCAGAAGGAAAGGAAGTAGTTCAGTGCAGTCACAGAGGTTCCTGTGTCAGCGTCTGAGAAGCCTGGAAGAGATTATCGTCAGCCAACAGCAGATAACGAAGGGCAGGATGTGAGGGGGAACACTGAACCACCAGCATGAAGGAAATCTGAGATATTAGCCTGGTTCAGAACCAGTTTTGCTTCAGATGTCTTCTTGCTCTGCAGTTCTTGAGCTACAGTGAGAGAGAGAGTTTTGAGGACACAGATTAAAAACTGAATGCTAATGTCTTGAAATAGGCATTTTAATAAGCTTTTGGCCTTTTTTTTTTTTTTTGAGTGAATTTGTCACTAAGGAGAAATAATAGCAACGCGCAGATAGATTGGAGCCATTTAACACTTCACACGCCTCCTTGGTTTCAGGGCAGTGGTTTTCCTTCCCGTGCTGCTATCCACATCCATGTACGTTTTACTGGGAACTAGCCCCTCTCTTGAGGGCACGGGCAGTATTAATCGAATTAGTGAAGGGTCACTTGGCCGAAGGGTTCATGTCCTAATCTGTCAGCTCTGTTCTCTGGCAGGTGAGTTGGGTGTTTTGGCATGCGAATCGCTCCACCTGCGGCACTGGTGTTCTGCTCTGCACCGCAAAGAGCTTTCTCAGATGGGTTTTACTGTGTTTTCAGCAGTGAATTTGTCAAAAGGACCTCAATGGTTTAAAAAAACCCAAAGTATTAGCTGTCCTCCCAGCCCTGTGGATTGGTAATGCTTCTGGAACGTGCACTGGAGAAAGTGGGGTGTGTATGGATTGAAGAATGGTGCAGGTGGAGCCAGGTAAGCTGTGCCGAAGCTATGGAGTCTGTAAGATTAGTCACGTCCTTGCCAGTTGGGACTTGTGTTAGACTTCTGTGTGTCGTGAGCTTAATCCTGTGCTCGGATGCCTTTCTCACAGAAAAAAGCTTGTTATTTTAGGTGAATGGGATGGGCCTAGCTGGGCGTTTGACTGATATTGACCCTTTGATAATGAGGGTTGCTATCGGCGTATAATAATGTTACAGACTGTGCCTGTGCAAGGACTTACACAGGTATGGACGTGTATGGAGCCGCCTCACAGAGCCTCACAGATTTTGTCCTCTTTAAGCCTTCCTGCCATGTGTGTTTGCCATCACCTTTTTTAATAGAATTATAGAATCATGGAATGGTTTGGGTTAGAAGGGACCTCAAAGCCCGTCCATTTCCACCCCGTGCCATGGACAGGGACACCTCCCACTGGATCCAGTTGCTCCAAGCCCCATCCAACCTGGCCTGGAACCCCTCCAGGGATGGGGCAGCCCCCACGGCTCTGGGCACCCTGGGCCAGGGCCTCCCCACCTGAACAGGAAAACATTTCTGCCTAAGATCTCATCTCCATTTCCCCTCTTTGAGGTGAAAAGCATTTCCCCTCATCCCGTTCCTGCACTCCCTGATAAAAAGCCCCCTCCCCCCACCTTTTTAAGCTAAGATACAGCTGATTAAATCTTGTTCTTCACTTCTCCCTTTTCCCAGCCAGTGCCAGGCCCTGGTTCTCCTGTTGTCAGACAGACTGGACCACTTCAGTCTGGAGTGTTGTTTCAGCAGGTTACAGCAGGAGATATTGAGAGAATTGTGGACAGCTTTTTCCCAGCCCCTTCTGACTTCTGGGAGACACGGGATCCTCTCAGAGGGGAGTTGCGATCGCAGGCTGGAGCACTTCGTAGTTTCTGGCTTCTGATGCAAAGCAGCTGGCATGAGATTAAATCAGACATAGATACTTAGAATCAAAGAATCATGGAATGGTTTGAGTTAGAAGGCGCCTTAAAGCCCATCCAGTTCCACCCCCCTGCCATGGGCAGGGACACCTTGATAACTTCTGTAAAGACAGTCATTCATACATGAAACTTCTGAGTGTGCCACTTGTCCTTTGTTCAGCTGGGAGATGAAAAATAATACAACAGCCTAAAAGCAGGTGAACATTATCCAGGCTGCAATAGCTTGGGAATCAGACCTTATGTTTTGCGAACATGTCCTGGCTGCAGTCATGGAGACGGTCATTAAATATGTCACATTCAATACACAGTTTATTGAGCAGTTTGCTAACAAATAGCCAAGAGAACTGATGTATTTTGAGTGATAGCTGAGTTTGGTAGAGGGTGGTGTTCCCTGTATTAATTGTATTCACATCTCTTAATGATTGAATGTTACTGTCTGCTAAGACAGGTCTTGGTTAACCAAGTTAACCCTCTTCCAGTAACACAGATCAGCGATTCATAGAGTGGTTTGAGTTGGAAGGGACCTCATAGATCATCTAATTCCAACTCCCCTGCCATGGCCAGCAACACCTCCCATGGGATCCAACCTGACCTTGAACACTTCCAGGGTTGGGGCAACCATCACTGCTCTGGGCAACCTGGGCCAGGGCCTCACCACTCTCATTGTGAAGAAATTCCTTCTAATGTCTGATGTAAATCTTCCCCTCTCCAATTTAAAGCCATTCCCCTCATCCTATCACTCCATGACTTTGTAAAGAGCCCCTCCCCAGCTTTCTTGTAGCCCCTTCAGGTACTGGAAGCTGCTCTAAGGTCTCCTCGCAGCCTTCTCTTCTCCAGACTGAATAACCCCAACTCTCTCAGCCTGTCCTCACGTGGGAGGTGCTCCAGCGCTCTGATCATCTTTGTGACCTCCTCTGGACCCATTCCAACAGTTCCATATCCTTATGTTGGGGCTTCCGGACCTGGATAACTCTTTTACTCTTGGTAAAAAGATTGCCTTGGCCAAGTGTACAACGTCACACAGCGAGGGAGCCTTACCATTGATTCCTTTAGTCGATGACAGGCCTGTGCATTCTGAGCAATGTGATTTTCAAGAAGAATATTCCAGTGTAGTTGCAGAAGACTTTGCCCACTTCACACTTACGTGACTACCACCGCGTTCCTGGCTGTGCTTTAATTACAAACCTAGCAGTTAGGGAATGGTGTGCATTTCGTACTTGGAGATAAAACCCTGCCGTTTGAACGCTGCTAAGCCAGTGTGATCTGTGCTGCTGTGTCATGCTGTGCTCTGCACCGCAGAGGGTGGATGTAGAATTGTTTTAATCTGGAGTGGACAGAAGATGCTGTTCTGTGCAGGTATGTTTCGAACATGTACAGCTGTCCAAGTGTGGGATAGGTCCAGGTGAGCAAGGAACACTGCTTTAGATCTGTATCTTTGCATTGCTTGAAGGTCTAGAAGGAGAAAACCTAGTGTTGGTGGTAAGAGACTGTGCTGTTCTTGTACAAAGCCTTTGTTTTTTTGGATTTTGAGGTTTGGGTTTTTTTGAGGGTTAAGGTGTGTTTGTTTAGGTTTTAGGTATTACAAACCCTTAGGCCCTTCAATAATGATGCTAAATGGGTACAGATTCCTGATCATTCTAGTCAGGCAAAACCACCAGGAGGCCTATGTGGGTGAAAAAAGAGCTCCTGGACCAACTCAAACACAAAAAGGAAGGCTACAGAGGGTGGAAGCGAGGACAGGCAGCCTGGGAGGGATAGGGAAACTGTCCAAGCAGTCAGGGATCAGGTTAGGATAAGAAAAGAGTAACTGATGTCATCTACCTGGACTTGTGCAAAGCATTTGATATTGTTGGGAACTCTAAATTGGAGAGATATTGGTTTGGTGGATGGGCCACTTGGTGGATAAGGAATTGGCTTGGTGGTCACACTCAAAGAGTTGTGGTCAGTGGCTCAGTATCCCAGTGGAGACAGGTGACAAGTGGTGTTCCTCAGGAGTCAGTACTGGGACTGATGTCATTTAACATCTTGGTCGCAGACGTGGACAGTGGGATTGAGGACACCCTCAGCAAGTTTGTGATGACACCCAGCTGTCTGGTGTGGTCGACACGCTGAAGGGGAGGGCTGCAATCCAGAGGGACCTGGACAGGCTGGAGAGGTGGGGCTGGGCGAACCTCATGAGTTCAACAAGACCAAGGGCAAGGTCCTGCACCTGTGTCAGGGCAATCCCAAGCACAGATACAGGCTGGACAGAGGTTGGGTCAAGGGCAGCCCTGAAGAGAAGGACTTGAGGGTGCTGGTTTATGAGAAGCTCAGCATGAGCCAGCAATGTGTGCTCACAGCCCCAGAAGCCAACTGTGTCCTGGGCTGCATCCAAAGCAGTGGGACCAGCAGGGAGGGAGGGGATTCTGCCCTCTGCTCCGCTTTGGTGAGACCTCACCCAGAACCTGCATCCAGTTCTGGAGTCCTCAGCACAGGAAGGACGTGGAGCTGTTGGAGCAAGTCCAGAGGAGTCCACAGAGATGATCTGAGGTCCAGAGCACCTCTGCTATGAGGACAGGCTTAGGACACTGAATTTAGAAAACATCAATATGAGCAGAACCCAAGGATTCTTTTTATCTCTGAACTGAAAAACACCCTGATTCTTCCCTGTGGCCAACAGAAGGAATAAATAACAGGAGAATTCAGCTGAACCAAGACACCCAGCAGAAGCAGAAAAGGTGAAAAAACACAGCCAGAGAGGGCAGACGGAAAGGAGGGTCATAAAGTGTTTGTTGTGTGGTACCCAAGTTGTTAACGCTGTTAATGATTGAGCTGTTTATTGGGCATTACAAAGGGCTGCTAAACGACTCTACTGAGGAATTTGACTGAATCTGACAGAAATGAGCCCAAGCGAGGTCAGCAGGATGCAGAACCAGGACTCGGAGGTTTCCCAGCAGAAGTCCTTCTCCCTGCTGAAGCTTCCCAAGCCTGGCAAGGCTGCCCAGGGTGAGCAACCCAAGCATGGGTGGCTTCTGGATCCTTCGTCACTTAATTCAGCGACCGGCTCTGTTCAACAGGAGATGCTCCTCTGGTGCTAATAACTCTTAGCACGATTAAGTTACCAGTGTGATAGAGTTACAAGGAGCGTAGTACTTTACAGAAATATGCAGTAACGCCTGCTAGACCTGTAAATCGAGTTTGGGGGTTGGGGATTTTGTGTTATTTGTTTTCTAGGGTTTTTTAATAAATGCAGACTCCCTAATACGTAACTGATGGTTACACATTTGTTATTGGCTCTCACTTTGCGTCAGTCTGAGTTGCTATAGAGAGACTGGGGGGAAAAGGACTGAGACTTACAAAAGCGAGGCCAGAGAGATGACGGGGGACTGGAGCATGTCCCGTACAAGGACAGGCTGAGAGAGTTGGGGTTGTTCAGCCTGGAGAAGAGAAGGCTGCGGGGAGGCTGTAGAGCAGCTTCCAGTACTGAAAGTGGCTGCAGGAAGGCCAAGGAGGGGCTGTGGATTAGAAAGTGCAGGGATAGGATGGGGAGCGATGATTTTGAGCTGAAAGAGGGGAGTTTGAGATGAGATCTTAGGCAGAAATGTTTTGCTGTGAGGGTGGGGAGGCCCTGACCCAGGTTGCCCAGAGCAGTGGGGGCTGCCCCATCCCTGGAGGGGTTCCAGGCCAGGTTGGATGGGGCTTGGAGCCCCTGATCCAGTGGGAGGTGTCCCTGCCCATGGCAGGGGGTGGGACTGGATGGGCTTTGAGATCCCTTCTAACCCAAACCATTCCATGATTCTATGCAAACAGAGTTGCTGTACCTTTACAGTTAATCACATCCAACTTGTTACTTGTAAGGTCTCTCATAACTGTAATGCTTAAGAACTGGAAGTCACTTCCTCTATTTTACCCCATTGTAATAAAGATTACAGCTTCCATTTACTCAGTTGCAGCCCTGGCTGCTTCTTTGCTGGTTGTTCTTTAGGCTCACTGACTCAGCTTCTTGGGTTGTGTCCCCACCGGTGGTGACCTTAAAAGAGGGCTCGGAGGAGCTCTGTGACTTGCTCTGTGTTTTGTTTTGCTCTTCCAGTCTGAAATCATATTTCTCATGTTCGTAAACCTATCGTGCAGAATCTGATCATGAGGTCTATATTTAGAAATGAGGGAGGGACCTTTCAAACTCCCTGTGGTAGAGCTGGGAAGAGGAGGAATATCCAGGCTTGTCATTTCCTCACAGAAGAAGCTCTTCAGTTTCTAACCACATTGCTGGTGGTGTACAGCAGGGCGATTAGCCTCTGCCTGCGTTAAGTACGTGGATGTGTATTTCGTAGAATGGTTTGAATTGGAAGAAACCTCAAAACCCATCCAGTCCCACCCCTTGCCGTGGGCAGGGACACCTCCCACCAGATCAGCTGCTCCAAGCCCCATGCAACCTGTCTTTGAACCCCTCCAGGGATGGGGCAGCCCCCACTGCTCTGGGCACCCTGGGCCAGGGCCTCCCCACCCTTATGGTGAAGAATTTTTTCCTAATGTCTAATCTAAATCTTTCCCCTTTACAATTTAAAGCCATTCTCCCTCATCCTGTCAGTCCATGGCCATGTGAACAGTCCCTCTCCAGCTTTCTTGTAGCAACTTCAGGTACCAGAAGCTGCTCTAGGATTTCCCCAGAGCCTTCTTTTCTTCAGGCTGAACAACCCTGACTCAAGATCTCAGCCTGTCGTCATAGCAGAGGGGCTTCAGCCCTCTGATCATCTCTGTGGCCTCCTTGGGATCCATTCCAATAGTTCCATATCCTTCTTAAGTTGAGGATTCCAGAGCTGGACACATTTCTGATGTTTCTTCAGAAGTCATAGTCTCAATAGCTCCTGGGCATGTTATTCCTAGTGGTTGTTGGTAAGGATAGACCACTGGATTTCCTCTGGTTCATACAGGTTATGCAAAGCTATGAGAAGGTGCTTAAGCAGTGCTGGATTTCAGCATTTGGGGAAAACTGAACAGGTAGGAAAGCTGGAACATCTTGGCTGTTGCAGAAATTGTATGAATAGGTTACTGCATCAGATCGCACGTGCCCTTGGACAAAAGCCATTGATCCAAACCACGCGTTTGTACCTATTACCTATTGATGATACACAGGGTCTGGGGCAAAACATGTCTGTGAGCAAAACCATCGTTGTATTCTAAATGGGAATTACGCTACAAGCGATGTATCGAGTAATCACACTTTGCATTAATTAGCAAATTCATCAGCTGCCAATCAGCTGCCCCGACCCGGGTTCTAGCTGTAAGTTTACGCTCACCAGGGCTGACCCAGGTACTCAAGTGGAGGAACCATGAGCTGCTCGCTGTTGCAGTAATTCGAGCTGACTCTTGCTGTGCAGGTGAGCCATTGCTCACAAGGAAGGTCCCAACACTTGAAAGTTATTCCTGCAGCAAACTGTGACAGTGTTTGGTATGCGTGCTCTCTGCTTTTGGCACGGCATCTTCTGGATGCAAATACAGCACGAGGTTGTGGTTGGTAAAGAACATCACATGCGAACACCTCAAGTCATAAAGTAATATAATTGCATGACAAGATACATTTAAATCCTGACAAGAATTTTGGGGTACCAGTGGTGCGTTTAGTGCTCTGTAAGACAAAAAAGAATTGGCCGTAAAGATCCAACATTGTGAAAGGAACGAGATATTACATGTGTGTCTGGAAGATGAGTTTGTAAACCCACAGAAGTTTTGTGCCAAGACTTTTCTGAAACTGAAGGTGTGGTAGCTGCTTTTTATTCTGTGGTATGGCAAATTCTGCATCTTAGCCGTACTTGTAATTATAAAACTAAAGAAGTGGTTGGTTGGTGTTGTGTTGGGGGCCCTTAGGAAGCTGGAAGTGCGAACCACTGGATGGACGACTTGGTGCAGCTGATGTTGAGACAATGCATACCTGAACAGGCTTCCCTAGTCTCTGTGAGGAATAATGTTGGAGGGATTTTTGGTGTTTGGTAGTTCATTTATTTTGCTTTCAGTGGAGAAGTTCAGACTTGTTAATGAAGTAATCCTCATTGATCCACCTTCTGGGTTTGATTAAATACCTTACGAACATTCCTCTGGATGACTTATTTATCCAGTGCTGTCTCTTTAGAGTGCTTGAATGAATACTGTTTTCATTGATGGAATCTGGTATCCCTACTCTTCATAGAATCATGGAATGGTTTGAGTCAGAACGGACCTCAAAGCCCGTCCATTTCCACCCCGTGCCATGGGCAGGGACATCTCCCACTGGCTCAGGGGCTCCAAGCCCCATCCAACCTGGCCTGGAACCCCTCTAGGGATGGGGCAGCCCCCACTGCTCTGGGCACCCTGGGCCAGGGCCTCCCCACCTGAACAGCAAAACATTTGTGCCTAAGATCTCATCTCTACCTCCCCTCTTTCAGGTCTTTTGGTCTGCAAGTAGTTCTTCAGCCTGTGTGGACAAGAATAGGTGCTGGTTTTTATTATGAAGCATTTAGTTGGAATCAGGCTTTTTCTCCAAGTCTGTGTTGTGCCGGCCTGTTAGCGTGGCAGTTCCCTGTCCATGTCCCACAATCATCCTCTCAGATTTGGCCCACATGGAGTTTCTTCTGTCTGACATTGTCACCTGAGAGATGTAGACACCCCAGGGAGACCCAGTTCTTGAGGCTTTGGTGTAACAGCACATCAGGCTGTTCGGGGGTTTATACATGGTGGTTTTAAGATGACGGAACAAGTAACCTGGAGAGCTTTGTTCCAAACAAAGGCGTGAGTGGGGAAGCCCTGGCCCAGGGTGCCCAGAGCAGTGGGGGCTGCCCCATCCCTGGAGGGGTTCCAGGCCAGGTTGGATGGGGCTTGGAGCCCCTGATCCACTGGGAGGTGTCCCTGCCTATGGCAGGGAGTGGGACTGGATAGTTTTGAGATCCCTTCCAACCCAAACCATTCCATGATTCTGTTCTGTTCTAAACAACCTTTCATGTGTTCAGGAGCAGTGAAGGTTGTGTTGAACTGTGTTTAATTTTCCCCATACGAACTCATGCAGATTTAGAGGGAGAAGAGGGCTTCTTCTTTCCTGACTATCTTCCGTTTTATTAGTTGCTTGACTTTTCTGTCCCAGGAACTTCAATGTTGCGCTAATACTGTCGGGAAAGCGCTGAAGCATCTGGTGTGTCAGTTTACCATTCATCAGTTGGGGATGGCAGTTACAGGTTTTGTGCATCGGGTTATTGCTGGGGATGGGAGGGAGGAAGAAAAAAAGCTGCCAGCTGCTTTCTGCATTTCACAGCACTCTTTCTTGCTGGTTCCTGGAGAGCAGGACAGTGTCTGAAAAGGAAATGGGAAGAGAAGAGCTCCTGCACGAGCCTTTAGGAGACAGCTGTCCTGTTTTCAGCCGAGGGCTCAAGCAACTTGAAGAAGCATGGTAGTTTGGAGATGTGTGGCTTGCCTTGTTGTGTTGCCTGTCAGCAATCATAGAATCACATGGTTGGAAAAGACCTTTGAGACCATCAAGGCCAACCGTACCTGTCCACTACTAAATCATATCCCTAAGCGCTTCATCCACCTGTCTTTTAAACCCATCTTAAGTGGGCACTCCATCACCTTCCCCGGGCAGCTTCTGCCACTGCCTGAGAACCCTTTCAGTGAATACATTTTTCCTCATGTCTCCCTCTGCTGCGCTGCTCTGGTGTTTTCTTTAATGATCATTTGATTATCAGGAGAAGAGATGGCAACAAATTTCCAGGGCCATGGAGGTGACTGCTACTCAGTTGGGCATTCGCAAACCGGCTGGGGTACAAGGAGCAGCAAACCTGCAGCAGAACAGGCTTCAACACGCTTAAGCCACTCACACAAGAGCTTTTGCCGCTGCCTTTTTCATTGCTGTTTGTACCTAGGCTGGGGAGATGAAAACTGAGTCATGGCTGTCTGTCTGTCTGCAGCTACACCCTCGTGCTGGCAGTGTGGGCAGACCTGATGGTCGGTGTCTTCAACCCAGTGGGTCCTCCCTCCGCACCCCAGCCTGAGGACGGGGGAGTGGATGTGTATCCCAAATGCGAATCCTTGTTAGATCTGAGGAAAAGACTTTGTCTGATAACGCTGGGGATTTATTGCTGTGATTCCTTCAGAGTTTGGCAAAGAGAACAAATATTGCTTTCTTGGTTCTAGGAAAGTGGAAAAATAGTATCAATGCGTACGTTCATAAAATATTTAATTACAAGATGTCAGTTTTGCCATTATCTTAGGGTAGGTGAATCTGTCTGAAAGCCTGAGCTGCCCTGGGTTAAATGGTTGGGATTGTTTTAGTCCTGCGTGGTCTTCTTTGAACACCCTGGGTGCGATTCCCAAGCCTAGGAATGTGTTTCTTGGGCCCCCGTGTACAACCCACAGAACTTCTGGGCTGTGTTAACAAGTTCAGGGTTGAGTAAAAATTCTAATATGTGGTCCTTAAAAGAAATATTTCTAGGCAAAAAAAAGTAATAGAGTCATGGAATGGTTTGGGTTGAAAGGGACCTCAAAGCCCATCCAGTCCCACCCCTGCCATGGACAGGGGACACCTCCCACTGGATCAGGGGCTCCAAGCCCCATCCAACCTGGCCTGGAACCCCTCCAGGGATGGGGCAGCTACCACTGCTCTGGGCACCCTGGGCCAGGGCCTCCCCACCCTCAGCGTGAAGAATTTCTTCCTAATGTCTTATCTAAATCTTCCCCCTTCCAGTTTAAAGCCATTCCCCCTCGTCTTAATGCCCTTATGGGAAGTCCCTCCTCAGCTTTCTTGGAGCCCTTTTCAGTGCTGAAAGCTGCTGAAAGATCTCCCCACAGCCTTCTCTTCTCCAGCTGAACAACAACAACTCTCTGAGCCTGTCCTCTTAACGGAGGTGCTCCAGCCCTCAGGTCATCTCCATGGCCTCCTCTGGACCTGTTCCAACAAATCTCTTCTTCTTATATTGAGGACTCCAGAACTGGACACAGGGCTCCATGTGGGGTCTCACCAGAGCAGAGCAGAGGGGCAGAATCCCCTCCCTCACCTGCTGGTCTCACTGCTCTGGATGCAGCCCAGGACATGGTTGGCCTTCTGGGCTGTGAGTACCCATTGCAGGCTCAAGTCAAGCTTCCCATCAATCAGCACCCCAAGTCCTTCTCCACAGGCTGCTCTCAATCACATCCTCCCTCAGCCCTTATTGAAACTGCAGATTGCCCTGACCCAGGTGTAGGACCTTGCACTTGGACCTATTGAACCTCCTGAGGTTCTCACAGCCCCACTTCTCCAGCCTGTCCAGGTTCCTCTGGATGCCATCCCGTCCTTCTGGTGTGGCAACTGCACCTCTCAGCTTGGTGTCGTCTGCGATCTTGCTGCGAGTGCCCTATATCTCTCTCTCCGTATTATCAATGAAAGTATTAACCAGCACTGGTCCCAGTATGGACCCCTGGGGGACTCCACTTGTCCATCTGGACAGCTGAGCAGGGGGGTTTATACCTGCATAGGGGTTTTTGTGTGTAATTCGGTTTTGCTGTAAGGGATGTTTGAAGCAGACAAGGATTTTGACAATGTATAGGGCTTTCAGGAGCGCGTAGTTCATCTTGTCATGATTTTCCAGCTGCCCACGATCCAAACTTTGTTTAGATAATGCAAGCCAGATGGGTTCTTGTTGGTTCTGTACCCTGATATTTGTGTTTAGGATTTCTAATGGCTTGTGCTAATAAAGCTGAGGGAGAAGTCTTATATAATAGTGAAGAAGGGGTTGGGTTTTTAACTACAGTTGTTTTGGTTATTTCTCGATGTTGGTTATTGAATCACAGAATGGTTTTGGTTGGAAAACTTTAAAATCATCGAGTCCAACCACCGATCCAGCCGTGCTAAGTCCACCACCAGACCATGTCCTCAAGGACAACATCTGCTCATCTCTTAAACCTCTCCAAGGGTGGGGACTCACCCACCTTCCCCAGGCAGCCTCTGCCAGTGCCCAAGATCTCTTTCAGTAAAGAAATTCCTCCTGATATCCAACCTAAATCTCCCCTGGCACATCTTGAGGCCGTTGTGGATCAGGTGTTACAAAGCTGTGATTATTTTGTATTTTACTGCAAAAAAAATAAGAAAGACCAAAACATTGCTTATAAAGGGTTTCTGCTCTGCTTCAGAAGAAAAGGGAGGAGTGGTTTGTACAAATGCAATAAATAAATAAATAAACCTAGAAAAATGTATGCGAGGACAGTGCTGCAGGAAACATGAGACAGCAGAAAAGCAGCCGTCTTTGCAGAAACATTCGATCAGGCGCGCTTCTTCCCTGAGAAGGAAAACCCAGATTAATAATTGTGACAGTTGTCAGCTTCTAAATATGATCCATTTTATAAGCTCAATTACAATTTATTTTCTTTGTAAGTCATAATTTCAGATAAATATCACTAAAAGGCAGTTCTGAGCTGAAGAGACAAAGGCAATTAAATTCTACATTAATTTGTTTACCGGTGTCACATGGAATAAATCGACTGTAAGGTTTCATAAATTGTCTGGATGTGCCAGGAAAGGAATAATTCTGTGGAGTGTTGGAACAGGGAAACCTGATTTCTTTCCTGTACTCACGTGTTTAATTATCCATTATGTAAATGACACTTTATCTGACAAAACTCATACACAAGAGCACTAATGTTAAAATTTATATCATATTAGAATGCCAGGGCTGGCTTTTCCTTACAAAAGCAAAAAGATGGAGGGAGCAGGGATGGGTGAGCTGAAGCCCAGGCCTTGCTCATTCGCTGTTTTCCAATAGCGGAACTTCTTGTGAGCAGAAGCCCTATCCACGAAGGAGGGAGTATTAGCTTGAGAAGACCAATTTTGGACTCTTTAGGGTTTAAAGATAGCCTTTAAAACGTGAGCCGGCGCAGGGGAGGGTTTCCAGGAATACAGACAGGATCCTTGCGGCTGCTTCAGATCTCACCCAGTGGAAAAGCAACAGCAGGAAGAAAAACTTAACAGTTTGGGATTGTTTTCTTTCAGGGCAACATGAAAATTAAGGCAAACATCTCAATTTTATAGTATTTGGAAAATCTGGGAGTAGGAATAGCAGCTTCACCTCCTGAGCGAGAAAGGCATAGGCATTAGTAGATTCCATGTTTTTTCCCCATGCTTAAAGGTAGAGGATAGAGATGTGGGATATCTTGAGTTGGAAGGGACCCAGGAGGATCCAATCCAGCTCCTGACTCCCCACAAGGCAACCTGAAAGTCAAACCATATGTCTAAGAGCACTATCCAAACACTTCTCCAACACCGACAAGCCACCGACACCACTGCTTGCCCAGGCATCTTGTTCCAGAGCTTTGCTGAGGGAGATGCCGTGTAAGTTCCTGGTGTTGACCATAACACCTTCCTTGTAGGTGCTTCTTGCTCTTTAGGTCTTTTATGTTCTCTGCTGTAGCTTTGGCTGAAATGAGAAGCAGCTTCCATGTTTTTCATCATTTATAATGGGTTTGTCATTGTTACTTGAAAAAATACAGATAAAGGTTTGCCCCTGTTAGATGTCAGAGCCAAGCATGCTCACTTTTCTGTTTTTATATTCAAATACAAATACAAGATAGCAACAGTGGTTAAAGCCTGGTTTATAGATTTCCTTCCAGTTTCATCCTGATATGCTCAGATTATTGTCCTTTGCTGTAATTATTTTATTTTATGATACCTTCAGCACCCCTAATTTGTTTTTTATCTTTTATAGCTTGTTTTTTTTAATGATTTCAAAGACAGATCTCTTGGTGCATAGACTCATAGATTGGTTTGGGTTGGAAGGGACCTCATAGCCCATCCAGTTCCAACCCCTGCCATGTGGCTGCCCCATCCCTAGAGATGTTCCAGGCCAGGTTGGATGGGGCTTGGAGCCCCTGATCCAGTGGGAGGTTCCACCCATGGCAGGGGGTGGAACTGGATGGGCTTTGAGGTTTCTTCCAACCCAAACCATTCCATGATTCTATGATGAAACCAAAACCCAACCCGAACGTGCGTTGTGTTACCTTTTCAATAGATAGAGAATTGCTAATGTTTGGAATGGACTTTGAGTTTGTCAGAAGAGTGAGTGGTCATCAGGTGAAGAACTTGAGTCTCCATGGGTTTGCCTGCCTGCCTCTAATTGCTGCCTTCTGGTAGAGGACAAACCACAGCTGTTGTCTAAACAGAAAGAAAAGTTTTCTGCCCTTTTTTTCAGGTTTTTACTGTCGACTCATCCTTTACAAATATCTTTTATTATTTGGGTTTCCTCTTCGAGCTGTGCATGCTTATCCCAGTGTGAGAATGTCATCGGAACGTGCGGTGTCTGCGCCTCACTAGAGGGCAATGAATCCCTGTCACATCTCCATGGCTTTCCTAGGAACAGTAGGGCCTTCGGTCGCCCTTTGGAGAGGGATGGAAGTTCTCTCTCTTTGATTCTTCTTGAAAGACACTGCTGTGTGATCTGCAGCCGCGGGAGCGTTTGTCAGGCTGCAAACAGCTTTTCTTGTGGTCCTTTCGGAAGGGCAAGAATGTGCCAGCAGCCGTGAGGAACAGTGTTCCACCATCCAGGAGGAGTTAATGTGAGAGAGAATGATGCAAATCCCTTCAAACATTTCCCTCCATGTTGCTGCAAGCCACAAGCTTTTGGGTCTTCCAAAAGGAAGAGATTTTTTGAGCTTCCCGCCCTCTCCTTCAGCGCGTTGTTAGCCACCGTCAGGGCTCTGTGATCGCTTTATCATCTTCGCGTGGCTAATTGAAAGAAGGAGGTGTGTTTGGAGCAGTCTGGCTAAACAAAGCCAGTGTGGGAAAAGGTTGTCTGATTGTTAGAGACGTGCTGGGCTGCCAGGAGAGCATATGGTCCACGGTGAAAGGTCCGGGGCTCAAATGGCCGAGCCGCCCTCTCGGCGCTGTCACGCACTTTCTACGGGCTGTTGTATTGATCACCCCCGCCTGCATCTGTGCTTCCAAAAGTGACTGATGAGAGCCTTGCGTCACTCTTAATAGAACGTTAAATGTGTTCTTGTGCAGGGTTACAGGAACTGAGTACATGGTGAAGCTGAAAATAAGTGTTCCTGACAAGGTTTATGGTGGTATCATTTCCAAGTTATTTAGTGAAACTTCAGCCATGTAAATTAGCTCTGACTCACGCTCACAGTATTCAAAATCAGCTTTTCAAATACACTTTCTGAAGTTCTCGGTGTTACACACGCACTGTGGGGCAACAAGGAGAACATCTGAGTAATAAACAGAGGATTAGTGGGCTCTGCATGTTCCTGGCGGTTGGGTAACTCCAATATAAATTTACATTCTTTTATTTGGTTTTGCTTTTAAGGGGCCTTTTCATGATATCTTTACATTTCCTGTTTATAATGAGGGGGAAAATTGACTGATACAAAGCTAAAATGTGCTGAAAAGGGTAGAGGTTCATCACTTCTGAACCTCCAGACAGATTTTATGTCACAGTCTGTGGGTATTGTAGAAGTCCGTCATTGCAAATCCCTAAAATGTCGAGGAATTATGGAATTATTTGGGTTGGAAGGGACCTCAAAACCCATCCAGTGCCACCCCCTGCCATGGGCAGGGACACCTCCCACTGGCTCAGGGGCTCCAAGCCCCATCCAACCTGGCCTGGAACCCCTCCAGGGATGGGGCAGCCCCCACTGCTCTGGGCACCCTGGGCCAGGGCCTCCCCACAGGGAAACATTTCTTTCTAAGAGCTTGTCTCAGTCTCCCCTCTTTCAGCTGAAAACCATTCCCCTCATCCTCTCCCTGCACTCTCTGATCCAGAGCCCCTCTCCAGCTTTCCTGGAGCCCTTTCAGGACTGGAAGCTGCTCTGAGGTCTCCTTTCAGCCTTCTCTTCTCCAGGCTGAAATGAAAATTCCATGTTTGATTGTGTAATTAGAAGAATTTAGGGTTTGTTAGGGGTTTTTAGATGAAAGAAGGATTGCTGATACATGCAGCAGTACCTTGAAGGGAACAGTTCAGATTTCTCCTCCAGCTCTGGATCACTTCACAAATCACAGGTTGTGTAAATGTCCAGGTGATCCGGTGGCAGAGCCCGGTGTGTGCCAGGAAGAACCGAGAGAAGGAAGGAGGTTTCTCAGTGCTGCCAGCCAAGGCCACAGGGCATGGCTCGCATTTCCCGCCCGCTCGGTGGCCGTGGCAGGTGGCCTCGGGGTCCCTTATTGCAGCCTCGCCCAGCACAGCGTGTGCGAGACGCTTCCTGCCTTCTGTCCTGCTGCCGCGGGAGCCCTTTTGGTGCTGTCTCGTCAGAGGCCGCAGCAACAGATGTGTTCAGAAAAGGCAAGAGCTTGCGTTTCATTCAGTGCGGCTCCGCGTTGTCGCGGGACCATATGGTTTCTATAGATGTTTTGTATACATCCGAGCGAGCTAAAATCCATGCAAAGCGATGTTATCAAATCATGACGAAGCCCTAAAAGCGACCAACCTGCCCACACATCTGTGTGACTGAGAACAGAGAGGGCAGTGGCCATTGAAACGTATTTTAATACTAAATTTAAGAAGATTTAGCTCCTGAATTTAACCACTTTGCATTTCTAATGTCCACACAGAACATGTTTGCTTTCCTTTTCAAAAGAACAAAGGAAAAGTTGCTTTTTTTGGTAATGTTGGTAATGGGATACAGAATTGTGGATGCAGGTGCCTGGTTGTAAGCAGGTCGTGCTTTTAAGTGTGTCTCCTTCCCGGCCTCTGATTGCTGCTCCAGGTGGGCTTGGGTTGGTCCCTATGCGTCGGGCACTTCAGAGATGGCGCTGGATGTTTCTCTTAAAGCTGAATCCCACCCCGCGCATTGTGATGTGCTTCAGAGTGAGAATCAGTCAGTGGCGTCTTGGCCAGTGGGAGCAGGGGAGGGATCGTCCCCCCGCACTCAGCACTGGGGAGGCCGCTCCTCAAATCCCGGGTTCAGTTTTGGGCCCCTCAATACAAGAAGGACATTGAGGGGCTGGAGCAGCAACCAGAGAAGGGAACGGAGCTGGGGAAGGAGCTGGAGAACAAAGGTTATGAGAGACAGCTGAGGGACCTGGGGTTGTTTAGCCTGGAGAAGAGGAGGCTGAGGAGAGACCTCATCACTGTCTACAACTGAAAGGAGGTTGCAGTGAGGTTTGTTTGGTCTGTTCTCCCAAGTCACAGGTGACGGGAGGAGAGGAATTGGCCTCAAGTTGCACCAGGACAGGTTCTGATTGAACATCAGGAAAAATGTCTTCACGGAAAGGGTTCGGAGGCCCTGGCAGAGGCTGCCCAGGGCAGTGGTGCAGTCTCCATCCCTGGAGGGGTTTAAAAGACAGGTAGATAAAGTGCTCAGGGATGGGGTTTAGTAGTGGACAGGGACGATTGGACTCTACGATCTCCAAGGTCTTTTACAGCCAAGTGATTCTATGATTCTAAGGAGCTGTTACCACAGCTGGGACACCAAACTTCGGCTTTTCCAGCTCCCAGACTTCTTGAATGCACCGAGACTTTGTCTAAGATGTCTTTGTTATCATGGTATGTTATCATTTTAGGGAATATTGGTGGATTCAAAAAATAGGAAAGGGAAGTATTAGTGTACTGAACTTGTATGAGATTACGTTCATCTAGTTGAATTCAGAAAAGAAAGTTGTCTTCTGATTTAAGGAATCAACCTATTTTGGGTGCAAATACATACCAGAAAATGTTAATTGATTTTGCGCGCAGCCCAAACAGCTATTTTTGCAGTTTCGCTTATTGCTAGCGATAAAAGATCATTAAAAATAGGGGGTTTTTTTCTTCTGCTTTGAGAGCATTTAGCTTTAATCGGGCAGATTTAAAAGTGATGTGAGAACTTACTATGGGTATTCTTCACTATGAGTGTAGGGAGGCCCTGGCCCAGGGTGCCCAGAGCAGTGGGGGCTGCCCCATCCCTGGAGGGGTTCCAGGCCAGGTTGGATGGGGCTTGGAGCCCTTGAGCCAGTGGGAGGTGTCCCTGCCCATGGCAGGGGGTGGGACGGGATGGGCTTTGAGGTCCCTTCCAACCCAAACCATTTCATGATGATTCTATGAAATTGAAGATGGATCCTTTTTCAATTGAGTAGCCTCAGAATTATCAGCCTTCAGTATTTAGGAAGCGTTGTTGAACACCAGTCAGTGATGGTTGGTGCTGAGATCTTACCTCCTGTCTGCCAAATCCAGGCTCGTTGTTGAGGAAGGAGATATTACAGAGCTGCAGGAGCAGAGCTGCCCACAGTCAGCAGCAAAGAACCCATGCAGTCAGTGGCTTCTTCTGATCCTGCCGTGACCGATGACTGCATTTCCCTTCCAGCTTCTCCTCAGTGTGCTTGGACAAATTAAAATGGAGCATTTTCCAGAACTCATTGATGATTTAATCAAACCCGTTAAGATACACCTTTCTATAATGAGTATCCGTCCGAGCTCAGGGCAGAAAGCCCAGTTAGCGCTCAGCAGGCCAAGAGAGATTTAGCCTGCAGATATCACCTCGGTTCTCCTGCTCAACTCGCTGGGAAAAGTTATTAAAACATTCCATGATAAAAGAAAAATCTGTAATTAAAATCATAGGGCTGCATGCAGCCATGTGCGAGGCAGAACCACTCGTGTCCTCCCATTGCCACAGACAAAACCACTTTATTTCGAGGGAGGGAGGGACTCTTGGGTGGTCGTTGAGTTTTGACCCATAGCATTAGGATGGGATTTTTTCAGTTCTGTAGGAGCTTTATCCTTTTCTGGATAAAGTCAAATTTGAACCTTCAGATTTTTATGTGAAGGCTGTTCTGCTTCACAGAATTGAATTATTTTAATTGTGATTTAATATCAAAATAAATGGTATGTGATGCATCTCTGTAAACGTCATTTCCATTTTTATAAATGTGAATCAGTTTCTTTCGTGTTTATAATAACGACACCTAATTTCTCACATGTGAAGGCATTTGAAAAGTGGTGATGTGAAAGAATAAAGGAGCAACCACATACAAGATATTTCATAGAATCATGGAAAGGTTTGGGATGGAGGGGACCTCAGAGCCCATCAGTGCCACCCCTGCCATGGGCAGGGACACCTCCCACTGGCTCAGGGGCTCCAAGCCCCATCCAACCTGGCCTGGAACCCCTCCAGGGATGGGGCAGCCCCCACTGCTCTGGGCACCCTGGGCCAGGGCCTCCACACCTGAACAGCAAAACACCTTTCTCCCTAAGATCTCATCTCAATCTCCCCTCTTGCAGCTGAAAACCATTCCCTTTGTCCTGTCCCTGCACTCCCTGATGAAGAGTCCCTCCACAGCTTTCCTGGAGCCCCTCTCATTACTGGAAGCTGCTCTAAGGTCTCCTCTGAGCCTTCTCTTCTCCAGGCTGAACAACCCCAACCCTCCCAGCTTGTCCTCGTAGCAGAGGTGCTCCAGCTCTCAGATCATCATTCACGGCCTCCTCTGGACTTGCTTTAACAGCTCCATGTCCTTCTTATGTTGGGGACTCCAGAACTGGATGCAGGGCTCCAGGTGGGGTCTCATAGAGCGGAGCAGATGGGCAGAATCCCGTCCCTCCCTGCTGGTCCCACGGCTTTGGATGCAGGCTGGGACACGGTTGACTTTCTCAGCTGCAAGCTCATGTTGAGCTTCTCCCCCACCAATACCAAGTCCTCCTCAGAGCTGCTCTCAATCCATGGAGGGGTATTAGAGGTATCGAATATGATCAGATGAATTTGTTCATACATTCTGAAAAAAAAACCAAACTGAAAAAACAACAAAAAACAGACCAAAGCCCTTGGACCACCTGGTCTGAATTCAAGACTGGCTATTAGAAAGTTAAACAGGACATTGTGTTCGCGGAGCTGAAGTTTATTGATGCAGAAGAGACCGTACCTGGGGTGGCATCCTGAAAACTTGCACGGTTACAAAGTAGCTTTTGAAAGTAATTTTCCTCCAGAATAGAAATAGTTTTGCTGATCACAAATTAATTACCAATATTCAAATATTTATATAGGAGAAATCTGTTTGTTAATATATTGAATTTTTCGTTAACTGAAGTGAAGAATTCTTGTGCAGCAAGCGCATTTTTCGATTTATTTTTAAATTCTGTAATTTAATAAGCTTTAGTAACAAGAGAATTCCCTGTATTATGATATTTCTGGTATTAGATTATGAATATGCTAATATACATTCGTGTATTCTCACAATTGCAAGTGTGAGAGATTGCATTTAAATGAAGTACAAGGAGCTGATCCATCTGCATTCCCTACAAACCCGCGAGGGCTGGAGCCCCTCCGCTCTGAGCACAGGCTGGGAGAGTTGGGGTTCTTCAGCCTGGAGAAGAGAAGGCTCCGGGGGAGACCATAGAGCAGCTTCCAGTGCTGAAAGGGGCTCCAGGAAAGCTGGGGAGGAGCTTTGATCAGGGAGTGCAGGGACAGGATGAGGGGAATGGTTTTGAGCTGAAAGAGGGGAGATTGAAACGAGATCTCAGCCAGAAATGTTTTGCTGTTCAGGTGGGGAGGCCCTGGCCCAGGGTGCCCAGAGCAGTGGGGGCTGCCCCATCCCTAGAGGGGTTCCAGGCCAGGCTGGATGGGGCTTGAAGCCCCTGAGCCAGTGGGAGGTGTCCCTGCCCATGGCAGGGGTGGGACCGGATGGGCTCTGAGGTCCCCTCCAACCCAAACCATTCTGTGATTCTGAGAGTGAGGAGCTCTCTCTGTATTTCCCTCCAAGTATAAATGATGCTGAGCGTGAGCTCTCTGGTAGGAAATCCTTCAGGCCTTCTTATATACCCTTCTGCTCATCAGGAGGAGTTGTCGATGACTGCTTTGAGTATTGGAAAGCTTCAGATTTTCCAAAACAGCTCTGCACTCTATGTAGTCTGGGAGTTCTCCAGTTGCTTTCTCTTACACACAACTATTACGGCACTGAATAATAGGAATCGGTGATGAATGGAAATTCCCAGCTCCTTGCTGTGGGTGCTTACGCTTTTGCCCGAATAGATCTGTTTTCCCTTCATGCAGAACTGCCTCAGATGTGCTGTTGTGAAGCTCCCAGCCTCCTTAGCCCCGTCAGAGCTATAATTTATTTAAATACTGTGAAAGTGATGTTCTGCCTCTCTTGACAGCTCGCGGTGACTGATCTTGCTGTGTGATCTTGGAGCAGCAGAAGCTGTAGTTCAAGGTGGAATTGTATTCATTTGGTGACACCAGAGGGTTTCAAAGTAAAAGTAACTCGGAGTTTCACGGAATGGGCTCTTGTCGTCACCAGTCTAACTCCGCACCCATCAGAAAGTGGGTCTGCCACTCTGGGTGCTGTCCCTGGGTCGGCAGCACATGGTCAACGGGATTGCTGTGTGTTTATTTGTTTCTTCTGATGTCATTTTCATGGAGTTTTATTTCAAGGCTTTAGCTCCTTTTGAAGAACAACGGTAGTGGAAAGGCAAGGGAAGTGACACGTCGTCGTCTCTTGAAGCTGTCTTTTGTAGTTCTTCATGTGTGACTTCCCGTGGGGGCTGTCCTTGGAGCTCATGTTTGGAAACTTTCTTAGAAGACTCTTCTGCAGAACAGCCCTGTTTCTAGGGGTTTGGCAGCTTCATAGCTGTCGATGAATGGCTCCACCAGCACTTCAGGTTTGGGGAATGTTTGTCTATTCCCTGATATCTTCTTTCCTGCCACGCATGTTCATGCAGCCCTTTATGAAACTTCTTTGTTCCGTTTGGTACCACAGCTTCTTCTCGCTGACAGGTCCCCTGTGAGGGTATCTCGTGGATCTGAACCGTCTGCCTGGGGTCTCTGGAGCTTTCATAGATCTAAGAAATAGTTACTCTATCTGGACTTCCTAAAGTCTCATCTAAATCTTCCCCCTTCCATTTTAAAGCCATTCCCCCTCGTCCTGTCCCTGCAGTCCCTGATCCAGAGCCCCTCCCCAGCTTTCCTGGAGCCCCTTTCAGCAGTGGAAGCTGCTCTAAGGTCTCCCTGGCGCCTTCTCTTCTCCAGGCTGAACACCACCACTCTCTCAGCCTGGCCTCGTGGCAGAGGTGCTCCAGTGCTGTTCTTTGTTTATAGCTGGGGTCAAGGCTTGCTTTCATCATCTACCAGTCCCGGCTTTGCAGGATTTCTGCCAGCTTGTGGACAAACCTTTAACTGAGCAATGTCGAGTTACCCATGAAAGAGTTTTATTCTTCTGAGCAATATTTGCCAAACCCTTTGCCTGGGAGATTAAAATAAACACGTGAAGGAGAATTTGCCCGCATGTATTTGCAGCAGACCCGCAATTGTAATCAGTTGAGCTCTCTGTCCTGGCTGTTCCAGCTCTATCCCTGCTGCAGCCTGAGTGCGTCCTGTCACACTCTTCTCTTTATTCTTTTCCAGTGCCTGTTTGATGTGAGCGTGCCACAAGTTTGTGGAACAAAATAATGTATGTAGTACCTCGACATGCGAGAGTAGAATCGTGGACTGGTTTGGGTTGGAAGGGTTGTTAAAGATCATCCAGTTCCAAACCCCTGCTATGGGCAGGGACACCTCCCACTGGATCAGGTGATGACGCAAACTTCAGCTTTTCCACCCATACCTCAACTTGTTGCACATAGAGAAGATGAAAGTCAGGAGATATAATCATATCGGACATGAGAACTGAGAGTGCATTAGGCCAAGAGGTTCCTGACGTGAGGAACCGTTACCAGACTGAAATAAGGAAGTAGCGATATTTTTAGTCTATGAGATTGTTATTGATGTAAAATAATAAGATAAGGAATGAGGCTGAGAGAGTTGGGGTTGTTCAGCCTGGAGAAGAGAAGGCTCCGGGGGAGTTCAGCTGCTGTTGACCAACACCGCCAGGTCCTTTTCTGCCAGGCAGTTTTCCAGCCACTCTTCCCCAAGCCTGGAGCATCGCATGGCGTTGTTGTGGCCCAAGTGCAGGACCCAGCACTTAGCCTTTTTAACCCCCTTGGCCTTGGCCCATGGGTCCAGCCTGTCCTGGTCCCTCTGCAGAGCTTTCCTGTTATTAAGGAGATCGACACTTCTGCCCAACTTCGTGTCATCTGCAAACTGACTGAGGGAGCACTTGATCCCCTTTTTCAGATCATGGATAAAGAGATTAAACAGAACCAGTCCAAGTCTGAGCCCTTATGCTTCAAAGGAAAACTTGCTGAGGTGGAGATTTGTTGGCAGCATCTTTTGCTTTTGCAGTGCACAGGACTGAGACTATCTCAGACCTTGACAACCAAGAAATGAAAAGTTATGGTAGAAGAAAATCCAGATATAAATCTTCCCCTGCTGAGCTGGCAGTAGCAACTAGAATTATTTGCATGCTAAGCTGTGTTGTGCTCAGTAGTGGAAGGAGCAGCTGAAATAGAGCTCTTGGTTGGATCCAGCCATGGAGCTCTTGGTTGGATCTAAGGAGATTCATGAAATGTTCCCTGCTCACCTCAGGTACAGACTTTGAGTGTTGGTACTTCGTTTATACAGTAAGTGGGGCCCTTTTTTCATAGAATGAATCATGGAATGGTTTGGGTTGGAAGGGATCTCAAAGCCCATCCAGTTCCCCCTGCCATGGGCAGGGACACCTCCCACTGGCTCAGGGGCTCCAAGCCCCATCCAACCTGGCCTGGAACCCCTCCAGGGATGGGGCAGCCACCACTGCTCCGGGCTCCCTGGGCCAGGGGCTCAGAAACAGCGTGGCCAGCAGGACCAGGGAGGTGATTGTGCCCCTCGACTCGTCATTGGTGAGGCCACACCTTGAATCCTGGGTTCGGTTTTGGGCCCCTTACTCCAAGAAAGACATTGAGGGGCTGGAGCACGTCCAGAGAAGGGAAACAGCTGGGGAAGGAGCTGGAGCTCAAGCCTGATGAGAGGCAGCTAAGGGAATTGGGATAAAGTTCTTCCAGTGGAGACCCTTTCTCCAGGCTGTTGTTTATGGCTAAGGGGAGACATTATCACTGTCTGCAAGTCCCTGAAAGGAGGTTGTGGTGAGGTGGATGTGGGTCTCTTCTCCCAAGTGACAGTGAATGGCCTCAGGCTGCACCAGGGCAGGTTCAGACTGGACATCAGGAAATGTTTCTTCACCAAAAGGGTCCTCAGGCCCTGGCAGAGGCTGCCCAGGGCGGGGGGGAGTCCCCATCCCTGGAGGGGTTTAAAAGACAGGTGGATGAGGTGCGCAGGGATCTGGTTTAGTAGCGGACAGGGACAGTTGGACTGGATGATCTTAAAGGTCTTTTCCAACCTAGCGATTCTTTGGTTTTTAAGATGTTAGTACCAACGCCTCATGCATCGTGGCGAGTGGCACCTGGACACAACTATCAAACGTTAGGACCTTAGCACAGTCCGCTGAGAAGGATGTAAGTGGTATCAAGACTTAGAACCATGTTGGTGTGCACGCTTGCTCCAAGGGATTCCAGCCAGATGATTTAGTAATCCCATTTCTGGGATAAAGCAGGTTTGTCTTATTTATCAGAGACACCTGAACGTGCCTTTGTCTTCTCTCTTAGAGAAGCAGCATCGTGGAAGGCGAGGAATGGAGAGCAGGCAGGACAAGCCTTAGCAGCCTGCGTACATCAAAACCTGTAAACAGCTACAGCTAAAAAGGAAATATCCGGGCTGGCGTAGGGGCTTATGGCTGAGAATAAAGCACTGAAATGAAGAAAGAGAAGATTAAGGCTAAATGTCATGAAAGAGCACTTTGCAGCTGTGGTGGTGGTTGAGGTGGCCCTTCCAAAGAAAGCAAAGAAAAACCAGTTTCAGGACAAAGGCCCTTTTCTTTTTTTGTTTTCCTTTTGCAGTTATTTCCTTCCCCGTTTCTTTCCTTCACCTTAACCACTCCATGTCAAACAATCTCGTATGGGTATAGAAAAGAACATACTAAATGTAGGAGGCATGGGTGTGAATCTCTGCACCCCTGGAAGTTGCTGCGGTCACACCTGGACGCTGCACAACTTCAGAGAGGGGGACGGCGCCGTCTTTGCCACTGGGATCTCACAGTAGAACTTTCTGGTCTTGTGAACAAGTTCATGGTAGCAGTTCTGTGCTTCACTGACTGCAGTGGGACTGCAGACAGTAGAGAGGTCCTCCTGTGAACGTGAGCCAGCAGTGGCCCAAGTGGACCAGCATCCTGGCTTGGGTCAGCCATGGGTTAGCAACTAGGAGTAGGGAAGGGATTGAATCCTGGATTCAGTTTTGGGCCCCTCACTCCAAGAAAGACATTGAGGGGCTGAAGCTTATCCAGAGAAGGGACCGGAGCTGGGGAAGGGGCTGGAGCCCAGGGGTTCTGGGCGCGGCTGAGGGCCCTGGGGCTGTTTAGCCTGGAGAAGAGGAGGCTGAAGGGAGACCTCATCGCTATCTACAACTGCCTGAAAGTTTGCAGTTACTTCCATAAATCAGCATTTGCTATGAATGCCATTCCTGCTGCGGAGACATGACCTGCACACCTGATGCATCTGGCTACTATGGAAGTGAAGCAACACAATCCTTGTCCTTGTTCCCGACGGCTGTGGAACAGGAATGTGATCCCTACACTTCTCCTGGGAGATGCCTTACAAAATTAACAAGGTCGTTTTCTTAACAAAAACTTCCAAATCTTATTTCACTGCATAGGAAGGGAACACGGCTTTTATCTGCTGCTGACTTCACTGTTCGTGTTGTGGAGATGCCTTTGTGTGATGGTGGTGCCACTCACGGAAGGAGATGCCTCTCCAACCCTTGGGAGGGATAAGGCAGTTTCTGTGGGTAGTTTTATTTTTTCCCTTTGGTGAAGATAAGATGGAAAGAGATAACTGAGACAAAATGGATAAAGGAATGGCAGAAGGCATGGCAGGCTGGAGCCAGAATTTTTAAAGCTGCATTAGATGCATCTTCAAAGCTGGAAGGCTGTTCAGAATTTACCTATATCCTTTAGTAGCAGATGATGAACAGTGGGATTGAGGGTACCCTCAGCAAGTTTGCCAGCAACACCAAGCTTTGGGCCATGATTCACACAGTGGGGGGAAGGGATGGCATCCAGGGGGAGCTGGACAGGCTGGACCGGGGGCTGTGAGAACCTCATGAGTTCAACAAGGTCATGGGCAAGGTCCTGCACCTGGATTGGGGCAATCCTAACCACAAACACAGGCTGGGCAGAGAATGGATTGAGAGCAGCCCTGAAGAGAAGGACTTGAGGGTGCTGGTGGATGAGAAACTCAACATGAGCCAGCAATGTGCACTTGCAGCCCAGAAACCAACCGTGTCCTGGGCTGCATCCAGAGCAGGACAAGGGAGGGGATTGTGAGCCTCTGCTCCTCTTTGGTGAGACCCCACCTGGAGTCCTGTGTCCAGTTCTGCAGTCCTCAGCACAGGGAGGGCATGGAGCTGTTGGCGTGAGTCCAGAGGAGGCCACAAAGTTTATCCCAGGGCTGGAGCACCTCTGCTGTGAGGACAGGCTGAGAGGTTGGGGTTGTTCAGCCTGGAGAAGAGAAGGCTGTGGGGAGACCTTAGAGCAGCTTCCAGTGCTGAAAGGGGCTCCAGGAAAGCTGGGGAGGGGCTCTGGATCAGGGAGTGCAAGGAGAGGATGAGGGGGAACGGTTTACAGCTGAAAGAGGGGACAGTGAGATGAGATGTTAGGAAAATATGTTTTGCTGTTCAGGTGGGGAGGCCCTGGCCCAGGTTGCCCAGAGCAGTGGGGGCTGCCCCATCCCTGGAGGGGTTCCAGGCCAGGTTGGATGGGGCTTGGAGCCCCTGATCCGGTGGGAGGTGTCCCTGCCCATGGCAGGGGTGGCACTGGATGGGCTCTGAGGTCCCTTCCAATCCAAACCATTCGATGACTCTGTTCCTTTCTGTGATGTTTTCTCTGCAGAACAACGAGGAGCACTGGGTTCTTAACGTGTCTGGACAGGGCTGTGTGGCTGGGGGTGCCAGGGTGGCCTCAGCACTCTGGGAAGCAGAGGCAGCCCAGAGGGACTTGGTCTCGCTGTCTGGAGGTTGGATGCAGGCGTTGAGCGCCGCACTGGCACCACTGCTCCTCCCCGATCCTCGAGTCCACTTTGTTAACAGTGCAATGCAACAATTGCTTGAAGCTGATTAAGTGGCACAGTAGATTTGTCACAGAGAAACGGTGTTAATCTCACAGCCAAATATATTGGAGCAGAAATGAGGTAATAAAAGCCCAACAAAGTCCATCCTGAATTATGGTTTCCCTTATTTTACATGGAAAAACAATTAAAAAGGCAAACGAATAAGACTTTTCTTTTTATAATGTGAATAGAAAATGTGCTTTTCAAGACAACGGCGCAGGGGACTGGAAAGAAATGGGATTTCATCTTTCGTTTAAGCAAGGAAAGGGATACAGACGTAACTTCAAATAAATCTGCTATATAAAAAAATGACATTATTACATTTGAGGAGTATTCTGAAGTTTCTAGGAGTGATTTGCTGGTTCCAAGGGATGGATCTGCATAGACCGGGCATCTGTCTGAAAAGGGAGATAAATTCCTTTCTGTTAGCAATGCAGTCATCTCACAAGGTGATTTTTATTAAATTTGGAACTGGATGGGCTTTGAGGTCTCTTCTAACCCAAATCGCTTCAGGATTCGATGGTGGATGGTATTGGGCATCTGGCAAGCCTGGTACCTGGTGTTAAGGTGTGACTGCTGATCAGATATCGGGCTGTAGGGATGTCCTGGTGTCCTCCATCAGTTGGCACCCAGCTTTCTACCCAGTAGTGGCACCCAGCCTGTTGGTGTTTGAAATGCGTTACAGAAGTTTGTGCTGAATAATTATGCTCAGCTAAATGAAGGGAGCCATGGTGTTGAATGGAAACCATCACAAGATCAAGCAATTAATACAATTTTTCTGTTGCATTTGATTGCCTTTTCTGTTCTTTAAAGAAGACAGAAAATAAAACGAGACATATCTGAAGAGATGCAGTTTTTTTCTTCTGCTGAGTAATCATCGCAGATTCATGCATTCTTAAATTTGCAGCTTTTTGTGCTTTTCAATGTTTCTGATTTAATTTTGGAGGAGAAGAATTTTTCTTGAATCAATTGAGGCTCAACACTGTGCTATTTATTCCTTTTTAAAAGAAAGCCTCTGAGGAGGTGTCGGTGTTTTATCTGCTGTGGAGTGGCCTCTTTTCAGTGTTTGATGCCGTGTTGTGATTTCTGGTGTTCAGTGTTTGAAAGCACGAGAACACTAATTCATAGAATTATGGAATGGTTTGGGCTGGAAGGGACCTCAAAGCCCATCCAGTCCCACCCCCTGCCATGGGCAGGGACACCTCCAGCTGGATCCACAGCAAAACATTTCTTCCCAAGATCTCATCTCGATCTCCCCTCTTCCAGCTGAAAACCATTCCCTTTGTCCTGTGCCTGCACTCCCTGATCCAGAGTCCCTCTCCAGCATTCCCGTAGGCCCACGATTATTTTATGACCCTAAATGTCCATATGCAGTTTTCCAAAACCAATCCAACCCATAACATCTCTGCAGGTTCTAAATGCAAGTATTGATAAGAAATGGCCATTGAGAGGGTAAAGCTTTGTGTCTACCGTTCCTAGTGCGGTTCCTTTGGTCTCAATTGTATGTTTAGAAAACTTATTGGTATGACATCAGTCCTCTACCAATTTGCTGTAGACATCGACTGCCCTGTGGCTGTAAAATGCTGATAGGGTGAGAGCTGCTGCCTCAAACTGGAGGTGAGTGCTTCTGAACCAGCTGAGCAGCCGAGGAAAAACATCGCCTTGTAGACCAGGGCGATACGTCCACAGTTATAAAAATATTTTCTTGTTTTCTTTCTTCAATCCAAAAATAAACTCTAGGTAGGATTCCTGCTCCTTTCATTCATTTCTCCTGATTTTCAGAAGGATTTCAGCTGTCTCTGCAGGGTTCTAACATTAAGGTTACAGCTGATAGAAATTTTGTGTTGTGTTTCCACTGTCACCAAGACACCAGGTGTTGGGGACGGTCACTAAATCGCTCTGACACAGGTTTGGTAAACTGAAAGCTCTTTCATCTTGGCATGACTTGGGAGATAAATGCCATTTGAGAGAGCATTTTGAGGTGAAGTGTTTGGGTATGGGGGCATTTGGTCTTTGGGTGAATGACTGTGGAGATGCAAAGTGCTTTCTTCCATATATTGAAATTCTAAAACAATCAAACTCATCTTCAGTTTTAGTTTCTTCAAGTCTGTGGGTCCCTCACCTCCAGGGCAAGGTGAGGTGTGTGTGACAGGTCACTGAGCTGCTGTTGAGTAACTCCGGCTACAGAAGAGCCTGTGGGTAGAATGTGGGTCAATCCCATTACGTTGGCAGCAGTCACTTCACTACCAATAACATGTAGATGTAGTAAACCCTGCTTGTTTCCGTGACCCAGTTTGCTGGGCTTAAGAGTTTTCTTAGGGCAGCGTTGGGCTTGCTCTTCCCTCATTTTCCCACTCTTTAACTTAAAGAAATGAGGGATTCTTCCCATTCCTCATCTTAATATCTGGGCTACTCATAGCAAGGCAAGGTTCTTCTGTTGGTGTTCGTGATAACTTATGGTTTCCACTCTGGCTTCACTTCGGTCTGCTCCGGGTCCTCCTCCTGTTCCCATGGAAGCACTCGGAGATTCCTGATTGCTCATTCCTCTAACCTAACAATTTCATCCCTGTGTTGTGCGTCTTCCTGTGGCTGCGGCTGGTGTGGATGCTGGCTGGGCAGCCTGACTCAGAGACCGCCCGACATGGGAAATAAGTGAGTTCTGCAGACTCAGTTGGATGAGTCATAACTCCTGTGCTCGCAGAAAGCTGTACGAGAGTGCTCTGCTGTTAAGGTAGCATCAAAGAAGTGAGAATAGGAAGGAAAAGTCCAGGTGTGGCGTTGACGTGTTGGTGAAGGATGCGGTGGAATGTAATACAGGACAGGCAGTGAAGTGCAGGAGTGCTCTCTTCATGGTTATGTTGATCAGGAGTATTGGAGAGGGATTCTCTGAGTTTGTTCTCACCTTTAGGTAGGCCTAGACACTTCCTTTCTCCCTGGAGGTGTTCCAGGCCAGGTTGGATGGGGCCTGAAGCAACCTGATCCAGTGGGAGGTGTCCCTGCCCATGGCACAGGGTGGGACTGGATGGGCTTTGAGTTCCCTTCCAACACAAACCATCCCCTGATTCTGTGTTTCTAGACATGTTTGTAGGTGCACAGACCCGAATCCTGTGATGCTCCAGAAGGTGGCTGCATGTTGGGCAGCCTCCGTGGAGAGTTTTCCTTTTGGTAATCAAGATTGTTAGCACTGCTCAGTTTCACAGAGCAAAGAGCTGCGAAATAAGTAACCCAGAAAGGAAAGAACTACAGATTCTCATGTTTGGGAGAGAAATGGGATTTCTTTATGATGTAGTTTGTATCTCATTGAGGGCTGTTTCTTTTCTTCCAGAGATATTATTTTGTTTCTCAGAACTTTAATAGTGCTGAGACTATGACTATGGTAAAAAATAAAGGCTCAGGTAACTAATGTGTAGAGAAATCCAGGTTTGTATTTTATATATGCTTATAAATATAATATTTATATATGCACGTATGGTTCAGGCTTTAATACGGCACATTTATAGGTGTATATGTATGCAGTCCGGGGTTTAGATCCAGGCGGGGGGACAACATGACTGAGAGCAGCCCTGAGAAGGGCTTGGGGTGCTGGGGGAGGAGAAGCTCGATAGAGCCGGCAATGAGTGCTTCCAGCCCAGAAACCAACCGTGTCCCTGGCTGCATCCAGAGCAGTGGGAATAGCAGGTCAAGGGAGGGGATTCTGTCCCTCTGCTCTGCTCTGGTGAGACCCCACCTGGAGCCCTGTGTCCAGTTCTGGAGTCCTCAACATAAGGAGGTGGATCTGTTGGAACAGATCCAGAGGAGGCCACACAGATGGTCCGAGGGCTGGAGCACCTCTGCTATGAGGACAGGCTGAGAGAGTTGGGGTTGTTCAGCCTGGAGAAGGCTCAGAGGAGACCTTAATGCAACTTCCAGCTCTGAAAGGGGCTGCGGGAAAGCTGGGGAGGGGCTTTTTCCAAGGGCCTGGAGTGATAGGACAAGGAGGAATGGCTTTAAATTGGAAGGGGGAAAGTTTAGGTTAGACGTTAGGAAGAAATTCTTCACGCTGAGGGTGGGGAGGCCCTGGCCCAGGGTGCCCAGAGCAGTGGTGGCTGCCCCATCCCTGGAGGGGTTCCAGGCCAGGTTGGATGGGGCTTGGAGCCCCTGATCCAGTGGGAGGTGTCCCTGCCCATGGCAGGGGTGGCACTGGGTGATCTTTGAGGCCCCTTCCAACCCGAACCATTCCATGATTTATGTGCATGTTTACATCACAGCAACAGTGCCCAAATGGAAGCAGCCTCACACCACCGCGGTGAGGTCTGTGGTGAGCTGTGTCGCGAAGTCCCTCTTTGCTTGGCATGGTGACAGGGGAGGTTTCTTTAATAACAGGAGCCCAAGCGCTGCTGGAGAATGCTTGAGAACAGCAAAGAGTGGCCTTTACCTGCCTCCTAGTGATAGAATTAGTGAGGCTTTTGTGGTTTGAGTGAAAATGTCTTTTATTCTAATGCTAATTAGAAAGTTCATCTATATTGGTGTTAATGAAACAGTGAAAAACATTAAAAGCAGGCTAAAATTCTTTTTTTTAGAGCAATATCGGAGCAATCATCTGTTATGAGATCTCAGTAGCTCTTACTTGCTGGTCTGGCAAAACCAAGTCAGACCTGGTTTATTTATTTCTCTCTTAAAACTGTTAATTTAACAAAAGACCGAGGCTGCCTTTGCTGCACTGTTGTGGAACACTAAAAGAAGAACACGTGGTTTTTCATGCTCATTCTTTTCCAGCCTTTGCCACTCAGTTGAGTCATCTCACGGGTTCTAAAACCAGAGGAGAACGTAACCCTGTGAAGGCTCATGGTGGATCGTGCGTATTCCTGTCTCTCTCTTCCTCTTCCACTGCGCACATAACGTGTGATCCCCACTGTGCGACGTACACGTGGGTTTGCGTGTGTGAGAATAGAAAGCCAGAATAGAAAAGATCCCTTTGGTGCTTTTCAAATCCACAAATCCTTTACATTCGCCACTGAAACCCGTTCAGAAAAGACCTTCAGTTACCCCTGTGTAGTTGCTAAAACTTGTGATGTTTTTTGTTTGTCTTGGTGTGAAGTAATCTTCATACGTCTGTAAGGTTGGGTTTTCCCTCACAACTGAGGAAGGCGAATGCATACCTCCCAGGGGGAAGTGGCTGATGGAGGCTGCAAAGGCTTTGGAGTGTTTCTATGGTGGTACCTCTCGCGTATGTTCCCTTCCCTGGAAGAAAATTATCTGAGATCGTAGAGTCACAGAATGGTTTTGGTTGGAAAAGACCTTTAAGATCATCAAGTCCAACCATTGATCCAGCCCTGGATACTCAGTCTTAAAGGTCTTTTGCAACCATGTGACTCTGTGATTCTAAGGTGGGAACAAATGGAAAGCTGATGACTTCAGGAAAAAGATATTGATGTTTTTACGTAGCTATATATTAAATATTTAGGTTAAAAGCAAATCCAGTGGGTTTCAGGTTCAGTAGCATCTATGAATATAAAAAAAAATTGTCTCAACCCAATATATTATTTTTCCTCAATGATTTTGGGACATTTACTTTGTGGTTCTTGCCATGTGTTCAGGTAGTTTTGCTCCTTCAAAGTTGCTGCTCGAGAATAAATTACCAAAAATATATTTGGAATTTAGAAAGTTTCTTATATCAGAAGATGCTGAATGTTGAGTTGTATCAGAAGAAATGTTTTGTCCCTGGTCCAGAAGGAGATTTAAAAAAATAAAAAAGAAGAAAGAAATCAAAACAGATTCATACATTTGAGCAGAGACATATGTTTTGTGGGCTGGCACCAGACTAGGATGCAGAATCTTGTAGAACCAACTCTTCATACTCCAGGATATTTAGAGGAACAACATTCAAGGCAAGGTGCTAGCGAAGTTAAAGAAAAGAAAGGGGAATATAGGCTTTCTTTAAGACAGCAAATGTCTGGTTTGTGTATCCATGAGTGTCCGTTCATGCCCAGTGCCAAGAAACTGTGTCTCTTTTTAGAGAAGGGAAGATTTAGGGTAGACATAACAAGGAAATTCTTCTCTGTTCAGGTGGGGAGGCCCTGGGCCAGGGTGCCCAGAGCAGTGGGGGCTGCCCCATCCCTGGAGGGGTTCCAGGCCAGGTTGGATGGGGCTTGGAGCCCCTGAGCCAGTGGGAGGTGTCCCTGCCCAGGGCAGGGGGTGGGACTGGGTGATCTTTGAGGTCCTTTCCAATTCAAACCATTCTGTGATGCTAAGGTTCTATGATTCTTTTGTATCAGTGTCACATGATGCCAGAACCAGATATTTTGAGTAGGATAACATGCTATGAAAAAGAAAACACTTTCGTTTCATTGGTCAATTCACATTAAGATGTGACTCCTCCTGGCTGTGAGAATGATGATCAGAAAATCCTACAAAGAAAAAAGAACAAAGCACTTGGGTGCCATTTAGCAGAATGAACAGGTCCCAAGATTCCCTGAAACAAGACGTTCAACCCAGAAGAAACTTTCTCCCCATGATGCAGTGCTCAAACTCCTTTGCCAAGGCTGAGAGGTTTGAGAACAACTGCAAGAGCTGTAAGAGTATGATTAGCCCAGGGCAGTTGGTGGAGTCTCCATCCCTGGAGGGGTTCAAGAGCCGTGTGGATGTGGTGCCTAGGGACATGGTTTACTGCTGGAATTGGCAGTGTTGGGTTAACAGTTGGACTTGATAATCTTAAAGGTCTTGTCCAGCCTGAACGAATCTATGATTCCCTGTTTCTATTTGTTTCTAACAGCAGCCAATTAATTTACACATTGTATGAAATGCACAATTTTCCTTTGTGCCTTAATAAATAAATACAGTTGTTAGGACTGCTCGGTCTCATCGTAGTTCACCTGGCTGATGTACGGCTCTTGGTATTTTTCTTCAGTTCCTTATTGACGATGGTGGTCATTGGAGGCTTAACTATTGAGGAATATATCATTTCCAGACAAGATCTTTGAAATCTGTTTCCTTCAGGCAGCAAAGGTGAGTAAAATAATCTCTGTTATGTGTTTGCCTATAAGTGAGATAGGTTTTGTCTTTAAAAATAACCAAAACTGAACAGTAGCAGAGATTCAGGAGCCTGACTGTGCTTCCAATAGTTTAACTTTTTTCTCAGTAAGTTTATTTATCCTACTGATGTGAAAAATAAACCATGTGGAAGGAGCCAACTTGTTGGAGGAGGAATGCTTTTAAGCTGAAAGACGGGAGACTGAGATGAGATCTTGGGAAGAAATGTTTTGCAGTGAGGGTGGGGAGATCCTGGCCCAGGGTGCCCAGAGCAGTGGGGGCTGCCCCATCCCTGGAGGGGTTCCAGGCCAGGTTGGATGGGGCTTGGAGCCCCTGATCCAGTGGGAGGTGTCCCTGCCCGTGGCAGGGGGTGGCACTGGATGGGCTTCAAGGTCATTTCCAACCCAAACCATTCCATGATTCTATGTCACAACCTGAAGAGGAGTTGGGTGTGGGGGTTACTACCGAAATACCAAAAGTTATGTGCGAAAGAAGTAGCCAGCAGCCCACGGAGTGAGGTAGTAGTCAATAACTTGGAGTTTTCTATGAGACTTCAGAGATGAATCTATGGACTTCTGATCAAACTAAGTGTTAGATATTCCAGGGGGTTTGTTTGTGATTTCTTTGTTTGTGCGTTGCTAACCCTGGATCCACTCAGCCTGGGCAGCGAGAAGCTGGAGAGCAGCCCTGCCGAGAGGGGTCGGGGGATTCTGGGCGACGGCAAGTTGAACGTGAGCCAGCAGTGCCCTGGCAGGCGAGAGGGCGACCGTATCCTGGGGTGCATCCAGCACAACATGGCAGTTCGGTCGAGGGAGGGAATTGTCCTGCTCTGCTCTGCAGTGGTGCAGCCCTACTTTGAGCACTTGAGTGCAGTTTTGGGTGCCACAGGATAAAGAGGATTTCAAGCTACTGGAGAGTGTCCAGAGAAGGGCTTGGAGTTGGAGAAGGGTTTAGAGGGAAAGCCTTGTGAGAAGCAGCTGAAGTCACTGGGTCTGTTCAGCCTGGAGAAGAGGAGGCTGAGGGGATATCTCATAACAGTCTGCAGCCTCCTCACCAGGGGAGGAGGCACAGGTGCTGAGCTCTTCTCTCTGGTGACCAATGACACAACCCAAGGCAGGAAGGTGTGCCAGAGGAGGGTTAAGTTGGACATTAGGAGAATGTTCTTCCCCCAGAGGGTGGTGGAGCATTGGAACAGCTCCCAGGGAAGCAGTCAGGACACCAAACCTGACAATATTCCAGAAGCGTTTGGCCAACGGCCTCAGCCCCACAGTGAGAATGTTGGGGGTTTCCTGTGCAGGGACAGTGGTTGGACTCAATGATCCTTCTGGGTCCCCTCCAACTCAGGACATCCTATGATTTATTGTATTTTTAAACTACCTATATGAAACACTCCAGGTAATACAGGAAGAATTTTTTCTGCTATGGAACTAGAGCTCATTTTCCCACTTATTATCTGCTGTTAATTTAATGTGTGGCAATATCAGAAATTTAGTGCTGATGATATGGCAGCGGATTTTTGGTTTAGCTGTAGAGCTCTTCTGTGAGCAAACCAATTAAGACGTAATTTCTGAATATAATTGAACTCCTAATGGGACGCCTTGATTCAGTAGGAATTTACATATTGGCCTCTCTTTGTTGTAGAACTCTGGTCCAAAATGAGGATATGGCTTCATTTTTGAACTTCTGAAAGCTGCAACGTCCCCTGAGACTTTCCAAACCCGAGCATGCAAAATGCTGATGAATAAGAGGATGGGCAGGTTCATGAATAAGCTCCTTCGTTCTTAGATCTGAGCTTTGCGTAGCCCTCATTAGGTATTTCTTTGAAGAATGAAAGTTACTGTGTTGGTGGGATGCAGTGCCCCTGTTGAGAAGAACTCCTTCTCTTTATACTGTTTGAGGTCTTTTTCAGCCCAAGTTTAACTGCGAGGGCTCTTAAACATCGCGTTGTTTATGATTATTGCTGTGTTCCATGGGCAGTGGTGGAGGTATCAGGGCTAATACAGGCCTCGTTCTGTTGGGGTTTGCATCATTCCATTTTTTTTCAGGTCCCTAAGGAGCTGTAAGAGCAGAGCAGATGGGAAAGAGTTAAAAAGCGCGGCATAACTGAATTATGGTGACCTAAACCAGGGAAACAAACAGCAGCTGTTTGTTAGAGCCAAACTCAAAGTAAGAAAGAAATGAAGGCAGTTTTCCTTTTTTCTTTCTTTTTCTTTCCCACCCCAGATTGAAGAGCTTTGTCCTCCGAGAGACAAACCCTGCTGGGCTGAGGGGTTGTTCTTACCTCTGCCATGTTGGGTTCAACTGTGGGGATTGTTTTGTTGTTACTGTTACGGACAGACCTTTGAGTGAGGTTTTGTTTGTTCTCCAATGGGAAGCTACAACATTTGGTCAAGGAAAAACAAGTATTTTGAAGCAATTATAAGGTCTCCTGGGAGACCTAATAGTGGCCTTCCAGTACCTGAAGGGGCTCCCGGAAAGCTGGGGAGGATATTTTTCTAAGGGCCTGTACGGATAGGACAAGGAGGAATGGATTTATTATGGAAGGGGGAAGATGTAGACTAGACATGAGGAGGAAGTTCTTCACCATGAGTCTGGCGAGGCCCTGGCCCAGGGTGCCCAGAGCAGTGGGGGCTGCCCCATCCCTGGAGGGGTTCCAGGCCAGGTTGGATGGGGCTTGGAGTCCCTGAGCCAGTGGGAGGTGTCCCTGCCCATGGCAGGGGGTGGGACTGGGTGATCTTTGAGGCCCCTTCCAACCCAAACCATTGTATGATTCTGTGATTCTATGAACTTTCATCAAAGTTTGCATTTAGGGTAAAAAGAAACATTTTTGTATGTGAAAACTTGGGGCAGAATAAGTATTTCCTTCTGTAAAGTTACTATTTTATGGGTTATTCCCTTCAAGTTTTAACATGCACACATGGATAAACTCCAGAATGCTGCTCCAGAATTGTAGAATCACTTGGGTGGGAAAGACCTTTGAAATCATCCAGCCCAACCATACCTGTCCACTACTAAATCAGACCCATAAAACCATTCAGCACTCTGAGGCCTCTCAGCTTGTCTTTCGCTCTGTTCTTGTCTACTGCTACTCAGTTGTTCCCAGCTGTCTAGGTATGTGCAGACACTGTTTCTGTTCCATTTGATCTATTTTTAAACGCAAGAGCTTTTTGTATTTAATACGCATTACTGTGCTGGCACTCTAATACTACAAAACCTTGGTGACCTTAGTTCACCCACTTGTACCTTGGGCATTATCATGCAGGCTCTAATTACATGATAACATGCGATTTTTCTCCATAGAAGGAAATCCTTGCATTAAAAAGATGTCATTTAATCAGTGTGCAGCCATCTACTGGGTTTATTTGTTCAGTGTGTGGTTCCAGATCTCCTGTGTTGTAGAATTTTCAGACCTTGCTCTGCAGGTAGAATTAAGAATTTGCCTTTATGCTTTACTATACCTTTTAGCAACAGGTTTTCTCTAAGAGGTTCTGGCAGAACAATGGGACCTTGAGCAGCCTGATCCAGTGGGAGGTGTTCCTGCCCACGGCAGGGGGTTGGAACTGGGTGGGCTTTAAGGTCCCTGCCAACCCAAACCATTCCATGAGTCTATGAAAACCCAGTCTCTGAAGCGCAGGTTAGTTTGCAGGAGCATATTCAGTTCTGGCAGCTTCTGGCTGGAGTTTGCTCACTTCTTACAGCAGTTCTAGACCTGGGATACTCACTCCATGAATGACAGAATCGTAGAATCATAGAATAGTTTGGGTTGGAAGAGATCTTAAAGATCATCCAGTTCCAATGCCCCTGTGATAGACAAAGAGTCTTCCAAGCCAGAAATATGATACTCCACAAAAAGCAAAGAAATTTAAAAGGTTGTTGTCTGAGACATCTTTTTGGAAGTCATTATTTCATTTTTCTTGGTCTCAGTTTCACTTTCAGCTGTTCTCACTTTTCCTAGTTCCTCATATGTCCTGTGCCCTGCGTCTCTGTTTTCATTCTCTCTCATCCAAGTAATTTCCAATGTCAGCCCATTTCTATTCCAGTTCATTATCCATTCTCTCACAGTACAGGTCTTCCCTCATTACACATACTCTCTGGAATTATAGTTCCATTCTGGCTCCAGATTTATCATAGAATCATAGAACCCTTTGGTTGGAAAAGACCTTTGAGATCATCCAGTGCCACCCCTGCCATGGGTAGGAACACCTCCCACTGGCTCAGGGGCTCCAAGCCCCATCCAACCTGGCCTGGAACCCCTCCAGGGATGGGGCAGCCCCCACTGCTCTGGGCACCCTGGGCCAGGGCCTCCCCACCTGAACAGCAAAACACCTTTTCCCAAGATCTCATCTCAATCTCCCCTCTTGCAGCTGAAAACCATTCCCTTTGTCCTGTCGCTGCCCGCCCTGATCCAGAGCCGCTCCCCAGCTTTCCTGGAGCCCCTCTCATTACTGGAAGCTGCTCTAAGGTTTCCCCACTGCCTTCTCTTCTCCAGGCTGAAGAACCTCAACACTCTCAGCCTGTCCTCATAGCAGAGGTGCTCCAGCTCTTGGATCATCCTCTATATTCTATAATGTTGCTGAGCTGAGTTTTGAGACTTTATCTGCAGGTATTGCAGATAAAAACTGAAAGCAACAAGGGCTTTCTGTGGGCCAGCAGTGGCACAAGTGGCCAAGAAGGCCAACAGCATCCTGACTTGGATCAGCCAAGGAGGTGGCCACAGGAGCAGGGAAGGGATCGTCCCCCTGGACTCAGCGCCAGTGAGGCTGCACCTTGAATCCTGGGTTCAGTTTTGTCTCCCTCACTCCAAGAAGGACATTGAGGGGCTGGAGGGTGTTTGGAGAAGGAGACGGAGCTGCGGGAGGGTCTGGAGAACAAGGGTTATGAGAGGCTGGGAGCTCGGATTGTTTAGCCTGGAGGAGAGGAGGCTGAGGGGACACCTCATCACTCTCTGCAGCTCCCAGAAAGGAGGTTGTGGTGAGGTGGGTGCTGGGCTCTTCTCGCAAGTGACAGGCAATAGCACGAGAGGAAATGGCCTCAGAGTTGCAGCAGGACAGGTTCAGGTTGAATATCAGGAGAGATTTCTTCGCAGAAAGGGTTCTCAGGCACTGGCAGAGGCTGCCCAGGAAGGTGGTGGAGTCACCAACCCTGGAGGTGTTTAAAAGACGGGTAGATGAGGTGCTCAGGGATCTGGTTTAGTAGTGGACAGGAACAGTTGGACTTGATGATCTCAAAGGTCTTTTCCAGCGAAATGATGATATGTTTCTGTGATTTTGGAAAACGAGAACAGTGAGCACCCTGAACAAAAGTAAATATTCCTGACTCTTTTTTATTGTTGCCAAGTTAATCAAGTTTGGTCGTTTGATTGTAATTTCGAAGTTAAAATATTTAAATAATGCAAAAATTTCCAATACTGCAGTGCATCTCTCTTTAAAATTAATAACATCACAGCAAAACTGTTAAAATTCATCTTTTCGAATATGTAATATTTCTTAGTGAAGTGAGGCATGCGTGCCCACCGCTTCTGAATGAGTCGCCTGAGGGTTGGCTTCACATGATCACAGTAACCTGGATTTCTCCAGCAAGTCTGAGAGTTCTGTCTTACCTCACGCTGTGATTTTAGCAAGTTTAACAGATCTCCATCTTTATGTTTTCCTGTGATACATTAAGAAATTTTTATGAAGTAAAAGCTACATCTTCTCTGGTTTTCCCTAAAGAGCCATGGGTGTCAAAGAACAGAGAAGAGCTACTGCCATTAGTTGTTAATTACACAACATATTTAAAGGAAGGTTGTAGTTATAACATGATATCTAAGATAAAGGGAATTATTCTCTGCTGTTATAACACCAAACCAGATTCAGGTCTTGGATTTTTGCTTTTATAATTCTATCTGAAAAACTACTGCTCTGAAAAGAAACTCAGGGGTAGCAAATGTAAAACTTAGCTGTTCATGAAAACCTAGGGAGACTTTGTTTTTTGTTACAGAAAGATGGCTTGAAAGGTTGTAGAGGTGGTTTTCTTCCATTTTGCTCTTTTCTTTTGTTGTGTTTTCCCCTCACTATGAATTCATGTCCTTGGAGACTCACTGTCGTGATGAGAATCTATCAAAATGGTTAAGGACAGTCAAAATGGAAAAAGAAGAGAGGAGTCTGTGCTGTGGTTCATCAGCCAGGGCTTGGTTTGGGTGACTGGTGCTGGGGGTTCAGCCCAGCGGGTGGTTCTTCCAGGTCCAAGCATCACCAGAGCAAGGCCGAGTTGGCCTTTCTCCTCATTTCTGTCCTCGTTCTAATGTGGAGGGAGAGGGCGTGGGCACTTCCCTTGATTCTGTGTTCGGATCTTTGCATCATCTCCCGTGAAGCAAGAATTGTGTCCTCTAAAGGCCCCGGTGGGAAGGGATGAACTCTCGGCATGCCCGTGGCTTTGCAGACAGCCCTGGTTTAAAGTTGGCATGTTCAGCTTGGATCCTCACTATTTCTCCACATCCAGTCTGGCTTTGGACCACCAGGAGCTGCAGTTTATCAGTGTAGCCACGAGTGATCAAGAAGAGCTTTGAAGTTAAACTAATTCTTGCTTTTTTTGGTTTATCTTTAAACAAGGAGTTGTCATTTTTCAGATTCCTAACTGGCCTCTATCAGCATCTTTGCTGAATGGACATCCCTGCCCCAGTCAGCTTCTACCAGTACAGTTCAGGGAGTCTCAGATATCTTGATCTCTTCCTAGAAGGATCACGGTTCAGTGAAATGCTTTGAAATGAAAATCAGGGTGCTTTTAAACTCGAGCTCAAACAAAGTTTCTAAAGAGAAGAGCCCCTCTTCGTCTGCAAATCTGTGGTGATGGGCCAGGGCTGTCATTTGAAATGGGGGGTTATTTCTGATTTTTACCCCATCCCTGGAAACTATTAATGAAGATAAGACTTGGTCACCAAGAAGATTCAGTAGCTGGCACAGTTCGCTTTAACTTAGGCTTCTAGACTGAGTTCCCATCACATCAAACGATTCATTACATTTCTTTTGGTGTTTATCCTCAGTGTATGAAAGGCCTTGGGTACCATTCTAAGAGTGGGGGCAAAACTACTTGAGCTTCAACAAAGGATGGGTAAACCAAACCTTGTGTGTGGAAAAATACCATGAAAAGTGAAAACCTCTCATCTTTTTCATCTTTCTCATCTTTTCACCATGAAAAGTGAAAACCTGCTCCCATCTGTCCATTGAGCTCTTAATACAGGAACCAAGACTGCTTAGTCTTAGATCCAGCATGGATTGTCCGAAGGAACTGTCAAGTCATTGAGATGCGTGTTGTTCAGATGTTAGAAAAACAAATGCTTCTATTTTTATACTCTTAACATAAATGGAAATGTTTCTTGTTGAATCTTGTGTGCAATTTGATAGGAGTTTGTGAGAAGAGAGAACCACAACAAAATTCTGATGTAGTTGCTGTCCTGACAAAGGAATCAGGAAAGGAAACTTGGCCATAGGTGTCCCTTAATAAAAGGCAAAAGAGGAAAAACTGTACCAAGTTTGTGCTTGGAAGCTTTATACGTTTTCCAGTGTGGACATTTATGCTGGTTGAGGTATAGATCTCTTTTTTCTTTAATTTTCTTTATATCTCAAGTGTAGTTTAAATGTTTCAAGTGACATTTTCATGAGGTGGTTTCTCTAGGCAAATGAACAGTTGACAGTCGGCATCGTGGCAGCCTGGAATAGTCTGACGTGTAGGTGTTCTGACTGGGAGATACTCTGTGTTGAATGAAGCTCTCATGGAGTAGCTTTCAGTTTATGTTCTGTTCTCATAGCATCGAATTCAATATATGCTGTGAGACACATATGCTTCAGATGTTATTTTATGTGATTTCATCTCTTGAAGAAGAAATAGTATGGTATAGACTGAAAAGAAATTCAACACATGTTGGCATAAGTCAAAGTCCTTGGCGTTTGCATTCAGTAGGTGTGGAAGAGCGTGATATCTTCCAGAGTGGATAAATACATGGTATGTTCCCATACACCAACTCTGCCATTAGTGAAGAACAACTCGGAAGTAAAGACCTTAAAGTTTTTAGGAAAGAAAGTGAGCACTTGGTCATCACTCGCATGCCAGCTTCTGGCACCTCTATGGACTTGTAATCCCCAAATATTCATAATTAAGAGATCTTGGTAAAGTTATCAGGTACCCTGCATATAGTTTGAAATTTTACAGCTGGAGAAAGTAAGAACACTTTACCTGATTGAAGTTTAATGTCAGTATTTCTGATGACTTGCAGAAGAATCCTTCCAGTACCCCAAGGGGGTCTACAAGAAAGCTGGGGAGGGACATTTCCCAAGGGCGTGGAGTGATAGGATGAGGGGAAATGGCTTTAAATTGGAAGGGGAAAGGTTTAGCTTAGACATTAGGAAGAAATTCTTCACACTGAGGGTGGGGAGGCCCTGGCCCAGGGTGCCCAGAGCAGTGGGGGCTGCCCCATCCCTGGAGGGGTTCCAGGCCAGGTTGGATGGGGCTTGGAGCCCCTGGTCCAGTGGGAGGTGTCCCTGCCCATGGCAGGGATGGCACTGGATGGGCTGTGAGATCCCCTCCAACCCAAAGCATTCTATGATTCTATGAAGATGAGGTAACTGCTGCTACATGGAAACTGTGGTGAATTCAGCATTATCTTAAATGATACCAATGTACTATTTCTTCTGTACAGAAGAAAGATCAGTACATCATTTTACTCAAATGTCATTCTCTTTTCTGTCATTCCTTTAAAGTGTAAAAGTCATAGCGAACTGTCTGTAATTTACCTCAGCAGCAATTTATACACATGCCTTGTTGAAGGCAATAGTTATTGGTTGCGATTCTTGGAAAGGAATTATATGGAGGCGCTGATGCTAGAGACAAGCACTGTTGTTTCCTCAAAAGGCTATTTTAAAAGACATCGTAAATTCATTTACATCCCTGGAGATGTTCCAGGCCAGGTTGGATGGGCCTTGGGCAGCCTGAGCCAGTGGGAGGTGTCCCTGCCCATGGCAGGGGGTGGAACCGGATGATCTTTAAAGTCCCTTCCAACCCAAACTATTCTATGATTCTATGATTATAAAACTGCAAAATATGTATCTTCTAGTGTAGCAAGTCACTGATGTAGGTGATGTTACTTAAAATGTGCCACATTGCTTATATTAAGCTGATTTTGCCATCTGTAATAATATTAAGGCTGTGGATAACCCTGATACCTTATCTGCATACCTGACGTGCTGCGAAACCCAGCTGGCTTACAGTGTCCTTTCGCGTTGAGAAGAGTGAAAACCGAGCCAGGCACCTCCCTCAGCATCATGGTATAAAATTCAGTGGTTACTACGAAACGTGTTTCCATAATACCATTGGTTTTGACTGTTCACTGCATACTGAAAAGGATTCTTTCTAATATCTATTCGGTGGGAGTCATTATGACGAAGTAGTGCATACGGGAAACTGAGGATTGTAGTGATTTTTCTAAAATTGGATTTTGTTGATGGTTTAAAATTTGAAACGCATTTCAGATCTCTAAAAATAGGAATGCTTTTTCAGATGACAAAACAAATTGTCATGGGTTAGCCCCAGCCTGGCCAATTTTGGCAGCTAAAACCAAGCAGTTGGGCTCCCAGTTCCCTTCCTCCCCCCAACCCTTGGGGAAAGGGAAATGAGAGGAAAAGACTTACGGGTTGGAAACTAAAACTACAGCTTTAATGAAAGAAGGAGAAGGAGAAGGAGAAGGAGAAGGAGAAGGAGAAGGAGAAGGAGAAGGAGAAGGAGAAGGAGAAGGAGAAGGAGAAAGAAGGAGGAGGAGAGGAAGAAGAAAGGAATAAAATATATACAAATATATGAAATCACACCCTCACCCCTCACTGACTGCATCCCCACAGATGCTGCAGAACAGACGCGAAGGGAAGGGTCTGAGGCTGGGGGGGAGCTGGGAACTGGATTCAGGAACGCACGGATCCAAGACTGGGGCAAACAGACAGACAAGGTCCTCACTGGACTCCAGCCACTGAAGAAGAGAGTGAGACCATCATGATCCCTCAGTTTTATCCCAAGTGTGGAATCCTCTGCTGGTCCGGTTGGGGTCACCTCTCCTGTCACCCTCCCTTGCAGGGCGACCTTTCTCACCTCTTTCCCTTATGGCTCCACCAGCTCGAGGATCACCTTGGTTCCTAGAGGAATAAGCACAAGCACTGGCCTTTCTGCATCTCAGTGCCCCGTGTGATCAGTTCTAGACGGGAACAGTGTCTGAAAAACATGCAGTGAACTGTCAGAAAATGAAGTTACTTAGACAAGACCCAGCTAAAGGCAGAAACTGATTGTGCTTTAGATCAAACCACAACACAAAATCACCTCTTCCCTGCCTGTGTAGGATAACGGCAGCACCAGCCTCAACACACGTATTTTTTAGTCCCTTTCCTTTAAAAAATGAGCTTTATGTTCACACTGTGAGCAGAATATTGACTTTTTGGTTGAGTGGCACAAAAGATCTTGGGGAAATGATGGCTGGTTTTGTTCTTCTGGGGCATAAGAAAGATCTTCCCGTGTTCTAGGATGACCTACTGGTATGTTTTACCAAAAAGCTTCTCATTTCCAGGTTTAACTGAAGGAAAATAAGTTAGATGTCCACTGTTGCAACTGTGTGTGTCATTCAGCTCTAAGACATGCGGGTTTGAAATCCTCTCTCATGTGAGAGGAGAAGTCACTCATTTGACACAGATGTTTCCAACTGCATTTTGATGCCCTCAGATTAGATTATCACAACTGCCCCATCTAAATATATAAAATGATACTTTCTTCCTGAATAGTTTTGATTTGGGCTACAGGACTGCGAAGCTGAAATCCCATCTGAAGCAGTGAAAGATGGTTTATGATTACAAACGACCCGGCCCAGCTGCACGGAAGGGTATGGAAGAAGCTGATGAGACTGGGGCGCCAAGGTCCAGAGATGCAGACCACGCACTGCTTCAGCTGGTGCTCATCTGGGGAGGGAGTGAAGAGAGACAAGCTGCATTTCTCATCACTGCCCAGTTCTGGGAACTCATGCCTTGTGCACAAAGTTACATCTAAATATTGTGCAAAAGAGCAAAGTGCAGCCGATCAGTGATGAAATGCTTACAAACTCAAAGTACTTGTTGTAGAAGACTGTCTTCAGGTGGAGGTGTGAGCAGTGCCTTCAATTGGATGTAGGTTCTTTAGTTATGTCTTCCCTCTATCTGTCTGCACTGGCCCAGGGTGCGCAGAGCAGTGGTGGCTGCCCCATCCCTGGAGGGGTTCCAGGCCAGGTTGGATGGGGCTTGGAGCCCCTGAGCCAGTGGGAGGTGTCCCTGCCCATGGCAGGGGTGGGACTGGATGGGCTTTGAGGTCCCTTCCAACCCAAACCATTCCGTCATACTATGATCTGTCTACTCTGCTTATTTTCCTCTCCTGCCCAAGACAGGGCTTTTTTCCTGAGCATCTAAAGAAGAGTAAAGGAATTGAGAAACCCAGAAGGCAGAAGAGACCACAGTGGCTGTTTCCTGACTTACTTCAGCGCGCAAACTATCACTTTCCACCAAACCTGGATTAAAGCTTCCTGATCTTGTGTTGAAGTCTGGAGGTGATAACAGACTCATCTCCTCAGCTTTCCTGGAGCCCCTTTCAGCACTGGAAGCTGCTCTGAGGTCTCCCTGGTGCCTTCTCCTCTCCAAGCACAAGAACCCAAACTCTTTCAGCCTGTCCTAATAGCAAAGGTGCTCCAGCCCTCAGATCATCTGTGTGGCCTCCTCTGGACCCATTCCAACAGTTCCATATCCTTCTTATGTTGGGGATTCCAGAACTGGACACAGGGCTCCATGTGGGTGTCACCAGAGGAGAGCAGAGGGGCAGAATCCCCTCCCTCCCTGCTGGTCCCATGGATGCAGCCCAGGACAAGGTTGGTTTCTGGACTGAGCGCACGTTGCCAGCAGGTTTAGGTAGACATGGAAACTTAGGAGACATAAACACAGGATTGAACTATGTTTTTGCATTGAAGCAAATGTGGTCATTTAGTGATGATAAAGAGGTGATTTTAGAGCAGACGGATGTGAGGATACAGTCCGTGGTTCTATGCAATTCCTGAAGTCTGAGCCAGGCCCTGTTTCCGTGGGAATTGCTGGCAGAACTGAACAAGCATTTCAACCATGTTCCTGAAGTATTGATTGACGTGTGTTTCGTGCCTATGGTTTGGATGAGCATCTCATCTGGGGTACCCAGCCATTCTTCTGGATTTGTCAGATAAATATTTATAGGAAAATATCTGGTTCAGATATTTGTGCAGCATGTTTGATAAGGTGAGCTCTAGGGTACAGATTCCATATCAGTGAAATGTTTCTTATCTGTCCTTGAACTCATCCTGTATTTTGTCCCATCTAAAAACTGCTCGTTGGTGACATCAAGGAACATTCTCTGAATGCTGACACTGTCTCTGTCCATTTCCATGATTCTTTTGCTCTAATTTATGCGGGGGTACAGTAACAGGATAAGGAGGAATGATTTTGAGCTGGAAGAAGGGAGATGGAGATGAGATCTTAGGAAGAAATGTTATCCTGTGCAGGTTTTCAGGTTGATTCCTCTTGCCTTTCTTCACGTGCTGCTTCTTCCACTTGTCCCTTGGACATAGCGTGCCCTGGGTTTTCCCTTGTCCACCATGTTCCCGAAACAAAATACAGAGATATTTGTGAAAGCTCAAAGCAGAGGACGCTCAATTAATATTTTCAAGGCTTGGAAGCAGAAGAGTATGATAAAAACCCAAACTTAATCTGTGCTTCTAAAGAAAATATCCTAAAATAGCTAAAAACGTGCTGCATCTTCACAGCAGCCTTTGAAGAAATCACATTTTATCTAATTTTCACTTGCTTCACCCTCAACTCCGTGATCTTAATGTAGTTTCAAATGCAAATTCTGGTGATCTCTAGAGCCTTTTACCTCTGACATTTCATAACTACGTGATAAGGAGTGGTGGGGCCGTCTGCCCAGCTGGGTTGATTTCATCTTTTAACAATCAGCTTTCAATAGATTTCACATATGATATCTTTGGATGTATTTTGACAGGAGTACGAGATTTAAGGCCTTTGGCCAGTCCTTTTCGGGAATCAAACTGTTTCTTCATCTGTTGTTGTTTCAGTGATTCATGTGTTCAAGTCCAAAAATGGCTTTAGAGATTCAGGATGCGGAGGGAGGCTTTCCTACATGTCTGTTGATTTACTCTCTTCATTTACTCTGATCCAGAGTGGTGCCAAAAAAAAATATCCTCCTGACTCGTGGTGGCTGCCCCATCCCTGGGGGGTTTCCAGGCCAGGTTGGATGGGGCTTGGAGCCCCTGATCCCGTGGGAGGTGTCCCTGCCCATGGCAGGGGGTGGCACTGGGTAGGCTTTGAGGTCTCTTCCAACCCAAACCATTCTATGATTCTGTGATGTGCAAGGAGGTGGGTTCCATTCTGTGTGAAGTCCTGTTTGGACATTTTGCTGGTGTGGTTATGAGTAGAACGTTTGATGGTAGGACATGGACAGCTACTGCTTCGGTGCTGGATGCTTGTATGGCATTGGGCAGTTGTTCTCAGTGCTTCAAGTTCCAGATTATACTGAGGCTTTTGATAGTAACTGAATGCTGACCAGCAGGGAGGGAGGGGATTCTCCCACTCTACTCCACTCTCATGAGACCTCACCTGGAGCCCTTTGTTCGGTTCCGGAGTCCTCAGCACAGGAAGGACATGGAGCTGTTGGAGCAGGTCCAGAGTAGGCTACAGAGATGATCCCAGGGCTGGAGCACCTCTTGTATGAGAAAAACCTGTACAAGGTTGGGGCTGTTCAGCTTCGAGAAGTGAAGGCTCCAGGGAGACCTTAGAGCAGCTTCCAGTGCTGAAAGGAAAGCTGGGGAGGGGCTCTGGATCAGGGAGTGCAGGGATGGGATGAGGGGGTATGGTTTTCAGCTGCAAGAGGGGAGACTGAGACGAGATCTTGGGGAGAAATGTTTTGCTGTTCAGGTGGGGAGGCCCTGGCCCAGGGTGCCCAGAGCAGTGGGGGCTGCCCCATCCCTGGAGGGGTTCCAGGCCAGGTTGGATGGAGCCCCTGATCCAGTGGGAGGTGTCCCTGCCCATGGCAGGGGGTGGGAATGGATGGGCTTTGAGGAACCTTCCAACCCAAACCATTCTGCGATTCTGCTCTCAGTTCTTCTTCCTTTCATAATTTCATCCTGCTTTTTCATTTTGTCCAACTATTTACATTTACCGTGGTTCTCTGGAAATCCAATTAATAGTCCAGGAAGCTCTCTGGTACCTGGTCACCGCGCGTGAACAGCAGCGTCACCTTTTGCACAAAAAAAAAAAAGAAAAAAAAGAGGCAGAATATGTTTAGCATCAACCTGAAAGATGCCAAAAAATAAATCCACTGCCTGGTCCTTTTCGTCCCTTCTGAAAAAGAAAAACTGCACACGGAGTAATGTTGTATTCCTGGCGCTTTATTAAACCCAGAAATATAATAACTACTTTATTAACCAAGAGGCAATTCAGTGAATGGATGATAATTAGAAAGCAAAAAAAGCCCCTGCTCAACAGCATCGTGCGGCTGAGGTTGCACAGACACGGAAGGAGCGGATCGTGTGTCCTTCGTGCAGTCCCTTGGCGCTCCGAGTGCTCCAAGGTGTGTGGAACTGCTGGGAAACATCGTCCTTCCTTGGGGAGAGCAGGGATGGAGGGACGGGAGAGTGGAGGGAGCCCTTGTATCCCATGGTTACAGCTCAGTCTCAAGACCAGGATTTGTCTGCCGAGATGAGCTTGGGTGCAGCAGGCGTCTGGGGTTGAATGGCAAAAGCTAGTCCTTCCCATGGCCAGAATATGTCCAGATCTGAATACGGTAACTGCAGCCCTTTCATAAGTTCACGTATTTTCCTTTCCTTCTCTTTTGTCATTTCCTCCTCTCTACTCCTCTTTCCTCCTCTTTTCTCCTCTCCTGCTCTTTTTCCTCCTCTTTCCTCCTTTCCTCTTCTCCTCTTTTCTCCTTTCCTCCTCTCCACTCTTCTCCTCTCTTCTCCTCTGTTCTCCTCTGTCTTCCTTTCCTCCTCTTTCCTACTTCCCTTCTCTTTCCTCCTCTTTCCTCCTTTCCTTCTCTTCCCTCCGCTTTCCTCCTTTCGTTTCTCACCTCTTTCTTGGTCACTTCGGTTTGCGGTTGGGCAGGAGTGCAGATCGTTCAGTCTCTACCATAAATTGAGGCGGCAGCTCCCAGACACACAGTCACTGTGTTGGAAAGAGAAGATGAACCCTGTGCGAGGAAGCTGGAAATCAAACAGTTAACAGTACAAGAAATCTTCCTGGTCTCTTGTAAATCTCCCTTAGTGAGAGGGAAGACGGAATTTGAGATCAGGTGTGCCCGGAAATCTGCACTGGGGTTACATGTGTGGGAAAAGGGAAGGGAAGGGAAGGGAAGGGAAGGGAAGGGAAGGGAAGGGAAGGGAAGGGAAGGGAAGGGAAGGGAAGGGAAGGGAAGGGAAGGGAAGGGAAGGGAAGGGAAGGGAAGGGAAGGGAAGGGAAGGGAAGGGAAGGGAAGGGAAGGGAAGGGAAGGGAAGGGAAGGGAAGGGAAGGGAAGGGAAGGGAAGGGAAGGGGGGGAAGGGGGAGGGAGAGAGAGAAAGAAAGAAAGAAAGAAAGAAAGAAAGAAAGAAAGAAAGAAAGAAAGAAAGAAAGAAAGAAAGAAAGAAAGAAAGAAAGAAAGAAAGAAAGAAAGAAAGAAAGAAAGAAAGAAAGAAAGAAAGAAAGAAAGGAGGAAGGAAGGAAGGAAGGAAGGAAGAAAGAAAGAAAGGAGGAAGGAAGGAAGGAAGGAAGGAAGGAAGGAAGGAAGGAAGGAAGGAAGGAAGGAAGGAAGGAAGGAAGGAAGGAAGGAAGGAAGGAAGGAATCACATTGATTTGAGAGTTGATAAATGTGCTGAAATGCTGCACCTGTGCATCACAGAATATACCTTTCGGTTGATGTCACAGTCCCCCAATGTAAACGTATCGATGGAATAACACAAAATACCTGAGCTCCTGAGCTCCTTGCCAAGCTCTCAGCATCGCAGCTCTTAAAACACAACCCGAGGCGATGTATTGCCATTCGGCTTAACCTGAGATGATTCCATGAATGTCAATAAAATAATGCTAAGGATATTAAAAATTCATGCAAAACATGATGTCAGTATGAGTGACCTTGGCTCCATGGTAGCATAATGTGTTAAATTATCTTGCTAGAGTTCCAAAAAGCTTCATGGAGCAAGTTTTTTAAAAGTGCTACTCTAGAACACTCGAAAATAAGAAAATATATTGACAAATTCTACCTCTTGAGCTTTTTGGATTGCCTTACTGTCTCAAAATTCCCGTATCGTGGCAGGGGATTGGGACTGGATGATGTTTAAGGCCTCTTCCAACCCAAACCATTCTGTGATTCTCAAACTGTCTCTATAGTGGGACCGTCCCTGCCTGTCTCCACAGTCGTTTTGGGCAGAGAAGATCTTTGCTCTGACGGTGCTGGATCTACTTCTCGGTGTGACTCTTGTTGCATAGATGGCAGCCTCTAAGTCTTTTATTGCTGATGGCGCAAAAATGGGGATTAAAATAAACTTCTATTCCTTGTTACTAGTTTTACAGGTTAGTCTTTTCCATCCATAGAATCATGGAACGATTTGGGTTGGAAGGGACCTGGCAGCCCATCCAGTTCCAACCTCCTGCCATGGCCAGGGATGCCTTCCAGTGGATCAGGTTGCTCCAAGCCCCATCCAACCTGGCCTTGAGCAACCTGATCCACTGGGATGTCCCTGCCCATGGCAGGGGTTTGGAACTAGATGCTCTTTAAGATCCCTTCCAATCCCAACTATTCTGTGGTTCTATATGACACTCAGTGGGAAACCATCTATTAACCTTAGAATAGAATTAGGATTCCAGAAACTGAATTCTGCTTTAGGAGTCCAGTGTCAGGTGATCGTTGAAGCACCATCCCAGTGCTCTATGAATGAATTAGACAATTAGTAGTACTAATTAGTAGCAACATCACTTGGAAAGAACTACTTAAAGAGAGCACAATGGTGAATATTCCTCAATGGCAACACGGTTAGCGCTGCGTGGGAATGAAATTCCTTCGCTGCATACATGTATTTAGAACTTCCTCCACCTCTTCGGGTTGAGGCAGATTGTGGCATTCGTGCACACAGTCCAGGCTTCGCTGTGCCCTGACAGCATTTAACAGTGCAGAAGGCGCTGTGGAGATACGAAGTGATGAAATCTGTGTGTGAGATAACGTTGGTTATCATTTTCCTGGGAGATGAACGCCCTCCAGCCATGGAGGGGTGACAGGAGGAGAGAACATGGGAAGCATGAGCACGATGGTGATGAAGTTGGTCACATCACTAAAGAAGCAGAGAGTTAAGCTCAGCATCTTAGAACAATCAGTGCTGGTTAAAGCTGGTCCTGGACCTTCCTTTCAGTGCTGACTCTTTAAAAACTTCAGTCCTGAGAGGGTTGTGAAGCAACAACCTCTTTTAGTTTTATCTTCTCCTTTTTTTTCTTAGGTTCTTTAAGAATTCCCAATAACACCGGGGCAGTGACCGTGAAAAACCGTTTTTATGGGGCAGTTGGTGTTCCTGTACCTGCATGGGGCGAGTCATGGAATCATGGAATGGTTTGAGTTGGAAGGGACCTTTACAGGTCATCCAGTCTAACCCTTCTGCAGGAGCAGGCACACCTCCCACTGGATCCAGTTGCTCCAAGCCCCGTCCAACCTGGCCTTGAACACCTCCAGGGACAGGGCAGCCACCACTGCTTTGGGCAATCTCCTCACCTTCACAGGAAAACATTTCTCACTAAGATCTCATCTCAATCTCCCCTCTTTCAGCTCAAAACTGTTCCCCTCATCCTATCCCTGCCCTCTCTAATCAAGGTCCCTCCCCAGCTTTCCTGGAGCCCCTCTCAGCACTGGAAGCTGCTCTAAGGTTTCTCTGCAGCTTTCTCTTCTCCAGGCTGAAAACCCCCATCTCTCCCAGCCTGTTCTCATAGCAGAGGTGCTCCAGCCCTCGGATCATCTTTCATGGCCTCCTCTGGACCCGTTCCAACAGTTCTATCTCCTTCTTATGTTGAGGATTTCAGACCTGGACACAGGGCTCCAGGTGGGGTCTCACCAGAGTGGAGCAAAGGAGCAGAATCCTCTCCCTCCCTGCTGGTCCTGCTGCTCTGGATGCAGCCCAGGATACAGTTGACTTTCCAAGCTGTGAGCGCTCATTGCCAGCTCATGTCCAGCTTTTCACCCATCAGTACCTCCTTCCCTTTCTATGTGAGATTCAGATGGATAACATAATATTTCAGACTTAGGAGAAAAAAAGATTTCTCTGCTGTCAGCGTTGGTTGTAGCCAGAGTCCAGACCAGAAGAAAATCAAAGCAGAGGGTCCATGTTGGACACCAGGCATTGCGCCCCACTCCATTCAACTGCGGTGGCAGCGTTCAGTCTGTGTGAGAGCTGAAAATAATCAAGATTTGCCAGTTATGGAGAATTGTGCCAAGAATTTTTAAATAAGAAGTAACATAGTTTAGAAAAGTTTATGTTGTTTTCTTTCTGGAGGATTTAATTTTAAACAATGGCATAATATCATGTGAAAAAGCAGGTGCTTTATTATGTAATGATAAAGTATCATATGGCAAAAATACAAACTGTTTGTGTGGTCACTACGTTAAATTTCTTCTTTCCTGGTGAGTTTGAGGCTTTGGATAGGAGAATCATAGACTTATGGAATGGGTTGGGTTGGGAGGGACCTCAAAGCCCATCCAGTGCCACCCCTGCCATGGGCAGGGACACCTCCCACTGGCTCAGGGGCTCCAAGAACCATTCAACCTAGCCTGGAACCCCTCCAGGGATGGGGCAGCCCCCACTGCTCTGGGCACCCTGGGCCAGGGCCTCCCCACCTTCATCAGGAAGAATTTTTTCCTAATGTCTAATCTAAATGATCCCCCTTCCAATTTAAAGCCATTGCCCCTCCTCCTGTCACCCCTTGCCCTTGGAAAAATCCCCTCCCCAGCTTTCCTGGAGCCCCTTTCAGCACTGGAAGCTGCTCTGAGGTCTCCCCAGAGCCTTCTCCAGGCTGAGCTTTTGCTGAAGTCCATTCATCGTCACAGTGGCAAATATCCGATGATCCTGTTCTTTGCCTGCTCCCTTCGGAACCTCCTGCATGTGAGGCAGGGACAGCAGCGAAATGAAACTCGGTTATTTCTTAGTTCTCAGGAGTGATGGCTAAATAAGATTTTTGACTAATTCATTCTTTTGTGCCTCTGATAACTTTCATTTAGATAAAAAAGGGAGAAAAGAAACAATTTGGGATTATCCAGAGCCAAAATTAGTTGTTTATCATCTCAGTTCTCATCACTTTCACCATTATCTCTGTATTAAATTAAAGATCAGTGCCGAAGGAAAGTCACTTGCATTTCCATTGTGAGGAAGAGAACAGAAGCACAGGTACAACAGGTCTGCAGAGGAGCTCGTGGAAACACCTCACAAGTTTTTAGAACGCTGTGTTACAGCTGAATGAAAAGAATATTCAAATTCCTCATTCATTTCTAATTTGAAGAGGTTTTCACCAAACCAAAATCAATTGGAATGGGTGATTATTGGAGAGAACATTTGGATTTCCCCTCCTCCCAGGTCCAAATCTCAAGTGTTCATCGCAATACCAAGAAGGAATCAGCAAACATATTCCTGTTTAATGTACAAAAGAGAGGCAAACGCTTGCCATAGCAACCGCCGGCAGGTAGGACGGGCGCTGTGGCACGGGGCTACTCGCCGCTCACCTCTTCATTACCCAGGGTTGCACATGGCACTGATTTGCCTCAGCGTCAGAAACCGAGCTATTTGTCAATCGGATTGTTTGCATCCTGGTTTTAAATTGCCGGGTGAGGATTGCGAGTGTGCTGTTTCTGAATCTGGGCGTGCACCTTTCCTGTCAAAACCAAGGCTTTTTCTCAAATAAAAGCCTTTTCCTGGCTGGAAGGTGCGTTATTAGTGCTTGTCACTTTATGGAAGTATCAGGTATGCAGGATTTACAGGATTGAGGCTAAATGGATGTCTCTGGTTTTCTCTTCTTGCAAATGAAAACTCCTTTTATTTATTTTATTTCCTATAACTGGAGACAGAAAAGCGGTTTATGTCGCTTCTCCCATCTCCTCTGCTCCATCCACCCAAGTGACACCATTGCCAAACCTGTGAAGAATGTTGGTACGACAGCCTCATAGCTGCGTATGGCATCTGTACAACAAATATGTTAGCACGGTGGCCTCATGGCTGTGCATCACGGAAGCACAACCGGTGTGTTACTGTGTTAGCCTGAATGCTGATTTTCAGGGAGCTTCTCTGAAAGACCTGCCTGGGGGTGCTGTGCTTCATAGAATCATGGAATGGTTTGGATTGGAAGGGACCTCAAAGCCCATCCAGTCCCACCCCCTGCCATGGGCAGGAACACCTCCCACTGGCTCAGGGGCTCCAAGCCCCATCCAACCTGGCCTGGAACCCTCCAGGATGGAGCAGCCACCACTGCTCTGGGCAACCATCGTGAAGAATTTCTTCCTAATGTCTAATCTAAATATTCCCCCTTCCAATTTAAAGCCATTCTCCCTTGTCCTGTCACTCCACACCACTGGAGAAAGTCCCTCTCCAGCTTCGCTGGAGCCCGTTTCAATCCTGGAAGCTTCTCTAAGGTTTCCTCAGAACCTTCTCTTCAGGCTGAACAACTCCAACTCTCTCAGCCTGTCCTCATAGCAGAGGTTCTCCAGCCCTTGGATCATCTCTGTGGATTCCTTTGGACTCACTCCAACAGATCCACATCTTTCTTCTGTTGGCGATTCCAGAACTGGCCAGAGGACTGCAGGTGGGGTGTCATGAGAACAAGGCAGAATCCCCTCCCTCACTCTGCTGGGTTTTTAGCTGTGGTGGTTTTCACTTGGTATATTGTGTTATTAGGCCATTAAAATGCACTTTTAAGTTACATTGATGTGGCCAACTCATAGAATCATGGAATCCCTAGGCTGGAAAAGACCTTTGAGATCATCAAGTCCAACCATACCTGTCCAATACTAAACCTTATCCCTAAATACTTCATCTGCCTGTCTTTTTAACACCTCCAGGGGTGGGAACTCAATCACCTTGTTGTCATAAAAAAGAACATACTTGGAAAAGTCTATATATTCCTTCAAAGCTAGTGGTGCAAGAGAAGATCTCGGCTTCTTGTTTTCTTATGTCATGCGTTACGTTTTACCTTCATTTTCTGCAGATACCATGTCTAGGAAATCCTCAGATCATAGATATGAATTCTAATCAGTGAGAAAGCAAGATTATGATTTCCAGCAGCTCTGGGGTGGCTTTAAAGCAGGTGTTTTAGACGTGCCTGCCTGCTCTCTGGTACTGTAACAGTTAAAATTTAGCATGAGGATCATACATTTTCAACATGCAGGCAGCTAAATATTACTTTTATTTAAACAATGAAATGTGCTGAGGTCCTCCTGTGAAAACAGGAGATGAGAAGATATTTTCACTACTCTGAAACTGAATGAATGAGCAAACGTTCTGCATTTCCCCAAGCGGAGCTGCATTCTCAGCAGCTCTTCCCATCCAAGGTCCCCATCCCCACCCACGGGCTGCTCCTTCCCGAGCGCCAGGTCCGGCACGAGCATTCCTCCAGCCACAGAGATTAGTGCCCTGATGTAGGTTAAGACTAATCCAGCAGAAATACACAAATCGGCTCCCTGATCTGATTCCCTGGACCAGCGTCAGGAGCAGAGGGAGCGGTGCCCAGCCACCACGCCTGGCCTGGAAGGAGGTGCTTGACTTGGGCCCTTTGACATGAGTGAGGGTCTACACCCGTGGGCTTTTCCTCCTCCAGAACAGCCCTGGGAAAATGAAGAAGTAAGGAAAAATTCTTGTCTCCCTGTAGTTTTCTGCTGAAGAGGCAACAAAGCCCTGACTTCAGCCAGATCTTCTGGGTTGGTTGAAGTTCCAGGTCTACATTGGGAAAACCTGAAGATCCTGTGATCCCAGCAGTCAAACCGAGTTATGCAAAGTTATTTTCTCCAACTGTTGATGCTGATTTTTAAAAATAATAGAAGGCTCTGGTTAGGCAGCATTAATGATTCCCCATGGTGTGTCCAAGTCATGGGATTCGTTGTAGTTTGTTTTAGGTGAAAAATCTACAAGGCATTTTAGGGAGAAATGCCTACAAGTCTGAAATCTACTTTGAGTGTTATCAAAGTTGATTATTCTATACATAAGGAGGAGATTCTTCACCATGAGAGTGGGGAGGCCCTGGCCCTGGTTGCCCAGAGCAGTGGTGGCTGCCCCATCCCTGGAGGGGTGCAAGGGCAGGTGAGATGGGGCTTGGAGCAACTGGATCCAGTGGGAGGTGTCCCTGCCCATGGCAGGGGACTGGGACTTTAAGGTCCCTTCCAATTCAACCCATTCCATGATTCTATGATCTTCTCAAGAATAACTCATTTTAATAAGTGCTTGTGTCAGTTCTCCAGCTGTTCAGGCTCTGGTTTTATAGCCTTAAATTCTGTGGAAGTGTGAAGCGGTGGGGATACAGCAGGAGCTGGCCCCTGTGCTTGGACAGCAGGGTAGTCTTCTGACTTACCATTCATGGTCAATGAAGATCCCTCTACAGGGCAGGTCAGAACAGCTGTATGTAGGACCAGATGAGATTAATTTCTTTTCAATCACACTTTGGACTCTACCTTTCCTCCCCGACTACTGAAAGCACCGAGGTAAATTCACACATTTTGTTCGTTTCCTTTTCAAAGTGCGGCCATGGTTTCTATTAGAGGAGCCATGTGGCCTACGTGAACCACAGTACCGATAACTTGTCATCTGCAAATCTTCTTTTAATACAACCTGTATTTTATTGCAGGAAGAAGAGGCTTTATCCTAAAAAAAAAAAAGGCACAGAAACACAAAGACTTAAAGAAATAGCACTTCTCTACTTTCTGAAAGTTCAGACCCACCAAAACCTGGTGGATTTCCTCCAGCGGTCTTCCTGAATTGAGGCAAGTGAATTCTTTGCTGCTCATTCTCTTTATGTCACATATCTAGGGATAGAAAATGCAGTGATTTGAAATGCCAAATAATTTCTTCTGTTTTCTGTGTCAGAAAATAGTAGTGGGCTTCCCCTGGGCTGGTGTTCCAGGCAGCGTGGTTTATCTGGTGGTAACGTGTTGCCACCACTAGAAATCAGCGATACCCTATTTGGTTTTAGTATTATGGAAAAAGATGCAATTACTAAATACCATTTTGTGTGACTTTTCTGCTTAACAAAATAAAAATAGCAATTATTGAAACTAAAATCAGACCGGATGCTCGTGAGCAACGCTCTTGCTGTTGCTGTTGCCACGTTTTCTAGCACGGAGCCCATGGCTGTGATTTGGAATAAACTCTTGAAGGAGAGTTTTTCTACTATGGGAATTAAAAACCTGAGAAACAGTGCATAATTGTGCTGATTGGCTTAGAATAAATATATTTAATGCCAACCTGAAGAAATAAGGGGATGTGCTGGCTGCAGTTCCTTTCCATCACTCGTTTGTGACCGTGCGCAAGAGAAGTTGTTGAGATTCTTTCCATTAAGTGGCAAATCATTCTTTTGGTATTTTTCCTTCTGAAAAATAGAGTATCTTTAGTTTTTGAGGCATCCAACACCACTGTTGTAAGAACACTGTATGTCTCTGAAGGGATTAGATGGGGACAGGATTTTTTTTAATCTGTTAGCACAGCCTTGTTATGTAAATAGAAAGCTCACAAAGGGAACGAGACAGCACATGCTCGGAAAAACAGATGTCTCTGCCCCAGAAATACACTCTCCCTTCGATTCCTGCGACTTGGGGTGAACTCTTCGGGAGGTTTATTGTTATGGATATGTATGCAAGTGCAAAATAAACATCTTGTAGTCGCTGTGTAAGCCCCTGCGCTTATCTCTGAGCGATAAAAATAAACTGGGCTGCTCACACGTGGCGCGGTGCTGTTTGATAACAGCGGGGACAGGCTGGGACCGTCACCTCCCTACGCTCAGTGGCAGAGTATGGATGTATCGGAGCTTTTTTTAATGTCAAGCGTCCATTGTTTTAATTGCAAAAAAAACCCCTTTGCAGTCTTTTACAAACGCTTGGTTTTAATTCTTTCTCATAAAACCTGATAGGCAGAGAAGGATGGGAAGGTTGGTTAAAAGGACAATAAACACAAGACATGCGGGAGGGGAAAAGCAATGCGGAGCCTGTTGAATGAGGCAAAAAATTCTGTTGCCTCACCATATGGAAAGCCATTGATTATCACCAGCAGCCTGTGTTAGGGTTTAGAAACCCGGGTGCTGTGGCTGCCGTGTGTGGTACTGGTAAGGTCGTCATGGCACAGGTGTAATTAAGGTAATGTCTGCTTTTTCAGCAGAAACTTTAATTACATCTTTCTCGTGCATTTCTATTTCTGGAGGTGTTCAAGGCGAGGTTGGATGGGGCTTTGAGTACCCTGATCCAGGGGGAGGTGTGGCAACGTTTATCATTAGTTTATTGTTAGTGTTTTATTTAGGTATAGAATCACGGAAAGGTTTGGGTTGGAAGGGACCTCAAAGCCCATCCAGTGCCACCCCTGCCGTGGGCAGGGACACCTCCCACCATCCAACCTGGCCTTGATAGTATCTATGGACTGAGTGTACCTTCTTAGTAGTTTGTATACCTAAAAACGCTCAGGTCAAGTAAGCCCTGTAACGTTCAGAAGCATTGAGTGCAGAGCACTGAAACATGGAAGCTGTCTAAGTGTCCTGCTCTAAACGTATAGTCGTAGCTTTATAGAGGGGTAATTTCCAACATGGTATGGGTTAGGGAGCGACTTTAGTGAGTGGTTCACATACAAAAAAACCTGGTTGGTGTAATAAATGTAAACATAAATATAAATCTGCAATTTTCAAAGTTATATAGATGGGGAGGGACTTTAGTGAGTAATTTGCATATGAAGACCCTGTTTGCTGGAAGGCTCTCCAGGCTGGTGTACGTGGTCTGAAACAGTGATGACTCTTCAGTGCCCATTTTTACCAAAAGCTGTGCCCCAGGTTTGCCCTTGAATTGGGAAGCTGATAACTGGTAACTCGGTTATCTTGGTACTAATAAAGTCAATGAAAGCCAATTGCAGGTCATCACCAGGAAAGCAAAGAAGTGTTTGCTTATAAACTTAATTAAGATATTCTTATAATCATAATAAATAATGTATTGGGTATTTGAACCAATGTGCTTTATGTGACTTAGACCTGCTTGGTTTGGCTTCTCTGAAACTTTTAGTTCCCATCTTCTGTCGATGTGTTTTCTGGCAGGGGAGAAGGTTTTAACTACAACCCAGACCTTTCCTATGATGACAAATAGTTTTAAAAGAGATTCGTGATCTGTAAATCAGAACAGATGAATTGGACTTTCTGTTAGATTTAGAAAGCATTGCTTGGCTGTGTTGCATCTATTTTAATCGAAGATTTATCCCAAATAATAGTGATTTTGTTAAATGTGTATTTTTATTCCCTGTCTGTGCCCTTACCAAGCCTGCAGGCCTTCAGGTGCAATGCTTTACTGGCATCCATTAACTCATCGGTATATGCCTTTAACCTAATGAGCTCCAATCCATTTTGCCTCAAAAAGGACTAATTAATTGACTTAAAGTCCTGCAAAGGCCGTTACTTCCTTTCAGTGTCAGAGAAATTGAAGCTGGCACAAGCGAGACCTGAGCAACTCAGAGCACGTGCAGGACTGCAGGTACATTTTGGTGGTGATTCTGAAGGAAATGACTGGATAACAGGCAGATCACAGCATCATGGAATGGTTCAGGTTGGAAGGGATCTCAAAGCCCATCCAGTCCTACCCCCTGCCAGGGCAGGGACACCTCCCACTGGCTCAGGGGCTCCAAGCCCCATCCAACCTGGCCTGGAACCCCTCCAGGGATGGGGCAGCCCCCACTGCTCTGGGCACCCTGGGCCAGGGCCTCCCCACCTTCATCAGGAAGAATTTTTTCCTAATGTCTAATCTAAACGATCCCCCTTCCAATTTAAAGCCATTCCCCCTCATCCTGTCACTCCAGGCCCTTGGAAAAAGGCCCTCCCCAGCTTTCCTGGAGCCCCATCTAAGTACTGGAAAGCCGTTACTGGTATGGAAAAGCCCAGGTCCTGTTTCAGCTGGGGGCTCCCTGATACCTGTGTAGCTGCGCAGAGCCTGATTGAATCGCTCATCAACAATTCTGGTAGAACCTCATGCTCGAGCAAGGCCGTTGCAGCATCGCAACTTTTGAAAGCCTGGACTTTGCCTTTGAAGCTGAAGGTTTTCAGCATGCCTCAGTAGCTTTCAAGCTGTCTGAAAAAGTGACCGCTTTGTATATGCCTGCGAGTTCCGTCATAAATATCCATACACTCATTTTTGTAAAGATCACTCTACAGTGAACCACCACAATGTGGTAAAAGATATTGGTTCTGGTCAGAACCAGCCTGCCCGTCTTTAAAAGCAGTGTTATTACGGTTTATGCTACGAAGTAATTGGATGAGGGATTAGAAATCGATCCAGAAAGGTGCAATCAAAACATTTGGCTCATTCTTTAGTTTAAATAATGCAACCGTCCCAACAGATGTAACGTGGGGTGTGAGAGTTCCTCAGATGAGGAGAGCGAGACAAGGAGCCAGCCTCGATGGACGTAGCCCACTCTCAAGATCTAAACAGGAGACTCTAAAGCAAAGCTGAAAGCGCGTCAAGAATTTTAAGGAGCCTAAAGATCCCCAAGATAACTTGAAGCAAGACCATGAGGAGTAATGTAGGTGAGTACTCAAATGGAACTCAGTGCATTTCTTCAGCTGTGGAATTTGATTTTATGCTGATAATTTTGGGCTGTGATAGTAAAGATCATTACAGAACGTGTTATAGAATCATAGAATAGTTTGGGCTGGAAGGGACCTTAAAGCCCATCCAGCTCCATCCCTGCCATGGGCAGGGACACCTCCCACTGGATCAGGGGCTCCAAGCCCCATCCAACCTGGCCTGGAATGGGATGGGGCAGCCACCACTGCGCTGGGCACCCTGGGCAGGGCCTCTCCACTCTAATGGTGTAGAAATTCCTCCTTGTGTCCAGTCTAAATCTTTCCCTCTCCAATTTGTCCTCATTGCCCTCGTCCTATCCCTACACGCCTTTGTAAACAGCCCCTCCCCAGCTTTTTTGTAGTCCCTTCAGGTACTGGAAGGTTGATATAATGTGTCCTTGGAGCCTTCTCTTCTCCAGGCTGAAGAACCCCAACTCTCTCAGCCTGTCCTCATAGCAGAGGTGCTCCAGCCCTCGGATCATCCTTGTAGCCTCCTCTGTGCCATTCTAACAATTCCATATCCTTATGTTGAGAATTCCAGAACCGGACACAGTACTCCAGATGAGGTCTCACAGGAGAGGAATAGAGGGGCAGAATCCCCTCCCTCCCTGCTGGCCACGCTGCTCTGGATGCAGCCCAGGACACGGTTGGTTTCTGGGCTGGGAGCGCATGTTGCCGGCTCACATCGAGCTTCTCATCCCCCAGCACCCCAAGCCCTTCTCCGCAGGGCTGCTCTCAATCACATCATCCCCCATCCTGTATTGAAGGCCCAGATTGCCCTGACCCGGGTTTTGAGTAATACAGTACAAAATACTTGAGCCAGTGTTAAAAAAACCAAGTCAGAATAACAACAATCTTTGACATTTAATGGTATTGAGGTAGAAAAGTAAACAACTTGGCAGTTCATCTCTTTGTATGAGAGTGACAGGGCACTCGTACGTGGACCCTTTTGATAACAACAAAGAAGGAAAAAGTGTTCTTGACCTAGATTTAACAGATTGTATTGAAACGGCATACGAAGCCTGGTATTTTAATGGTAAGAAAATTGCCTTTTTGTGACAGCGTGATTCATACGTGGTGTTAGTCAGAACTGGTAGTAATATATTTTTACATAATTAAACAATCGAATTCCAGTTTTCTGTATCAGAAAATATTCAGCACCATTCTTGACCTAGATTGTGTTGTAGTAGCAAAGTGGGGCTGCCTTGCCCTGAGCCAACGCCAGACCTTTACAGGAAAATATAAAACGAAATCGTCTTATTCTTATACATTTTCCTAATCAAAATATAAGGTTGTGCCATGTCAACAACCAGCAGATGGAGAAAAAGAATGTCCTAGGGAGCTCAAAGTACATGCTAGGAAACCGAGCTATAAATACCAGGCTAATTCCAGAGCTTTAAGATTTCTCCAAAGCTTTGTTAAATCCCTCCAGAAAAGACTGAAGAGATCCCTAATCTGAAGCGCCCCAGTTGAAGAAATTATGCTTTTATTTTTAAATAAAACCGTGTTAATCTGCAATGGATTGTTTGGAGATCTTAACGAGGCGCTGTAGTGTCTGTGCTGGAGTCGTTGCTTCAAAATAAGATTGTTTTAAGTACTTTTTCATTCTTTTTGGTACTTTCTTCTTCAGAGGAAATACAGAATTCTGTCTGATCACCTCTGATCCCGTTTGTAGAGTATTCACACGGAATTTTTGATATTCACAACTCAATTTCAACCACTATTTTTTAGAGAGCTTTTCTTTTCAGTATCACAGAATCATAGAATATGCGGAGTTGGAAGGGACCCACAAGGACCATTGAGTCCAACTCCTGTCCCTGCCCAGGACAACCCCAACACTCACACTGTCTGTCTGAAGACCTTGGTTGAATGCTTCTGGAATGCTGTCAGGATTGGGGCCGACTGCTTCCCTGGGAGCTGCTCCAGTGCTCCACTACCCTCTGTGGGAAGAACCTTTTCCTAATGTCCAACCTAACCTTCTCCTGGCCCATCTTCCTGCCATTCCCTTGGGTCCCATCACTGGTCACCAGCGAGAAGAGCTCAGTGCTTGCGCCTCCTCCTTCTTTTGGGAGGAAGCAGTGAACTGCAATGAGGTGTCCCGTCAGTCTCCCGTTCTCCAGACTGAACAGACCAAGTGACTTCAGCTATTTCTCACACGGTTTCCCGGTAGATTGAGATCCTTTTCGTAGTGGAATCCTAAGATCATAGAATAGTTTGGGTTGGAAGGGACCTTAAAGATCATCCAGTTCCAAAGCCCTGCCACAGTCAGGGACACCTCCCACTAGATCAGGCTGCCCAAGGCTCATCCAACCTGGCCTTGAGAGAATACTAGAGAACCCAGTAGAGAGAGCTAAGAGAAGAGCATTCTTCTTTAGTGGGACTTGATGAAAATTTAGAAGACTTTTTGATATTTTTTTCCTTTACATTTGCAAATTGTACCTGCAGAACCTAACGCCGTGGGTGTATTTAGAAATATTTAGTTTTCTGACCTCCATAATTAATATTCTCTGTTTTCAAAAGTGAGCTTTGGGATTTCTTGGCATTCCAAGGAGGAGGTTACACTCCTACTGCAATTGAATTGGGTGAATCTGTGGTGCAAACAGGTACTGAGACCTGTAAGAAAACCTGGAATGCGAGATGATCTTCATTCCTGGAGTGCTGGGAATGCTTATAAACAGCATAAAGTACCAGTGCCTGACACAGGACTCGGTATGTGTTCACTGTCGGTGAGAGGTGATGTGAGGATGTATTGTGCGGCACCAGACTCTGCCCTTTGAAGAAGATGAGCGTTGGCTAGAAGGCGGCAAAGCAACAAGCTAGCGTCAGATTTATTGAGTGGGATTGTTCACCAGCAGCTGAAAGGGATGTGTTGGTTTATTCTTGGAGAAAAGAGAACATTGGAGGATAGGGATCAGGCTTTTAAAAGATAAGAGGTTTCATAAAAGCGGTGGTGGTGGTTTGCAGGGTGGTTGTAGATACAAAAAAATGGTATGAAGGATAATTTAGGGCAGATCTAAAGAGAAAATACTGCTATGTTTTGTTTTGTTTTACCTCCTATGCAAATATATAGAGAATGTATAGAATCATAGAATGGTTTGGGTTGGAAGGGACCATAAAGGTCATCTAGTCCAACCCCTCCGCAGTGAGGAGGAATATCCCGTCCCATCCCATCCCATCCCATCCCATCCCATCCCATCCCATCCCATCCCATCCCGTGTATATGATATATCAATGTAATATAATATAAATGTAATATATGTAATATATATAACTGCAAATATGATTAAAAACTGAGATATTTTACCTATAATTGTCATGAAATCTGTGATAGGAGACTTTTTAAAGTTCATAAAGAAGCAGGTTTCAGACAGAATGTTGTTAAGTTCGACCTTCTGGCCGGGGGCTGAGCAGGTTGCTCTACTGAGGTACCTCTGCAAATCCTCAGTGTCTTGAATTCTGTCAACTTAATTCATAGAATCCTGGAGTGCTTTGGGTGGGAAGGGACCTCAAAGCCCCTCCAGTCCCACTCCCTGCCATGGGCAGGGACACCTCCCACTGGATCAGGGGCTCCAAGCCCCATCCAACCTGGCCTGGAACCCCTCCAGGGATGGGGCAGCCACCACTGCTCTGGGCACCCTGGGCCAGGGCCTCCCCACCTGAACAGCAAAACATTTCTGCCCAAGATCTCATCTCAATCTCCCCTCTTTCAGCTGAAAACCATTCCCCTTGTCATCTCCCTGCACTCCCTGGGATTGGTGTTAGCTTTGTTTTATCTCCCTGCAAACCTGTTTGGTTTCAGGTATTTAAAGTCCGTACTTATGGCACTTTTCATTACAAAATGAATCCAAGGACCTTTTTTATTAAATAAAGTGCTTTGAAAAGCTCTTATTTAAAATTCAGGTTAAACATGATGTGATGAAGAGCTGACTAAATGGTCCTTTGCCTACATTTATCCCACTGTCTCACTTTGGGAACACGATCCCAGACCATGCTCGGTGTCTGTGTTGCGCACCCACCATCTGCATTTCCAGAGATGTTTCTCAAGCTTTTTCAGAGAGTAAAGGACTGTTGAAGTTTTAACTTAGTATGTGGTACAACGCAGAGCCCTACAGCTGGGAGCAGGTAGTGACTTTCCTGGGTTCTTGCCTTTTTTTGAGCTTTGCTCTTTAGCTCTTGGACGTCATTGAATCATTGAATGGTTTGAGCTGGAAGAGACCTTAAAGATCACCTAATTCCACCCCTCCTACCATGGGCAGGGACACTTCCCACCGGATCAAAGGCTCCAAGCCCCATCCAACCTGGCCTGGAACCCCTCCAGGGATAGGGCAGCCACAGCTTACCTGGGCCAGGGCCTCCCCACCCTCATCGTGAAGAAATTCCTCCTAATGTCCAGTCTAAATCCTCCCTTCTCCATATTTAAAGCCATTCCCCTCATCCTGTCACTCCATGCCTTTGTAAAGAGTCTCTCCTCAGCTTCCTTGTAGGTCGCTATAAGGTCTCCTTGGAGCCTTCCCTTCTCCAGGCTAAACAAGCCCATCCTTCTCAGCCTGTCCTCGTATGGGAGGTGCTCCAGCCCTCACATCATCTTTGTAGCCTCCTCTGGACCCACTCCAACCATTCCATCTTCTTGTGCTGGGGATTCCAGAACTAGATACAGTACTCCAGGTGGGAGTGTTTTATTAGCATAAATACAAATGTTTTGTTTCCTGGGAGCCAGGCTGCAGTCTTCATAGTTTATTGGACAATTAAATTTATCCTCATTAAGGTGTCGGTGTGAGGACATCTGATAAGATCATAAAAATTCAGCCTCAAAGTACACAGACGCTAACATTTAGGGACTTTACTTTCTTTAATAGGCTAAAAATCCTTGGGCTTTCGTAAAAGTAAATGTCTGTGTGAAGGGGATGGGGCAGCCGGTCAGAGGAGAGGTGTGGAGCACAAAGCCTTTGAAACGAGGGGCACGGGTGCAGCTGAGAACGTTATCTTTGAATATAGGTTAAACTTCAGTAGAGGAGATTGTTTAAAAAGAAGTTGTCCATTATCATGTTCTAATGAGGATGAGGGAAAGCCCGTGGATGTTGTCTACTTAGAACACATTGTTTGTTCTGTTCTCATTGGTTGGAGCACGGGCCGTACGACAGGTGGTTGAGGGACCTGGGGTTGTTTAGCAGGGAGAAAAGGAGGCTGAGGGGACACCTCATCGGTGTCTTCAACTGCATGAAAGGAGGTTGTGCTGAGGTGGGTGTTGGTCTTTTCTCCCAGGTGACAATGATAGGACAAAAGGAAATGACCTCAAGTTGCGCCAGGGCAGGTTCAGGTTGGTCATCAGGAAAACTTTCTTCACCAGAAGGGTTCTCAGGCCCTGGCAGAGGCTGCCCAGGGAGGGGGTGGAGTCCCCATCCCTGGAAGGGTTTAAAAAATGGGTGGATGAGGTGCACAGGGATCTGGTTTAATAGTGGACAGGGATGGTTGGACTCAATGATCTCAAAGGTCTTTTCCAGCCAAGCGATTCTATGATTCTGTGGTGTTTCGTGGAGATGAAGTTTGTACAAATCATGGAGTAGAAGCAGGTGTTTGAAGTGTTTCACAGGCTAGATGACATCTGAAGAAACATCTCTGATTAAGTGTGTTTATGAATACAAAGACAGAATTAAAGATCATATATTATTGAAACCAGGACGTCGTGAGTGGACTGTATGGGTTACTGTTGCTTATCTTCTGATTCAACTGATTCCTTGTTTTTCAGCTTGGAATCAACAAGATGAACGTATCCACCTTCGATCTAACACTTAATGAGGAAAAAGGTCAGGCTTCCTTATTTTTCTTAATCCTGTGCCCTGCTGGTAATTAGTACATTAAATAGTACTTTATATTTTCTTACTTATTTCAAACATCTTAAATAACAAACTCAGTGTGAAGGTTTAATATGAGGGTGAGAGAGTATTTTTACGTGGAGTGGTGTATTCATAGACAGCTGAGTCAGAGCAGGGTGAGTAGAGAGAGAAGCTGTAGAAGGAAAGGTCAGGTATGCACCTCTTCATAGACATTCATTTAAAGATGATTAAACTTACAATTAATGAACCTTTTGTATATCAAGAAATTTGTCATCGTTTTCATGGACTGAAAGCGTTTAAAAGGATTAGAATCACCAACTTCTTACTTTTTTTAAATATCTTTGAAATTCTGAGTCCACTTTTAGAAAACAGAGAGCTGCCTGATCCTTAAATAAAGGAGTGGGGCCAAGTTCTCCACATACAGACACATATGTAGAGTCATAGGATCACGGAATAGTTTGTGTTGGAAGGGACTTCCAAGCCCACCCAGTCCCACCCCCTGTCATGGGCAGGGACACCTCCCACTGGCTCAGGGGCTCCAAGCCCCATCCAACCTGGCCTGGAACCCCTCCAGGGATGGGGCACCACCACTGCTCTGGGCACCCTGGGCCAGGGCCTCCCCACCCTCAGTGTGAAGAATTTCTTCCTAATGTCTAATCTAAATCTTCCCCCTTCCAATTTAAAGCCATTCCCCCTTGTCCTGTCCCTGCCCTCCTTGATCCATAGCCCCTCCCCAGCTTTCCTGGAGCCCCTTTCAGCACTGGAAGCTGCTCTAAGGTCTCCCCACAGCCTTCTCCTCTCCAGGCTGAACAACCCCAACTCTCTCAGCCTGTCCTCGCAGCAGAGGTGCTCCAGCCCTCACATCATCTTTGTGCCTCTCCTCTGGACCCGTTCCAACAGCTCTATATTGTTCTCATGTTGGGGATTCCAGAACTGGACACAGGGCTCCAGGTGGGTCTCACCAGAGCGGAGCAGAGGGGCAGAATCCCCTCCCTCCCTGCTGGTCCCACTGCTCTGGATGCAGCTCAGGACACGGTTGGTTTCTGGGCTGTGAGCGCACATTGATGGCTCACGTTGAGCTTCTCATTCCCAGCACCCCAAGCCCTTCACCGCAGGGCTGCTCTCAATCGCATCATCCTCCATCCTGTACTGAAATTGGGGATTGCCTTGACCTGGGTGTAGGACTTTGCCCTTGGCCTTATTGAACCTGAGGTTCTCCCAGCCCCACTTCTCCAGCCTGTCCAGGTCCCTCTGGATGCCATCCCATCCTTCTGGTGTGACAAGTGCTCCACTCAGCTTGGTTTCACCTGCGAACTTGCTGAGGGTGCCCTCGATCTCACTCTATATCCTCAATGAAAACATTAACCAGGACATTACTGTGTCGCTGAGAGTAAGAATCCGCTGATACCAGCGATTCATCTTGCACGTGGGACCAGTTTGGAGCGACCCGGATCCCAGAGGGGCAGCCCAGGCTCTCAGGCTGAGCTACGTTTATGCCAGCCTGAAGAGGTTGCCTTAAGGTGTCTGAAGAGCTGATTCTGATGTTTGTATAATATATTTAATATAATATATTATATTTAATATATTTATATTTGTTTAATACCTTGAGAGTGTTTTCATGAGAGAAATTGCTGAATAGAGATACGTAATTCACTAAACAATAGTAAAAATAGCACTTGGAGAAACAATTCCATATGCCTAAAAATAGAATGGTCGTGTGACTTATTCCTGTGGCACAAAAGCACAATTTAGGGGGTTGATTTGCCATCCTGCTCTGTTTCCGCCGTTCTCTTGCACAGAATCCATCGGAATTAATCAAATGATTTTAATATTGCTGTGTCCTGAACTTCAGTGTCTCACACAGAGGAGGTTTATAGTGTTTTTTGAGGCCTCTGCATTTAAGATATGTGAGCATGGTTTTCATTTTTACCATTTTTGGGTTATTTTTGATACCACAAAGCACAGTTCTTGCAGATCCGGAACTGATCCAGTCATTGTTGGAGCTTTTCACCAGATTCCAGCAATCAGATTTTTTCCTTTTTTAGCTGCTTATCTAAAATCAAACGGAATTTTTACGTTCAGGTTTTAAAGTAGGTACTTTTAAATAATCTTTTCTATTAAAATTAACTCTTTTTTTCACAAATTTCTGTTTCCCTGGTATCCAGTCAGGCAAAAATGCGCAGCAAAGCTGTCAGGCAGAACCAAGCCCTCACAAACAATTATTACTTATTTATTTTCTGCATCTATTTATTAATTACCTTAAGGTCATTCTGTGTCAAATGTTCCTGAAATTCATGCAATCTTCATTATAAAACTGCATTTAATAAATTCAGATTTTTGGAAGTCTAAAACATGAGAATTGGAAGTAGTTTGTTATTTCTTTATTCACATGTTTGGATCTCCTTTTGAAGTCATTTTAGCTTTGGTCTGAAACCTTAAAATATCTATAGCCAAATGATTGCATAATAATCTATGTGATGCTAGTAGAGCTCTAAATTTATGTTAATTTTAATTACTTATCACTTTTTGGGGGCAGAGGTGAATGTCTGCAGTGGCCATTTCCTTAGGAACGTGTGTGTTACGTTAGTGAGAGCGACCCATCTGTGACCAAGCAGATTTGTCTCTATTGGTATCCTCTTCTTTGGGACAGTTGGTCTTGGAAGACCTGAGTTCTCTCTCTTGTAGGCAGAGGTCGCTTTTTTCTCCTCCATTTTGTAGTCATCTTTTCTCTTTGACGGAGAGTCAAGATAGCTTTTGCTCTACACACTGGTGCCACCTCAAGTGTTGGGGGCAGTTTTGGGCACCACAGGATAGAAAGGATCTCGAGCTGCTAGAGGGTATCCAGAGGAGGGCACGGAGTTGGGGAAGGATTTAGAGGAGAAGTTGTAGAGGAGCAGCTGAAGTCACTGGGTCTCTTCGTCCTGGAGGAAACTGAGGGGTGATATCATCACAGTTTGATGCTTTCTCATAAGAGAAGGAGGAGGCACAGGCACTGAGCTCTTCCCTCTGGCCACCAGTGACAGGACCCAAGGGAATGGCAGGAAGATGGGCCAGGGCAGGGTTAGGTTGGACATTAGGAGAAGATTCTTCCCCCAGAGGGTGGTGGAGCACTGGAACAGCTCCCAGGGGAGCAGTGACCACCCCAAACCTGACAATATTCCAGAAGCACTTGACCAACGCCCTCAGCCCCTCAGTCTGAACGTTGGGGTTGTCCTGTGCAGGGATAGAAGCTGGACTCGATGATCCTTGTGGGTCCCTTCCAACTCAGGACTTTCTAGAGCTTGATAGCATTTTATAGTGCGAACAGAATGACAGTGGATACAGAAAAGGTTCAGTGGTACAACCACGGAAGGTATCTGAGGCCACAGAGAATTAAAATCTACTGATGTTTGCTCCAAAATGCTAAATTCTGGAAAGGCATTGCATCAACAAGAGCAAAAATACTTCTAAGATTTGTGGCTTTTCTAACGGCAAGATAGGTTTGAGAGGAGACAGAAATTCCTATTCAAAGAAAGCCCCAAAACATGGTATTCCCAGCTGCAGACCTGATGATGTGTCATCACCGTGTGATGAAGATCAAACAAAAAGAACTGTGGACAACCTGTTCAGAAACAGAGGTCAAGCGTAAATTCTCTTTATAGTATAGGAAGCTTCGTCCTTTAAAACCCTCAGCTAGGAACCTTGCTTTGCACTCCCTTCAAGGCCAGGTTGGATGGGCCTTGGGCAGCCTGATCCAGTGGGACATGTGGCAGAGGGGCTGGAACTAGATGATCTTTAGGGTCCCTTCCAACCCAAACTATTCTACGATTCTCTGCTGTCACAGAATCCCAGGTTGGAAGGGACCTCAAGGATCTTCTGGACCAACCTTTCTTGGCAAAAGCACCACCTAGATGAGCTGTCCCAGCACCCAGATGTCACCAGATGTCCAGCTGATTCTTAAGTGTCCATGCTTGAGGAACCCATCACTTCCCTGGGGAGAGTGTTCCAATGTATGATTGCTCTCATTGTGAAATATTGTCCTCTGGTGCCTGAGTGGAATCTCCCTGGGATTATCCTGTATCCATGACCCTTCATCTTTTCTGTGCGATTCCTTGTAAAAAGGGAATCTTCATTGTCTTGGTAACCATCCTTACTTGCTCTCTTGTTTCTGAGAGCAAACAGTTTATGTAAGTTGAAACAAGACTGTTGAAAAGTAAACCCAGGAATGGCTTTTGGCCACTGGTTTGGTTTTGGCCACTGGTTTGGTTTTGATACTGGGGATGTGATTCTTATCTACAGAATAACTCAATCGATTTAAATTGATACCAAATATTGGTCTTAATTTTGAAAAAAACTGAATGCTGATGTTATTTTGACAGCAAAGTAGGGCGGTCTCACATGCACAAATTTGACTTATTTCCTTGGAAAAGGAAAAAAATAAATGTATTGGAAAGCATCATGACTCCTCTGTATACTTCTGTGAATTGGGTGACCATTGTGTTCATTAAATTCTTCTTGAGTAGACAGAGTCCGGTTTTAAAGGAAATTCCTTTTCTTTCCTGCTCTGAGGACAGGCTGAGAGAGTGGGGGTTGTTCAGCCTGGAGAAGACAAGGCTGTGAGGAGACCTTAGAGCAGCTTCCAGTGCTGAAAGCTGGGAAGGAAAGCTGGGAAGGAACCAGGGAGTGCAGGGATGGGATGAGGGGAATGGCTTTAAATTGGAAGGGGGAAGATTGAGATTAGACATTAGGAAGAAATTCTTCACCATGAGGGTGGGGAGGCCCTGGCCAAGGCTGCCCAGAGCAGCAGTGGCTGCCTCATCCCTGGAGGGGTTCAAGGCCAGTGGAAGGTGTCCCTGCCAATAGCTGGGGTTGGAGCTGGATGGGCTTTGAGGTCCCTTCCAACACAAACCATTCCACGATTCTATGATCATTTTCCATTGCTGGTAGCCCAGTTTTGCTTTGTGTCGGAACCCTTTTGGGGGTGCTGTGTGTGCATACATGCCCATGTGTCCACAAAGGAAGTTCTTGAAAGGATCTACTTTCTGCATTCTTTCAGTGGAAGTGAAAACCTTGGTTGCTTCCATGAAAATCTTTTCCCTCTCTGTCCATGACAGAGCTGAAACTTGTTTTATTGGTGTAGATTCCTACGCAGTAGGTCTGAAGTGACAGCATCGGTCATCTGGCCTGGCAGCGTAGGAAACCAGATACTGTAGGGTTCTGTCTTTCCACAGGGCAGTAAGCACGGCTGGCTGAGGTGGCGCATGTCCAGTGGGGACAGGTCTGTGGGTCTAGTGACATGTATGATGGCCTGGACTCTGGGAATTATTTTGCTATTTATAGATAAATTCATCCAAATAGCTACTATTTTTTGGACCCCTCACTACAAGAAAGACGTGGAGATGCTGGATGTGTCCAGAGAAGGGCAACAAAGTTGGTGAAGGGGCTGGAGAACAAGTGTCATGAGGAGTGTCTGAGGGATCTGGGGTTGTTTAGCCTGGAGAAAATGAGGCTGAGGGGAGACGTTATTGCTCGCTATAACTGCCTGAAAGGAGGTTGTAGCAAGGTGGGTGCTGGGCTCCTCTCCCAAGTGACAGGCGATAGGATGAGAGGAAACGGCCTCAAGTTCTACCAGGGCAGGTTCAGATTGGACAATGGGAAAAGTTTCTCCATCGAAAGGCTTCTCAAGCACTGGCAGAGGCTGCTCAGGGAGGTGGTGGAGTCACCAAGCCTGGAGGGATTTAAAAGACTGACAGATGAGGGATCTGGTTCAGTGGTAGACAGCGATGGCTAGAGTTGATTTTCTCAAAGACTTTTTCCAACCAAGCGATTATATGATTTTATGGAATTGTTAAGTTGGGATCATCTTGGTAGTCTGAATTAGGAATACATAAGCCTTGTTATAGCACATTATAAACCTGTCTTTTGTACAGTTCAAAATAATTCAATACCAGGGTGGTTGGACTGATCTAAACTGATTTGGCGTTTGGGCAATTTAAAAAGTATCATTTTGATTAAGTCATTTGGTGCAGATCAATTTTCAGGTTGTTGCAATGTATTCTTAATACTCTGTATTTACGAGTAAGATAAAGATGTCCTTCTCAAAGCCAAGGCCGGGGTATATCATGTCTACGGCTTTGTTATGGTCCTGGATACCAGCACAATGAGATAAGACTGAAGGAAGAAAGGTTCTCTTTATGCTTTAGGCACATTTGTTTGTTGAATCACTCACCTAAAAATAGGGCATCATAAAGTATTCAATACCGATCTAATTAGTCAAGAGAATGCTTCTTTTCAAAATGGAAAAGCATTCCTGAAAAGTGATGCAACATTTGTATCTGATTAGATGATACAGGAGAATCCAAACTAATTGCTTTGATAGACTTAAACAGATTAATAACGTGGAAGCAATAACTAAATAAAATCTCAATTTAACTCTACGTGGTTTGAAAATAAGGCTTTTTAAGAAGCTGAAGCCTCCTGTTAGTTTTAAAACCCCAAGGCCATGATTTGAGGACATTTCTGTTTCTAAATGTATTTGGCAGGTTTAGCTCTGATTGAAAGGAAAGCCTGGGAAGTGAGATTGCAATTAGTATCTGAGAGCAGGGGGTTGTGTACGTTCTAAGTGTGTTTGAAAAACTTTGTACCCCAAATCTGGTCATTCTGTAAGTAAGCACTGCGGATTTGTATTGATCTTAGACCTCTAAGTGGCGTTTGCCATACATGGAATTGCTGTGCGTACTTAAAATTAGTGTCATATAAAAAGCAGTGGAGCGTCTTTGCAATATTAGACTGACAAAACTTGTCTTAAGTGGCTTTATGGCCACTTATTAATAAAACAAATGTTGTATTGGTAGTCATAGAATCTTGGAGTAGTTTGGGTTGGAAGGGACCTCAAAGCCCATCCAGTTCCACTCCCTCCACACCTCCCACTGGATGAGGGGCTCCAAGCCCCATCCAACCTGGCCTGGAACACCTCCAGGGATGGGGCAGCCACCACTGCCCTGGGCACCTGAACAGCAAAAAACCTCTTCCCAAGATGTCATCTCACTCTCCCCTCTTTCAGCTGAAAACCATTCTCCTCATCCTGTCCCTGCCCTCCTTGATCCAGAGCCCCTTCCCAGCTTTCCTGGAGCCCCTTTCAGCCCTGGAAGCTGCTCTAAGGTCTCCTTGGAGCCTTCACTTCTCCAGGCTGAACAACCCCAACTCAGCCTGTCCTCCTATGGGCAGCGCTCCTGTCCTTGGGTCATCTTCATAGGCTCCTCTGGACTCGTTGCAACACCTCCATGTCCTTCTCAAAAAAAAGTTATGTAGTAGAAACACAACTGTGACTGAAGGTATATGATCGAAGCAGCCGATTCATTCCGATTCACTGTACTGAGAAGAAATATTTACATATTTTCCACAGACAGAGCGGTTAAGTGAATTCTTTTGCCTCTTTTCATAGTTTTCCAAGCTCTGTGCAGCACAGAAGAATGGTTTCTCTGAGCAGGTGGTGGCACGTATTGCAGTGGTGATGGAATGGGATGTTAGCTGAGGCAGAGCATTGCAGAACCAGGAGAAATATAAGGTTGCTTCAAAGCATCTCTTGCTGCTTGTGCGAAAAAGAAATTGATGGCTGTTATTTTCTGGTAATGGATCCATTGCTGTCGCCCTGAATAGCAACACAAGCACAGCAAGGCTGGGCTACGAGATGAGCAGCCTTCCCTGCGCTCTGTGCTTCTGAGTATTTAAAAGTGTATTTTCTGATTTTACTTCATGGCAGAAAGTTAATTCTCATCTAAAGTAATAGCGGAATTCTTCACCTGTATTAGCCTTCTGCGGGATCTGTTATAGGAATGCCAAGGCAGCATTTGGGAATCGTGCTGGAAGCTGGAGATAAATTCTGCCTGGGTTTTGGTGAACCATCATCATCTGCTACCTCTTAATTGGGCTAAAATCAATCAAACACAAAAACTTCTGAACTGATAACCTGCGAGAGTCTTGAACTGTTGCCAAGTGCTCTAACTCCGTGTTTCAGATTTAGAGATGAAAGGCCAGATTGGTTTCATAGGAGAGATGGGAAGGTGCTTCTTGTGACATTCCCTTTGAACTTCGCTGGCCGGTATCTGCTCACCTCCCCATGGTCAGCAAGCGGGAGGTCATCAGTCTCCTCAGCCCTTCCCAGCTCTGGCTGGCCGAGGACTGTATCCTATTGAAGTGCTCCAGAGTATAGGAAACTTAAAACCAATCCCCGCAAAGCAGTGTCAGGCTTTCTAGAGGCTTTGTCCTGCAGAAAATTGCACTCTTGGTCTGAAAATCACACCCTGTTTGTTAGATTGGAGCACCTTAGTCAGGAATTTACATCCAGCAGCTCCTCCTAGACCAGATCCTCCTTGGAGATACCCTGGCTATAATTTTCCTTCATGTAGCATTTAGAACTTCACGTCGATAGTAGCACCTCTCAAGAGTACGTACCGCACAGGTGCCCTTAAGAGAATAATAGTTTTGAGGACTATGTTTATGCCTCTGTAATCATCTTCAGTGATCTTGAAGGAAGGCACTATCATTAAACACTGATGTAACGTGATATTGGTGCAGAGATGTTGTAGGATCCTAAGTCTTCATGTTAAGTCTTCATGCTGAGTCTTCATGTCTCAGTGATCTAAGAGGTCTTTTCCAACCAAGTGATTCTATGATTTCTATCTCAAAAAAACCCTTCTGTTGTTATAATCAGTCAGGTCTGCTGTAACATTTACTGTGTTTGAAAATGTTGGTGTAACGTTAGTGTTAGGAATTAGGCAGAATTGACACACCGTTCCAACTAAAACCTGTTAGCGTTGTTCCTGTGATAGTCGCTGATGCCACTTGAGTTATTGTAGAATCATAGAATGGTTTGGGTCGGAAGGACCTCAAAGCCCATCCAGTTCCACCTCCTGCCAGGGGCAGGGACACCTCCCACTGGATCAGGTTGCTCAATGCCCCATCCAACCTGGCCTTGAACCCCTCCAGGGATGGGTGTTCTGGGAATGTTGCTGTTTTCCGATATATTTACCGTTCAAATCACATATTCCGTGTTTGGCTCACGTTAAGAAAATGTCCAGTCTCAAGAGTTAAGTCTCACCTGGTCAACTTGAAAAACTGGTTTTGGGGGAATAACACAGTTTGCGTCATTCTGAACTTCTCCCATGGAGATTTGCTCATATGGTGTCATCACATGTGGGAAAATGTTACTTATAATGCTCAAATCGTTTCATAGAACCATAGTATGTTTTGGATTGGAAGGGACCTTAAAGAGCATCCGGTTCTGAGATCAGTGCATTGATGGTGGCTTTTCCCTTTCTATTATATTTTTCATTTGTAAGAAATGATTATTTTAATTTAGTCTAAATGAAGGGGGGGGTCATTTTTATGGATATTATCAGCCCAAGAAGCAGCTTCCTTCCCATTCAATTAATTCAGTTTTATAAACAACTTTTAAGGGACATTAATTGAGCTCCTCATCTGTTGATAATTCTGAATAGGAGCATATGTGAAACTATTCAGTCAAAAAATACATCCCTTAATTCACCCAAACCGTACATTAACTATTTAATAACTGTTGCGCTCTCTTAGCTTTTAACACGTAGCTCCGTTACATCTGCTTATAAATAGAATGTGCTAGCGGGATTATATTCACCCTAAACCTTATTTTGAAGGTTTCATTGACATGTAAAATGTTGATTCTAAGCTCTTTAAATGGATGCAGCTGTATAGATCTTCCTGTGTTACTGAACTGGGCTGAAAGGCTTCAGCAAATGGCTCATGCGTTCCCTGTATCTGTATTTTTCAGGCTGTTTTGTTGGAGCCAGGGAGTCATGAAAGAAACTCAAGAAGACAACTTGGATAACGAACGGAAGATAAAAAGAAAACAAAAAGAATGTGGCATATAAAGGGTAGAATACCTGGAGGTATTAGATCTGACTCATATTTATAAAAATGAGACGAGCTTTCACAAAATACAAGCTTTATTAGACAGTCATCAAGCTTGGAGCCATGCTGTTGAACTAGAAATTCTCCTTTTCCCCCTTCTCCTTTCTGACAGGTAACAAAGGATTGGTGAATTATGATTTTCCCAAGTTGGAAGCACTAATTTTTATCTATATAGTTTATCCTTATGAATATATAAGGAGTTAAACATTGCATATTTAATGTGGATTATAATGGGAAACTGACTCATTAACAAAAATGGCCACTTTTAAGGACTTGGTTTCAAACTGAGCTGGAGCCTCCCGATGCACTTTGTACAATTTGGGGAAAACGTGTTCTGAATGGCCTTCTCTGGGAGGCCATGATGACGTGTCGTAAAAGGATATCATCTCACTGTTGATATCTTTGAAGACTCGTAAACAGAAACAGGAAAATGAATGGTGGAAAGGAGTGTGACGGAGGGGACACGGATGGAGGGCCGCCAGCAGTGCAGGTTCCCGTTGGTTGGCAGCGGCGGGTGGACCAAAGCGGAGTGCTCTATATCAGGTAAGCTTCTCGAGGTGGGCACTGGGTTTGTTGTCCTTGTCGTTTTGCCAGAACGTGTGGTAAATCAGTGACTCAACTAATTTTTTTTGACTCAAAATCATCAAGTTTGTTCTTTTGGAAGCGTGAGATGATTTGTTCTGCTGTATTTGTGGGGTTCGCTTCTGTCAGTGGTGCCTTTTGCATGCCCTTAACGTGCTCTCAAATCAAATATTGCTTGATGCAGAAAATTTTATAACCCTTTCTATACATTTTGCTTTAGGCATGGGTACTTCTTTATTACTTGTTAGTGTTGGAGGGATTTTAAAGCTGAGCAGAAGCAGGTTTAACCTTACTTCATACCTTTATTATTCAACCCTTTTATGACAGAACTAACCAGAGGTTTAGGGTTTTGCCGCATCTGAAATGGCAAGAAGTCTCTGCGGCCTTTTGCCTGCTCCCAGATGTGTGGGCAGGGCCTTTTTGCACCAGCGCGAGCTTTGGTTAAGAACCTTTGCTGGTTAAATTCAAAGCAGCGAACAGGCATGCGAACAGTTCCTGGCAGGTAAGGTGGGGTGGGACTTTCTTCTGTCAGCAGCAAGCCTTCAGCTCAGGTGGGGCCATAAACTTTATCCTGACCTTCCGTAGCTCTTCTAAATCCTCTGGGTTTGTGGTCCCAGTTCTCCATTTTACTCTTGTGATTTACTTTCTTCTGAAAGGAAATTTAATTGTACTTGGCAGCTGCAGACAGTATCAGGTGTCACACGCCCTGTGAAGGTTCTGTGTTTGGCATTGCTGATGTTCTCCAGCAAGCTCTACTCCCAAGGACTCCCCCCTTTTCTCCTGTAGAAAAACACAAGCCTAAATCCAAAGTTTTAGGTGTTTTATTTGTTTATTTTGTTAGCTTATGGGATTTTTTGCCTCACCCTGGAACAAAGAAATGCATTGAAATTTCTATTAAACGAATGTGTTCAGACAAACCGACTGCAAATGAAATGGTATTGGGAAAAAGATCAAAGTTAGCTGGAAGAAAATATGGGCGCATCAGGTTTACATCACAGAAGTCGAAATGATTATCAGTCTATTATTTGCTTAATCTGTTTCCACTGTTCTGTGATTAAAATAACCGCTCCTTCCCAACATTTTATGTATTGCCAATACAAAACTATTTAAGGAGTCAAAGCAGACTCCAGTTTTACTCTAAACTACCATAAAAGAACAAATGCATTCCAGGATTTCGTGTTTGTATTCTCAATTAACAGAATCCAATGAAATCCATGTCAGTGACACGCATGTCAAAGATAAATCGCCTTCCCCTTGTATTTCTCATTACCGCTATAATTCACTGGGCCTCTGCCTTAGTTAAAAATCAATGAGAAAGAAAAAGTTGTGGGTTGGGGCTTTTTTCCCTGTCACCTCTGTATCCGGACAGGAGAACATACAACGCTTTGCTGTTTTTATAAACCTGAGGAGCCCGTCTACTTTGGAACTTCGTTTTCTACAGTGGGAAGAAGCAAACTATGGAGTTTGTGCTGCTGCTTCCAGCACATCTTACATGTTTCTAAACCAGTAAATATTGGTGTAATCCTGATAGTTATTTCCTTTTCCATCTTCTTTATATAGATGCTCTCTTTGTTCTTGGGACTTTCTTAATATTTCTGTTCTGAATTGTAACAATTGAGCCTGCGATGTGCGCTCTCAGCCCAGGAACCACCCGTGTCCCGGGCTGCATCCGGAGCAGCGTGGCCAGCAGGGAGGGAGGGGGTTCTGCCCTCTGCTCCGCTCTGTGAGACCCCACCTGGAGCCCTGCATTGGGAGTCTCCAACATAATAAGGACACGGAACTGTTGGAACAGGTCCAGAGGAGGCCATGGAGATGATCCGAGGGCTGAAGCACCTCGTGTACAGGGACAGGTTGAGAGAGTTGAGGCTGTTCAATCTGAAGAAGAGAAGGCTCTGAGAAGACGTTATGGTGACCTTCCAGTACCTGAAGGGGCTCCAGGAAAGCTGGAGAGGGGCTGTTTCCAAGGTCCTGGAGTGATAGGATGAGGGGGAATGGCTTTAAATTGGAAAGGGGAAGATTTAGATTAGACATTAGGAAGAAATTCTTCACGCTGAGGGTGGTGAGGCCCTGGCCCAGGATGCCCAGAGCAGTGGGGGCTGCCCCATCCCTGGAGGGGTTCCAGGCCAGGTTGGATGGGGCTTGGAGCCCCTGATCCAGTGGGAGGTGTCCCTGCCCGTGTCAAGAGGTGGGACTGGATGGGCTTTTTTTTCTCTTTAATCCATGGTTAATTTTCTGATTGCCTTTTATAAGCCATTCCAATGAAAGACAAGGTTGGACAACACACTTGGTATGGTCTACAGCTTTTAAATTCTTACATGGTAAAAGGCTTAAGGTAGGAGACGATTGGAAAGGATAGAAGTCAGAGTCCAACCTCCTGCTTGACATGGAGCACCCACAGCACTCAGGCAGGTCTGCCCTTGGGTTTACCAGCAGCATCTTAGAATCTGTCAAACAGATTTAACTGCCTACCCATAACATCACGGTTCTCGTGGGCAGCTGTCACATTGCTGTGACTACCTTGGCGTAACGCTGGGTGATCATACTTACAACAAAACAGCCCATCCAGCTCCACCCCGTGCCATAGGCAGGGACACCTCCCACTGGATCAGGGGCTCCAAGCCCCATCCAACCTGGCCTGGAACCCCTCCAGGGATGGGGCAGCCCCCACTGCTCTGGGCACCCTGGGCCAGGGCCTCCCCACCTGAACAGCAGAACACCTCTTCCCAAGATCTCATCTCAATCTCTCCTCTTGCAGCTGAAAACCGTTCCCCTTGTCCTATCCCTGCACTCCCTGATCCAGAGCCCCTCCCCAGCTTTCCTGGAGGCCCTTTCAGCACTGGAAGATGCTCTAAGGTCTCCCCACAGCCTTCTCTTCTCCAGGCTGAACAGCCCCAACTCTCCCAGCCTGTCCTCTTACCAAAGGGGCTCCAGCCCTCAGATCATCTTCGTGGCCTCCTCTGAACCCACTCTAACCATGTTCAAGGGCTGAGTTTCCCCCCCCTCTCTGGGTAACCTGCTCTGGCGCTGCGCTGCCCTTCTGAGGAACAACCACCCTGAAAACATGCGGAGCATTTATGGAGAGAATGAAAGGTCAAACTATATTGACTCCAAGGCTATCCAAGGGAAAATTAGTGTATATATTAAGATCTGACATGATTTAACTAGAACAGATGATCCCAGCTGAATAAGGACTCATTCTTTTTGGGCTCCTTATAAAGCTTTTCTGTCAACAGTTGCTTTGGGTGAAACCCATTAATTACCTAATTTTTATTACTTGATAAAAGCACCGAATTGAATCTCGGTGCTTTTCGTTGTAAAACAGTGCTGGTACCTTGGAGTAAGACCTAAATCCCTTCTTCAAGTCACTGTTCGTGACTAGTCATCAGTGGAATAAACTGGAAAAGCTCTTTAGTAATGAGTGTCCAGACCTTGCTTTACACCACTGATCATCAGTGTGGTACATATGACCGGGACAGGTCTGTTCTGTCCAGGCTCCAGTATCTCCTTGAGCCTGAACTGGATATGTATGCCCAGATTTCCCAGGCAAACTACATGCCCAGAAAGGTTATTTAAAAGTGTTTTATTCTAGAAACAGGAAAAAAATGAGCTTTGATGGCATAGCTTTACTCTTGCTTCTCAGGAGGCCTTTTACCAACGCAAATAAAATAGCATCCTGCCTCCACAGCGTATTCCCAGGGATCCCATTTAACACAGGCTTTTTAGGCGTCACAGAAAGCATCCAGAGAGATTTTGCACGTGGTTGGGATTGTGTAGAGCAAGTGCCAGGCTGGGTTTCTCCCATGGGAAACTGTTACGTTCTCAAGTGTGAGCTTTGCCTGAGGTGAGCAGTCACGTCAAGATGGGAAAGTTCAAAGCTATTGGTCACCACTGGACGTGCGGAGTCGGAAGTCAAGAACGAGTGATACCAAGTTAAAATGTGGTAATGATAGCATCGTGGCTTAATCAAAAGCTGAAATATAAATAAATAGGAGTAATTCCCCCTTGCTCCCCAGGTATTTCAGTTTAAGACAGGGAAGGTTTGACTCTCTGACCTATCGCTTCATACTTGTATCATTATTTTTCGATGGCTGGTTTACCTCGCTCACCCTCAGCACTGTCACTGTTACACATACTCGACCTCAGCAGTTCTCTCCAAAGTAGCTGTTCTGGGGCGAGACTGGTAAATGAATGACTTATTTAAAGTATCGGCATAACTTTAAATATCAGTTGTAGATGTTGCTTTCTGTGTGCTATAGTTCTTGTGCAGAATCAGGTGTTTATGCATCGAGTTTTAAGTATTAAAGTTCTACATAGTTTGGAATTTTGACTCTTGGCTGTTTTCACAATACGAACTATTATCCCATTTGAGCTGGTTTTCTTAAAATAAGGACTATTAAGAACCCGGGTTTCAGCCAGTCCCCATCCATTCTTGTATTCTCTCCCTGGTAAACAGCTGAGATGGCTCAGTAATACAGAGCAATCTGGAAGGCGGAGGTTTGTGACACGAGGGCTTTTTTAATCTTATGAATCAATGATTTTGCTGTTACAGAATTTCCAGTGTCCTATGTTTGGATGTGGAGATAATGATTTTCTGGTGGGAGCTGGAGAAATCCGAGCGTGGTTTATCAGAAACTCACTGGATTGGCTTCTCGGTGCGATGTTCCTCACTCGCAGCGAGAGGGTTGATGTTTTAGCTGAAGAAAACCAAACTTAGTGCAGCGACGAGACTAAGCCACAGCAGTTTTGTTCCTGTTCTCTCTTTTCAATACAGGTTTTCTCGTACTTCACAAAACACAATTGTGTATTTTTTCTTTTTAAATGAGGTCCCAGTCTTAAAAGGTGCAGATGGCTCCATGAGGTGGTGCAGGGGAGGAGGTCCATGGGGATGGCACTTTGCCTGCACACTTCAGGGCAGAGAGGAGGGAGGAAAATAACCTTAGCGTTGTTAGGCAGGAATTAAGGCTTTCAAGCAGGACTGTAATGTGAAAAGTGAATATCAGGAATCTCAGTTACATTCCTTTCTCGCACTTTCTCTGTTTGGTTTTCTAAATATTCCTTTAAAATGTTATTTTGGGGGTGGTATCATCTCAATTCTTGACTAAAAGTGAGAAGTGCTATGAAACAAAGTATGAAATCTTGGCTGTGTTGTTATAAACACTCTCTGTGGGAGCTGTTAGAACGGTGGATGGAAGTCATGACCTATCAAATAGCTCGTATTCATTATTTCTGTTCCTTTACAGTCCCAGTGGGTCTTTATTATCCTGCTTGGAGCAGGTGAAGACTTACTTGCTGACTGATGGAACATGCAAGTGTGGCCTAGAATGTCCTCTTGTTCTTCCCAAGGTAAAGAAAAGCATCGGTTTGGATCTCTGTGCTATCATCCCTATCGGTTACGTCAGCTGATGTGCTATGCCGTCACTTACGTGACTTAATCTGTGTTCAGATCATATATATAAAATGAGATAAGTGGTTTGCACCCAAAGATTTGCCATGAAATACAAAACGGGTCTTCCCTCTGCCTTCTCCCATCATGGAAAAGATTTTAGTGGGCTTTTATGGTGTTTTAACGTTTTCCTTTGAAATTGGAAACCAACCATCAACAGCATCGTGAGACTATGAACAAGGCACTGACTTCTGTTTTGTCTTTTGAGCAGTGCAAAAGCAATCAGACAACTCTAAGGAACAGAAGCACATTTAATTTCATGTAAAATTTCTGGTTTAGGTGTATTTGGTGGGTTTGCTGCTTATGATCGTGATTTAAACATTGGTATTTTTACTCTCAGGTCTTTAATTTTGATCCTGGAGCTGCTGTGAAGCAAAGAACCGCTGAAGATGTTAAAGCGGACGAAGATGTCACCAAACTATGCATACATAAAAGGAAAATTATTGCTGTGGCTACACTTCATAAAAGCATGGAAGCACCGCATCCTTCACTAGTTCTGACTAGTCCTGGCGGTGGAACAAGTGAGTAAAATCATGAAGAAATGTTTAATTACCTAATTATATATATATATAATTATTCTGGAAAAAAACACCCCAAATTTTATGTATCTGTTAGTGTAATGGTAAACAGATTAATGGAAAAAATAGAGGTAGTAATCAAAGAGATGCGGGTAGAGAGAAAATGAATCTGAAAAGCAGGGCATCACACGATTTCCTTGGAAAAGATATCAGATTGTTCTAGACAAAGAAAATACATTAGCTCTTATCTTTTGGAACTCTAGTAATATGTCTGATATTCTGTCACATGGGAAATTAGAGAAGCAGAATAAAGTGATTATAAAGGGATTAGAACATGGCTAAGGACTGGGCTAAATGGGAAATCGCACTGCGAGGCAGAATAGACAGTGAGAGGAGATCCCCGCTGTAATTTCTCAAGGATTATTTTTGGGGACCGACCTGGATTAGCATTTTAATTATGCGTATCAACAAAAAAAATGAGGTAATTTGTTGCTGGGTGAAGTTGACAGGTGTTATCAAAACAAGAGAAGATCAAAACGTGTTAGAAAACTGGGAGATCATTGAGACCTGGCATGAAAGAAAAGGTGTAGCAACAAATCCTGTTAATTGTAAGGTTATTCACCTGGGACCAGTGAAAAAAAAAAGCTATTAGCTGTAAATTATTAAGAAAGAAGGCCTATAATAGGTGATCAAAGAGGCCTGAGAGCGATACCAGGTGGCAAGAGGGTGCAGATCAATGTGACTCTGAGGCAGAGGTTCGGGTGTCGTGGTGTGCTTGCTGCCACTGCTGTCGCTGAAATAAAGCTGAACTGAAACAAAGCAAAGGCTCTTCTCCTAGCAAACTCCAAACCCCGCTTTCTAGAAGTCATCTCCAAGCATTTAGCTCGTTCCACCTAGCAAAGTGTTGGCAGGAAGGGGATACGAACACTGTCAGTAGAGACATCGGGAGACTCAGCCCCAGAAAATAAAGGCTTTCTAAGGGTTCTGAAGCAGTCCGACAGATCCAGCTGCTTAGGACTAAGGGGTGAAGTTAGAGTTAAGACAGAGCTTGGTAAATTTATGGTCATAAACTGTGATGCACGCAGCTGCAGGGAAATGGCGCTTGATAATCTAAAGATCCTTTGCACCCCTACACTGCTGTAATAGCAGCAGCTCGTTGCTAATCCTCTGCCGCCTGGCTTCAAAGGGCAGCATTTTAAGGATACAACAATAAATAACAAATTTCTGATAGGCTGACAATGAAGATACTTGTGCTCTTGCGCTTTCGTATCGCTGTGTATGATTTTAAAGCTTGGTTTTTATTGTTCTTTTGCAATGTAGTTTGTTTTTTAAAAAACAGTACAATTTCACAAATTACTGTGTGTTTTCCTTATGATTTTTACAATTTATTATCTTTTTTACTCTTTATTAATTTTTTACTCTTTATTAATTTTTTACTCTATCAATTTTTTTTACTCTATTAATTTTCTTTACTCTTTATTACTAGTGCTTAAGTACATTTCTGTTTTCTGAAAACTAGCAAAATTAAGGGGGGAAAACCAGCTAAATATTAAAGACACAAGTCACATTTCTTTAGCCTTACCTTCTCTGTTGATCAGAGTTTTGCATGCTAAGCAAAGAAGAAAATTCCCCAATAAATTGCTTTTGTAAATGAAATGTTTATTTATGCACCCTTCCATTTGACTGTTTGCTTCGGTCCGGCATTCAAGGTGAGGGTTCTCATACGTGTTTTGTTTTGCAGCTCAGTCTTGAGCTTTGTGCCCTAAATGAGCCTTGGGTTGTATTTTGGGAAAGGTAATATGTTTGTTTCGGATGTGATGTAGCTGGTTGAGCAAATAGGATGAAGGCAGGATTGTCGGTGCCATCTGTCTCCTGTGGCTGAAGGAAAGAAGGGAACTGGCTTCTTGTGAGCAGAGGAATTTAAAGGCGCCTCTGAATTCATTTGAACATGAAATCTGAGCTCATACTCATGTTTTAGTTTGCATCTTCGGAGCCTGCATGCCAAGAGCGCATTCGTTTTCCTTTGCTGGCTGAATTACAAATTCCCAGAGCAGCAAAGCTGACAGAGAGTCCACCAGAGTTGGAGCTGCTGCTGATGGCATCGCTAAAGTAAAACAGGCACCAAAACACCCTTTAAAATCAAAGTGGTATTAATGGACAGAAAAGGAAGGTGGTCTTGTGCTTGTAGGAAAATCACTGGAATTTACAGGAGCTTTTTGCGTGTAGAGGGGTTCACGTGGTTGTACGTGCAAAGATCCCCAGGGCCTTTGTCCCAAAAGCAAAGGTAGAGCCCCTTCTTACATTAAGCATCTTCACCCCAAGTAAAGCTGCAGGGAAAGCCTTAATTCGGTAAATTAATAAGGACGTAACAGAACGTATGTCCTCACCTTTTTAGCCAATCAGTTCCCAGGAAGAGATTAACTCAGAGGACTGGAACTCAGCACCCTTGGTGCCAAGGAGTGAAGCGGAGCAGCTGGAGAAGCTGCATCCTGCCTTGCACAGCCACGGTCTCTTAGGTCTCTTCAATTCCGTGCTTGGCTGATGAGAAATCCAGGCCAAAGTCGGATGGCACGGCTCCCCAATCGTCCTCATCCAGGACAGCATTTGGGGCAGGAGCTTCCTCACTGTAGGGTGAGGAGAAATTAGTCTAAACCCATGTTGGGCTTTGTTCCTCCTATACTCAATAGATGGTGCCAGAGGCTCCTTTTCCTCCCACCAGCCCTTCCAGCTGTAGCCAGAGTGGTGATGCCAGAGGCTCGGGAGTAGGACACTGGAGATGATAGATAGAGTGAAAAGACAAAAGGCAGGAAGGGAAGACCTTTCAGGAATTGATGTTTCAGAAGAACCGTGCTAAAATAAATCTATGTTGGTATCAAGCGTGCTTGAAAGTTCAGAAACACAAGATTTAAAGTTGGCTGTGTTTTTGCAGTCTTTATATGGGATATGGAGTTAAAGTCTGTACAACAGCACCATGTAGTGGGGTGGCATGCACCATTCCAGCAGCTACCTGGTGATTTAGGTGTTATTTCTGGTTAGACAAAAGCTTTCTAGATTTTATTAATATTTTCACGCACAGTAGTTTTACAGTGACGTGTGATATGGGATTTCAAAACATTAACTGTCGTGTTTTTAATGTCAGGTGCAACTCCGGTAGTTCCTACTCGAGCAGCAACTCCAAGATCAATGAGGACTAAATCGCATGAAGGAATTACAAATTCTGTGATGCCAGAATGTAAGACTCCTTTCAAGTTGATGATAGGACCATCTAATGCCATGGGTAGGCTCTACGTGCAAGAAATGGCTGGAAGCCAGCAACAAGAACTTCATTCTGTCTATCCTAGGCAGAGATTGGGTAGTAATGAACTCGGACAGAAGTCTCCGTATCGTGGCAGTCATGGTGGGATGCCCAGTCCAGCTTCATCAGGATCGCAGATATACGGAGACGGCTCAATCTCTCCTAGGACTGACCCACTTGGAAGCCCTGATGTTTTCACAAGGAACAATCCCAGTTTTCATGGAGCACCCAATTCTAGTCCTATTCACATGAACAGGACGCCTCTGTCTCCACCCTCGGTAATGCTACATGGGTCTCCCATACAGTCATCCTGTGCAATGGCTGGAAGGACTAATATACCTCTTTCCCCAACCTTGACCACAAAAAGCCCAGTAATGAAAAAACCCATGTGTAATTTTTCAACCGGTATGGAAATACCACGAGCAATGTTTCACCATAAACTGCCCCAAGGTCCTCCCCCACCTCCTCCCCCACCTTCTTGTGCTCTTCAGAAAAAGCCATTAACATCAGAAAAGGATCCACTTGGCATACTTGACCCTATTCCTAGCAAACCGGTGAATCAGAATCCCGTTATCATTAACCCAACTACTTTTCATTCAAATGTCCACTCTCAGGTACCCGTGATGAATGTAAGCATGCCTCCTGCTGTCGTTCCTTTGCCAAGTAATCTTCCTTTGCCAACTGTAAAACCTGGTCACATGAACCACGGAAGTCATGTTCAGAGAGTTCAGCATTCTGCTTCAACTTCCCTCTCTCCTTCACCAGTGACGTCCCCAGTTCATATGATGGGATCCGGGATCGGACGGATCGAGGCTTCTCCCCAAAGATCGCGTTCTTCTTCCACGTCATCAGATCATGGAAATTTCCTGCTGCCTCCAGTAGGACCACAGTCATCCTGTAGTGGTATTAAAGTTCCTCCCAGGTCCCCAAGGTCAACGATAGGGTCACCGAGACCATCTATGCCATCTAGCCCTTCCACCAAGCACGATGGACTTAATCAATACAAGGACATCCCTAACCCATTAATTGCTGGAATGAGTAATGTATTAAATCCTCCAAACAATGCAGTTTTTTCTACTGCATCGGCTGGAAGCGGTTCCTTGAAGAGTCAGCCTGGTTTGCTGGGAATGCCTTTAAATCAGATCTTGAACCAGCACAACGCTGCCTCTTTTCCAGCAAGCAGTTTACTCTCAGCAGCAGCCAAAGCACAGCTAGCAAATCAAAACAAACTTGCTGGTAACAACAATAACAGCAGTAGCAATTCTGGACCTGTTGCCAGCGGTGGCAACAACGAAGGACATAGCACTTTAAATACCATGTTCCCTCCTGCCACCAATGTGCTTCTTCCGACGACTGAAGGACAAAGTGGCCGAGCAGCACTGAGAGATAAATTGATGTCTCAGCAAAAAGATCCGCTGCGAAAGAGAAAGCAGCCGACCACCACGGTGTTGAGTTTGTTGAGACAGTCTCACTTGGACACTTCTGGAGTTTCCAAAGCCGGATCGGATTTGATAAGAAAGCAAAGTCAAAGCTCCTTTCCCATCAGTTCTATGTCCCAGCTCCTTCAGTCCATGAGTTGTCAGAGCTCTCACATGAGCAGCAATAGTACCACCAGTTGTGGGAGCTCCAGCACTGCTTTACCTTGCTCTGGTAACCAGATGCATTTTGCAGACCCCGGGATGAGCTCTGGCGGTCTCCAGAACTCGCTGGCGCAGAGCTTACCCTTGCGAGGGGACGCGGTGCACTGCCAGAACACGAACACTAACTTTGTCCACGGTACTAGCCCGGGCACAACCAACCATCTCGCAGGTTTAATCAATCAGATGCAGGCTAGCGGGAACTGTGGGATACTCAGTCAGGCGGGAATGGCATTAGGAAATTCCTTGCATCCGACCCCACCTCAGGCGAGAATCCAGGCATCCTCCACACCAGTGATACCGAACAGCATCGTTAGCAGCTGTAATCAGACAAGTCCTGAAGCAGGTAGGTTTCCTTCTGAAGGGCTACCCCTGTGTTTGACTGCTTAGAAATAGATGATGACTATATTTAAATGGGTTCCTTTTACGTATCTACTTCTTAATTTTAATTTCCCCAGTACGAAAGCTCTGCCTATTCCATTTTGATACCCAGAAACAAATAAGAACTAAACAGCGGTAGTCTGCAATGTATCTCCCTATTCCTGAACAAAACCATCTTGTTTTCCTTCCTGTGACAACTCTTGCTTTTATTCACTTCCCCACACTCTGCATAAATAAAACCCTTACACAGACCTCAGCTTTTGTCACTTGCCCGAATAAATGGGGATATTTTTGCAGCGTGGCCTGCTCCTTCATCCCCAGAACGCTGTGGATAACGTGGCTATTCCGGTGTTCTTTACTGCTTGGATTAAAGAGTAAATGTTATCAGAGATGGGAGCGGATAGCAGGAGGACCAGAGTTTGCAGAAGAACCCTGTTCAGGGGCAGCACGGGGAGTGCCAGGTCTATGTTTGTCATTATCATGATAATTCTACTAAGCTGGTAATCAAATGGTTGAATAAACTCTATATTTAGTTGGAAGAGCGTAGCCAGGTTGCCTTGTGTATTCACCACTGAAGACTTGGAGAGGAGACAGGGCTCCTGCTGGCGCTGCCTCCGTGCTGGTGGCAGATAGAAGGGAGACAGCCTCAAAGTATTTCTGTCCTTCAGCTACTGCTGGTTGAACGGAATGTGGAGTTTTGAAAGATGATGCTGGTTTAATTTCTTAAGCAGAAAGAAAACTTTGCCATTTCAACCTTTCGGATTGGTTTGCTGTCGAAGCGCGTGTTTGATCCCAGCTAAACCGCAGGTCAAACCTAGTGACTGTGAGCTGCGAGCACTCCCTTAGGAATCCAAGAAAGAGCCTGATACGTGTTCCTGAGCTTCCTCTGGGAGAGATTTTATTCTTTAAAATACAGAGTGGCGTTACTTAAAAATTGAATGATATCGGAATCATTTTCTAATGTTAGGCTGCTCACCGTTTCTGGTGACTTTTAAGGGTTTCTTGCCATTCTTGGGGAAAAAAAGGCACGTTTTTTCCTTAGCTCTGTTGGTGCTTTGTGTTGCAAGCAAGCAGCGATTAATCCTTGCATGGCTGTTTTGCCTTGTCATGCTGACAAAGAGGAGCGTTTCCTGATAGAGTCTGCCTCTTCCGAGACTTTGTACTCCCTTCCGAGCAGAACAAAGGTCTGGGTTTGCCTTAGGAGCTTGCTTCTCTGTCCCACTAAGCACACTACAAAGTCCATTTAGCAGGAACCCTTTAGGTTTCTACCTTTGCTGAGTTGAGAGGGGTCAGCGGGGTGAGTGGGTTCCTCTGAGTTGTCCCCGTCCACCCGGCTGGAGAAAGCTGTGAAGTTGTTGCAGCACTGCACTGCGTTAACCTGCCCTCCAGGGAACAGAAAAGATGGGATGTTCTTTGAGATAAGAACTTGTGAACCTGTGGTGACCGTCGAGAAGTGAGCAGTAGTAATTCACCCCTGTGGGGTGAGGGTTGAGAAGGTTCAAGATTCCTGCGTGAAATTCAGTCTGGAACCGATTATCACAGGTTTTACATTAGGTAAAAGCTATCAATAAAATGTTGCTTAAAGTGGGCTTTGAAGGGCAATCCAAGGTCATCCCAGTGCAGGATCTTCTTGTTCCTGCTCTGTCCCGTTACCCAGTTGTGTGCTGTGGCCGGGACTGCGCGGGAAGGCTGCCTTTGGGTCAGTGGCACTGCTTGTCATCGTTCTGTGTTAGTTAATAGAGCTGAATTCCTTCCTGAGAAGACAAATGTGGCAGAATGAAACTGTAAGTGTGTCAAAGCCACGTAAGACAAAGTTTCAACAGCAACAGCCGGTTCAGCTCGCGTGGATCTAGGAGTTAAAATAGGTATCTGACCCCACTTGGGAACTTCTGCTGTGGTGTTTGTACAGAACACTATTCCTGATACCCTGCAGATGATGGATGGAATTATAGCAATAGGATTATTTGACTTTAAACTGGCATTTTTTCCTTATCTAAGTGATAAGCAATAGTTCTTGTAGGCAAAGAAAGGTTTGAATGTGTTCTGTTCCTCTCTAGTGTAGAGGGGTTTGTTTCTTTCATTTTGATGCTTGCAAAACCACACAACCTGCATTTAATTATTTCATTAATATCTACGATGGCTGGAAGCCTCAAGAGCTCTTGTTTTCTCCTTTAAGATGAAATTTCTGCTATCTTTGTGTTATTCCCAGGGGCGAGGCTCTAAAATGGTGCATAAACCTTCCCCCGGCTCCTGCCTGAGTCATCACAGCAGCGTGGGGCTCCAAGCGTGAGATTTCAATCTCATCCGTAGCTGGGAACATCCAGATAGGAGCAGTCGGTTGTATTTGCAGGGGAATGGAAGCGTTCTTGCTGTAAAACACGGGTGAAATGTTGAGTATTCTGCATTAGTCATAGAATCATGGAGTGGTTTGGGCTGGAAGGAACCTCAAAGCCCATCCAGTCCCACCTCCTGCCATGGGCAGGGGCACCTCCCACTGGATCAGGGGCTCCAAGCCCCATCCAACCTGGCCTGGAACCCCTCCAGGGATGGGGCAGCCACCACTGCTCTGGGCACCCTGCCCACCCTCAGTGTGAAGAATTTCTTCCTAATGTCTAATCTAAATCTTCCCCTTTCCAATTTAAAGCCATTCCCCGCATCCTGTCCCTGCCCTCCCTGATCCAGAGCCCCTCCCCAGCTTCCCTGGAGCCCCTTTCAGCACTGGGAGCTGCTCTAAGGTCTCCCCGCAGCCTTCTCTTCTCCAGGCTGAACAACCCCAACTCTCTCAGCCTGTCCTTGTACAGGAGGTGCTCCAGCCCTCACATCATCTTTGTAGCCGAAGATAATGGTAACCTTTAAAGCAGAAGTCGGTTCCCACTCTGCATTCAGTTGTGTGGACAAAGCCAACCGGTGCGATTTGGTGAGTGGATCCGTATAGAGACGCAGAGGGGTTGTCACCCTGGTGGATGGAGCCAAGCAGCGTCAAACATGTTATGCGAACCACGTGTCCAAGAGCCGTTGAGCTGAGCGAGATGTCTTCGGGAAACTCTTGTGTTCATATTTGTCTTTGTGGCTTGTATTTCCCTTTGTTTTTAAGTATTTTAATTGCTAATTCTGTTTGCTGTTTCTGTGCCAGCATTCGGAATAGCTTCTCAGCAGAAAATAGTTCCTGGGAGAAAAAGTGCCGAGAACCACCACAGTTACATAGCTGGTTATTGCCTGAGCTTTTAATTATAATTTAACCACACGGACCAAGTTTTTGTTATTTTAGCTTTTGTTTTCTTCCTCTCCAGGCAATGCCTTTAGTTTCCAGGTGATTTTCAGTCTGAGTGTGATGGAATTAAACATTATAAATACAGAAATGAAACTTTTGATTTCTGCAGCAAGAAGCTTTTGGAGTTTTCCAGGGTTCAGCCCTTGCAAACCAGTTATGCTCAATTAATTTTCATTAACGATTTCAGTCCCTCAGTTCTGAAGTACTGGGGTTGCAAACATCGTTTGCTAACAGCCATCTCATGGGAGGAGCCAGCGGCGGATCTCTCTGGGCTGTTTATAGGATCATGGAATGATTTGGTTGGAAAGGACCTCACAGCCCACCCAGTGCCACCCCCTGCCATGGGCAGGGACACCTCCCACTGGCTCAGGGGCTCCAAGCCCCATCCAACCTGGCCTGGAACCCCTCCAGGGATGGGGCAGCCCCCACTGCTCTGGGCACCCTGGGCCAGGGCCTCCCCACCCTCAGCATTGATGAAGTGTACTAGAACACATGACACTAAAATTTGTACAAAGTGGGATATTCTGGTCTGTGGCCTCTGCACCTGCTCCCTGGAGTTAATTTTATATATCATGGAATTACAAGATCAGTAGAACCTTTTGCTTTTAAATTCAGAAGAGCGTCTGGCTGGCATCCTTCGTGAGAGTTGTGATGTCTGAGAAAAGCTCATTATTAAACTTAAATACCCCCTAAGCAGGATGCCAAACGGCCACTCTTCTGATTATAAAGTCAGCTGAAATGTTCTATTGATTTGGGGGTTTAGAGTTCGTATAAACGTACAGATGGACTTTTCTCTGTGGCAGAGGAGTATTCTGTGTGAAATGATGAGGAATCACTGCTACTTAATATCTGGCACTACTTTTCAATATTCTGCCCTATTTTGGGTAGAAGAAAAATCATTCTTTTCCTATTCAAATGAGAGCTGTGAAGAATCATAGAATAGTTTGGGTTGGAAGGGACCTTAAAGATCATTCAGTTCCGACGCCCCTGCTATGGGTAGGGACACCTCCCATAAGAATGCGGAAAACATTCTTCATGAAGAATAAGATTTCGAAGTATGAGAGATGTATGGTCAAGTCTGCTTTACTCTGCCACTGAAATGAATATTCTCATTTAGTTGGTCTTTTTAACTCTTGGTAGAAGGCTTATGCACGAAACCACTCTCATTCTGTGAACGTTAAGGAGTTACTGACTTTATAGGCATCAACATTCGCATCAGGTAGAACTTAATTGTTAACATGATAGACTTTTATCCAATTGTTGTGAACACACTTGTTACCGTGAGATTTATAATAGAGGAAGAATTTGGAAGTGGAATAGGTGTTTCTTTTCAAATTAGCTCTGTTTGTAGTGAGGAAGTGCTCAGAAATCGAAGAAATCTTAAGTAGAGGTTGAGCAAATTCCTGATTCAGTCGGTGGTTTAGAACAGGGAGCTGCAATGAGTAAGCCTCTAATTTTAGTAGAAGTGGGAAAAGGAAACGTAGAAATGGTTTATTTATAGCTACATCGTGTTATGTGGGTTGGGTTTTGGTGAGGTCAGAGATGGTGATGTGAACTGAGTGCTGGTGTTTCGAGGGTCGTGGTGGGATCACATTCCGCTTCTCACGCATCCCGGCGCACGTGCTTTGTGGAAGGTGTGCGGTTACGCAGCCCTGAGCATGGCCACTGCATCCTTCATCCTTGTCTTTAAACTTGATTCAGAGTGGATATCAGCTACGCTGGGAATTCCCTGCTCTTTGGGACCCTCCAGGCTCTGTCGTAGCCGGTTTGTGAATCACAGTGGCGTCACTCCTGAGATAAATACAGAGATGAAAAGTTCAGCGCTGCGGAGTTCAGCTTACCGAGCACATCGCTTGCTTAGACACACAGCTTGGATGTCCTTGGGGTGGTTTGTGTCTTAGAATTTGAATTTGCTGGTAACTCACAGTCTTCCAGTTAATGAGAATCTTCTCTGGATGCTGTTTCAATTGCCATTCTTTTTCTAGGAGGTTATAGTAATAAAAGATAGAAGATTTGTAAATAATAAAATAATGCAGAAAAATTAGTCTTACTTTATTAAAGGCGCGATTGTGAAGAAAAACTGAATTAATTATATGAGACTTCACGTATGTATTTATGTCTCCACATCAGAGGAGGCCACAAAGATGATGCGAGGGCTGGAGCACCTCCTCTGAGAGAGTTGAGGTTCTTCAGCCTGGAGAAGAGAAGGCTGCGAGGAGACCTCAGAGCAGCTTCCAGTGCTGAAAGGGGCTCCAGGAAAGCTGGGGAGAAGCTCTGGATCAGGGAGTGCAGGGACAGGATGAGGGGAAATGGCTTTAAATTGGAAGGGTAAAGATTTAAATTAGACATTAGGAAGAAATTCTTCCCGCTGAGGGTGGGGAGGCCCTGGCCCAGGGTGCCCAGAGCAGTGGGGGCTGCCCCATCCCTGGAGGGATTCCAGGCCAGGTTGGATGGGGCTTGGAGCCCCTGATCCAGTGGGAGATGTCCCTGCCCATGGCAGGGATGGGACTGGATGGGCTGCTTTGTTGTGAGTATGATCACCCAGCGTTACGCCAAGGTAGTCACAGTGATGTGACAGCTGCCCACGAGAACCGCGATGTTATGGGTAGGCAGTTAAATCTGTTTGACAGAGGGGCGCCTTCAGTGTGGAAGGAGTATTGTATATGAGGGGAGCTCATGGTTTTAACTGGTTCTGCTGGGCTGAGAAGGATGCTTTTTTTATTGGTCCGTTGTTCCTGGTCCCTCTGTTGTCTCAAGGGAGTGCGTGATCTCGATAAGGGAGGCACCTGACAGGAGTTTGCGGTTAACTGCTGAATTATGGTTTCTTGAGAATTGAAAGCACTGTAATAAATGTGATACCAGATAAATATCTTAAACATTTTCCATTCCGAAAAGAAAACGGAGAATATAATTGTAAAAATGTATGGCTCTTGGCTCTAAGTCGATAGGGAAGTGATGGAATATGCAGTTAAAGCAAGATGTTGTCTCACGTTTGTAAGGAATATGAGGTCATATCATTCCCATCAGCAATTATTACTTCTGTGAAAGCTGAGCCTCTTAAAATCGCTAATTTGACAACATTGCCACTGATGCATCTCTACGTTATTCTTATTTCATGTTAGTGCTGCAATAGCTTCTGGAAGCCCCGAGCATGGGTTGGTGACCCTCTGCAGTAGAAGCTGCACAGTTTGAGACATAGCTTGATACCTAAGTGATCTTCTGTGCTTTCACGCCTTCTTAATCTCAGGGTAAGGTGTGCAGTGAAACTTCCCTCTCTCCGCTCTGGATCTTTTTGAATGGATCGTGCAGAGGAGCTGCTGAGTTTTACCCTCGGGGAGGATGGAGGTGGTGGAGGGTTTAGTGAGAAGCTCCATGGTCTACAAGGAGTTAAGCGGGAGTGTCTGACAAAGGTTTCAAAAACTTGAAATATTCTAAATTAAAAAAGCAATAAAGAAAACGTCAAATATAAAATAAAGCCAGCTGCATTTTTATTGAATATGCAGAAAAGTCAGAATTGAGAAAGCAACATCTGTGACGTTTATTTGTTCTCAGCTCTTACAGCATTTTAGGTGTTATTGGCTAATGAGCAAGCCCTGCACTTTTTGGTTCCTAAGTATTTAATTCACCTCTTTTATGGGTTAGTTTTCATCTACAAATTCCATCAATTCACCTTTGAAATATCGAATATTGAAGTATTGAGACTACTGAAATATTAGAGTGCCTAACGGGTGGTTTCTTTTAGAGAAATGCAATGTAAAATACTATCTGCATTATCGTTTTCTAATCGGTTCCCTACCTAAACTGGAGTTCTTTAGGAAAATACAGGGATAGTCAATGTTCTTTGATAGGTTAGAAATACCTTTAGTGTCTGTGAGGACTGCAGTGAGCTGTCTGGTTTCTAAGGAGCTGAGCGTTATCCACAGCGTGTGAGGTCATTGCTGTCCCTATATAATTTTATGCAGACACAATTCTGCTGCAGAAATGTAGGTTTTGACTCTTTCCTTTTGTTTAGTTTGAAATCCATGGCTCACGCTTCAGCCTCTCTTTGCGAGGACAGCCCTTGCAGCTCACTCTTCGAGTCTAATGAGTTCAAACCTTAGAACTGTTCCAAACCCAGGACTCAAAACACTTCAGACTTCCGTGTTCTGCCATCCCAGAAGCGTTTGTGGCCATGTGTGTTCCTGTCTTTTCATGGTAGTACCGTGCTGAAATAGTAATGATAAGTGTCTTCCACCCTAATTTCTTCATTTTAAGTGGGCGGGGGAGTGAAGCTTCTCAAACACAAACAGTAAGATCTGAGGGTGTTGGTCAACAGCCAACTGAACATGAGTCAACAGGGTGCTCAAGTGGCCAAGAAGGCCAACAGCATCTTGGCTTCTATCAGAAACGCTGTGGCCAGCAGGACCCGGGAAATGATTCTCCCCTTCTGCTCTGTGCTGGTGAGGCCGGACCTTGAACCCTGAGTTCAGTTTTGGGCCCCTCACTGTGGGAAAGACATTGGTCTCTTCTCCCAAGTGACAGGCGATAGGACAAGAGGAATGGCCTCGAGCTGCACCAGGGGAGGTTTGGATTGGACATCAGGAAAACATTCTTCACTGAAAGGGTTCTCAGTCCCTGACAGAGGCTGTCCGGGGAGGTGATTGAGTCCTCATCCCTGGAGGGGTTTAAAAGACAGGTAGATGAAGTGCCTGGGGATATGAGTTAGGACTGGACAGGTACGGTTGGAGTTAATGATCTCTAAGGTCTTTTCCAACCTCATGATTCTTTGATTCTAATACTTAACTATTTTATTGCATTTGCTTAAGAATACCTGTTAAGCAGTACTTTAAGGAAGGGAACAGAAATCCATGCAGGAAAATCCTTTCAATTGAAAACAAAATACAAATGCTCGTAAATAAAATACTCTAGCCCACAAAGTAATAATTTTAAAATTGTATCTCCTGTTCAATGTCCATTTATTTACTCCCAAAACATTTATTTGACCCCCGAAGAGAACAACAAATCTGCTTGCGAGGCGTTCTGGGTATTTCTGCTTCTCACTCCATTACGAAGATAGATCCTTTTTCTCAACAACTGGCAGAACTTCTGGCAGACGGCTCCGTCTGCAGGAGCTGGAAACCAGCGTTTGTCTCAGGCTTTTATGGCTTTTAGTCCTTATTTCTTTTTCATTCTACTTTTAAGAGCTTCTGGTTATTAAGGGCTGTTGTTTCCTGAGCTAATGCATAGAAGGCCTTGGGTTTCCAAGGTTCAAAATACCATGTTTTTATGAAACTTGGAATCAAATTTGTGATTTCCTTTTAGCTTTCAACTCCTACTCGCATTTCTCATCAAAAGCCTCCCAGCTGTCACCTTGGAGCCTGAATTCCGTAGAAACGACCGATTTCACATTAAAGTTTTGGGCGAGCTAGCACGCTGTCAGAAATCTCTGGTGCTGCAATGCATCTTCTTTTCTTCTGGTTGTCGTCCTTCTCCAGGCCTGAAGGAAATGCGAGTGGTCAGAGTTGTAGTCCTGTCTTCCTTACAGCGCTGCTGGCCAAGACAGCTCGTTTGCATCGGGATCTCTCTGCAGCTGACATCCACCAGCTGGATGCCACTGCCATCCTGCCCTCTTGGAAAATACCAGTAGATACAATGTGTGGGTCTAGGTGCAGAATCCCAGAATCATGGGATGGTTTGGGTTGGAAGGAACCTCAAAGCCCATCCAGTTCCAACCCTGCTGTGATGAGCAGGGACACCTCCCAGTGGCTCAGGGGCTCCAAGCCCCATCCAACCTGGCCTGGAACCCCTCCAGGGATGGGGCAGCCCCCACTGCTCTGGGCACCCTGGGCCAGGGCCTCCACACCTGAACAGCAAAACATTTCTCCCTAAGATCTCATCTCACTCTCCCCTCTTTCAGCTGAAAACCGTTCCCCTCATCCTGTCCCTGCCCTCCCTGATCCAGAGCCCCTCCCCAGCTTTCCTGGAGCCCCTCTTAGCACCGGAAGCTGCTCTAAGGTCTCCCCGCAGCCTTCTCTTCTCCAGGCTGAAGAACCCCAACTCTCCCAGCCTGTCATCTTACCAAAGGGGCTCCAGCCCTCGGATCATCTTCATGGTCTCCTGTGAACCCATTCCAACAGTTCTTATGTTGGAGACTCCAGAACTGGACACAGGGCTCCAGGTGGGGTCTCACCAAGTGGAGCAGAGGGGCAGAATCCCCTCCCTCCCTGCTGGCCGTGCTGCTTTGGATGGAGCCCAGGACATAGTTGGTTTCTGGGCTGGGAGCACGCGTTGTTGGCTCATGTTGAGCTTCTCCTCCCCCAGCACCCCAAGTCCTTCTCTGTGGGATTGCTCTCTGTCACATCATCACATTTGAAAAATATCCCCTTGAATGAGAGCTCAGAGGGCGTCAGGAGTCAGTTCCACATCACCCCGAGATGCTTTCGCTACTGCCTGACTGGAAAGGACGGGCTCTCGCCAGGACTTCTCTCGTGCTCACAGAGTAGCGTCCTCCATTGCTTGGATGAGGCAGCGGTTGCAGAGAACTCTCCACATCTTCATGCTGCCGATGCTGAGCATCACTTCCTTCTCTTTGCGCATGGTCTCCTGAGTCAGAAACCCAGGGCTGCTCGTGATCGTCCTTGATCCTAGAGATTTCATTTTGGAACTGAGGAAGGACAGGTCCAAGGGCTCTTGTGGTCCTTCCAGAGAAAGATGGAATTCTGTGTCTTGTTGATCCAGTGCTATCAAACACCACTATGGATATAATATAAGAGGGGGGGGAAATAATTCAGTTTTACCTTTGGGATTGGGGCCAAGTGTTCTGAAGATGTCTGGCAGCGCTGTGTTTTAATGAGAATGCGTTTGTACGGATTTCTTCATCTGGAATATTGACTCGGTGGAGGTGGTATTTTGGAAGAGGTCTAGAAATCACACTGGCAGTTCGGTTGCTGGAGATAAATCTGTCCTGCAATGCAGCTGTAAACATCGTTTTTGCTACCGCCCGGCTCAGGACTTCCCTACGCCAACTCTTACTGTGTCTCTGAGCCCAGTTTTAGAGAAACGAGGGCAGAATATTTGCCAGGTTTTTCTTTTCTTGCTGAAATCTGGCTGCTCATCGCCTCTTCAACTCCTGAATTTCTCAGTTCTGGATTGAAATACGGACACGTTTTGTTCCTCCTACTCTGAATCCATCAAGACTTTTTTTCCCAGCAGCAATTAATTAATCGGCTAATTAATCTGGAGAAAGGGCAAGTGTCGAATGCACTCTTGACCTCTCAGGTTGGATCTCAAGAAGCGGTGTGTGATGGGGGGTAGAAATCACAGCAGTGTTTGACAAAACCCTCGCAGTTTTAGGAGTTTGAGTTTTACTTCACAGCGGATACTCTTCCATGTGTTCATTTGTCTGAGCGGGATGGAAAACAGGATCATAAATAAATTAGAAAGAGAGATCAAGTCCCCTTGAAAGTACCAAAATTAGGTTTTATGTTCATAAAAGCTCTGAGTAGAATAGTTGCCTCATATTTGAATTAAAAATCTCTCCATGTGCTGTTGAACGCATTGCATGGGATTTCTACTCGCGAGGGAAGCCCTCTGTGGCTCCCAAGGGAAAAGCTCCTGTAGTTGTCTTTCCTCTATTGCAGGAGTGAAGAGTTTCCAAAAAAAAAAAGGCTGCCTGAAATGCCCTCGTGCTTAGAAAGTCCACTATTGATAAAAATAGAGCCCACTCGGGGGAGAGTGGAGAAAAAGACTTCATAGAGTCACGGAATGGTTTAGGTTGGAAGGAACCTCACAGCCCATCCAGTGCCACCCCCTGCCATGGGCAGGGACACCTCCCACTGGCTCAGGGGCTCCAAGCCCCATCCAACCTGGCCTGGAACCCCTCCAGGGATGGGGCACCACCACTGCTCTGGGCAACCTGGGCCAGGACCTCCCCACCCTCAGCATGAAGAATTTCTTCCTAAGATATAGTCTAAATCTTTACCCTTCCAATTTAAAGTCACCCCCCTCGTCGTCCTATCACTCCATGGCCTTGGAAGAAGCCCCTCCCCAGCTCTCCTGGAGCCCCTTTCAAGGTTACCCTGGAGCCTTCTCTTCTCCAGGCTGAGAAAGGTTTGAATAGTTTCTGAGCAACTTGTCTTACTCACAGATTTCCATTGGCTTTATAGGAAGGTGTCTATGATTTGGAATAGCATTTGCCGTTCCTGTCTAATCTGGAATATTAAACACCAGACTGTGAGAGGGAGTCCAATGGGACATCTCCTTCCAGGGCACGGTTAGGTTTTTGTTCCTCAAGTGCTTATGTGGTTTTTTGTTCCAAACTGTTGGCTAGAGGAATGTTCTTGTCATGAATCCGCTCTTATTGCTCTGTGAACGTATTGCACATCACAGCAGAGCAGGAGGTGCTCTGCTTTGTGATCACTGTTCGGTCTTACTTTCTCTTTTGTTCATTTGTTATTTTATTCCTGGACTGAAATGTGATGACGGTACCTGGGAGAGAGCGGGGTGATCTTTCCCGAGTTCCATGCAGTGCCGCATCTCCTCTGTTAGTTTTGTACCTTTTTGAGTTGTCATAACCTTACAGTTATCAAAAAATGGTATTTTAAGTCACAAAGGATGTCAAGATTTGGTTCGGTTCTTACTGCTTACCAGTGGAGTTGCCTTTCAAAGTTCTCTTTTCAAACAGCATTTGTTTAGAAAAATGATAATTGATACTTTCTGATAATTGATACCTTCTGGTCTCTCTCCTCTGAGCTGTATTTGCAGGGCAGCTGAGAACAGGGAATGATTTTATTGCATCAGAACCATAGTTACATACATTTATAATGATACAGTTTTATATACAAGCAGTGTATCATTTCAATACTCGAATGTTCTGCAGTGAATCACTCTGACTAAAGCAGAAAGGCGTGCTTTAGGCAATTTCCCTTGCTTTAATACTCCGAGTCTCCTCTCACATAGCTTTTGTGTGTGGCCACTGTCAGTTCAAGACTGCTTTAAGTAAAAGACAAGGAATAATTCATTTTATACTTCAGATTTTGTAATAAGGTATAAAAATACCTAAAGAACTTCATTATTTTCTCCCTTTCTCCATGTAATCCCCTACCCAGACGCTATTCCTTTTCCTGCCAGGTGATGGATATGACTGGACCACCCCAATTATTTACACCGTTTTCTGTATAAATTGTTGGGGTATTTTGCCTGCTCCCCTATTTTGCTCATTAAATTTTATCATAAGCATCATCACAACGTGCAATCATCATCATTGCATTTTTTCCTCAGAAGTCCAAAATAATGCTTTAATTTTCCAAGACCCCATTGATGGAACAGACCTGGAAATAGAAGAGCATAAGGTCCACATCTCCGTTTACACGTGTACACACACACTTTCACCCAGCACCATTCATGTTGATCCTTCTTCCTCGTGGTTCATTTCATACTGGTCCACAACTAACTATATTAATTTATGGTTGCTTTTAGGTCTATGCTAATTAAAATATGCGATGAATGAAATGCTGTTATGTCCTCACTCAAATGTAAGGGAAATACAAGTGTATGGTTAAATAATCCCCAATCGCTGTGACGCAGCACGTAGCTCGTGGCAAAGTCATTCGTATTTTAAGAGTACTCAAGTCTGGATGTTCAAAATGTTTTATTTCCTGTACATGGGTATCAAAACATAACTGGTTTGGATTAGAATCATAGAATTGTAGAATTGTTTGTTTGGAAAAAACCTTTGAGATCATCGAGTCCAACCGTACCTGTCCACTACTAACCCATATCCCTAAGCACCTCACCTGCCCATCTTTTAAATCCCTCCAGGGATGGGGATTCCACCACTTCCCTGGACAGCCTCTGCCAGTGTCTGAGAACCCTTTCCATGAAGAATTTTTTCCTGATGTCCAATCTGAACCTCCCCTGGCACAGCCTGAGGCCATTCCCTCTTGTCCTATCGCCTGACACTTGGGAGAAGAGACCAACACCTGCCTTCACCACAACCTCCTTTCAGGCAGCTGTAGACACTGATGAGGTGTCCCCTCAGCCTCCTCCTTTCCTGGCCAAACCTCATTGCGTTATAACTTCAATGATTGTCTCCCAGCAGGCAGTATTCTATTAATAGTTTTGTTCTTCTGCATTGCAGGGGGTTCAGGATCGTCGTCGTCGATAGCCATAGCCGGCACCAGCCAACCTGCCATCACAAAGACAACATCTGTGCTTCAAGATGGTGTTATAGTCACTACTGCAGCTGCAAACCCGCTTCAGAGCCAGCTGCCCATTGGGAGTGACTTTCCTTTTGCTGGCCACGAACACTCGCTTCATTTTCCGCAGAACAGCTCTTCAAACAACAATCTTCCACATTCTTTGAATCAAAACCTCCTCAATTCTCTGCCTATCTCTTTGCCAGTGAATCAGCAACATCTCCTAAACCAGAATCTATTAAATATACTCCAGCCTTCAGCAGGAGAAGGCAAGTCTGAGGTCAACCTCAACCCTTTAGGTTTTCTCAACCCGAATGTAAATGCTGCTTTAACTTTTCTCTCCAGTGACATGGATGGGCAGGTGTTACAGCCTGTTCATTTTCAGCTTCTAGCAACCCTCCTTCAGAACCAAGCCCAAGCAGCTGCCATGCTTCCCCTGCCATCTTTCAATCTGACCATCTCAGATTTGTTGCAGCAGCAAAATAACCCTTTGCCCTCAGTAACGCAGATGACAGCCCCACCTGACCATTTGCCGAGCGCTCAGTCAGAAAGCAGCAGGGTGGAAACCCTTTTAACCAACCCCCTGGGCAACCCCATGCCGGGCTTTTCGGGCGCTGACACTACTTCTAACCCCCTGCTCCTCCCCGCTGTCTCTGGGGCCTCAGCATTAATGGCCTTGAATCCCCAGCTGGTGGGAGGTGTCCTCAACTCTGCATCGGGCAACTCTGCTAATCATCCAGAGGTTTCCATAGCCACCTCCTCCCAGGCAACCACTACCACAACCACTACATCATCAGCAGTGGCAGCACTGTCTGTCTCAACCCTGGGTGGTGGGACAGCAGTGGTGTCAATGGCAGAAACATTGCTGAACATATCTAATAATGCTGGGAATGCATCTGGTCCAGCTAAACTCAACAATAACTCTGTGGTGCCACAGCTACTTAACCCTCTACTGGGGACAGGTCTGCTTGGTAAGTTCGATTTCTTCACAGATATAACAGGAAAAAATAAAAGGAAGAGGGTTGGGGAGGGGGAATTTCACATTCTAGTTTCTATTTTTTAAAGATTCCGCTTTATCATGGCTTTTTTTTTTTTTGTAAGGCTTTTGTATGTTCCAGCTTGTTTATTATTGACAAAACCTTAATTGTTATTGTAAGAAATTTAAAACCCATTCCGATTCAATTCAGCACCAATTAACAGTGGTTTGGGAAATTGTTTCGTATGCCGTTGGTAATTCTGATGCCACCTAGACCGTATGCGCCTTAAAGCTCTGCAAGCAATTGGACTCGTTTCCTTTTTGAAGTAGTAAAAAGCACAGGAGCATCTCTGGGATGCGGCGTTTCATTTCAAGTGCGTGTGGCATCACAGGGTTAGGACGAGTGGCTGTGCGGAAGATGAAAAATGGCCAAGTGCGTATTTCCAAACGAATCCAAGGTGCCAAAACTGTAAGCACTACTCGCTGTAAAGTAATCCAGAAAGCACTCGGAGCAGGTCTTCGCACAAGTCCAAAGACAAGCCCTTTACTGTGCATTATGTTTTCTCATTTCTTGTTTTTATTTTCACTTTGGCTTTTTGAAACTCAGGGAACCTCACTTGACAAACACCTGCATCCTAAAACAGGGGGTTAAACAGACCTTAAATACAAGTTTTTTCTCCTCTATCTTGGATGATTTTTACCAAGAATATGTAATATTGTAGTAATTCTCTGTTGTTTGGACTGCGCGATCTAACGCATAGTCTAGGAGGAGGAATTAAATAGTGACAAAGAGCTGCTAAGCATTTTAACTTAATACCTTCTACTTACCCACTAAATTGCTATCAGGAACTCAGCCCTATTTTACATTTCCCATGTGAAATACAACTGATCAGTGATTCTGTGAATGGCAATTGTAAGAAAAACATGAGCTTTTAAAAATCAAACAAAAACATAGGAAATGGATACCTTTTCAAGCTTTATTCTTTCACAGACTTAGGTTTAACAGCATATTTATTTTACTATAACTTTAATGCAAAGTGAGATTTTTGTGTAATACAAAGCGTTAATGTAGTTGTAAAAAACAAATCATGGAATCGCAGAATAGTTTGGTTTGGAAGGGACCTTGAGGATCATCCAGTTCCCACCCCCTCTGTGATGGGCAGGGACACCTCCCACTGGCTCAGGCTGCCCAAGGCTCATCCAGCCTGGCCTGGAACCCCTCCAGGGATGGGGCAGCCACGACTTGTTGGCTCAGATGCCGGTGAGCCAAAAAGCTTTTTTTTCATTTGCAGTTAGCTCACGTTATTTGGTCGAAGTTAATGAAAAACTACTTTTGTTGGGGTTTTTAAGTTATTTTCTCTTGCTTGCACTCCTCCTCCTCTCCGCCCTCGCCATCCCAGTTTGGAGCAGTCATTCTTTGCTAACCAAGAGCAGTGTCCCGAGACATCAGAGCTCACTCTGCCCTGGGTGCCTGTGTAGCGTTGAAGGCAGAGACGGTCGTGTCAGAACCCTTTAGAAAGAGTCCAGACAGAGCTGATGTGCAAAAGGAGCAATATTGGAGCAAGAAAAGGACAAAGAGTAGGAGACACGTGCCTAGAGGACCATTCCGTAGAAGATTGAAGGGAGAAAATGTTGTCTTACAGTTAGAATTGGAGTGAAGGAAGTTCCTCCTGACTGTTGGAAAACTCGTCTGACTTGTGTTTCGCTGTGTTTGAATTGCAGGTGATGTGTCATCTATAAACGCTACTTTGAACAACCATCAGCTGAGTCATCTCCAGTCGCTGTTAAACAACAATCAGATGTTTCCTACAACTCAGCAGCAACAGCACCTTCTCCAGGGGTACCAGAACATGCAAGGCTTTCAAGGGCAGCCCCCGATTCCCGGCCCGGCTAACAACCCAAACCCAATGGCATGTCTGTTCCAGAACTTCCAGGTAAGAAGCAAAACAAAATCATTATTCAAACAAATGTGCAACTCTCAGTAGGTTAAACTATCACCTCCATAGTTTGATGTTTTCTGAGTCATTAAGACAACGTGATACCTGCTGTCGCTTGCCGCTTTCAGTAGGTTTTTGGGGTTTGCAGATCAGTAATGTTTGTTGCTGACATTTGATACCTTCTTCGTTAGAAAACGGGTATAGTTTAGAAAGAGCTTTACTGCATGTCTTGGAAAAAAAATATGCCGTGTATGTCCTGATAATTACTCTGCATCGTTAGCAAAAGTATTTTCCATTCTGCGGTAGAGATCATAAATTCCCACTTAGACCAGTCTAACGATTCAGTGGGGAGAAATAGGTATTGATAGCACTTTAGAGTAATTAGAAACTGATTATAGGTGACCGTGTGTACCAGTCCTTTTATATTCCCACTGACACTGAAGGGATGTGATGTGGATTGTAGAGGCTGAAGAGAACTGGCATTAGAATGAATTTACAGTGACAAGCTGTGCAGAAATGGGACCTCCCTGCTAGGCACCGAAACAGATAATTCTTCATATTGGAAGTTGAGTTATCGAACTAAGATACTGACGGGAAGCAAAGGGACCTGGTTAGGGAATAAAACCCGAGTTACAGTACATATTTATTGTTATTCAGTACAAATATGGTTGCTGCAGGACTCAAGACGTGAAGACAGAAGCATGCAGGTAATGTCAGAAAGTACTTTTACCCTTTAAGAAGGCAAAAGAAGACACGTTGTTTCCTCAGTGTAGATGTTTCACTGTCATTGCAAAATCACAGACCTCTCACCTATTACTTCTGGCTTCGTATCAATTTTGGTAGCTTTGTCTCAGTGTTTGTTTTGTTTCAGATCCTCTGTTCTGTAAACAGTCTTAGGAAGTGTTTAAAGGAGCTTTTGGAAGTATTTTTGCCCTTGTTTTTTTACATTTTTTCAATATTTATAGCACTATTATTGACATCGTCTTCACTGCCTCCGTATGTGATGAGGAATACAAAAAGCACAATTACTTTAAGCTGAAGGTTACGCTTCGCTGTGGCAGCACCTGACCTTGCAGCTGCAGTGCCGGGGGGCGCAGAGACGGGCTGCGAGGAAGGAAAAAGAGACGAGCACATAACTGAGAGCGGGGAAGGCAGGAATGTTAGCCAATTCCAAAAGGAACATGATGGCTTATGTTCCAGGAACTGAATGAGAAGTATACAAGTAGCCCAGAAGAACAGTTTATAGGAGGAAAGGAACCAGAGTAGATGAGAAACAAAATACCAACCTTGGCCGAGTTGTTTAGGACTCGAGAGAAAAGGGGATACTAAACTTCAATGGAAGAGGAAATCCCTGAGACTCTGAAAGCATTGCTAGTGTAGCCTCATGGTAGCTTGTGTCGTTTCATGCCAGGCATCTGTCTTGATCTATGGGGCAAAGTCCAAAAGCCACTGTTTCCATTTTCCTCTGAATCACGGGGGTTTTGTTTTCTATCTCCCCCTGGCCACCATGCTGATTTTTTATTAAAATGAAACAAAGTTTATCTGTTGAAGTGAAACTTTGAGCAGAATAGCAGTTTCCATCTTTTTCTCTCTTTTTTCCAGGTGAGAATGCAGGAAGACGCTGCTGTCCTAAACAAAAGAATGATCACTCAAATGGGAATGGCGCCCGTTCCCGAGAGCTCCAACACTCTGCTTCCTCCTTTCCAAGAACCATCTTGTGATTTGCAGCAAAGAACTGAACCATCTCTCGGACAACAGGCAAAGGACAACCTCAACGTCGCTGCTCAGGGTGATACGTCGGTGGACGCGATCTACAAAGCAGTGGTAGATGCTGCAAGCAAAGGAATGCAAGTGGTCATCACCACTGCCGTTAGCAGTACAACACAAATGAGTCCCATTCCAGCTTTGAGTGCCATGAGTGCCTTCACAGCCTCAATCGGAGACCCGTTAAATCTTTCTAGTGCTGTCAGTGCAGTAATCCACGGAAGAAACATTGCCGTTTCTGATCACGAAGGTAGGGTAAGGAACACTAGAGGAACGCGAATCCTGAAGAATTCAGAGCACGGTAAAAGTTCAAGTGAAGGGGATGGGTATGAATATTACAAATCATCAAGTTGTAACACACCCAAAAAACAGTGGGAAGGGGAGCAAAGTCCTGTCAGTGAGCTAAATAGGTGGAAATGTGAGGAGTTTCTAGACCACTCTACCCATATCCATAGTAGTCCTTGTCACGAGAGGCCCAATAACATCTCTGCATTGCCACTGTTACAAGGCGAGCAGCATCAGATACTGTTATCACAGCGGAACTGTCAAAGCGATAAAATGTTGGAGGAGAATTTCAGGTATAATAATTACAAAAGAACTATGATGAGTTTTAAGGAAAGACTGGAGAACACTGTGGAACGCTGTGCACACATAAACGGGAATAGGCCTCAGCAGAACAGAGGGTTTGGGGAGTTGCTGAACACTTCTAAACAAGACCTGATTCTGGAAGAGCAATCCCCAAGTTCCTCAAATAGCTTGGAAAGTTCGTTGGTTAAAGACTATATCCATTACAATGGAGATTTTAATGCCAAAAGCATTAACGGGTGTGTGCCTAGCCCTTCCGATGCTAAAAGCATCAGTAGTGAAGATGACCTAAGGAACCCAGATTCCCCTTCTTCAAACGAGCTGATCCATTACAGGCCGAGGACGTTTAATGTTGGCGACTTGGTCTGGGGCCAAATCAAAGGACTGACTTCATGGCCTGGAAAACTAGTACGAGAAGAAGAGGTTCACAATTCATGTCAACAAAACGCTGAGGAGGGGAAGGTATATTTATATATCTATGCGCATCTCTCTCTATCTCGGTACACGGGTACATTTGCCTATGCCAGTGTTTATCAAACCTATCTCGGTCCAGGGTTTATTTTGTTCTTTGTCTCTTGTTTTAGTAGCACAAATTGCTTTTTTTCATAACCACAGCTTGCTGATTTCCATTTTTCCCATAGCTACCCAATAAGAAACTTCTACCAATGCCGTGAAACAGATAATATTTTGGCCCGTTTATGGTTTTCTGACTAATTGATGCAAAACCACCTTGCTACGCAGAAAATTGTTGTTACCAAACAATTGTTTAACTTATATTGTGTATTTAGTTGAACCTCTGGCTGTGTCCAAAGAAACTGATATGGAAGTATCTGGAAGTGTTGAAAACTACAAAAAGGAAAACTGATCTGATCAGATTGAGGAGTCTGTAATACGTAAGAGCTTGCTGACTGACACCTACACTCCTCAGGAGGAAATGCGTGTGCATTTTTACCTTGATAGGTGGTTTCGACCATTTTTTAATAGAGAGGAAAGCATTGAAATTTGCTCTTTCTTACTAAAATCCGTTGGGTTTGGTCAACAAATCATATGCCTGGTGGGGAATATAGAGAAAATACAGTTGCCGAGGAGTTATTGGTTATTTTATTATGATAAATATTTCAAGTTCTGGTCTCCACTACTTGTGTAACTTTATATTTTTGTAGTTCTTATAAAATATTTCGTATTTTCCATATATAAATATTTTTAAGTGCTGTTTTAAAAATGCATAAACAGAAGGGAAAGATGAAATGAAGTAATGTTTTACCTCTGATACCTCAAACCACTTTAAAATGATGTCCTTTTTCCCGATATACCTGCCTGGTACCTTGCACGGCAGCGTAGAACGTAAGAATGGTGTTAGTGGGTTAGACCAAAGCATCCCTTTCCCCAAAATTCTATCTAGACATCTAGAGGAGACAGAGCACAAGAACATGTTGAGTGGAACTTTCTCACCAGCAGCCCCTGAATCCCACCAGTGCATGGCTCAGGGACTTCTCAGGCTGGAACTGGGGTATCCGTAGGTACCCACTGCTGTCTTCCTGCAGGTCGTCATCGTAGAGGTAGCCAAGACTGATGCACAAATGTAATTTCCCCAGACAGTCCACCAGGTCTTTGATGAATTGGTGCTGTAAATGACTTGGGCCATGCTTGGCCAAAATGGTTTCAACCCTAGCTCAAGAGAACTTCAATGTATCTTCATAGGTGGCTTTTCTGTTGACCTCCTTAGCCAGAAAGGTTTCAAAGAAAATATTTGAATGCGTTAGAGCTCATTGGATCCCCGAGTTATAAAATCAGAGAACCTTAGAATCACTGAGGTTGGAAAAGACCTCTAAGACCCCTGAGTCCAACCATCAGCGCCACCCCACTGTGCCCAGTAAACCGTGTCCAGTGTCCCATGACGGGGACTCCACCGAGGCCCTGGGCAACCTCTGACTATTTTTGTTGGGTTTGACTATTTTTCCAGTAAAGAAATTTTTCCTACTATCCAATCTAACCCTCCCCTGGCACAACTTGAGGCCGTTTCCTCTCGTCTCATTACTTGGGAGAAGAGCCCAGCACCCACCTCACCACAGCCTCCTTTCAGGTCGTTACAGGTTAGGAGTCAGTTTAGAAAGTACAGGCAAATGGGAAAGACCACGAACTGTAAAGATTAAACAAAACTGGAAAAATGAAGTGTGCAATATCACTGTCCCACGTGAATTCTAAACACCGTAATTACCCCGCACACATGCTCCAGCTATGGCTTGACTTCACAAGGTTTCACAAGGGCTTCGCAAGGTTCATCCATCTCTGCCTGACTGATTCGATACATTTTAAGAGCACATTTTTTATAACTTTTGTAAAATGATATTTTTTCAATCGCATTCCATAGCAATTTGATACATTTACTCACTGGTTTGTGGATACCGGAATTCGCAGCTGCTTGGGTGCCAACCTGCCTTCTTTAATTTTGCATCTTATGTACGTTATACATCATGTTATATATTCTGTAATATTATATTCAGCGGTGCAGATTTTATTGTATAGTGGAAGCAAACTGGAAACTTGGGCAGTGCTGGCACGGCACTCGCAGAGGCAGCGAGAGAGTCTGCGTCGAGTTGTTCATCAGGGAGTCCCACGCCATGGAGCGCATCTCCCATCGGAAGGCGTTGAATTTAGTTTAATAGTACTAATTGTAATTTTTTTCAAAGTATGTCTCATTTTCTCCAATGAGAAGAGCGTTTGAGCGTTCCAAAGGCCACGTTGGAAGGTGGGAGACAGGGGAATATGAAAGAGGTGGAAATGTGCGTGTGCTGTATCGTTCTGTTTGTGGTTGGAACTAGGCAGACCTCCCACGCGCGGTGGAATCCATACCCACCCTCAAACACTGCTGGGAGGTGTTGTACAACTCCTGAGATGGTTGAGCAGCCTGGTCTGAAGACAAGAAAAATGACCAAAACCAACCACACCAAACGAAAAAACAACCTTGAAAACCAAAAAGAAATAACCTTGAAAATCAAATGGTCTTTAGAAATCCTGTCCTTCAAAATGTCCCAAAAGTTTGCAGCTCATGGTGGGAGTCACCAGCACTTCTGAAAATTGTATTTTCTGCAGAGCTTTCTTTTAAAGTGTTTGTATAATGAAATGTTGAGCTCCTGGTTTGTAACCTTAATTTTGCTGTGCTGTTGGGATTTCACGGCGCTTTGTATATTCTCTGTTCTTCACATCAAACACAATTTGATTTTTGTTTCCATTGAAAAGACTTTGGCTATTAAATTCAATAATGCTTCTGTTTGAAGAGCACCTAGGATGGTGTTTCCCTAACGGGAGGAGGGAGGACTATTGTCCCTCTGTTTCCTAATAAACTCTGGATGTTTGGCTGCTGGAAAATGAAAGAGGAACCCAAGGGGAGTGCAGTAGCGGCGGCTGGAATTTCTGAGAAGGAGAGAAGCGAGCATAAAGCCACACGCACCCTAAACCAGAGGAGGCGTAGTTCATTAATTAATTAATTGGATTATTACCCAAATCAAATCACCTAAATAAGAACAAGGCTTTGAGAGCAACAATGTGAAAATCAAACAATGTTTGTTGCCTCTTGACAGTGCATTTCCTAATGATTATTCATAGAATTGCTGAATCGTTAAAGTTGGAAAAGACCTCTAAGATCATCCAGTCCAACCATTGTACAATACCAGCAAGCCCTTGTTCTGAAGCACTGCGGATACGTGGGTTTTGAACCCCTCCAGGGCTGGGGACTCCCCCGCTGCCCTCGGCGGCCTGTTCTCAGGAGGACTTCCCATCAGTTAAAAAATAGGCTTCTTAAACTGAGCTTCGATAGTTCTACAGCTACAAGAACTGTGATTTATCCCCAAAATCCCATTTGTATGTATTATTTAGCATTGTGATGGCTTACTGTGAATGAAGGTGTGGGGGATTATTAATTCAAGTGGATCTGTTATAGTCACCTCCAACACTGTGTTATTTTAGCAGTTTGCTTCTTCAAAAAGTGCTGCCAGGTTTTTTACTCTTCTACCATCACAAGGTGTCGATAATGAAGAAATCGATTCCTTTTCCTTAAAGGAAGTCCCTTGTTACCCAAACATGAGATTAGCCCTTCTCAGAAATATTTACCACTCAGCTTTCTTGTCTGTCCAAGGTCAGCATAACCAACCCTTCCACTTGGTTCCACGTATTCACACATAGCACGGGGTTGGATAATGTATGTTTTGGCCTTCACGGCAACTCTGACATATAGGAAAGTTCCCAAAGGAAAGGATCAAGATGTCTGGGAGTAGGACTTGATGATCCTTTTGGGTCCCTTCCAACTCAGCGCATTGTATGATTCATTGCCCTTTAATTCTGTTCGGTTCAAAAACTATATTTTCTTCTTCAGCTGATTTTAAGCATTCTATCAGGTGGAGGCTTGAGAGTAGGGCAGCCAAAGTAACATCTCCTCCATTCATGATGATTTAGTGTAGGAGAGGCACCTCAAGAGCTTGCGAAGCCAATTTGCTCCTTCTGTGAGTGTCATGTGTATTTTGTTCTCCTGTTTATCCTTACAAACATTCCACACATTTCAAATCGTAGATTCATTAGGTTGGAAAAGACCTTAGAGGTCATCCAGTCCAACCGTACCTGTCGTCTACTAAATCACATCCCCAAGCACCTCATCTGCCCGCTGTTTAAACCCATCCGAGCATGGGGGCTCCACCACCTCCCTGGGCAGTGGTTTCAGTGCCTGAGTTTCCTTTCCATGAAGAAATATTTGCTGATGTCCAGTCTAGACCTCCCGTGGTGCAGCTTGAGGCCTTTCCCTCTGGTCCTATCACCTGTCACTTGGGAGAAGAGACCAACACCCGCATCTCTACAACCTCCTTTTAGGGAGCTGTAGGAAGGGTATTTCTGATCGAGACTATTTCTGCTGTGTGCGTTTGTGTTTTTCCTGAGGCTGAATCAGAGAGGGTTTATTGGAGCATCTGCAGTCGTACAGGAAAAGGAAGCAGAGTTTTAAGGGAGAAATGCTACAATTGCATCTATTTCATGCAAATAGAAATCTGTCACCCCGCATGCAGGTTTCACCAATGACTCCTGTCCTGTGAGTTCCTGAAACAGCAGCGTTACCCATTTCATTGTCAGATGTGTAAGTCCAAGACCTGTGAAATTTGGTCTGAACAGATAATATTTTGGGCCTTATTTCTAGATATTTTGTCAACTCACTCATTAACTTCACTCTGTGGTGTCTGAAATTCAGTTTTATTATGGGAATAAACTCTTTAGTAATTACAAGGCCGAGTTTAGAGGGAATTTGCATTTAAAGCTGTTCTTTTGATTGTATACAGGCGTGCTTAATAAATTTGTATGTATAGAATTAATTTTCCTTGTGTCAGAATACGAGCTGTACTTTGTAATGAAACAAATGCTGTGCAGGGTTCTTGTTAAGTTATGCCAAGATCGAAAAGTAAGTCAAGCAAAATGTAGCAATGCTGACAAAGAAGAAGGGATTTATCCATTCATTTCTTTAAATTGATGTGTTTAAATACCTGGTTTTGCTTTTATAAGCAGAAATGACAGCCAAATCGAAGTCATACGCAGCGTTAAACGGACTGATATTTGGAGAATGCGAATGATAAGGGCATACAGATGAGATAATTTCTTTTCTTTCGTGTTTTTATTGTTTATGCGAGCACTAACTGGTGCCGACCTGGTGGTGCCAGTGATTATATGCAGCGGTTTAAATACAGATTGCTTAGAAGATTGTAATTGTGGTTGATGCCAAGAGAACTTTGGTTTCCAGTTAAGGCGCTTTTGACCTCAGCTCCGCAGCCTGTTGAGCGCGTGCTCGGATTCATTCCTGACTCAGTGGGTCGCTGAGGGATGTGCTGAAGCCAAAAACTCTCAAAAGACCTTGCTGAAGGCCAGTAAATCAGCTGGGTACGGTGAACCCTAGTGGGGACTCGGGGAAGAAATTCTTCACGCTGATGGTTGGGGAGGCCCTGCCCCAGGGTGCCCAGAGCAGTGGGGCTGCCCCATCCCTGGAGGGGTTCCAGGCCAGGTTGGATGGGGCTTGGAGCCCCTGAGCCAGTGGGAGGTGTCCCTGCCCGTGACAGGGAGTGGAACTGGTGGGCTTTGAGGTCCCTCCCAACACAAACCATTCTGTGATTCCTGATGCATAGAGCCTCACACCCTGCCCACCCCCCACAAGACCTTCAGCCTTTTAACTGAGCCACCTACTGTGGCTCTGCTGAAACGGGAATGAATTCGGCCGTGCCGTTAGCGGCGTTGTTGAGCTGAGGCCCTAAGTGCTTTAACCTGAAACTGGAGGTAATGTGAAACGCTTTTGTGACAGCGGCTTCTGTAAAAATCCAATCGTGTGTGCTAGGCGACTTGGAATTGTAATGCACTCAAAGGCGTAAAATACAGCTGTAAAATATGAGTACAGGAAATGAGACTTGAATAAGCGTTCGTATTAATAATATAAAGAGAAACAAGGGTTTAATGATGCTATTTCCATGCTTACTTTTGGTTTTTAAGTGCTGTGGGCTTGGGTTTTGTATTTCTGTTGCTAGTGGTGTGGACATCTAGAGGAGTTATCATACATACATGTCTGCCTGAGGGGATTTGTGTAGCCAGCCGGGAACTTATCTTTGCTGAGAAGGTTGGTGTCTTATGGATGCAGTGAAATTAGACTCCGTATTAATGCATGTTTAGCAGTAAAGTAAAAGCAGTGTTTGATAATTGCAGGTCTGGGTAATGTGGTTTGGTGTTCATACCTTCACTCAGGTGGAGCCGGAGAAGTTGAAGACACTAACAGAAGGTCTAGAAGCGTACAACCGAGCCCGGAAAAGGAACAGAAAGTAAGTAAAGTTCATTTATTTACTAATGAAATGCAGTGATTCAATCCCTTTGCTTCCTAAGAATCCCATTTTGGGGAGCTCAGCAGAACTCAAGAGTTAATTTTCTGAATGCCTCTTTCTGGTTATGATAATCATCTGAGATCTTTGATATCTGCATTTTTATTGCCTCTTCTGATATTTACAGTAGCCTTTGTAAAATGTCAGCCCACTTGTTTGAGCTTTCATGTGGAGGATTTCTAATTTACAGGAAAAAAAAGTTACTACATCAAAACTATTTTGACCAAATATGCTTTTTAATAAGATCTGCCCTTCTGATCTCTCCCCTCTCCCTCCGGCAGCTGCTGCCACCGGCAGAGCACAGGCTTATTCAGAGAAATCCCATTTATTTCCCTTTGCTGAGATTCAGAATTCCCGAAGTGTGGCTGTGTTTAAGCAGACAGGGGCTCGGCACAGAGCTTTGTGTCGGACACATATGAAATGTTGGGTTTTACTTTGCCTTTTAGCTTCTATTTACAAATGTACAAGGACAGAGAGGGTGGGAAGCAGGCAAGACGTGGAGCGTCAGCAGTGACAAAAAGAGGAAAATGGTTGATTTTAGGAGAAAAAGAAAAAAAATCTGGGCAGCTGTAAAAGAGTAGAAAAGTAGAAACCAGACTGGTGCTAGGATGCTGTTGCTTATTTACTGTCGCAGTGAAAATACATTACTTGGAAACAGCGAGAATTCAAAGCCAGCTCGCAGTGTTTGTCTGTGACACAATAAACACGGGCCTACGGGAATTAAATAATTATTTCCCTTCCACTCCTTTTAAGGCCTAAGCTTTTCTTCTATTTATATGTCACGTGGCGCGTAAGAGAAATATGTTTTATGCCACTGAGGCGGTGTTGGGGGCTGTTCTTTCCAAGATCGTCCACAAAATATCTTCCTGGAGTTGAAGGATGTGTGGGGAGAGCATGGAAGGGCTTTTGGCAACTCCCTGGTTATTCGATGGTATCATCATAGAATCATGGAATGGTTTGGGTTGGAAGGGACCTCAAAGCCCATCCAGTGCCACCCCCTGCCATGGGCAGGGACACTTCCCACTGGATGAGGGGCTCCAAGCCCCATCCAACCTGGCCTGGAACCCCTCCAGGGATGGGGCAGCCCCCACTGCTCTGGGCACCCTGGGCCAGGGCCTCCCCACCTGAACAGCAAAACATTTCTTCCTGATAGTCAAATGCTTTAGCTCTCCTGCACAGACCTTGTAACTTCAACTCACAGTAGGATCTGGAGCACTTTGTGTGTCCCTTTACTAGAAGATGGTGAAGTGTTTTGCTTGGGGACATCCCAGAGGCTTGGTGTGACTCCAAAACTTGTGTTTATTCTGAGCCTTGGAGGAAAATGCTCTCTGGTACAAATCGCTGAGCCATCCCAACTTTTCTTAGTTCCATCTAATCTCAGCTGTTATGTTCTTCTCCGAGCCATGTCCCTTCTTGCTCCCAGCAGGTCATGTCGTAGCAGCTTCTCCACCTATCCGATTGCAGGTTCTAGAAGATACCTGCTGGAAGCCCAGTTTTCCCTTATCAAAGCCTTGTCTGAGCCAATCTTTCCTCCCCATGAGCTTCATAGTTATCTGTATTCCTCTTTCCACTCGTCTTCTGTCCCACTGCATGCAAAGCATCTTCCATGGGTCATACCCAATACCAGTGTCTCCTTCTCCGTGGTTTCCTATTCTCTGTGTGTTATTTTCCACACCACGCCTCTCTCGTGTCAGGAATGTGCCGTTATCCATCCCCACCATTACCCTCTATGTATCATTTCAAAGGAAGTTTGAACATGGATTCTTAGCATTGAACCATTAAGTTTCTGACATCCCTCCTACTGGAGCTGTGGCCATGGTCAAAGCTGAACAGGACCCTGGTAGGGGAAGAAAATGCAGCTCTTCCACTACCTTTCTAGCTCCAGTCGGCCTCCATCCTGACACTCCATCCGGACACAGTCGGAGTCTCTCTCTTTTCTGGGTGTGAGTCTCGTAGCAGCTTGCACCATCCTGGTAGAGACGAGCCAGATGGACACGTGCAGACACCCCATCCCCTGTTATCGCTGCAAGAGCAGCTCCAGACTTCCTGAAGCCGTTGTGATGGATGCTCATAGCACTGTCTCATATCTCCAGGATGATCTCTTTCTCATCTCATATTCAGCCACTGGTCTTCAAGTTCATTCCTCTTCTAGATCTACTTAATCAGCAGAAATCATGACTGAACCAGTTGATCTGAATCCATAGATATGTACACACTTGCTGTGAAGGACAAATCCTCAACGAGGGGTCAGCAAATGATGATGATTTGTGCTCAAGTACGATTTGCTGGTTTGAAACTCTTCCAGTGTGATCCTGCAGCCACACAAGTATGACCTGTCATGCAGAGCGTGGTGTTCAAGTGGGAATCTTCCTAGAGAAGAAATATTCACAAGGGAAAAAAAGTCACCGTAAGATTAGATGTACGCAGAGCTGCCCGGCAGTTGAGTGAATTTGGGGTTGGAAGAAGGAAGTCTTCACCCTACCTTTACTGTAGACCTTGACATGCTGTGATTCCAGGCTAAAACTAGCAATGTTTTAGAGGATTGGATGGGGCCTTGAGCAGCCTGGTCCAGTGGGAGGTGTCCCTGCGCAAACCATTCTATGATTCTGTGATTAATACGACTCATTTTCCTCTGGCTGTTTAACGTTAGAAAGGATATTGAACTTCGAGTTTTGGGCAAGATGAAAGCTTTGCGGGTCGCGCTCTGATTTCACAGCAGGGTGCGTATCGAGCCCTGAAGTACTCTTGCTTGTCATTCATGGATGTGACCTGCCTTGGGACTGTTGTCACTAACCCTATCGCTCCTCCACGTGCTTCAATTTTCCGTCTCTAATTACAGCACAAGCCTTTAGTTTGCAGAATATTGTAGGTGTCTGATCTTGCTGTCCGTGCTCCACCAGCCTGCAAGACTCTGAAGTTGATAGAACGTGTCCAGTGAGTCACGGTGGTGATTATTAATTGTTTAGAAGCTTTTTTCCTCTTACCAAGAATTACTGATGGCATTCATTGTTCTCTTCCTAGGAGCGGAAAGCTAAATAACCATTTAGAAGCTGCTATACACGAGGCCATGAGTGAACTAGACAAAATGTCTGGGAACGTAAGTTTCTTTTCACATTAGCAATAATCTTCTTCTGTGTTTCTGCGTGTCTGCCAGTTGAAGACTGGAAGGGTCGGTTTGGGGGGGCTTTCTAACACAAATTTTGTTTTCTTAAAGCCTGGAGTTTTCAGTATTTCTCCTGCATTAAAAACTGTTTGTGTATGTCCAATCAGCCTGAAAATGGGAAGAGTTGTAGAATTCTACTATTTTAGTAGATTTTTCTACAAAGAGATAGACATCTATTTCTTATATATATTATATATAAGAAATATATATATATTATATATATATCTATTTCTTCCTGGACATACTTTCAGACATGCAGCCTGATAATATTTGAATCAGTCCCAGCCCTGCTCGTATTCCATGGGTTTTCCCTGTCTAGTGACATCGAAACATTAATTTTTCACTTGAGCAGGGAGATGTTGCGCCACATTTAACAGCATCGTTCTTTTGAGTGTAAAACTCTTTGGGTAAAAGTTCTCCTTATGTGAAATAAAAGATGTTGCTATGAAAGGTAAGGTAAAAAAAATGAGAGTATTCCGGATATCGAATCTAACGATGTTCTTTCTAAACTAATGGCACTGCTACTTTGTAAGCCCAGGATCTCTCTAATACAAAATGTGGTTTATATCATGCCCTCGTCTTCATATTTAAAGCAGGGCTGTAGTTTCACTGAGGCACACTTAGAAATGCAGAATCACAGCACACGTAACCTCCCATATCTTATCAGTGGCAATTATTCCAATTATTTAATTACAAAACATTTGAATACAGATAAAAAGTCTTCTCCTTGATGTCCCGTGCTCAATGCTGGAGATCCTTGTACAGGTACAGATTCAGAAGCAGCAGTAAAACTACAGGAGAGCTTCTGGAATGTGTAAAAGGACATCTAATACCAAACTGGAGACTTAGAGCCACCAAGAACCACTAAATCAGCTATTCCGTAGCATTCAGTGGCTGCCCTAAGGAATTACAAAATCAAATCTTTTGTTTAAACTACTAAATGAGTTTAAATTTGATTTAAAACAATGTGTGCTTTCCTCTTTTCTTTGGAAGGAAAAGGAAAGCAGGATCTGATTGTGGGTCTGTTACATGCGTTTGTCACACACATCTCCGTGGCAGTTCCACCACTGCTCATACATTCGGAGTGACCCATTCTGCTTTTTCCATTTATAACCCCAATAACGCTAAAACCCTTCTGCTCGGTGCATTTTTACTGCGATTTGAACTGGCCCCGGGGAAACTGCTGAATTGGATTTGCTGATGGGGTTCCGTAACGCGGGGAAGCTGCGTACCAGCCTGCGTGCCATCACATAGTCTTCATTTATATTGTAATTATCTCATCAGGCTTTATTTCCATGAAGATCATGATTCCTAGAAACAATCGTAGGGAATCGGCTGTTCTCTTTTTAGTCACTTGCATTTTTCTCAGCTGCTCAGGCATCACTTCTGTTTCAAATGAAAAGCACGTGCAAACAATATCCTGAGCTTCACGTGTGATTGGGAAGAGCCGATAAATGCGTAATAAATGTGAGCGGTCTGACGGCATTCCAGACAGTCCCGAGGAAATCCTTTAGCCCGTTGCTGAAGGATTCCTCGCTGTTGCCTGGCCGCTGGTGGGAAGCTGCGGGCTCCTCTCTCCAAACAGCAGCTCACTTCCACCGACAGATGGTGGTGGTATTCCACGCCTGGCGCCGTCCGCCGTCTCTGTCCGTCCAATCGTGCCGTGGTTTTCACTGAGCAGTCAGTGCTGGAAAACTGTTTCACGCTCAAATTACTCCAGCGTTGAGCTGGAAATTGAAGATTTCCTTTTAATAATTAGCTGAAGACAGAGTTTGCTAAACACAGTGCTCCTGCAGGCCTGCCTTGGGCTGCGCTGCTTTGTCCATGCCAGCACTGCTTCCTCACCGCCTGCTTCCTACGGGATCGCTGCTGTCACAGGGACGTACCCAGGTGTGTCTCCAGGAATTTGCCGTCACTGCTGGTCTGGGTGCAGTTCCCGATCATGCGCTCCCACAATTGCTGTCACAGGTGCCTCTCTCCAGGACAGCAGAGGTCTGAGATCATAGAATCCCACAATTGTTTGGTTGGAAAGGACCTTTGAGATGAAGCCCAGCCATGCCTGTCCACTACTAAATCAGATTAGCACCTTATCTCCCCATCTTTTAAACCCCCCCAGGGATGGGGACTCCACCGTCTCCCTGGGCAGCCTCTGCCAGGGCCTGAGAACCATTTCGATGATCACATTTTTCCTGATGTCCAATCTGAACCTGCCCTGGTGCAACTTGAGGCCAGTTCCTCTCACCCTGTCACCTGGGAGAAGAGCCCAACACCCACCTCAGCACAACCTCCTTTCAGACAGTTGTAGGCAGTGATGAGGTCTCCTCTCAGCCTCCTTTTCTCCAGGCTAAACAACCCCGGATCCCTCGGCTGTCTCTCACACCCCCTGTTCTCCAGCCCTTCCCCAGCTCCGTTCCCTTCTCTGGGTGTGCTCCAACCCCTCAATGTTCTTCTTGGAGTGAGGGGCCCAGAGCCGAACACAGGATTCGAGGTGTGGCCTCAAATGTCCCCACCGCTGTGGCATCAACCTTTTTTTCCCCAATGCCTTTGAGTTCCTCATCATTTGGGCTTCCACTTAGCCACGCCATCGTAACAGCACCTCGGTGGATCCTCTAACTCGTTTATTACTGGCTGGTTGCTTTGACGATATTCTTTGCTAACTTGTGCATGTACTTCTTTCTAGGTCCACCAAATCCCCCAGGGAGACAGACAAGTGAAGCCTCCAAAGCTCAAGAGGAGGAAGATCTCTAGATAACATTGAATGTCTTTGTTACTGGTCCAGTACTTATCACAGTGAACGTGCACATAAGTCTGTGTGTAGGTATTGATATAGACGTGGTTATATCAATATTTATATGAAGACGGATCGATAACCATCGCAGGGTGCTACGCCGAGTAGTGGTACAAGATTCTTGATGATTAGGAGGGATAGCGGTCGCTGGAGAAGCGAATCAGAAATCACGAGAGGTTGCAGTAACAATGTCAGATGATTACTGAAATCTGTTTTTTTTCTATAATACTAAAATTGTGATTATAAGAAATAGTCCAAATGTTTCTGAGAAATTTTCATTGTGTACATAGATAATACAGAATTTCATGGTGATATCGGAAATGTAAATATTGTACAATATTGTCATGTACAAGCGTACCTAATGCACACTTTATCTTTTATTGTACAAAAAATAGTGTACAAAATTCTTTGGTTTCTATTGAGTACACATACAAGAGACTACCAGTGTAAAGTGATAAATAAAAATACAGCCTAAATGCTTTTATATGATAATGTAAAAGATGCTGTTTTTGTATTTAACAGCAGAGAGAAGGCATGATTATGTAATTCCTTAATTATGACATCCACTTCACGCCACTTGAGTGTTCATCGATGCTGTCTGTCTGGAATGAACCTTGCCTGGAAGCGCTGTTCTCCGTCGCAGGGCTCTGTAGGAGAGCGTGCAACCTTGCAGATTCCTAGCGGGATGTGGGATCACAGCTCTCATTAATTAAGTCAAAAAAAGGCTGCAACCATCAGTTGCATTTTTGATTTACTTAACTTTTAAAGTAGAACGCCGTAGGTTTTATTAAAAAGAAGAAAAAAGTAGATGGCCTATTTTAGTCACCCCTTTCTGTAGGTAAAGTTTCGTATCCACCTGATGAACTCAACAGTTTGCATCCCCTGTAACGTCGACCCCTCTGAGCCCTTAGATTCGTTAGCTTAAATTATCTTATTAACGTCATTAACCATCGTGTTTCCTTTCCAGGGGGCAGAGGCCCTGCTTTAATGATGCGATCGGTATTGATGCCGGTTTGGTTTTGCAGTAGAATGGAAGGGCGTGCTCCGCAGCGTTCCTAAGAGCAATTCCAGTATCCATCTCGCAGTATTCAAACACAAAATTAAGGGTGGCTTAACAAAACTATTAGTGACAGTGATTTTTTATCAGTATTATGTAACATATCAGATTTATTTTATTTAAGAAGAATTATTTATACCATTAACAGATTCTTATATATATTAATGTGGCTGAAATGTGCAGGTTAAATCTATTAACCAAATTATTTATGTTATATTAAGTGAGAAATGTGAAACATATGTAGAAAAAATTAATACACTACAGATTTAAAAGTCTAAAGCTATGAGCCATTATAAAATTAACGAACAGAAGTGTAGCACAACATTCTTTCCATTTGATTTCATCTTTCCTTTTTAACACAGATGGTGGTGATGGTGAGGGAAGCGGTGACATCCTCTGTCTTCAAGGCTTCCCGAAATAACCCACAGTTCACCATTCCCGGTACCGGGGTGGAGTCCGTATCTCCCACCCCTTTGTCCGGGACCACCGCTTACCTCAGATTTCCTTTTTTTCCCACAAAATTCCCAAGCCTCAGTCTCTCGCTAAGGACTGGCAGTGATCAGCATCCCGGGAAGCTGGCAGTGTCGCCGCTCTCCCGGCACTCGGCGCCAGGACCACGAGTCGTGGCTCCTCTTCCCATCTGCCTTGCCCACGTCCCTAACTCCTCTCTCTGAAGGACATGACCGAGACCAGCCGGCCCCGAGGACGACGGGACCCGGCGGCTTTCCCAGCCTCGGCTCTCACGTGCCAGAGCACGCAGCACTACCTCTAGGCTCGCCCCTGGCCTTCCTCGTGTCCTGCAGAACAACTCCCGCTCCTCCTTCCCCCCAAACCCGAGGGATCGCAATAGCCACACGGGGCCCGGAGGCGCGTCCTCCCGCAGGGTAGGTTCATTTGTCTTGTCTGTAAGCACCGTCCTCCACGCCAGCTCATGAGAAGGAATCGATTTCATTCTCTTCTTTAATATTTTTGTTGGGGAGGGGGTACTTTGGCTCACGTTTTTCTGTTCCGAGTTGACGTTCAAGGAGTTGCTGTTGTCCGTTCTCCACGCTTCCCTGCCGTTTGTCCCCACCTGCGTGGGTTCGCGTGCGCGTGCGAGCGCCTGTCTCGATTCCGTTCCTTTTCTCCCTTTGCTTTCTGTCCTAGAGCCGAGTTTGTAGCGCCCGCCCTTCCCTTGGCGCCCGCTCGGGTTAGGTTTGTGCTTCCTCACCGATGTTTACTTTACAGCAGTAGGGCCACGTAAAGTTCTCTTTGTGCACTTGATTTCCGTGGTTGGTGACGGCGTTGATGTGGGTGCTAGGAGTAGTTTGTTTCAGTCCATACCGACTTTTTTTTTTTTCCTCTTTTAGAGTTTTTATGGTTTCGTGTAAGCAGTTAAATGTAAATATTGTGAGCATTACAGGTCATGCGGTGTTGTAACATTTTAAGAAATGTTGCACCTACTTTATGATTAAAAAACTGGTCGCTCGTACTTGAATTTTGCCCATAGAGCCATTTCTTTCTCTTTGCATTAAAGCATAATATACTTTTTTGATGGAGGCCCAACCCTTCTTTCTACCTTTATTATTTTTTGTTTAATAAATCTCTATTTTTTCTAATAGAAGACTTAAAAAAAAAAATGAAAATTTAAAAAAAAGACTTTTTGCCTACTTTCTAATTTAAGAGAGAATTCCTATATTTAAAAGGTGAAAAGAAAGAAAGAATACTCCATTGTGGAAAGCGGAACAACGCTTTAGTTGTCGTTACTATGGCGCAGTCAACTGAACCGGCCGAGCCAAGCGAGCCCAACGCCGTGGGATCGGTGTCTCGGTAGATTAGGGAACGCCGTTATTCTTTTGAGGATGTAAAAGCGTTGCGTATTCTTGTCTATTTATTTATTTATTTATTCTGCTCTCTTTTTGCAAAGTGGGTGACGATGTGGTTGAGTCATTCGGATGACGTTCAAATTAAAGGAAATATTCCTCTTTCTATTATGGTGCATTTTGTGAACACCATAAAAAAAAAAAAATTCATTTATTTCAATGGATTTTCTTCCTATTTTCGCTTCTGACAGAAAACGTTTGGCTGCAACAATAATTTCCACATGGGTTAAAACAAAAAAAAAACAAAACCAACCCACCTCTGATGTCCCGGGTCTGTTATCCTCACAGTCTAAGGTTTGAGGGGTTAAAAAGAACTCAGCATTTAAAGGTATTTCCTAAATGGGCTTTGCAGAAGGTTTCTCAGTGATGTGATACCCTTCGGAGTCCCGGGGTTTGTTGGTGTAGAGGTGTTAGAGGGCTCGCGGTGGACTGGATTATCTTAGGACTGCTGCCTTTCTTAGCTACGGTTTGTATTTTGCTATGTAGGGTTGTAATGTGAGAATTCCAGAAGAGCAGTAGCAGAAAAAGTGCTTTTCTATTTTTAAAGACAAAAAAAAAAACCAAAAAAAAAACCAAACCCATTCTAGTCTTACTAAGAATTAGAGATTTTTTTAATATCAGTTTTGTAATTTTTGATAAAGTTGTCAATACTATGATTAAATCACCAGAAAACAAAGTTCCTGTGATGTTCTCTTGGGGGCAGGGACTGTCTTCCTCTGTGCTGGAAAGGTGCCACCACGGGACGCCCGGTCTTAAACAGGGCCACGGGCACTGCTCTCAGACCAAATGAAATAGCACCCAACAACGCTGAGGTTGATTTAAATGTGTGAGAGCCAAAAGAATTCGCAGTTGAGAGCGCAGGTGCGATTGCCCATTCTCACCTCACCTGCTGTGTCCTCCGGGAAGGGAACGCCATCGGCTGCGACGGCCAACGGGTAAGTGGAGGAAGCCGAGGGCTGATGGAGCTCTTGCTTGCACAACCCAGGACCTTCTCAGCCAAATCCAAACACATCTGCTCCGTTAGCGCAGCCTTCAGGATTCCCTCTCTCGGCTCTTTGATCTACCAGGACTAATGGAGCAAACGGACATTCACGTCTTAGGATTCCCTGAAAAAAACCTCTAACCCAGCGGTTCAGGCATGTTAGTGGTGAACAAAACGCCAAACAGAAACAGATCATTTAGTTCTGAATTCACTGCAAGCGCAGATCAAATGGGTGTCAAATCAACTCTAGGAAAACACTTTGAGACTTCCAAAAATCCTACCAAAACCAACATTGGTTTACCCTCAGGACAGGAGCCCTGGAGCTTCCTGGGGACCCCCAGGCTCTGGGAGGCTGAGCCCGGGTATCACGCACTTGCACCCTTGGGGACGTGAGGCAGACTAAAGAGCAAGCCCGTGCTCGTGTGTTTATCACAGCATCGTGGAGTGGTTTGGGTGGGAAGGGATGGAGCATCCACAGCTTCTTTGGGCACCCTGGGCCAGGGCCTCCCCACCCTCACAGCAAAACATTTCTCCCTGAGATCTCATCTCAATCTCCCCTCTCAGCTGAAAACCGTTCCCCCTCAACCTATCCCTGCCCTCCCTGATCTGGAGCCCCTCCCCAGCTTTCCTGGAGTCTCTTTAGGGACTGGAAGCTGCTCTAAGGTCTCTTTGGAGCCTTCTCCAGGCTGAACAACCTCAGCTTTTTCAGACTGGCCTTATAGCAGAGGGGCTCCAGAATCATCTCCGTGGCCTCCTCTGGACTCACTCCAACAGCTCCATGTCCTTCCTGAGCTGAGGACTCCCAAATTGAACCCGAGACTCCAGGTGAGGTCTCTCGTGATTGCTGGGAACATCCAAGGTGAGTGACAGGGCCGTGAGGAGCATCACTGATGTCTTCCCCTACTCCTGTTATTACACATAAAGTTTTGATGCTCCCATCCCACATTCCCAAGGCTGCCTTGGCCTCCTCTGCAAGAACCTTTTTTTGCCTACTTAAAAGCCTGATCGTATATGTGATATTTTAGGTGGAAGTTGAACTAAAAGCAATATAAACTCTGTAGAATAGGAAAGAGACTTTTAAATTTAAAAAATAAACCCAAACAAAGCAACGAAACTCCCCAAAAAATAACATTGAAAGACTTAGGGGATACCCGTGCCTTGAGTTTGTGGATACTGGTTCATAAGTGAAGGCATCAGGGTGTGATGCAGGACAGGGCTCTGCCTCCAGGTGAGGGGAGCGAGCGTGTCCACTGGGGAGGAAAAAGATTAAATGAATTAAAATGTTAATTAACATTAAAAAAATGTTAATTAACGTTTTTAATGAAGTTTTTAGAAGGTGCAAAGCAGGGGCTGTCCAGGGCTGTCTGCAGGGCTCAGGGGAAGGTCAACCCTGGGAGATCTCTGGAGGGAAGCAGCAAAGGGCACAGGGTTTAGGCCCTTCAGCGCGTGCTGTGGCAGCAGAATCGATTGGTGTTGTGCTAATTGATCGTTACTCTGAGCGAATAAACTGAAACTGTCCCCTGAGGAGCGGGCAGGACGGCGATGGACAGCAGAGGAGAGCCCGCAGGTCCACCCAAGCACCGGTGGCTTCTTGCAGTTGTATATAAGCGCCAGGAAAAACTGGATATCTCCTAAATCCTTGTAATTAATAAAGTGGTTATGATGGACAAAGTAAAATAGCAAATGAAGTGTTAAAATCAGATTTGAACCATTGGAGGAGATTTCTGGAAGAACTTGCAACCCTAAAACCTGCGGCGAGACAGCGCAGCGGCTCCTGCTTCAGCAGCTGCTTTAACTGGTTCCTGTGCAGATGCTGAATCCCAGAGCATCTTCAAACTCCGATCCTCGGGTCAGAGAGCCGTGGGAGGCGAATGGCTGTGACGGGAGGAGGTCTCCATGGCTTGGGGGAAGAGCCCAGCCGGCAGCCTCCTTGGCATCTGTACAAAGAGTTAAGTGGAATGAGTTTGTCTTAAAATGAGACACCTGTAGGCATGGAAACACATCCAAACTACACGTGATTCTGGTTAAAATACTTGGAATAGTTGTGGGGGAATTAGGCTGAAGCCCAGTAATGGTGTGAATTAAATCTGTGCAGAGCATTTCTAGTACAACCAAAGAGCTCTTGCTGGGGGAATTTCAGCACGGGCTTCGATAAATACACGCTGACGTTTCACAGAGTAACAGCAATCGCTGCGTCTGGTAGAACGGATTCGCCTCACGGCAGAGCTGGTGGGACTGAGGAAAGGCAGCAAAGCACAGCAAGCAACAAATTCTGGATTATTTGGATTATTCCATGTAAATGTCAAGTTTTAGGAGAGAATGTAGATGTAAATCTTTTTTTGAAAGGCTAAGCGTTGCCATTAAGCGAGTCCATATGACACTGCATCTGCTGGCTCGCTTTTATATCCTTTTATTTTCATGTGTGCTGCGAAGAAGTGTCGGGAACTTCCACATTAGAATTTTAATAACATAATTTCCCCAGCTTCTGCCGCCCGTTGATTTAATGTTTGATGAAGGGAGGTTAAACCCATAACCGCTTCATTAACTACCCAAGCCGTAAGTCTTCAAATTCGCTTTTGCACAGAAATTTTAGTACCAAAACAAAGCCTCCATCTCCTGAACCCAAGAAGTCGGATAACTTTACCTAGCTGCCATCCTCAGCACATCCCTCCTGGGTATCCTGAGTCAATCTGGCACTGGGTATCGTGAGTCGCTCCATAAAGGATTCTTCGACGTGTGCGTGGAGAGTGCAGTCTGGATGGAAATCTGTGAAATACAAATCAGGAATTACTCACATCTCCAAATTAAGATTCTGAATTGCGTTCTTCCTGCCCACATAAGACACTGGCGATTCAGTCCAGTTTGTTTCTTTCATTTCCATGCTGTCATAGAGTTATGGAATGATCTGGGTTGGAAAGAACCTCAAAGCCCATCCCTTTCCACCCCCTGCCATGGGCAGGGACACCTCCCACTGACTCAGGGACTCCAAGCCCCATCCAACCTGGCCTGGAACCCCTCCAGGGATGGGGCAGCCCCCACTGCTCTGGAGAGAGGGAGCAGTGTCATACGCCAGAAGCACAAGGAGTATCCATTACTCCGCAGATGCACAAGGAGCCTGTGCTGGGGGACTCCTATCTACTTGATATCATCAATCTCTCCAAGTATTTCTATAGCTCTCATTATCCCGCGTGCCTCGAGGACAAGAAGCCGAGAACAATTGCCCATTGTCAGTTTATGAAGCAAGTTTTTCATCTTCCTTCCCCAAAGACTAAATACTTAATTAAGTAAATTAAAATTAATTATGGAATCTGTACAACAAGATGTTATCACGCCTGTCCCCCAAACTGAGCTCGCTCTGCTGTTCCTGCACGCTCGCCTTCCTAATCGGAGACTCACAGAATGGTTTGGTTGGGACATTTAAAGGTCATCTGGTCCACTCCCTGCAGTAAGCAGGGACAAGTTGTGGCTGCCCCATCCCTGGAGGGGTTCCAGGCCAGGTTGGATGGGGCTTGGAGCCCCTGATCCAGTGGGAGGTGTCTCTGCCCATGGCAGGGGTGGAACTGGATGGGCTTTGAGGTCCCTTCCAAACTAAAGCATTCTTCTGCTCAGCCCAGTTGCTCAGGGGCCCATCCAACCTAACCTTGAATGCTTCCAGGGATGGGGCTTCTACCACTCCCCTGGGCACCCTGTGCCAGTGCCTCACCCCCCTCATAGTGAAGAATTTCTTCCTTCTCTCTAGTGTGGATCTGCCCTAAGGCAGGAGTTGCCCGGCGGAGCAGCCCAGCGTGCGGATGGCTTTGTTCAGCAGAGCACACCTGGAGATGGGAACCCACCTGGAGGTAGGGGTGTTCCCATCGTCTGGCCAGGGCCTCGGCCTCGTAAAAACATCTTCGTGCATTTAAGGTGACGCACTGTGACCCCGGGAGCTGATTCATAGCGCGCGCGATTTGAAAACATGCATTTGTCTTCCAGAGCTGAAACCGAAAGGCTTTCACTTTCGAAAAGCTCATTTCACATTAAGCAATACCTAACGATACGATGGGCAAAGTCTCTTTTTAACGAACCTCAAAGCGTCTTTGTGTGCTTTTCAGTGATTTATTGCGCTTCTTTAGCAAGAACTTTAAACTGAGCCGAATTCCAAAGGACATGAATGTTGCATTTCTATTAATTAGTTTTCAGATGATGAAGAAGTTGCCATCAACTATCTACAGTGATTCTCTTTATTAACTGCCTGGTAATGGTGACTTAAGCATCCAATACAATAATGGATTAAACATCAGGGTGAATGAAGTGTATCTCAAGGATAGTTAAACCTGCAGCGGAATGGACACAATTATTTAGCAATGGGAAAAAAACTGTAATAGGTTAATTGATTTTTGATCTTAAAACTTATAGGACATAAACATCTTGAAGGTGTCAAGTATTTTTAGCAGAGCAAAGGTACCCTTTCCATGAGCTGGTCAGAACCAGGAGAAGACTTCTCCTCAGCCTGTACAAGTACAGGCTGGGCCACTCCAAGGAAGGACCTGGGGAAGGGGGATGGAAAGCAAGTGGGCAACCGAGAGGGAGCGGTGGGGGTGGCTGGGAGTGGGACCTCTCCCCAGAACAGCTGTTGACCCACGGTGGGGGCCAGGTCAGCAAAGGAGTAGGCACAGAGGTTGTTCCACTGGTGCCCACCACTCTGCTGCCGTGAGCTGCTGCCTGTGCTTGGATCAATTTTTTTTTCAGTTTTCCAAAAAGGATCCATGAATAATTGGACTTTAGGAAAAATTTCTTCACTGAAATGGTTCTTAGTCCATGGCAGAGGCTGCCCAGGGAGGTAATTGAGTCCCCATCCCTGGAGGGGTTTAAAAGGTGGGTAGATGAGGTTCCTGGGGACATGATTTAGTAGTAGACAGGTACGGTTGGAGATGATGATCTCAAAGGTCTTTTCCAACCTTGTGATTCTGTGATTCTAATTAGAGAGGCTGTAAACAGAACCTCGTGATTCAGATGCTGATGCTTTAGGGGGGTGTTTGGTGGGAGCAGTCGCAGGGAAATGTAAATGATGAATGGTGGCTGTTGCAGGCTTGCGAGTGTGTGATAGTGTGGGTTTAACCTCTGGGTCTTGCAGGTTTGGGGCACTCAGCCAGCAGCGGGGAAACTCTTCTGGGCTTCCCACTGTAAATCTGGGATCATAGCGCAGCTGAGAAATGATGCTCCCAAAACAGCAGGAGAACAGGCAGTACACAAAATCATCCACCTAGTAACTCCAAGCCAGAAAAGGTGCTTTTTGTACCCCCTTCCTTCAGCCCTGCACTGTCCTGGTTACTGGGAAAGCAGAGTTTGTCACTGTGTTTCAGACATCGATCCGGATCCCCCTGAGTCCAGCTGCCAGGGCATTGCTCAGGGTCTTCCCCCAACGTGATTAATAACGTTTCTTAGCCTGCACGTGTGACTTTCTTACCAAGGAATTCATCAAGGAACACAGCGTGTGTTGCTTGCTGTATATTTACTTGTTTCATGCTACAATAGAGAAGCTAATTTGGGGCTAAAAAGCTACACTTAAAAAACCAAAACCCCTTGTGCCAAAATAGTGGTGTGGGAAAGCCTCGGCCAGTGCTACTTAGCAGAGCATTGTGTGATCCTCAGCAGTTTTTAAGCTCCATCAGAACATATTTGACTTTTTCCTCCTGTTGCTGCGATTGGGACATCATCCCGCAGTACCAATCGTCTGATTTCCAACCTGCATTTGCTTAAACTTCATTTTCACCCATTTGTTCTTGTTCCGACACAGTTGCTTGGTTTCTCTCTGCAGATCTTCAATTGCTGATACCTCTACAGCCAACAATCGCATCCCTACTCGGCTTTCACTGTGTTAGAGCCACACACCTCTTCTCTCTTTTCATGTCAGAGTTTCCCCACTCACTTCCAGTACCTGAAGGGGCTCCAGGAAAGCTGGAGAGGGGCTGTTTCCAAGGGCCTGGAGTGATAGGATGAGGGGGAATGGCTTTAAATTGGAAAGAGGAAGATTTAGATTAGACATTAGGAAGAAATTCTTCACCCTGAGGGTGGGGAGGCCCTGGCCCAGGGTGCCCAGAGCAGTGGGGGCTGCCCCATCCCTGGAGGGGTTCCAGGCCAGGTTGGATGGGGCTTGGAGCCCCTGAGCCAGTGGGAGGTGTCCCTGCCCATGGAAGGTGGTGGAACTGGGTGGGCTTTGAGATCCCTTCCAACCCAGACCATTCTGTGATTCAATGACATACAAATCCAATATCCTTTTTTTTTTTTTTTTCAATAACAGGAACAAAAGTATAAAACAACGTAATTTTTGATCTTCCAGAGTGTAAGTGTTGTGATTCTGAACCCAGCTTAATAATACTGCCTGAATCCTCCTTTTAATTTCCAGAGGACTTTACATCTGGCAGCAACTTGTGATACATTGCAGAATATTCTGGAAAAAATGAAAGTCTGTCAAAGCTTCATCTTCTCCTAGGATGTGATTTAGCAGAAATATTCTGTAGTAGATTGAGTTATGTTTCCTTCTAGCACAGTAATTGGCTTCATGTTTCAAAATATGACCCTCTACAAATGAAGTTTCTCCCATGTATCCAGAGGTATCTCATATTTATTTCCCAACAAGCTTATAATTTTGAAGAAATATGTTGGCTCTCAAGCCTTGCGTGACAGCTGTAGCTCTTTCCATCATTCTTATTCAAGAATATTTGCACAAGTTGCCATCTCTGTTACTTTAGAAAAAATCTTTGCAGGTTTGCAGAACAATTTGCCTCCCTTGATCTCTGTAAGTGTCGTAAAGACTCTGCTTATTGAGCTGAGTAAATATCACCTGTTGACAGCCTATTTCTTCTTGGTTCAGCTGGAAATTAGCCCAGGCAGAAACTTCACAGATAGTCAGTCTTTGTTTTAAGAAAGTTAATTGTTGCTGTAGTGTTGATCTTTATTGCTTTCGTTTCAGACACATCTATGTGCACCCGCTTTGCTGGGATCGATGAGTGAAGGTATATATTGGGAAGTGGTGTGGGTTTGAAGTGGGATTTGCTTTGATATTTCTGTGCAAAGCCATGTGATGGCTCACTGACTCATGTGGCTGAAAATAGATAGTGGTATCAACCCCAGAATCCTTTACCAATCTCTATTTTATTTGCTTTTTCTTGCTCAGCTAGCTGCTCTTCCAAAAAATCCAGGGCGTTATTCAAATCTGCGCTTAGACCGAAGCTCCTGATAGCACCACTCTTACTCATTGATGAATCACACCGGAACCAATTTTGGTCCCACTGAACAATCTATCTGTTGCCTTAGTCATAAGTTTGTTAAGCAAATCACATGATTCTATGTCAGGCTCAAAATAAGCACTTGCTGGAAGCAGATACTTATGGAATATGTTTTGGAAAGTTTGCATGTCAGATTTGTAGAGATTTATAGAGTTCAGATTATATTGAAAACTTCTCAAAGTAAAACTAAAGAACCAAAGATTCTGCCCGAGATAAAAAGGCCCAGCTTTTATCCTGAAAATGCACCAGTTCAGCTTGGAGCATTTGGAAAGGAATAAAATGAGTTACAGCTATTAAGCAAAAGAATATCGACCTGTGCTTTTAAAACACAATTAACTGATGGAAAACAGGAGTTACAAGTAAAATGACCTATTTTAGACTGGTTTGTACTAAGGCAATTCAAATCCTTCTCATTACTGTTTTTAGCCAGTTATATTAATCCACATATAATTACATTATTCAGGGGCAGAGGGGCCGTCATGCTGAGCTACGACACAAGCAAAGGCATCGGAGCTCAGCCAGCCTGCACAGCCCGGTGCTCGAGGCAGGAGAGAGCAATCTCCAGGCAAGTCCTTCCATAATCCAACAACAGCCAATTTGAGGAGGGAACGGAGAAAGATCATGCCGTGAGTTAGAGTAGGAATGGATGTAGCTAGCAACTTACTGGGCATACTTGAAATTAAACTTGTTTTGTCAAGCCTGTTTCTAAATGAATTGTGAATACTGGCTTTTGGAAGTGTTTGGTGAGGAGCAAATCCCCACCCTGGGTGCACGATGCCAGCCTGGCTGCCTGCCCCCAGCCACACCAAAGGCAGAGGAGCGCGCTCGGGATCCCCGCAGCCTCTGCTCTCTTCCTGCTGGCAGCAAACTGACTTTTCTCCATGATTTTTACAATGCCAATACCAAATTTGCACTGAATTTTTTAAACGACAGCCAGATGATGTTTTCCATTAACAGGACTGGCCATGAACCAGGATAACAGGAATTTACCTGAACTTATGATTTAAAAACTAAGCACGAAAACCAAATAATGTAAATAAGTAGTTTTGGAAATGTTTTTATCTTAGAACAGAACACTTGTGAAATTTTATTGGAAGGAAGGGCAGAAACTGAGGTTGTGATGATCAGTTTATAAATCCGACAGCAAAGGGAAACGAGCTTTGGTCGCACCCATCCATAGCTCTGGCTCCTCTGTGCCTCGTGCATAAACATTAAAGTGGCAAGAAACTCTGGAGGGGTATTTGCTAAAAGACCAAAAGTATGGGTTTAGTAGGAAACAAATTCATAGATTTATAGAACGTTTAGATTGGAAAGGACCTTAAAGATCCTTCCAGTCCCACCCCCTGCCATGGGCAGGGACACCTCCCACTGGCTCAGGGGCTCCAAGCCCCATCCAACCTGGCCTGGAACCCCTCCAGGGATGGGGCAGATTTGATATATTCATAAGATTTAATATATTCAAAGCATATCCTGAATGATGATGTGTCCATGGGAATAGGATAAATGCAGAAACAAGTCTGGCAGATCACAGCTAAGCCACATTATAATCCATTGGGAAAAAATATCATCAAATCTTCTCATGCTGGAGCAGACAAGAGCTCTGCTCTCATTCTGAGCTGGAGAAAAGCAAATGCTTTTGCCAAGCTGGTTCAACATGACCCACCTGTCTGTTCCCACAGTGGAATGAAAACCTGAGGAGCTGTTCATCAGGAAATTAATAACCTCAGCGACATGCCAGGACATACGGTTCCTTGTTGTGGTTGTCCTGTCGTTCGGAGAATCTGTTCCCTTTCACACTGGTGACACAACACGTTAATATAGAGGTGCCAGCAGGAAGGGAAAGCCACCTACATGGAACCATAACTTCCCAATTTAGAATGTTTTGATACATTGCAGGTGACACAGAGTCACCCTTTTATTAATCATCCTTTGTGCTGGTAATCTAGATATAAAGACACTTAGCTGTGGCACTTTGGGAATTGTTTAGTGGTGACTTGGCAGTGTTAGTTAACGGTTGGACTTGATGTTCTTAAGTGTCTTTTCCAACCTAAATGAACCTGTGTGATGCTGTGATATCTGACGTTAGAGTGCAACTCATGAGCCTGAAACTCACCATCACGTAAAAACTCAAGGGTAGACAAGTCAACAGGTACAAATTTCACTATAGGACTGGGAGAACCCTGTTCTCCCATGGGAAAAGGCGGTGTTCATCGCCCTCCTGATGGTCAGAAGCCTGGAGAGCTGAGCACGTAACGCTGCTGATTTTAACACCGTGTTAACCTGGGTTCTCACTGCACATTAACCACAGGGACCCTCGAAGTAAAGGCAGGAAATAAAAAGGAAAAGCTTAGAATGCTGGTTAAAAACTCCCTTAACAGCTGTTTCTTTGAGAAGAAGGGGCATTTCAGCAGCGCTGCGTGTACCGGACTTATACGCTACTGGTGTGTAACCAAAGGGTAAGACCGCTGTCCTGTTTCTGGTTATCTCAGGTGCATTTTTACTTCCCTTTAGAGCAGGTCAAGCAGACTGGCGTGTACAGAGAGCCTAGATCAGTCACACCACTGGTACGTAGCACTGCTAAGCGGGCAGAGCGGCGCTCTACGGCAGCTACAACTCACATGGAGCATGCCCGTAAGAGCCGGGGTAAACGAAGCATGAGCTGTTGGCACAGCAAAATGCACCTGCATCGCGGATATGGAAATGGGAATGGATTCATTTGAGCTCCTTGAAAATGCAACTGCCACTCTGACATTTTTTTTTCAGTTGAAGATTTATACTAGAACTCAGATGTAATTTTCTTTTTTATATAATGGCAGTATTTTCCACTCCTTTATTTCTCCTTTGTTTCTATGAATGATTAATTAGTTGCACTGTTCAGGTATTTGCAGAAACATTAGCAAACCCAGTCATTTTTTTGTCTTGCGAGATTTTTGCTGCACCTGGAGCAGCCAGAAGCACTTGGTGTTCTGATCTTTAACCTCAAAGGCATTAGTCAGGATTTCAGGGTTAGAAATCTCAAAGGTCTTTTCATAGAATCGTAGAATGGTTTGGGTTGGAAGTGACCTCAAAGCCCATCCAGTGCCACCCCTGCCATGGGCAGGGACACCTCCCACTGGATCAGGGGCTCCAAGCCCCATCCAACCTGGCCTGGAACCCCTCCAGGGATGGGGCAGCCCCCACTGCTCTGGGCACCCTGGGCCAGGGCCTCCCCACCCTCATCATGAAGAATTTCTTCCTAATGTCTAATCTAAATCTTCCCCTCTCCAATTTAAAGCCATTCCCCTCGTCCTATCACTCCACGCCCGCATAAAAAGTCCCTCCCCAGCTGTCTTGTAGCCCCTTCAGGTACTGGAAGCTGCTTTAAGGTCTCCTCAGAGCCTTCTCTTCTTTTCCAACCGAGTGATTCTATGATTCCATGAAATTCCTGTGGTATTTCCTGATTGTCCTATGAACGAGCATGGGAAGTATTGCAGAAATGTTCCTGGAGCCTTCAAAGCCTCAGTGGCAAGCAGTAAATCTTGCCGGGACTTTGTCTTCCGTTGACTCATCTAGACAGAAAGTGAAACGATTGCAACTGTTTTTCTAGGACAGTTTAGCAGCACCTGGGTGGGCTCTTCAGAAATTGTCCCACATGGTTTGTTTACCTCCTCCATTCTCTTCTTGTTTCAAGCTGTTTTCGGCTGCTCCTGGTCCTCCAGGCATGGGCTCTGGAATTCATCCTGCCTCTTCCCCAATGGCCTGTGCCTTCTGGAAGCGAGGTGTTTGTAGTGCCCTGAGATGCTTTCTTCCCAGGAGCCATCCCAGGAGATGCTGGGTAGCTGTCTGGGCATTTCTGAGCCGCTCTGGTTAGTCAATCCACTGGGGACAAGGCAGTCCTACTGCACATCTACACAAATATTTGTGACATTATCTTTCCTCAGGCTTTCCTATTCCTCTTTGGCACATATCTTCATTGTAGCTCCACAAGCATTACCTTGAGTTATCTATAATGTGCATTTGCAAGCTTCAAGGGCTTACATGTGAACTCAGGCTTGAAGACACCGCCTTCCCCTCACTTTCACCAGTGTCTTCTTTCACTGTCTGCTCTATCTCATGTGCACAATTCAGTTTGCACTTTTAACTCTTTTCTTCCTTTTTTGCTCAGTGAAGTTTCAAGAAATGTTGTGTTACTTCGCCTGTGCTCTAAACCTGGGTCCAGGCCACAAGGAGGAACCTCTACAGGTCCATCTTCAAGTTCAGTGTTAGAGGAGTATGTAGCTAGACTCAGCTGTGTGAAAATATTCTCTCGAGATCAATTCAAAGTAAAACAAAAGTTCTCAGAGGCTTGAACAGCATTACTCAAACAGTGGGAGTGCCTGCAGATCTGAAAGATGGACCAAACTTCCCTCTTCTTGATAACTTGGCTTTCTCCCAGCATTGAGCTGGTCTTTGCTCCAAAGTCATCTTTTCTCAGCTCTACATTGCACCCAAAATATGGTGTCCCTGCACCATGTTTGCAACTTGTAGCTCAGTTGGCTTTTTTAATACAACCAGTTCGTCCCCTCTTATCCCTGCCTGCTCCCCCCTCTTCCATCATTTGAGTTTAAAACCTTAACATGGGGCTTTCCAAGACAGGACCTGTCAATGCGTACAAGGCATTGAAGTCCACCTCAACTGAAAATACTCTGCTCCTCCTTCTGAAAAGAGTTTGACTGTGAACCAAAAGCATAAGAGAGAAGAAACGGAATCTGCTGGTGGGCAAACTTCTCCCATCTTCTCCGGGAGCAACACTGAATCATTAGTCACTCCAATAAGAATAAATTGCTCAGCTGAGCACAGCTCACAACGTTGTTGCTGAGCTGGTACGAATGTGTGGCTTTCCTGGAAGCAGGCCTTCTGAAGTGTTTATTTATTTATGAAGATATGATTGTACATGTAGCAAGATAATTCAATGATCGGCGATCAACAGCAATTTGGAAGACAGAACAGTACATCAGATTTGCTATGACTGATGTCAGCATAATAGAAATGTCTTTTCTTATACTATTTTCTTTTAAAAAAAAACCCAACCCTTTGTCAAGGAAGTACAGACATCTGAAGCTTCAATGCCTTTAAATTGGAAGGGAGAAGATTTACATTAGATACTAGGAAGAAATTCTTCACGATGAGGGTGGGGAGGCCCTGGCCCAGGTTGCCCGAGCAGTGGTGGCTGCCTCATCCCTGGAGGGGTTCAAGGCCAGGTTGAATGGGGTTTTGACCAACCTTTGGATGCAGCCCAGGACACAGTTCTTTTCTGGGCTGCCAGCGCATGTTGATGGCTCATGTTGAGCTTCTCATCCACCAGCATCCCAAGCCCTTCTCCTCAGGGCTGCTCCTAATCCATTCTCCACCCAGCCTGTATCCGTGTTTGGAATTGCCCCAAGCCAGGGGCAGGACCTTGCCCTAGGCCTTGTTGAACTTCATGAGGTTCTCACAGCCCCCTCTCCAGCCTGTCCAGGTCCCTCTGGATGCCATCCCTTCCCTCCAGCATGTTGATCATGCCACACAGCTGGGTGTTGTCAGCAAACAAGATAATCATAGAATCATAGAATAGTCAGGGTGGGAGGGACCTTAAAGATCATCTAGTTCCAAACCCCTGCCATGGGCAGGGACACATTTCCCACGGGATCAGGCTGCCCAAGGCCCCATCCAACCTGGCCTTGAACACTTCAGGGATGGGGCAGCCACAACTTCCCTAGGGAAACTGTTCCAGTGTCTCACCACTCTCATGGTGAAGAAATTCTTCCTAATGTCCAGTCTAAATTTGCCCCTCTCCAGTTTATCCTCATTGCCCCTCATCCTGTCATCACAAGCGTTTATGTATAGCCCTTCCCCCCCCCGCTTTCCTGTAGCCCCTTCAGGTACTGGAAAGTAAGATCTCCTCTGAGCCTTCTCTTCTCCAGGCTGAACAACCCCAACTCTCTCAGCCTGTCCTCCTATGGAAGGTGCTCCAGCCCTCCGATCATCTTTGTAGCCACCTCTGGACCTGTGCCAACACCTCCATCTCCTTCTTATGTTGAGGATTCCAGAGCTGGACACAGTATTCCAGACGAGGTCTCACAAGAGAGCAATAGAGGGGCAGAATCCCCTCCCTCCCTGCTGGCCACGCTGCTTTGGATGCAGCCCAGGACACAGTTGGTTTCTGGGCCGTGAGCGCACGTTGCCAGCTCATGTCAAGCTTCTTATCAACCAGCACCCCAAGTCCCTCTCTGCAGGGCTGCTCTCAACCACATCATCTCCCATCGTGTACCGAAAAGATGTTATTCCCCTCCCCCTTCGTCTCTAGTTTAAAGCCCCATCTACAAGCCCCGCAAGCTCCCGGGCAAAGACCCTCCTCCGCTTCTGAGAAAGGTGGCTCCCATCTGAAGCCTCTAAGCCTGGTGCCATGTAGGCCATCCCGTTATCAAAAAACCATAATAATCCTACCAACCTCAGAACTAGTTGGGCAGAGCAAATGTTGACAGTATTAATGAGTAAGAAAAAATCGTTGTATCTGGGTCTCTATTCCAGAAGACGGCAATGGCCAAGGTTAGTTATTGTTTTAGGTAAGCACATGACTTTTGGAGCATTTATAAAAAGTTACATTTTATGTATTTCCTGATTTCCTACTTTTACAGCCGTCTGCAAATTTATTTTTAGAAAGCAGACCCACTTCTAACCTTCTGCTAAAAGTCAGCAGAATGATGAAGCTCTGAGGAGGAAAAGGAGCGTCTCGTCCTGCTGGGGAAGAGTTTTCAGAGTCTACTTTAGGTCAATGCCTTCACTACTTTAAGTAGCAGAGGGGGGTTGTGTTTTAATTAGTTAACACAAGCTGGGGAGCTAACACCTCCTTAAAACACATTGATTTAGCAAATAAATAAATCAATAAAAATCTTGTGGTTTCCTCCTGAGCTGTGAGACGTTGGGATAAATTTGTATATGTTTATAAACTCGGGTTTTATGCTTCTCTCTGCTAGATTTTCCTAAATGAGATCTGAGTAAATCTCTCTCCAAGGCCTGCTGGTATTTCCCAAAAGTTAATGGTATAAATACAACCCTTGTTATGTCCCATTTACAACAGGAGTTGTCTGGTTCCGGCCATAGCCATTCTTTTCCTCTTCACCGGTCGCTGCTTTGTGAAGCTGGTTTTTTTCCTGATGGTAAAAAAAGTCAAAATACAAGACCAACACGAGTCAAGCACACCTCACCAGCAGTGGAAGCTGCAGCACCCTTGAGAACAACCAGGACAGAACTAGCCCGTGCCGAGCTTCAGCTGGTTCTGTTTAGTCCAAAGGTCTTTTTTTTTATGGTTGGGCGGGAAGCGAAGAGAATGGGGAAGAGTATTTGTTTGTCTGAAAAGAAATAATACAAATTAGAAATTTTCTGATGTACAGGAGTCACGTTTACACTCTTTGGCGTTATCACCTTCTGTTTGTTTGCATATATTGCAGTTAATGACGAGAAGAAGCTGTTACTGTGAAGCCCCAGGCCAGTCTGCCAAACCTACGTGTGAGGAACCAAACCAGCTGCCTGAACGTGATCTCATTTCATAATTCTACTGCAACATCTGCAAGATCACATCACGTGTGATGTCAATGGTGCTGGACTGGAATCTCCTGTCAAGTCTTCTGTGTCAAATACCAAAAGAACCGTGGTTCCTTCCCCATTTTCAATGATAGGTGATGTCAAATAGGTTCAAAATGCATTTCATAGACTTCTTAACATTTGTGATTGATCCTTATGGGTCCCTTCCAACTTGTTTCTATTGAAGTGAGTCCAGAGGAGGACACAGAGATGATCCGAGGGCTGGACCACCTCCTGTATGAGGACAGGCTGAGAGCTGGGGTTGTTCCACCTGGAGAAGAGAAGGCTCTGGGGAGACCTTATAGCAGCTTCCAGTGCTGAAAGGGGCTGCAGGAAAGCTGGGGAGGGGCCCTTGATCAGGGAGTGCAGGGATAGGTTGAGGGGGAATGTTTTTCAGCTGAAAGAGGGGAGATTGAGATGAGATCTTAGGAAGAAATTTCTTCCTAATGAGGTGGGCAGGCCCTGGCCCACGTTGCCCTGAGAACTGGTGGCTGCCCCATCCCTGGAGGGGTTCAAGACCAGGTTGGATGGGACTTGGAGCCCCTGATCCAGTGGGAGACTGAAACTGGATGGGCTTTAGGGTCCCTTCCAATGCAAACCATTCTATGATTTTTCAGTGAGTTTCTTTCCTGAGACATGGTGATTTCTGTCACATGAATTCATGTACCATCTTTAAGCTATGAGTATCCTTATTATTACATACCCTTTGGCGGAAAGTTTTTTCTGTTTTAGAGCACCATTTCTGGTTCATATTCTATCCTGCCTGTTTTAAAAACCAACCCTGGATTTCTGTGTCTCTGAGCTGCACTTGTACTGCCTGTTAATGGCTTCACTCGACGTTCTACATCTGCTCCATTGAAATACTAACGGTGGAGGAGACGAATATAGAGATGAATGCATGTCAACGTCAATGAAGGACAAATTTCAGCCTACAAAGGTAAAAGTTAATGTCTTTACAAGCACCTAAGAATGACCTCTATTAAAATGAAAGCTTTCTGTTTAGCAAACGGAAAGTGTTGAACAAACTGGTTGTTCTGTAAGGAAGCAGGGCGTCATATAAAAACATGCAGGTTTATGGAATATAATTCTAAACCAAATTCATCTGGTTTCCTAATTGCCTTGTTGTTATCTTACTTGTTGAATTGTGTCATAAAAGAGCACAGTCACAGTCAAGAGTAGATTTATCTTTTGACTAAGAACCCCAGGTTTTACACAATAGGAAATAGCTGCACCGGGTTCCTTTAAAGAGCTGACGGCCCCTCCTGTGCCTGTGTTAACCTTCAGACATAAAGCATGCCTTCCCTTCATTTGAAATGTGTTTCTTGACATGGATATTTTTGGTATAAAACTCTCAAATCAGGAGCTTCCTGCTGCTTCCTAGCTCATGCATCTTTCATCCTTTTACCTTCCTGTGATAATTTTGGGAATCAGCTATTTTGATAGCTGCCTTTTTATTGAATTTTATATGGTGTCTGTTGCTCGAGATTTTCACTTAATTATCAACTGTTACAATTTCTATTCAGAGTTTTAAATCTTCCAAGAAGCTATTCCATACTAGATTTCAGGTTTTGGTTGATAGGTTTTGGTGACCTTAAAGAGGAAAATGTGCAGGCTGCCAGTCCCCTAAACCCTTTGAATAATTTGAAATAGAAATGGTTTGGAACAGCTGATATATTTAACTCTGAACATTAGCCACTAAGCATGCTTAGTAGCTACTTTGATCAAGCTCTTTTTCCTGACAAAACCCCCTTTGAAATGAATAGGACAGAGGTTCCTTTCACTTCAATAGGAGTTCTCAGACACAGGGAGAAAGAAGGACTTCATAACCTTTAAAAAGACTCCCCTAGCCCATTCATATATCTCCTGGAAAGCTCAGCACTTTCCCTTGTGTTGGAGTTACGAAGCCAGCCTCCTGGCTACTTGTAGGCTCCCTTCTAGTGAAGCTTTGCTTAAACAGGAGATTAAAACACTCCGTAATGAGACGGTTGCTGCCGAGGCAGGAATCCTGAATGTACAATGGGCATATCGGTGACATCGGAAATATTTGTTAGCATGGATGCATCAGCATCACTCTCCTAATCGCACCTGCTAGCCCTCACGCACTGTGTACCCGCCACGCTGTGAACGGCAAAGACAATTCTTCTGTACACTTTATCTCGACGATTCCTGTTGTGTGTTCACAGTCAAGTCATTAGCACCCTAAAATTCTAGTTATTCTTTAACACCATACAATTAATGAAGGTTTCACCTCATGAGGATGAAAGGCACACCTTAAGTGCTTGTGGAATCTCTCTTTCTGTCCTGTCCATGCATTTTCTTTGTAACGCCTCTTGAACTTAGGAAACATCACATAATATGAAGAACTATCACATGTTCCTGACATGTCTTATTGCAATAATCGAGAGTACTTGACATAATCATCCATAAGTGGTTCTTCTGCTTGGAGTAAGACTAATGCAGGGACAGATATTATTAGCCGAAAAAAAGCAACAGGAAAAACTTGCAAAAAGACCTTCACAAATGACCCAGGCTCTAAGTAGCCACAGAGAGAACAAGCATTCCTTGTGTTAGGTGTCATTATGGAGAAGCGGAACCAAAGGCAAGGATGTCATAAAACACCCGAGCCTATATAGCTCTAACATACTCCTTGATAAATGTACATATGAAATTTGGATATTTTTGGTCCATCCAGCATGCAAGTGGGCATATTCAATGCCACTATTGCATACAAAAAATGCTAAGACAAGTCAGAATTCAACTACCGAACAAATAATTTCGTTTGAGACATTGTTCTCTTGGTTTGTGCACCAAAAGTAAGTTATTTTTTCTGTAGGTCATTTTTCTGCAGTTGAAATTCTTCAGAAAACCTGTAATATTTTACAAGAGATCAGAGTATGTCCTGAAAAGATGTACAGCCCTGGCTCAAAATTAAGCTCATATAAGTTGAAACTTTAGTTCTACCCATTTGGCTCTGTGCAACGGCTTTGTTGACTGCCAGTTGTTCAGCCTGGAGATGAGAGGGCTCCAGGCAGACCTTAAAGCAGTTTCCAGTACTGAAAGGGGCTCCAGGAAAGCTGGGGAGGGGCTCTGGATCAGGGAGTGCAGGGACAGGATGAGGGGAATGGGTTTAAGCTGAAAGAGGGGAGATTGAGATGAGATACATTAAAAAAACACAGTAACCTACAGGGCATTACTTTAAAAAAAATATTGCATTGCTTGTAGAAATAAAATATTGGGATGAGTTTAGAACTAAGAGCAACCTTGAGGGCAAATGTGTTGCATTTTTGTTCTTGTTTGTTTGTTTACGCAGTGGAAAGAACAGAACATGGACACAAAAGGAAAATGTTATTACTGTTCAGTTCAGCTAATTGAAAAAGCAAAAAAAAAAAAATCTTATGGTAGCATTTAAAACTCCTCTTTTTCGCTAGAAGGGAAGTAGAAGGAGGCAACTCCTTCTTGTCTTTTACCTACTTGAGGAAGTACTTGAGGAGGAACTGCCTGTTCCATGCAGTTAACTGAGCCTTTTCAAATGCACGTTATCCATACAGCAGGGCATGACAGAATCTACGTAATGGCATTTATACAGAAAATTCATAAAATGTGAGCTGAAAATGCATTTTACTCACTGAGGCTGGAATTCGCGCCCCTCATGCGCTGTTTGTCAACAACTGCAGGGGAAGCTGATGCTGAGGCACAATTTTAAATGTCTCTGCTAAGACGGGAAGGTGACTCCCAGCAGGTGAGGCTGAATGCAGCTCAGCAGTTACTTCAGGCACATGTTTAAGTAGCTGATAAAGAAGACAACTTCAGGGAGTTGCCTGGTGCAGGAACATTCACAGTGCTCCTCTTTTTGCTAGATCAGTCATCATGATGCAAACCTAACTCCGGAGCTGCCGAGAGCTGCAGTGACTGCCCTTGCTACCACTTTTTTTTCTGGCCAAAACAGCACTTTATTTCCACTTCCAGTTTCTCAGAGCTGTCAGGACTCACTTATTCTGGAGAGCTGTGAGGCTGCACAAAATGCAGAGTCTCCAGGTCAGGAAGAGCCCGTGGCTTAATTTGACTCTGTGTTGGTGCTGCACAGCAAAACTGAGCTCCAGAGCTCATCTAGATGTGCATCACCATTAATCTTTGGAAAACAGCAATTGTCTCTTGGTACTGATCAATTGTGAATCAATTTAGAGGATTCAAAATTATTTTGGGTGTCAGGAGTTCAGCCACTTCTAAAATGGTGCTGAATTATAAATTCTAAGCTAGAAACTAGACAGCTTTGAAGTGTTTGTGTGAAGAGAAACGTTGTTGAAAGCATCTCTTGTGCAGCTGGGGCAGCTATAATCAAGTTTGGTACCAAACTCTCTGAACTCCCTTATGGTGTGGTTCCACATAAAGCCTGTTAGTTCTATTCCAAGCCAAGAATTGTCTCTCTTCATGAATAACAACATTTAAAGGGAATTATAAATCTGTGCAATCTACCACAGATTTGTTCTCTGTTTCTTTTCTCATAATTTTTAAAGCTTCGCTTGTTCATATGACTATCACTGTACACCAACTTAGTGCTTTTACAGGAGTAGCTAATATAACTTCAGATCTCTTTCCCAAGTCAGTTCAGGTCCACGGCTCATGACTGTGATGTTACTGCTGCTTGTTTTTTCCCTTTTGTGCATTACTGCACTTGTTTTGTCTTCCTTATCTCTCTCTCTCTAGCTGATGCAGTCCTTCATTCTTTGTTCTGTAAATCATGTGTTTATCACGAACAGTAGTTGCATTTGCTATATAAAACCATAAAAATAACAAAGGTAACTAAAAATGAACAGCAATTCAGAGACTGAACTTATTTGATCAAGCCTTTTCTTGTTTTAAATCAAAATAATGGAATATTGGTTACAGTTGGCACTGTGGTCCAGATGGTAACACGGTCAAGTTTTGCCTGCTGAACAGTTCCAGTTTGTTCCAGAGACAGAAGACACCACCGACAACTCTTGTAAGAGCTCTGTGGTGAGGGTGGGAAAAAGCAGCTGCCTCGGTCTCAGGGTGACAAAGCAATGTGGAAGTGATGAGGTGTTTGAAGGACTAAAAGTCTTTGATGAAGGGCTTCGCAGACTAAAGTCAGTACAACAACATGATGTGGGAAGCTCTTAATCGGCTGAGGACTGTAGCTTTGTCCACATGGATTACTCTTTCCAAGCTGGATGCCTTGTTCCAGTTTAGTGTTATATCCTTGGAAAACAGGCAAACCAAACAGAAGGAAGGCGCTTCTAGAGTGGAAGAGCGACAATGGGCACACACCATGCAGCTATCCCTGAGTAAATCCAGACCTACAGAGAGGTCTTTAGCACACAAGAAGCACGTAATTTTGTGGCACGCAGAACTTCACACCTCTTCAAGGCTCAGTCCACACAGCAAGCAACACAGGACATCACTGAGGAAGGCAATAAAGAAAAATCAAGCATTATGAGTTTGTTTCTGAAGCGTTGGTTTGTAACAATAACTAGTGTTAACTCTCTTGATGGTGTTTTCTATTGCCAAAATGTTTTAATCCCTGAATAGCTAATGCTGCACGCCGTGGGCCGAGGGGAAGAGCTTGTGGTTGGAATGTGGGCTTGGGAGACAGAAGGATCATGTCCTTCCTGCCTCACAGTCCCCACACGGGTCTCCACGGGGTCACCCCGGTGTCTGCCACCCACTGTGGGGCAGCAGCAGGGGCTCAGCACTGACTTTCTGCAGTCACAAGCGCCCCGCGGGACAGCGAGTCCCCCTCTGCCACCCTGTGCTGCCTCAGCTGGCACCGTCTGTCCCATGCCGTGTCAGAAGGCAACATCCCATCCCACCTCAGTGGGTGCTGCCCCATCCCATCCCATCCCATCCCATCCCATCCATCTTGTCCCATCCCATCCCACCCTTCTTCCACTCCACTCCACTCCACCCCATCCTATCCTGTCCTGCTTGTCCCATCCCTTCCTGTCCTGTCCCATCTCTTCCCATCTCAGCGGGCACTGTCCTGTCCCATCGCATCCCATCCCACTCTGTCCTGCTTGTCCTATCCTGCCCCATCCCACCCCATCTCATCCTGCCCCACTTATCTCATCTCACCTCACCATCCCATCTCATTCCATCTCATCCCATCTTGTCCCGTCCCACCCCATTTATCCCATCCCGTCCCTCTTGTTCCATCCCATTCCACATATCCCATCCCATTCTCTCCCATCCCATCTTGTCCTGTCCCATCCCACTTATCCCAACCCATCCCGTCTTGTCCCGTTCCATCTTGTCCCATCCTATCCCACACACCCCATCCCGCTCCCCCCCGCCACCCCCCCGCGGCTGCGCGCGCACCGCGCTCCTCTCTCCCCCTCCCCCGCCCCCCCCGCCGCGGTGGCTGCCGGGATCGCTGCCCGCCGCGGTTAATGTCCGCCATGTTTGCCATGGCGCAGGGAGCGGATCGAGCGAGCCCGGCGCGGATCTAAGGGCTGCGGGGCGTGCGCTGTGAGCTACGGGCGGCCCCGCCGAGACCTGTTCCGGGCCGGCGGGACTCTCCATGGTGGTGCGGGGCCGGTGCGGGCGCGGGAGCGGCTGGGAGGCGGCGGCCAGGCCGCACTGAAGGCCCCCCCCCCCCCCGCCCGCCCGCGGTTGTTATTGTGAGGGGGAGACAATGAGCAAACTCTCCTTCCGAGCCCGGGCGCTAGACGCCGCCAAACCGCTGCCCATCTACCGCGGCAAGGACATGCCCGACCTCAACGACTGCGTCTCCATCAACCGGGCTGTGCCGCAGATGCCCACGGGGATGGAGAAAGAGGAGGAATCGGTAAGGGAGCCGCGCAGGGGGGGCACCATATCAGACACCTCCCCGCACGGGGAAATAGGCCCTCGGCATTCACCAAGCGCAACTACGCACGCTCCCCGCCGTAGCGCCTCGCGGCGCCTATGGGGCGCTGCGCAAAGGGCGTAGCGTAAGCTGCTGCCCGGCGCCGTAAGCGGGCCCTGCTCCGCCATCTTCTTGGCGTCCCGGCGCGCGAGTGTTTTGATTCGTGGTGGTGGGCGGCGGGGGGGGGGCCCTTACGCTAGCGTAAGCGGAGAGGACTTTACGCTAGCGTAAAGGGGGAAGCCTTTACGCTAGCGTAAGGGAGGAGGAAGGCGTAAGCCGCGTCTGTGAATGAGCGGGCAGGCGCTGCGGGTACGGAGTTGGCGTAGCGTGTTGATACAAAAAGTAGTGACTGTTGCAGAAAGTGGAATATTGTGATTTAAGCTAAAGTGGAGTTTATCCAAGTAAGTGTATTTTTTTTGAAGTTAGACAGACTGTCCCCCGGATAGAATGTTTTCTTTCAAACAGTGTTTTTGCATTCAGTGCTCATTCTTTGGAAATTATAACTTCTTGTGATCTGTGCTGAACAGATGTGTCTTATTCTATAATCGCCTCTGTTTACACTCTTTCCCTGGTACAAGAAGTATCGACCGTTATAAAAAGTGGAATATTTTTATTTAAGCTACAGTAAAGTTCTTCCAAGTAACTGTATTTTTCAAAAGTTAGATAGAATGTCCTTCTGACAGCATGTCTTTTTTAATAGCATGCTTTTTTCAAATAGTGTTTCTCCAGACACCGTTACATCTTGTGTTCAGTCTGATCAGTGCTGAACAGATGTGTCTCGTTCTATAATCACCTCTGTTTGCAGTATTTCTCTATCTCAGATGTAAGGTGAGACAGAAAGCTGGAGCCGGCTCCAAATTAGTAAAGACTTGGCTGTTGTGAAGTTCATAGTAACATTAAGATGTGTCCTTGGAAAGTAATAGCATAAGTGTAAGATTTCTGGGACAGTTTATACACGTGCATGCAAGTGGGAAATACATTCTGTCTCCAGCTCTTGTCTCGCTGCACATGATTGATGGAGAGCACTTCCTCGTGTTACACAGGCCTGATGAAAGGGTGCTTGCTTTTTCAAACTCCAGAGCGAGTCTTAGAGAGTTTATTTGCTGGCATTTTCACTACTGCTGGCTTTGCGGCCACAGCCGCTTCGTGTGTGCGTGGGGTGCGGGAGCTGGTGTGTGGGAACGAGAGCAGAGTTACTGCTTAAGCTGTCCATGTGTGGGTCAAGGCTGGAGGGGAGGGAGGTTAACTATGGCTCGCAGAGTGCATTCCCACTGCAGAGGTGACAGGGGAGCTCGGGGTGGTTATCACCGAGACGTGTCCCACCCCTGCTTTTCCAAACAAGGTGTGCTGTACTTCCAATGTCAGTTGCACGGACTGCATTCAGTGTTGGGATTTAGGCTCTTTGGTGATTTCTGAATAAACCAGCAAGCGTTAGAGATGCTTGTTTCTGTAGGGTTATAGGGGGACAAGCTTTTGCCCACCTGAAAAACCTTCTCTTTACTTAAGTTTCTGGGTTTTTTCTGATGTGCACTCTTTGAAAATGCACACCCACGGTTCTGGTGCTGTTTGTAAATGGCTGCTTTGTCTTACTGAGCTTTAAGCTCAGTCGTGCATGGCTGTTGCTTCACATCTGTACTTGGATGTTGAGCTGATAGTAAATGCACCCTCAAGAATTTCTTCAATGAATCTGTGTCTCCGCCTCGGCCAAACCTCTGTGCGTGTGGATTGGCTTTTCTCAGGCTGCAGCTGTCAAAGGAGGCTTCATGCCTCCCTGATTGGGTTTCCCACTTGACTGTTGATATAAGAGGAATCCTCTGTCTTACCATTGTGGGTTTCTCCCTGTTGCCCCCATTATTTTATAGCATGTAATACACTGACCAAAACTTCCAATGCAGAGTAAATTTCCTCTGGAATGTGAGAATGTGTTTAAAAGCAACAGCAGTGTGGTACAAGCGAAGCAATCTTGGAGGGTACTTTGGTTTTCTCAGTCTTTAAAGTCTACCTTGTAGTGCTGTGCTTCACTTAATGTTTATAAAACAAGCAATATTCTTCACAGTGGTTGTGTTGTTTTGATAAATCATGTTTTAAATAAACTTGTTAGTGAGAAATTGCTGTACGAGTTCAAGCAAGCAGGCTGCTTGTGGGCTGCTTGAATGGTTGTGAAGATTAGATTCGTACTTCAGTGTTGTACTGAAATGTTGCTTCTGTGTAATAATGAGTTGTTTTTTCTCTGCGGTGAAATGTGGCTGTATTTGAGATGCGATGTAGTAGTCTCAAAATGAAGCGGTCATCGAAGCAGTACATCAGTGTAGTGCTGGAGAAGGTTATGAACCGTGCTGTTAATCGCTTGTTCAGATGATCGTAGTGTAGAGGCAGTTTCATTCATGCGGCAGCCCTCTTCCCTGTGCCGTACACATCATTCTGTAACCAGAGTTTTTGTGATAGCAGTGCGTTAAGCCCTTCTAGGAAAAGCTATTGTGGGTGGCAGTGACTAAATGTTTGAGAAGTATTTAAACAGCTTTTATTCACAGTAAGCATTGCTGTGATGGATGTGACGTACTTTGAAAGGGATTCTTGGGGGGTGAGAGAGACCCACATATTCATTCCTGACATCTCAATTACTTGGGGCTCTTTTTTAGCCCAGACCTTTGCCAGGCATGCACCTTGTGAAAGGCGTTTGAGCCGTCTGGGTGGCTGCTGATGTACACGTGCTGTGCAGAGACCCAGAGCTGCGTCACTGTGGCCCCGAACGCTCTTTCCCTGTCGCGCTGCCCTGTGTGGAGCCTCGGTGCAGTCAGACAGGTCTCATAGTGCAGTGTGTCACGGGGTCACACATCTTCCTGGGCTGACCTTCACTGGAAATAACACAGCGTGTACAGATTGGCAAGGTTTAAAGTGGTTAAAGATCAACACCTCTGCCTGACCTGTTCTTCACAACCTCATCTTGTGATTTGCTTTGTTCATGCTTGATATTTTGTGTATACAGAAATGCAAATTTAGGTCTATTTGTTTTTAATGTGGGGGGGCTTGTGTGTGTTTTGTCTGTTTGTTTTGTGGTGGGTGGGGTTTTTTGTTTGTTTGTTTTTTAACTAGTAGTGTTTGGAACAGAAGAAAATTCAAAGCCTGGGGGGAGTTTAATGATTATCACTCGTTTTCTACTACTAAAGTTATTTGGACTGTGTTTGTCAGTCACTGTAGTCCCAGCCTGGGCAACAAACACTGCTGCTCACCCGCTGCAGAAAATTATACCACCCGCTTTGTCAGCTTGAGCTGAACTTCTCTTTTGATTTGATCTTGATGAATATTCTGGAGATATTTCTTTTTAAGTATGTTAGAGATTTATATCCACTGCAGCATTTTACAAATCAGCAGCTCATTTCCCTCACTTGGAGATCCTAGTCCTAAAAGAATTAGGCTCTGATTTGTCTCATGTTTATGTTGGCAAGTGTTTATAATCTACCCTAAATTAAACCTGAGGAAGAAAATTGCTGGATTTGTTCTTTGTGTTGCTTTGTTTGTTTGTTTTTAAATTTGTGTAAGAGAGAGAGCACTGCTAAGCAAAAGTGGGAAGACGCCCTTTTGTGAGCTTCAGAAACTGAGCAGGAACACTGTTTTGTTTTTTTTTTTTTTGTTCTGATGAGTAAGAGTTGTGTTTCCTAATGCTAATGAATTGTTCTGGCTGGGAGAGGGGAAAGTTGCAGAGTAGATAAGCCCTGGTTTTGTTTCTTATCACATAACTGTTTTTATTTGAATACCTATTACTGTAGCTTGCAGAGGTGCATGGGGGGGGGGGGAATCGTGCTTGGTAATGAGGCAAGTTCAGGCTGAAGGCTTTCAGCAGTAAATTCCCTCGAGCTGTTAGGAGGCTAAAAGCGTGGTGGTAATTGAGGAAACCTGGGTTGCCCGGTCAAAGCTATCTGAACGTTCATCTCAAAATTCTTGTTTGAACATACATTCATTTACAGTGAAGTTTGACACCGCATGGCAAGGCTGGGGTTATAGAGGGAAAAGTGCTTGAATAGCAAGTTAAGGACATGGTTTAACATTAATAAAATGCTGACAGAGTACGAATGAAAAGTGGCTTTCATTCTCAGTCCTTGAGTGATCACCTCGGCATGATCTTTTACCGATCGTTAAATATAATGTTCAATTCTGAGTATTTTGACAGACTGGAAGCAGATAACTTCGAAGACATTTTTCCTTGCTTTCCTGTCATACTCTGCATCCCTTGGTTCATTCAGTTTTGGTTGTAACACTGGGAACATGAAGTGCTCAGCATCTGGCTTTCAGGGCATCCTGGAGCTAGTGACGCTTTGAAGCAGCATGCATTCTCCTTTTAAAGCAGAGAGCATAAGCTTTGCACAAGTCAGTTTTCTGCTTGGATATTTTTGCAGATACGGTGTAGCATACTCAGTATTTTTGCTGATACAGTGAACTGGAAGAATTCAAGCAGGAGGCCTTTGGCGTATGTGTGTACACACAGAGATATTGTTAATTTTACAGAGACGCTTACTTGCCTTTGTTTAAAAAAAAAAAAAAAATTGTTGTGATCCAGGCATACAGTCACAGTTTTTTGCACATATTCTTATGCCTAAATTTGTGTTTGTGTGCTTTCTGTTTATAAGATCGAGTAATAGTCACTTCCTATTCTTTTCTTGGAGGGGCTTCATCCTGAATGTGTGAGCACAACTGCATTGATGTTGGTTGGGGACCGCTCTGCATTTGCCCCTTTGCTCCGGTGTTGAAACGGCACACGTTTTACAGATCATCTGGGATTTTGTGTGTTGCTTTAACTGATAGTGTAGTTTATTTTATAAGGAGATGGAGTTGTTCATGTATTGCAGCTAATTGTCCACATAAAGGCAAGCAGTCTTGTTTGATACCTACCCTGTGTACTGGATTTGTGCAAGGAAGAAGCTAGGACGCCAGTGTGTAAAATAAATTAACAGAGGTTAACTTGAATTCAGACCATACAAATATTCTGTAAAACAGAAGGTCCTCAAAAAGAGTTTATGAAAGTCTGAGTAAGAATCTTAGAAGATTGTGCTTCCATGCAAAACTAAGTGAAATCAAGACAGCAGACTTTTCTTAGGGAAGAACTGGGGTTGGTTTGATTAGAATCAACTGGATTATGTGCTTGGGAAATGGAATTCCCAGCATAAGGTTATTTCTCAGTTTGAGTTCAGAACCTTCATTTGTTTACTTATTTGATGTATCTGTGGGGACTGCTGGGGTCATTGCAGTTTGGTAGTGGGTACTGTAATACTCTTACTGTCTTTATTCATGGAATCTGAAATATCAGTTCTGTTTGAGCCCTTCCTCTGCCTTCAGGTCCTGTGTTTTCCTCCCTCCTTTTGTGACAGATTGCATCACACAGTGAGGTTCCTCAGAAATGCATATTTCGGCTTTGTTTCCCAGCCATCATTTCAATTTTCAGCTGCGATCCTCTATCCTTCCTGTGCTTTCACCTGCAGGATATTTTTGTGGCTAACAGAAACTTCCTTCCGGTCCCTCACTAGTACTTTTTAACATCCCATCTGGTGATGATGTATCAGAATTATCATAGAGTAGGCTGGATTGTGCTAGCGTGATGCTGCAGTGGGGGTGAAAACAAGCTGTTGGTGAGCGTAGATGGGGAGTAGACCCCATCTAAATGCTGGAGTAGCTGAGCACAGTGAACTACTGAACCGAGTAGCTTTAGATTTCATTTGTCCTGGCTGTGTTTATGTGGCTAAAGTTAAACCACATAAAGAGTTGCTCTTAATCCTCAGATTCCCTATCAGTTTATTGAGTGCTTATCACATTAATGCCCATCAGCTCGCCTGTAATGACTTTAGTACAGGCTTAGCCTGCGACACAGGTCAAGTGACTTCTCTTGGAGTGTCATTTTAAGATAGAGCTGAGATGTGTGATCTGCGGCTCATAGACGTGTCCTGAGGCCCAGCTGACTCCGTCATGGGAGGTCGAAGCCCACCGTGGTGAAGCTGAGCATCCTGTACTTGCAGGAGGGGTATGGGGATAGAAGGCTTGGGAATGGAGAAGCAGGAAGCTGCTGTGCTTTTGGTGTCACCCTGAGGTTAGGTGGGTTCAGCGCTATCGGAAAACCACACTGCCATTTAGATAAAGCTGCATTTTTGCTGCAGGCCACACTCTGCATGGGGTCAGTTAACGCCCCTCTGCTGAATCTGTCCTGACTTGTTTGGGTGCCTGAGTCGAAGCAGAGAACAATGGTATCTGCGGGGACGTTAATTGAGAGTCACACCTCCAGTCATTATGCAGGAACTTTCCCTCATGGGTAGGTTTCCTAAGGGTGAGGTGTAATTCCACAAGGAAAGCTTAGGAGAGCATTTTGAGATCTGCCTCTGAGCTTGTGTCGCTCAGCTCTGGAATGTCTCAAATGTAGGTAGCAATTTCTCCTTTTCCTTCAACTTAAAATCTCAGAAAGAAATACCTCGGGCAGCCTCAGTTGTGCTTTGATTTACATGGAGCCAGGTTTCATATTGCTCCTCCTTGGCAAAATTGAGCACCAGTCAGCTTTGTACAGTTCCTGTGTTGATTGAGATTAGTTGAGATGTCCCGTTTGGATAATTCATCTCAGCAGACAGTAAGGCTGCTTGTGTTAATCTTGGCTTTAATTATTTTTAATAAAAAAGAGAATTTTGATTGGTGGTGGACATTCAGAAGGGTATTTGTGATCTCTCTTGCCAACAAAGCTAATAAACTACACCTTGTTTGTACTTATTGGAACAGTGTTATGCCCTAGCATAGTTATCACCCTAACTATTCAACTTTTTAAAGGATAAGTAACACATTTAATGTTTACATAAATAAATCACAGTTAAACCTTAGGCGGTCTAAAAGCCTTTGATGGTGAAGATTAATTGTAGAACTGAAATTTCTGTAACGTATTGAGAACTGAACCAGAACCTGAATTACTGTTTATGGAGAGGAGTGAGAAGTAGGGAAAATAATTCTGTGAAGCTGAAAGTCAATATAGACTGTTGTAATTCTGCACTTAATGTTGAGTAGTTCCGAGGAAAAAAAAATTAAGTATTTTGGAGTATACCATTTTCAAGTTTCTATTTTTATTTGTTTTGCAAACTCCTACTTGTTAATCTCTAAAAAACATGGTACAACGTGACTGAAGGTATTGTGTTACAGTACCATCCCTTTCCAGAGCAGAACTGCTCTAAATACAAGGGAGGGGAAGTTTGCAGAAAAGAAGCAGAGTTCTTATTTTTCCTGAGTTACTTTGGTGCAGTTCTCATTGTGATTAATACATTTACACTAATGAAATGCCTAATTCTGCAAGGTAAAAGGAGAAATTCCCACACCTAAGTCTCATTGTCATTTTGGGTTTTTTTTCTTAAAAACACTTATTTTTTCAGAAATTAGCCCCCAAGGAAATGCTTGGAGTTACAGGTATTGGAATTTGTTGGATGCAAATATGCCTTTGGTCTGTTATTTTAAATGCACAGGGTGGAAATAGTAGGTACCAGAGTTGCGTCCTCTCAAATAAGTTCCTTTGCAAAGAAGAGCATTGCTCCCCATGTACATGAAGGCAGACTGGGGTTGCTTTGTCTGTTAGGCTCCTTTCTTTGGTCTCAGAAGTCAGTGTGCTCCACACCTCACCAGTATATCCACTTCGGTCTCATTTTTCTCTGTAGGGTATCTTGTGTTTGTCATTGTAAATTGTGAGAAGTTAAGGCTTTCACATTTTGTCTTGTGAGACTCTTTCTTATTGGAATATGATGGATTTCTGTGTTGTTTATTAGATCTTCAGCACTCCAGGTTTCATCACTTTGGTGAGGACATCTGTTTTAAAAACTCTGTACCATATCAGTGCGTGTACCTCAGTTGAATAAAAATCCATAATGAGAACTTCAGGTCTTAGTCATGGAAAGCGGCTGATTCGCATAGGTCAGCAGGTGGACTGCACAGTGCACTGAGAAAGGGAGAGGCACTGTAAACAGCTTATTCTTCTAAAATATAGAAGTTATAGCTGAGACTTTCCAGGACATTGCGTTGCTGATAAAGGTGAAGTTAATGGGCTCATTTGGTACCAGACTCTTGGTAACTTTGGAGCTAAGGCAGTCGGTTCTGCTTTGGCCATAGGAATTTGGTTTTAATGCCTGCTTTTCACTTAGGCAGCAGGGCATGTTCATACTTCTTGGTCTTCAAATGTTGTAACTGGGCATCAAGAACACCAGGCCCTCTTACCCACTTTGACACAAGCGAGAACTGGTGTTTTGAAAGACCTGATTTTAATACAAAGGTGAAGCTTTTTCTTTGCTAACAGGTGTTGTAGAGCAAGTACCCTCAGCCATCTTGGCCAGGTGAGGCCCTTGAGGAGCTTCAGGTGAGGTGTCTGTGGTGAGACCACCATGTGTTATGAAGTTATTGGGTAATGGTATCTCTAATTGTGGGGTGAAGTGAGGCAGCAGCTTTTCTGCCTTTCCTGGGTCTTTATGGCTTGTCAACAGGGGGGTGGATCCTGTGGGGAGCTGTAACCACCTCCTGCTGGAGAATTTCCAGTGTCTTCCTTCCCTCTCCTGCAAGGAGCACAGTTTTGACTCATGCTCACATGAAGGTTTTGAGGTGTGGAGCCAGGAATTCACAATCTGAACATGCTGCGGTATTTAATAAAGAGGAAAACTGATTGTTGTGGAATCCCAGCCTCTTAAAAATGCATTGTGAGGTTAATGACATGAAAACGAGAGAGAATATTTATATCTGTGTTTACCTTTACATCCCCCTCTGTCTGACTGGGGACAGCCAAGTTATGCTGATTGAAGCCAACTGTAAAGACAATGAAAAGGAATTCTGCAGATGCAATTTGTTAGCAGTCTTGTCTGTCCAGAGTTGCTTTTGTTAGGTGATGAATGATACAAATGTGTCCCAGGGACGGAGGTGAAGACAAGTTTGTGTCTTTTGACTAGATGTTACACTGTTTAACCACTTTCTCTTATGGTGATCAAAGGCATCTTGGGGGGGGGGGGGGAGGCCCCTTTTCAGGAAATACAGATTTCTCAAAGTACCACGTCCAGCCTTTCCAAAGGAACTTCAATTTAATTCATTGTTGTAACACTTACTCTGTTTTTAATAATTATTCTATATTCACACATTGGCAAACTACTGACTTGGGTAATTAATTGTAGCTTTAAAGTGTGGTGCTCTAGATTCCTTTGTGACATTTCATTAACAGTGACAGTTTTGCATCAGTGATGTGTTCAGAAATAGCAAACAACCCTTATTTGTAGGAATGAGAGGTGGCTCGTGTTCTCACGAGGGTAGTGTTTGGGATGTCTCGCTGGGATTCTACGTCTGTTATTACATAGGATGATACAAATTGCATTGCTTGCTTTTTCTGCTTTAAACGTACTTAGCTATTTTAATTTTGGGGGTTTTTTTGGTGCTGCAAGGGTAACTAAAGAAATACAGAAATGATGATGATCTTCTCTGGCTGTCTCCCTTCACATGGACATCTGTCCTTGTCTCAGGCTGGTTGGTAGTCTGACTAAAGCCCGTGTAAGCACTATAAAATGACTACAGGCAAGCTAGGAAATGAGAGTGGCCAAGAGGAAACGAAGGCATGTTTTGGCATTTTTTTGGTCCAAGTTGGATTTTCTTTGTTTAGATACATAGCTCCTATATAGATCTCTCTATGAAGGCACCGAGTCATCCAAGGATATTGAGCTCTATTAGGTGTTTCAGATGACCCTTCTCTTGCTACTTCAGCCGATGACAGCACTCTCGAGGGAATAGTCAGGTGGTTTGTGTGGAATCAGATGATTTGTGTGTAAACAAGTTCACAGTAACAGCGTGACTGGTCCTTGGTGTTCACACAGCACTGGGATTGCTTTGTGAAATTACACTTGTTTAAGAACTAGAAAAGGGAAGAAAGTGACAGAAAAGTGTTTTGGTTTTTATTGACATATTAGTTCATTCACTTCTGAAATAATTGGGCTGCTCTATAGTAGGTAAATAAGAAATCTTACCCATTCTGAGGTTTGTGTGAGTTTTTAGGATGAAGTGGTACAGTTAGATTCACTTTGCTGCCTCCTTTGAGTTGTCTGTCACAGCAGCCCACCATTAGTGTATATAGATATGAATACAGGCAAAATAATATAATTTAGCAGTAAGGAAGGCAAGTGAGGAGAGCAGTTCTTGTAATTGTTTAAAACAAAAGAAGGATATGAGTTGTCACATTGGAAGAAAGTGATATGGGCAAAAGTCAGTGAGAAGTTGTTCCACGTGCCCTGTGCGCTTGCAGGGAGGGCTGTATGCCATACCTCCTCCTGCTTCGTGTGGGTTCTCTTGAGCTGCCTTCCCCGAGAGGCAGGAACCCGTAGGGAAATGGGGAGGAGTTTCAGTCCTGCAAAGCAGCTTCTCTTTAGGCACGTTGGTGTGAGGTTTTGTTGTTAGCCCAGTGCCCTGAGTTACATCATAATTAGTACAACATTTTAATAGGACACCAGGTAATGAGGAGGAATGGATCTGATTAGATCTGAATAGGTTAATTCTCCATTGCATCACTAGAAAGTAATACCTGATCAACTGTGTTCATTCATTAAAATGTTTGCTTTTCAAACTAAATTGGAAATGAAGCAGTGAGTTCCTCGTAAGATCTACATTGCTGTCCCAAGCGCGAAAATTGTTGTGGTGCACAGGCAGGCTTATTGATTCCTTATTTTGGCTAACTGGTCCCTGTCCCAGGACAGAGTGAGGGGAAGGAAAGGAAAACAGCTCTGTAGGTGTCTTCCTTCCCCCTCACTTCCCACCTTGAGCCCTTCAGCTGCTTAGATCCACTTTCAGTTGTAATAACGTCCAAGCAAGAAGGCAGTCCCACCTCAGATGAGCAGTTATTGTTTTGTTCATGCTAAGTTGATGTGTCCAGCATTGTGGCAATAAGCTCCTAACAGCTCAAGGAGAGGTGCATCCCACTGGTGGTGTGGAGGCAAATGAATCCTCCTTGAGAGAAAAGACCAAACTCTTCCTGCACTGAGGAGGCTGACTGTTCATTGGCCATTGGTTTTGTGGCAGTTAAGGACTGAAAGGGTTAACCATAGAAGGAAACAAAAGGTGGTGCTTGAGCTGAGGCTTCTGTCTTGGAAATCCTTACAGAAAAACAGGGGGAGCGGTGTGCAGAGAGGGAGTGATAACAGGGCTGTGGGAGGAATGAGAGGCTTTAGATCAAAGCAGCTCCTGAGCTTCCTGCTGGCGCTCTCTGTAAGCGGAGTCAGCAGGCAATGCTGCCGAGGTCCAGGCTTTGCAGGACAAGCCTGCACATTTCATGCTGAACTTCTATACGTTTTGTTTCTGAATCTTTCTGTTAAATATAAGAAGTCAATTAATTTTCATTTCCTAGTTGGAATATAATGCTAAACAAATAGGATCTCTGGGGTTTAGTAAGTTTTCCTTGTTTTCCTTGCGTTATTTCACTTCTTGATGGCAGGTAGATTGGAAGGCTGGCTCTAGGTTGGCCTGAAGATAGCTTATTTTGAGTAGGTAGAGCTTTAATAAATTCACTTTTCCCTTTCATCATACATACAGTGCTGTAGAGTTAAAGCCATCTGTCTTGTTGAGAGACTTGATTTTAACAGCTAAATTGTGCTGTGTTATGTTTCGTTTTCCTTAAGTCTCTTAACATCACTCAAGATTTTTCTTTCATTAAAGGCTGCAGTGCAAATCTCTGAATTGTGTGGCCTGAAGCTCTGGGGTGACAGGACAGGCAGAGAGGGAATTCTTTCCCTAAATAGTGTGGCAGTAAACTGTAATGTGTTTCAAAACTTTCTGCCTTGCAGGGTAAACTTAACTATGCTAAGTGAATTGAAGTGGTGAAATATCCTCTTAAAGAGTTGTGGCAGTGCTCATATGATGCAATTTTAATGAATGACGAAGGGAACAGATAAGTTTAGTCCTAAAGCTTCACCATGTAAGTTTCTATATCGAATATGGAATTGCTCGTTGCATTTTCCTAGACTGGGATCAGCTTTTCAGTGTGAAGGTGGTATTAATCTGCAGGCCTCTCCAAACACGCTTATCCTGAAAACTAGCATGCTCATTTAAAGTGTGACAAACTGTCTCAAAGAGCGGGAGTGTAAGGAGGAAACCAGAGTGCTCTGTAGGATCCAAGTGCTCCGTTCCACAGCAGCAGAATAACTGGAAGTGTATCGGTAACTCTAGCTCTGGTGAGTAAGGATAATGTTCAGGATTGATCACTTGTTTCCCTTAAAGCTAAATGGAAGCGATCCTTAGGAGAATGTTACCTTTTGGCTGGTTATCCTGCTATTGTTGAACTTCTTTTTGTAGCAAAGAAACTCTCGGATAAAAGGTTTTGAAATACCACAAGGTTTGTGGCCTCTTTCTGGGTTAGGAAAGGACATAGCATTGCAGGTTCCTTGCTCTGTTTCAGCCTTCAAGCCTAATTCTTAACCTGTGCAACCAGTGCTAAGTGTTTTCAGTTGTAGAGTTTTTTGGTTTTCCCCTCATAAGGGAGACAGGATTGCAGCATCTCATTATAGGCTCGGAGGTGTGATTTCACGTCTCGCTCTGGACTGAAGCGGATGCCTATTCTCTGCCAGCCCTGTTGTGAAAGGCTGTCAACTCGTTTGGGTTGGAGTGGGAGACTGCTGGGTGCAGTGCATGCTGCTGTGCTGCTCCGTGCTGGCAGGACAGGCTCTCTAGACCAAGGAAAGCATCCTGGATTATGCAAAACCAATGGCTTGAGCAGTTTGCTGTAAACTGCTGTGAGTGTGGTTATTGTACAGTGAAGGGACTCGCATGGCTAATGTGCATCTTTGACTTGGAGAACAGACATGCTAACGCAGTGCTATTACATACACTAAACTTTGAGATGCTTCTGTTATGCTGTTAGCTGAAGATACGGGACTGTCGGAGATGCATGTGTGTGAAACTTTTTAGTCATACTAGAGAGAAAGGTTTGGATGTGCTTTTTAGGGAATTAGTGAGTAATAGCTCTTTGACAGGTACTCCTTTTTATTCCCATGGCAGCTTGTTCTGTTTGCCATCATCACTGTTTTCTCTGATGTTCAGTTATTTTTGTATGAGATGTTTTTATCTCCCCTGCTTCAGAACCAAGTACAAGTTAAAATTCAATGTATGTCTTTCAAGTAAAGGTGAAAAATAGACAAAAAAGTGAATTGGTATAGCAGTTACTAAATCTGTCTTTAAAAATGCTTTTTCAAGTTTGATAAAGCCATTTAATGAGACCAACTTTGATATAAAATTCTTCAGAGTTTGTTGAAACAGAACTGTTTCAGAAGTTAAAATTTATAATTTCCTTAATATCATGTTCAGCAGAAGGATTCTGCTTCCACCAGTTTTCATACATCACCTGCCTCTTTCTTGAGGCTGTACTGTTTGAGTGACAGCAATGCTGTTAAGACTTCTCTGTTTGAAAGCTTGTGTTATGCTTGAAGGATTTTTATAGTGACGTGAGTACTAACACCTATTGTCAGATTTTCCTTGGAACTCTTTGTATGCTTACTAGCAGAGTTACAAGAACTGAGAAATGGAATTACTCCTCTGCGCTGCCTAATGGGCTGTGGAACCAAAAAAGATTGGGAATTTTGGTCGCTGTGTGTCCTTCACGGTGTTTTCTGAAAGTTAAACCTATTTACCCGTTCATTACTTAGGCCATTGTGGACTGGTGTGGCTTCTCTACAAGTCCTTCCAGCACAAGGAAGGTCATGGATCTGTTCAAGCAAGTCCAGAGGAGGCTATGGAGATAATCTAAGGGCTGGAGCACCTCCTGCATGAGGACAGGCTGAGAGAGTTGGTTGTTCAGCCTGGAGAAGAGAAGGCTGCAGGAAGACCTTAGAGGAGCTTCCAGTGCTGAAAGGGGCTCCAGGACAGCTGGGGAGGGACTTTTTACAAGTAGTGACAGGATGAGTGGGAAGTGTTTTCAGCTGAAAGAGAGGAGATTGAGATGAGATCTTGAAAGTAGTTCCGCAACAAAACAGATCTTATAGTTGAGTTACCAACTTGGACTGTGAAGCTCTCCAGACACATTTTAATGGAATGATAGATCCATTCAGTATGGCGTAGCTGAAGCAGATCACACCCGATATTTGATTGCACGCTTGTCTTAATTGTAATAGCGTTCACTTCGGAGCTTGATGTTTTGATTTAATGTTGCTTCATCTGCCACAGGAGATTCCCCAAGCCGCTTTTCCAGTTGCTGGTCTGTTATATTCCAGTTTGGCAGGAATTGGATTATTTGCCTTTCTGCAAGATCTTAATAATTAGGAATGTGTAATTTATTTAATAGGACATATATTTTTAAAGATTGGCTTTCATTCACTACCTTTTCTTAAATAACATTCTGTAAAATTGAAGAGGTAGAAACCCTGTTCTTGAGAGAGTTCTTGCCTGCTGGACAGGCTCCTCTTGCTGCTGGTCAGCTTGTATTGAGTATCTGCAGGCTGCAGAGCTTTAGTGAGGAAACAGCAGGTGTGCTGATTGTCTTTGTCAAAGTTCAGTGTGAGTATGTATTCCTGAAAAACCTTTGAGAGAAGTTAGAGGTTAGCGTTAACTTGCAGGAGGAGGTGGGTTTCAGGACTTAGCTAATACAACTATGTGGGGAAAAAATATCTGTGTAAACTGATACCTTCATTGTGATTTTTATTTCATTTGGAATGATTCTGCAGGAATTGTGGCTTCTTTAAGAATCAAATGCAGTAATACCTGCTTAGGAAGTCTGTGCTTTTCAGGTGTTTTTCTGGGAGGATGGCTCTCACTGCTGCTCTTAACTAGCTGAGCCTCTAAAGCGAGTGAGCTGTAAGAATTGTGGGGCAGACTGGAATTACGAAGTTGGGTATTCTTTTGATTTGAATCTGCTTCTTGTAATACTTTCAAGGACTTGCTAAGCGTCTGTTAACTGATCTTGCATAAAGTTTCTCTGATAGGTCGCAATGGGTTTGACTTACACCAGCCCTGAGGTGAACAAAGGCTTCTCTTCATCCCCTTATGCACTCTGGAGCTCTAAGATTTGTGTTGGTTAGGAACCCCACAGCATACTAACTGCTGGAGAATCCCATCTTTCCCTGCTTCTAGCCTGGAAGCAAGCATCCCGCTGTCCTCTAAAATACAGTAAAGCCTCAACTCTTCTATCTGCGTCTCATTTAGAATTCCAGGACAACTGTAGGAGTAAAGGATGACTGTCTTTGTATGTACCTCTGTATACTGCTACCTGAATAAACGAACTCTTACGTTTTCCTCTTGCAGGAACATCATTTACAACGGGCCATCTCAGCACAACAAGTCTTCAGAGAAAAGAAAGAGAGCATGGTTATCCCGGTCCCTGAAGCGGAGAGCAATGTCAACTATTACAATCGCTTGTATAAAGGAGAGTTTAAGCAACCAAAGCAGTTCATTCACATTCAACGTAAGTTCACAAATTTTGGGTTTGTTCCTGCCTCCCTATTGTTTAAATTGAGTAATCCTCAAAGTTGGTGCAGTGTTCAGAAGGTGGAAGGTCTCAAAAACCCAACATGGATGTATATTTAAATTCCAGTCTCTCTTCTCAAGTTCTGGAAGAATTGAAGGTTGGAGGTGTGGTGAATAGGAGTGTTTTCATGCTGTATTTGTTTGTGGCTGTGTGCTGATGCTTGTATATCTAGGTACGGTGGCTGCCAAGCCTCCTCCTCTCTGTCGGTCATCTAGCATTGCTGATCAAGCCATGCTTTTTTGTGTCCCCTCCTAATTCTGAGAGGGAATAACAGAATGAGCCAGGCTGCTTCCCCATTGCTTATACTGACACAGGGAGTGGGAGAGGCGTTGTTGCACTTGCTGAATGAGTCTGGAACTCCTGTGAAGTCAGAAGTTCTGTATGAATGGAGGTAGTAAAACAGAAGAGGCTTTGTAAGCAAATCAGCTTTTACTGTACTGATTGTAGTAGAGTTCTTGAAGGTTCTGTTTCCAGTGCACTAACAGTGGAGTCCAGGCTGTAGCATAGGAGTGTTCGAGACTGTGGGTTACAGTTATTTTGCTGAAGCTGTATACAGTTCCCTTTCCATAGGGAAGTCTGAGCTTGCCGTACGGGCAGAAGGAAATAAGATTCTTCTGCAGGAGTCTACCTTCTTATGTCTTAAAAGATCTAATTAATTAATCTGAACTTGTAGTTAATTACAGTTGTCTCTGGATTAATAATACCACTTTTTTGGTTGCTATTCTGTTGGCACGGGACAGATGTTTATAACACAGTTGTTCCTTGGCACGTGAATTGTTTGTCCTTTGCAGGACGTGGTTCTAGGGGTTATTTTTTGACTGTGACTTCTCCCAGGAGTCATCTCTGTAGCAAAGCCTTAGATTCAATCACAGCAGTGCCCTGTCAAGTGCTTACAGTGAAGTACAAGTTCAGTCCTGGGTCTCTGCAGAGAACTCCTCTCGTCACATGTTGCTGTGAAGGGCGTTGACATGGGTGTGCTGGAGCACCTGGAACAGGAATGTGTCCTCAAGTGTTAGTCTGGGGGACTGGGCAGGCAGTATTGATTTTATTGAACTTCATCTGGCCAGGCAGAGCCTGTTGATAGCCTGTTCCTTGCATGCTTTTTGTCAACTGCCTCATCAAGGGTTATGCAAAGATGCATAAGCCCAAACCCAGTTGGACATCGAAGAACCTTGCATTGTATCTCACCAATAGAGAGTTGTTTCTTCTACGTCTTTCAACATGTTTCTTCCGTGTATTTTCAAAATGAGAGACTTTTGGAAATAAAATTCTCAAGATTCTCTGATGTAGTAGAGATTGTACTGGTAATGTGAGAGATGAGCCAAAGGAAATTGTTGCCCAGAGAAGTTGTGGCTGCCCCATCTGTGGAGGTGTTCAAGATGCGGTTGGATGGGGCTTGGAGCAACCTGATCCAGTGGGAGGTGTCCCTGCCCATGGAACTGGATGGGCTTTAAGCTCCTTTCCAACCCAAACCATGATTCTGTGGTTAAGTATTTCTCTGCACAGTAGAAGGAACAAACCTGCAAAGTGAGTAGGTTAGGTTGGCTGAAATGAAGCTGCTAAATGAGGACTGTATTTTATTCTTTGTTGGACATTGCCAGAAACACTGCAAAATACTGTTAATAAACATGTCTAAAAGTGTTAAGTGTATTATGCTAAACGTTCTTTGTCTTGTTGAGGCTCACAGTCTTTCTGTACAGAATTACTGAAGGTATTTGAGCTGAAGATAAACATCAGATCCCGCTCCAGGATAATTTGTCCCACGTATTCAGAGTAGGTGTGATAGAAGGCGGCTTTGTGCTACATAAGCTGCTTGGAGATTCTGTTTTAATGCCAAAAGCACAGAAAGCAATGATACTTACTTTGGGCAGGAAGTTGTGTAAACTGATGGATGCCCAGAGCCACGTGCTGGAATCCATCCTTAGTGGTGGTCATTAGAAAGTCACTAGTAAGCCGAAATAGCTTTGTAGTTAATCTGGTAACACTCCACCCCAATGAGTGGAGTGCGCATTTCATGAAACTAGGGGTTGCCAGGTTTTTGTTCATTGTGTGTTGCTTGTTTTTAGAGGATGCTGTAGCGGGATCTGTTGAGGCTGCGGGCTTGCAGCCTGGCAGTGTAAAATGGGTCCTTGCGTGGTGCCTGCCCTGCTGAAGTGGGGAGTGCTTGGAGCTCTGCTCAGGTGCCGTAGACTCACTACGAAGGTGGTGTTTTGCTGCTGTGTTACTGCTGTGGGTATAATTACCATGATGTGATTCTTGGATTGCTCATGGCCTTTTATCTGCTGCCATCAGGATCAGCACTGCCCACTCCTTCCTTACTGCCAGCACCTTTCTGGTGACAGCTGTGTTCACGGTGAGCGAACTCTGGGAAGTGGTCTGACAGAAAGCTTGTCTTTTGGTTTTGGGATAGGTGAACGTCTGTGTTTATCAATTTTCTGTCTCGGCCCCTTGCGTGAGTGCTGGTGTTGGCACAAGTGAGGTGTAAGGCACGTGGCTTGCTGGGGAACTGCTTGTTTCAGTCATACCTCATGTCCATGTCAGCTTAAAATGACTGGAACCACAGCCTTAATTTAGTTAGAGAAATTAAATCAGATAACTTAGGTTAAACCCAGTTTAATGTAACCTACCTTAAACCAAATTGCATTTCTGTAACTCAGTATAAACTTGGTTCCTTGGGGAGCTTAAGTAAACAAAAGCAAATCTTTATGACAGGTTCTGCCATTAGAAGTGGTTAAAGTGGCAGAGGATGTTAACTGGGATGTTTAGCAGCAGCAGTTAGTAAGCTGCAAGTTCTGAGTGTTCACATGAGGTAAACTTTGCTGTTGGGATCAGTGGGGCACTGTGGAAGGAATGCAGAAGTTTCAGAGGGAAATGGGTTCATCAGTCAGTCACGAGTCATAGAATGGTTTGGGTTGGAAGGGAGCTTAAAGCCCATCCAGTTCCAACCACCTAGTAATTACCAAGAAGAGGTATAGATGATCCATTTTTAACTGCAAGAACTAGCAGATTAGTTGTTCAGGTGACCTGCTCCTAGGTAGTGTTGTTGAAGTACAGTGCTTTCTGTGGCCAAGCCTGGCTTTTCACTCGTCCTTACAGGTATGAATGGACAGTTGCATCCGTTTCTGTGGCAGGGGCAGGAAGAGAAGGTGGTGATGGATAGTTACATCACACGGCGTGTAGGCCACCTGAGTCTAGGGATGGCCAAGCTCCATGGTGAGGAATGGCTTTTTCTGGAGCCAACAGAAAAAGTGCTTGGGAGTGCTTGGGAGGCGATGACGTAGTGCTTGGGAGGTGATGGCAGCTGGTGGTTAGGGATGTCCCTAAAAGTATGTTTCAAAGAGCGGTGTGGACAGACTTCGGGGAGGAGGGGCACAGGCATGAGTGTCCTGGAGGTGTGGTGAGCCGGCTTGGGGTAGAGTAGCTTCTAATGGTTCTTACAGCAGTTAAAGGAGAAGATAACCCTGTATTGCCTGAGGCTCCTAGACTTCCACAGGCTGCCGGGACTTTGTGGCCTTCCTGTCTGCAGTGAGACTGGAACTGGAATGGAATGGAAACACCTTCCACTGCTTCAGTGCCGTTAACCTGCAGCCTCCATGCAAACCCCCACTCTTTGAAAGGGAACAGTGTCGATAACTGCAGGTCATGACAAATCGCGTGAGAAGCATCCCTAGCAAAAGCAAAGCAGTGCTAGAAAGTGTGAAGGGCAGGATCTGTGACAAGGGCTGCAGCTGTTCTCAAGCACTGATGTATTTTGGTACAAGAAAATGTACTAGGCTAGGTTTATCCGATGTGACTCCTGGCAGGTATCTGTCGCAGAGCTTTTATCTTGTCTTTCTGATTATCTGTCAGAATATTTTTGTAGAGTTGACATTCAGGATGTAGATTTGGTTTTTGTTTTTCTTTTAAGGATTAATTTTTTTCCAGTTTTACAGCACTCCATTTGTCTTTTATGAAGTCTCAGAATGACAGTTAGGAGAGTGGATGTTTTGTCAGTGAGTAATTCACTACCGTGTGTGAAGCTGCGTGGCCTGACATGTTACTGAGCCATGGTTCACAGGGGCAGATGAACCAGTGCAACAGCCAGAAAGGGAGTTCTGCTTTCCTTCCCCGTTCTCCTTCTGGCTGCATACACCCCTGTGTCTTGAGCCGGCCTGATCCTTACCAGATACCTCTGCAGACTGACTCAGCTTGCTAACAGTGACCAGTGAGAAGGAGGGACTCGGCTGAGGGGCACCACAGGGTTGCTGTAGGTACTGGCAGTGCAGCCATCTGCCCTTGCTGTTTGAGGTGGAGATCTTGCCTTAGAATCATAAATGGTTTGGGTCAGAAGGGAACTTAAAGCCCATGCACTTGCACCGCCGTCCATGGGCAGGGACATCTCCCACTGGCTCAGGGGCTCCAAGCCCCATCCAGCCTGGCCTGGAACCCCTCCAGGGATGGGGCAGCCCCCACTGCTCTGGGCACCCTGGGCCAGGGCCTCCCCACCCTCACTGGGAGGAATTTCTCCCTAATGTCTCATCTAAATCTTGATTGCATGATGTTCTGGAGGAGCTCTGTTATAACAGCACAAGGAAGTAGCTTTGCTCTGGTTTTGCAAAGATACGTTGATGTTTCTATGCCTTTGTGGTAATTTTTTAAACTAAAATGCTTTTTTCTGTTGTCCTTCAAGCCACTTAAAATAAAATGAAACTTTTCTGTTCCACCCACACTGGAAATCAAGACAAGCAGCTTCTAACGCTTATCTTGCAGCTGTTCTGTGGTGGGACTTTGTAGTGTAAAGAAAAAAAACGTGTTGGCAGAGACATTTTATCAATGGTTTTTGATTTCCAGTTGCCAGATGCACGCTTCTCTCTCAACTGTACGTTATTTACCAGTGGTTTGACCTTTTCTGTGTGTGCGTGTGTTTGTTTCAGCCTTTAACCTGGACAATGAGCAGCCAGACTACGATATGGACTCTGAGGATGAAGCCTTGCTGAACAGGCTAAATCGGAAGATGGAAATCAAGCCGCTGCAGTTTGAAATAATGGTTGACCGACTCGAAAAAGCCAGTTCTAGTCAGGTATGGTGCTGTGTGAAGAGATGGCTGAGGCTTTGCGAGCTCTGAGCTTTCTGGTGGGGTAGCTTTGGGTGGTTTTGGTGTTTGTTTTTCAATTTGTTTTATTTCCTACTAACAGGATAAATGTGGTTTTGAGTCTGCAGTTATACAGAAATCACATTGCTGTCTCTTATTGTCAAAATTGGTAACTTAGACAAAACAGGTGAGGAGGGAGCTTGGGGGGTGGTTGGGAGGGAGTTGGTTTTAAACTTTAATTCCTAACTGCAGTGTGTTAGAGAGGAGAATTTACAACATCTTGTTTTACTTGTGTTGATATTGAAGGAGCTTGCAGTGGTTGGCAGGTGTGTAGATTAGTCTATAAATGTAGATGAGAATCCAGATTCTTTGTTACACTCCAATTCTGACTCAGAGGATGGATTCCTTGCTTTAGGAACAAGAATGTGCTCTGTGTTGTTCAGTCACTTACTTTATGAAGAGGGTACCAGGTTGTGTTAATAGTCAGTGCCTGAGGTGTCGGAAGGGCCTTAAGGCCAAGAACATAACTCAAACTACATCTAAATGATCAATTTCTGAAAGGCCAGTTCGAAATAGGCACAATTATCTCTCAGTGAGATGGACGTTTTGTGGGAGTGAAGAATCCATTGCAGGATCTGCAGCTCTGCCTCTTGTTTCTTAATCTGATGTCATTCAATGCTGTGTGTTAAGAGACCAAAATGTTATATTCTCTGCATCTTAGAGAAGCTTTAACAAGGATTTGGTAAAGATTTAACAGGTTAGGACAGTGGGGTGTGAGGTAAAGCAGTTGCTTTTGAGTCCATTGGGTGGTACCTGTGGAATTTCTGGTACGGGGATCTCAGAGCTTTGCATATACCCCTGTTCTGGCCAACAGTTAAAGCAGTTCTGGTTACCACTTTTCAAGATGAATTTGCATCCTTTTTGTGCTGGTTTCATCTTTCATTGCTCAAATAATGAAGTTAACTGAAAGATAGTTTTCTAAGATATTACAAGGACGTGGATGTTTCTCTTCAAGCAGCAGCTCTTTCTCTTTCCCTTATACGTAGAGGTCACTGAAGCCTTACAGAGAGGTGACGAGTGTTTTGAGCCCAAAGTGCTCATTTAAGGAAGCCTGTGACATAAAAGTTGTCACGCGTACAGGAGGCACTGTACTTGATTCTTACACCATAGGCTCCCTCTTGAAGGTGAGGTGTGTAAGGAGAAGTCCCTCTTTGTGGGTGAAATTTTTATGGGACTTCCTCTGGAGTACTTTCTGCCTCACTTCAGAGATTGTGTTTGTGTTCAAGTTCCTTGCCCTGCTTTTGGGCTACAGAAAGTTCTCAGCTGACATCGAGTAGCTGTGTCCTGGGCTCTGTGTAGGGAATGGTAAGATGGGACGGCTCTTGCAGGATATTGGAGCCTGGAAAAGACAGGGTTCTGGCTGCCTGATAGTTTCCCTCACAACATGGGGTTATAAAGTTCTCGAATGCCACATGGGGCTGCTGCACAATTCACTCATTTACGGTACTTACCTCTGAAATATAAAAGGATGCTGGTGGGAATGCCTTCCCCACAAAGGAGAAGGCTCCAGACCTTCCTCTTGGACACCTTTTTAAGCAAGGAGCGTAAGGACACTGTGTCAGTGTTACTGGTGGTGCTTGCAGAAACAAGCATGCAGACTCAAAATTTACCTTCTCTGTGTGCTCAAGGCAGAGGCCATTTCTTTTAATAAGAAATGTGTTAATAGAAAAAAGGGAGCAAAGGCCAAACAAGACTGCGATTATTTTGAAGCAGACTTTGTGCCATCACTGTGGATATTAAGTTATGTGTTAGCTACACACAGTCCTACCAACTCCTGCCTTTAGCCAGGGTGTGCTGGTGAGCGCCTGTGATGGATGAACTGGGCTGAGGTCCGTTCCAGACAGAACAGGGCAGTGTCACGGTTTGAATGCTACAGGAGATCATAAGCACAGAGGGATTCATCACCTCCTTTTTATTTTTTCTTTCTTTTAAAAACAGTTTAATGTTTTCCTAATGTTGCTGTAGATTGTAGGGGCTTTATTCTGTTCTGGCTGGAATTAATACTTACATAGTAGCAGTGGTTATGCTTAGGATATCCTTGTTTTTCTGAAATTTATAGTTTCTTTTTCTGTTTATCCTAACAAGTTTGACGTGTTGCAAAACTGCAAATTTAAGTTGTTCAGTTGATATTTTCCAAATTAGGGGGAAGTTGAAGTGCTGTCTAATATATTTTAAGTGATACTAGTGAGATGGATTTCTTTTTACTTAATGTATGGAATAAGGTGATACGAGCATGTTGTACTAGTTAGTTAATGATGGGGTTTGCTTTTATTTAGTCTGATTTTCATATAGAAAGCTGAGCATAAAGAGGAAAAAAATTATTTTAATTGCCTGTGTTTAACTGCCTCCTACTGAAATGCCTGACCTAAGAGGTGTCTCTGTGTCCCCGTGTAATAAACAGTCATCATTTTCTATCACAAAGCAAACATTTTTGGAGAAAAATCAAGAAACTAGTTTGCTTCAGAATATATTCTGTCTACAGTAAAATATCTTCTAGGGGAATCAACATTAAACAGCAAAGAGTTGTACGTAAATAATGGCTAACCAAGAAGAAACTTCTCTTTTTTTTAGGGAAAAAATAGTCAGTCATGACCTGCAGACTGTAGTAAGTGCTCGTCCTGTGCTCGTCATTGTTTCAGACTGTTCTCATGTTCCATGAAAACCTGATGAGGTTCTAGGCTGTTGTGTGAAAGTTTGAGAGATGGCGCTTCTGGTTCAAGGCGCAAGGATGCAACTATATATGTGGCTTCAGAACACCAGCTGGTGGCTGAAGTACTTCAACTTAGATCGATATTACTTCCTCCCTTTACTCTCTTGTGCTAGAAAAGAATCCAGTGTACCTAGAAGGTGTACAAGAGGTGTGAATGCGTGGTGACTTTCTCCCTGTGCCACTACCCTCCCCCATCTCAACTACACCTTTTTGGATTTTTCTCTTTCAGCTTGTAACACTTCAGGAAGCGAAATTATTGCTAAATGAGGATGACTACCTTATCAAGGCTGTGTATGACTACTGGGTAAGGAAGCGTAAGAATTGCAGAGGGCCATCTCTAATCCCCCAAATCAAACAAGAAAAGAGGGATGGCTCCACCAACAACGACCCTTACGTTGCCTTCCGCAGGAGGACTGAGAAGATGCAGACCAGGAAGGTAACTTATCAAACTCGGCTGGTTTCAGTTTGTCATTTTGAATCCTGCAGTGATAGGAAATCCTTTTGATTCCTGTCCAGTGTTTTGTCCTGTGGTATCTGCAGTTACTGCTGGGATTGTCTCTAATAGTCACAATACTGGACGACATGGCTGTTTCAAGCCTGCTGAATGATGTAGTCGGTGTGTAATCCATCAGGTGTTTATAAGCAATTTACAGCCCGCTCATCTCCTGGAAAGCTGAGGCTTGTGGGGCAATTTCTAGGTATTGGCATGTATTGCAAACAAGCAGCTGTGGGACTTGCTGGATTACAAACTTCTCCCTCTGTGAAAAAGGGGAGACAATTTTCCATTCGCCATGTAGTAAATAACTCGGTTTTTGTGTTTGTAATATAAGTTTGAACTACAAAATCTGTAATTACTCAGCATCTTATGTCAACTTTGTACATGTACATAGGCCTTACTGTGTGCAGCTTCGAGGTGGAAGAAGTGTTTTAGGAACAAAGTCCTGAATTCTTTGTTCTGCCAAACTGCCACCAGGTTGGGATGGAATGGGAGCAGAGAAGCATGGGAGGGAAAGGCCTGAAAAGTTCTATTTCAGCTTAGTATTAAAAGTTTTTGTTTGCTTTTTGTGGCTCTGTTTACCAACAGGTTATACTTTAGGAAAAGTTTCTTCCAAGCTACTCATGCTGTTCTCACTTGCAGCAGCATTCCGTAACTTTTTTGTTAATCATGCCTCCCAGGTTTTGCTTTTGACTTCAAATTTGTTTAATCTTCCTCCAGAATCGAAAGAACGATGAAGCGTCTTACGAGAAGATGTTGAAGTTAAGAAGAGAGTTTAGCAGAGCCATAACAATCTTGGAGATGATTAAGAGAAGAGAGAAAACAAAACGCGAGCTGTTGCATCTAACATTAGAAGTTGTGGAGAAAAGGTAAAATAGCAGATTTTGTCTGTGAGAAGTCCTTGATAACACCAAGGTTTTCATTTTCATCAGATAAAACACATCCTGTAATTTGTTTCTTAAACCTCTGTGGGTGCTTGTCTTCTGCACACATGTGGGGCTGAAGGCTTATACAGTGCCATTCACTTCAGGAGCTGGAACAGAGAGGTTTTCTGCAGATTGTGTGACTGTTCTGTGTTTTTCAAACACTCCCCAGTGGAAATGCAGCTTTATGCTTTTAATCATATATTTTAAGGTACCATTTGGGTGATTACGGAGGTGAAATCCTCAATGAAGTGAAGCTTAATAGACCTGAAAAAGAGATGAGCACAACTCCATCCACTCTTCATAATGGAAACCATCATAAAGTTCAAGAATGTAAAGTCAAGGTAAGCCTTCTGCTGCCAGCCTCTTGTTACTGGTTTTGTCGTTCCCTTGGATTTACCCTGTGGATGTTTGCATTGCAAAACGGAGTAGGAGGCTGCCACACAGAGAAGGCAGGAGAGCAGGGGACAGCTATGCTTGCTTCCAGCATAATGTTTGTTGCCTTTCCCACCTAAGTTGTGAAAGGACGGGCTGGCATTGCTGTTTGTTTCTTTGAACAGCAGCACCGTACTGGTGTTCATTTTCCTTCTCGAGTCTCTCTCTTTCCTCTTAAGGTGATGTAAACCTGATGTGTTAGGTGGACATCAGGGCTTCCGTGAGACTGCAACGTACAGGGAGTTATTGTTCCTTTTCCCTTCAGAGGGAGACTGGAGCACTGAGTTGTTCTGATAGTGTTGTCTGTGAGCACCAGCTAGCCCTCAGTGCAAATGCAGTCCTGGAAATACAGGATTTGACTGAGTTACAGCTGGAATGGCAAAGGATTCAAGAAACTGCTCTGAGCTGTGTCAGTGATCTTTGAGCAAGGCACAAGGATGCAACTGTTTTGTCACCCTGACGGCTGAAAAAAATTGCAGGCAACTAATGTTTTAGAAACCACTTATTGGAACTTGTAGTGGTTTGTTGTTCCCAAGGCCCGGCCCTTGTCAATAAACTGAGTAGGCGCCTTTGTATCTCCCACTGCTTTGCCTTCAGTGTTAGGTAAGTAGCTAACATAGGAAGGTGGAAGAAAGAGTGTTTAAATTCAGGAGCCTTTAATTTCTGCAGGGAGATGGAAAACTGCCCTGAAGGAGTAAGTACAGAAAGATGCAAGGCCTGAGTTGCTGTGTGTCCCACACCAGTTCTTATGTCACTCTAAAGCCAGCAAAGCCATGGAATGTGGCACTTAATGCTACTTTGACAAAGTCTTCCTTTACACTTTTTGAAATCTGTATGGAAACGCAGTGAATCTCGTTTTATTTCTATAATTGACCTCGGTAACATCTGGAGAAGCAGTCATGTAAGAATAATCCATAGCTAAAAATGGCAAACCTGTAATGGTTTCTCTTTTCTTGTCTCACAAAGAAACGTAGTCCACTCCAATTACATGAAAGGGAGCTCTGCGTCTTCTGTCTCTGTTCCAGTCCAGTGCCGAATCGGATCACAGTGTTTTGTGTCCACTTTGTGATCTTCCTATGGGACAGTGTCTGCCTCTGTGCAGAAGAGAATTGAATACTTATTTGGAGAGGCCCCTGGTTAGCTGTGACTGGGACTCTCTGTCAGTTAGGTGACATGGGGTTCCAGCAGAGTGAAGTGGAAGATAGCAGTGTGGCCATGAGCAGCTTAGCTGTGAGCAGCAGCACTGACAAATGCATCCATCTCACATTTCATATTGTTAAAATTACTTCATAAGGATAAGGTTTGGGGTTTTTGCAGTTAATCCTTGCACTAATTGCAAAACTTACTGCTTCCAATCTTGGTGTAATTTTATTATTGCAATGGTTCGTTTGTCTTGTTTCTACTTCTTCATGTCCCATTTCCTTTAACGGTTCCTTAAGCCGTAAGCATCTTTTCTCCCTTTTAGGAGCTTCTTTACTTTTAACAAACACAACCCCAAACAAACCAGTTTCCATATCATCATTGTGTTTAAACTCACTGAATGGAGTACTGGACAGAGAAGGGATAAAGCCTGATGTCGTGCTGTTAATGTGAGAGGGTAAAAATGCACCCAGCTCTGAGTAACGGAGTGGTTTTGAGGATATAACCCTAAATCCCAGTTACCGAACGCTGGGATGCGAGGCCCCTTTAGAGTTTGCCCTTCGCAGCCGCGACGCCTACTGGTGACTGTGGGCTCTGTGCTGTTCTCCTCCCCCTGTGAAGCTGGAGTTGATTTCAGCAACAGTGGTGATTTGGGGGGATTTTAAACACTGTTCAAAACTACACTGGCTTTTGGTTGTAACTGAGAAGCTGGAAAGTGAAAACATCCTGCTTCTAATTTAAAGCTTTGCAGTTTAACAGTGTTTGTGCTCAAATAAACAGTTTTATGTGGATGGAGCTGCTCACTGCAGAGGGATTCTGTTAGCAACGTCTTAAATGGCAAAACTGGATAACATTGCATCTTTTCAAAAATACAAGCTGTCTAGCAAACATGAAACAAATCAAATAATTTCTTTTGAACATGTCTGAGCAGTTCAGGAAATTGCAAGTGCCTGCCATAAAAAACAGATTTTGGAGAGTAATTCGAATAGGATTTCCAATTGGAATCTGAGTGCACTGTAGAGCAGGGTCCCTCTTCAGCGGTTGCATGGCTCAAAAGCTGTCACTTTGTTTATTTATAAGTATCTGTAAAGACCTTCAGAGGTAAAGTTCTGGGGTGTCCACAAGTTTTGTATAACTGGTATATTATGTGTCTGAAATAGCCTGCAGATATTCCATATTGAGGAGGTTTAGAAGATAAACAGTTACGTCTTGAAGCATGAGACAAGAAAAGGTTAATTATTTCTGTTAATTGCTTTCTTTTTTTTTTTCCACAACCAGCATTCTCATCATTCATCTCTAAAGGAGGAGGTATCAGATGTTGTACGTCAAAAGAAGAAGTACCTAAAGAAAGCTAAAACAGAGTGTGCAGTCACTCCACAGCAGCCCTCAGCCGAGCCCTTGCCCGTTATCAGCAAGAGCGATATTAAACAGTACGACTTCCACAGTTCAGACGAAGATGAGTTCCCGCAGGTAATGCTCTGTTAAAGATTCTCAGTGTACAGGAGGTAGAGATTTTAGTGGCCAGTCTAGCTCAAAATGGAGAATAACTCCCTTGGACAGTGGATTTATACAGAGATACTTGCATAAACTAGGAGTTTTTCTTCTCAGATATGCTTTGGATAAACTTCATAGAATCATAGAATGGTTTGGGCTGGAAGAGATCCTAAGGCCCACCCGCTTCCAGCCCCCTGCCATGGGCAGGGATGCCTCTCACTGGTTCCGGTTGCTCCAAGCCCCATCCAACCTGGCCTTGAACCCCTCCAGGGATGGGGCAGCCCCCACTGCTCTGGGCACCCTGGGCCAGGGCCTCCCCACCCCCGCTGTGAAGAATTTCTTCCTCATGTCTAATCTAAATCTTCCCCCTTCCAATTTAAAGCCATTATCCCCCGTTCTATCACTCCAGGTCCTTGTAAAAAGTCCCTCCCCAGCTTTCCTGGAGCCCCTTTCAGTACTGGAAGCTGCTCGAAGGTCTCCCTGGAGCCTTCTCTTCTCCAGGCTGAACAACCCCAACTCTCTCAGCCTGTCCTCATAGCAGAGGTGCTCCAGCCCTGGGGTCATCTTTGTGACCTTCTCTGGACCTATTCCAACAGTTCCATATCCTTCTTATGTCAGGGATTCCAGAACTGGACACAGGATTGCAGGTGGGGTTGGGTGAGAGCAAGATCCCACTTGCATTTAATATATGAATATAGGTCATATTTTTTATTATGCAAGTTTATATAATAAGATTATGTTATATGAATGTGGCAGTTAGGTAAACTACTTCACTTTCTGATCTAGGTACCCTCACCAGTATCAGAAGCAGAGGAAGAAAATGATCCTGATGGACCATGCGCTTTCAGGAGAAGAGCAGGATGCCAGTATTACGCTGTAAGGCTGTCTGCTTGTTGGAGTTAGTGTGGTGGTTTGGGGCTTGTAATTTTTCAGATATAGGTTTGCACAATGGTAATGTAATGTTTCTTGTTTTCCCACTCGCCACCAAAGCTTTGATTTGAGGAGTCAATAGACAGTGGGTTTGAGTTGTCAGGAGAGGTTTTTCTCATTGTACTCTCTCCTTTGAGAGATTTACTAGTGGGTTGTTTAAGCTATGCTTGTCTCTCTGCCACTTTTTTCTTGTGTGGCCTCCCAACTTACTTGTTCTTTCAGTTTGGGTGAGTTTTTCACCTGTTGATTGCTGATCCAGTCCCCTTTTCTGCTCGGCTCTGAAGAGTGAGTTGAAGTTTCTCTTGCTTAGAGTTTATCCTACTGTATTTTTTTTTTCCATGACATGAAAGTTGATTTTGTGGCCAGCAGAAGTCAAGGTGACTCAAAACTTGCATTTTCATTTGTTTCTCTTGCTGTTGAGAAAGCACATTATTCAACAGCCTTAATGTTAGCCTTTTGGAGTTCCTTTAATTGCTGAAGCCACTTGAGTAGACCTGCAAACGAGTGCAAAATGACCTTTTCTTTTTTTCTTTACAGCCTCGTTTGGACCAAACTAATTCTTCATATGAGAACTCCGAATTGGCAGAATTGGACAAACTGAGGTTCAGGCATTGCCTTACGACCCTTACAATTCCAAGAAGATGTATAGGATTTGCAAGACGACGAATTGGCAGGGGTGGAAGGTAGGGTTGCATTACTTTTACTCTTTATTCCCCTTCAAAAGGTAAAAGTATTAGAGACAGTTAAACTAACACGTTTTATTTCCATCCTCTTTAATCAGGGTTATAATGGACCGAATATCCACAGAACATGATCCTGTCCTGAGGCAGATTGACCCGGAAATGCTGAACAGTTTTTCAAGCTCTTCCCAGACATTAGACTTTTCTTCTAATTTTTCACGGACCAATGCTTCCAGTAGATGTTGTGAAAACAGACTGTCCCTTTCCGAAATACTAAGCAATATCCGATCGTGTCGACTGCAGTGTTTTCAGCCAAGGCTACTAAATCTACAGGACAGCGATAGCGAAGAATGTACCTCAAGGAAACCAGGGCAGACTGTGAATAATAAAAGAGTCTCTGCGGCATCTGTAGCTTTATTGAACACCAGCAAGAATGGCATATCAGGTAGGCAAGGATTTGGATTGCTCTGCAACTTACAATATTGAATTCTGGTGCTTTTGGTTTGGAACTGGCTTGATAACATGTTCAGCAGTGATGTGTGCCTAAACCAAAGAGACAAGCTAATTGATTTGTATTTCTTAGAATATACAGAGATTTTGCACAAACAATCCCCATCCTCTGACTTTTGTTACGGTTTGAGTAGAATCTTGATGAAGTGCTGGACTTCAACTTCCACAGAGGGGAATGGCTGTAAATTGGAAGGGGGAAGATTTAGATTAGACATTAGGAAGAATTTCTTCACGCTGAGGGTGGGGAGGCCCTGGCCCAGGGTGCCCAGAGCAGTGGGGGCTGCCCCATCCCTGGAGGGGTTCCAGGCCAGGTTGGATGGGGCTTGGGGCAACCGGATCCAGTGGGAGGCATCCCTGCCCATGGCAGAGGGCTGGAAGTGGGTGATCTTCATGGTCCCTTCCAATCCAAGCCATTCAATGTTTATTCAAAGCAGGGATTCTGCTCCTGTTTAAGGATTGCTTAGGTGTGATGAAGTCTTACGGACTTTAACTGGTCCGACTGTGTTGAGGGAGATAAAAAATGCAAACAAAATCTGTAAACTCCAAAGAAAAGCAGTTGGTTTCAAGGGAAGCAGTGTCAGTTTTGTTGTTGTTTTTAAATCTTGCCGAAGCCTTTGGTTAGAGCAGCCGTGAGTCAGTAAGCGTACGGAGCAGGTGTGCCAGAGTCTGCAAACAGCCCTTTCTGTTGATAAGTCTGTCATAGTAAAGACGTTCACAGTGGAAGCATCCAATGATGCACCTTCTCTGTTGATTTTTTCAGGAAACCACCGGCTGTTGATTAAGTGCGATAGGAGATGGCCTTTCCCTTTAAGTGTCATCTCTAACTCTCATAGCCAGTGCAGCCACCTCTTACCGTTCAGCTTTGTGGCGTGATAGATGCAGACAAGCAAGACAGCCAGTCACATAGAAAACGGTTTGGCATTAAACAAAACAAGTTTTTTGTTGTATCTTCACAAGAATATAAAATACACAAAATCCTTCTGATCTGTGTAGGCTGTTTGTTAGCAATTCGGGTATAGAAGCACTGAAGTTGGAATAAAAGCCACCAAAAGAAGAAATTGCTTGAAGCTCATATCAAACTTTAATCTTTACATTGCTTGCTTCATGTATCAGGAGTTGTAATTGCTTCAGTTTTAAGTGTCACTCCTTCATGATTATGAAAGGATGTGTGGGTCTTTAAAAAGTTGGACAATTGGAGATAACACCAAAAAGATCTACTGACAGCCTGAGTGTTTTCCTGCTCTGTTGCGTACATACAGAAGTAGGTATTGTAAAACAAGATAATTGGATGTATTTAGATATCAATTAGATATACATTATAAAATGTATATCACAATATATATTATATAATCTGTATTAGATATCTATTACATAGATCTGATACATCTCATACATAAGTATTTCTGATATAGATTTTTTATTACATTGGGTATATTATGTAGTACGCTGATTCTGAATTCCATAATTAACTTTATGTGCGTGTGGAATGGAATGGTCCGTCTCTCTTAAAGCCAGGTAAAAGGCTGGGTACTTAATTTTTATTGACATATCTCTAGAATTCATGTGTAGGAGTGAAATTTCTTGAAGACAAGAGCATTTTTCTCTGTTATGGTTTCAAGACTGCCTGTGAGCTTATTGAGCACCGCCAGTGCAGCACTAACATAAGCACAGCAAATTCACTTTGATAACCTACTTTTCAGTGTAGTCCTTGCAACCTGTATATTCTCTCGTGAAAAGACTTGCACAAGAATGTTTTTCTGCTATACGAAGAGGACGGACATAATGTGCAATGGTCATATTTTGTATAATTCTTTTTTTGTTAGGAACGTGAAGGGCTGGAGATTTGCACCCGTAGCAGGAAGGGGCAGTTGTGTGAGATGGGGTTGTTAAACATCCAGAGATGGCTTGTGAAAGCAAATGCAGCAAGTGGAAAGGAGTGCGAGTACTGTTTGTCAGAGTTCAGGAGGTGAAACGTGGACCGTAAGCTGTAAGGAACAACCATGAATTTGCTGGTAGCTCTATATAACAAGAGCCAGTAATGCTGCAGGATTTCTGTTTGCATGAATGAAGTGTGGGGACACCAAGGTAAGGCGTCGTGGTTTAACCCCAGCCAGCACCCGAGCGCCATGCAGCCACTTGCACCCCCCTTCCTGTGGGATGAGGGGGAGGATGAAAGGAGAGGTAAAGCTCGTGAGTTGAGATAAAGACGGTTTCATAGGAGAGCGAAGCAAGAGAGAATGATAATGGTAATTGTAATAAAAGAATACACAAAGCAAGTGAGGCACGATGCAGTTGCTCGCCACCCAATGACTGATGCTAGATCTGGTCCTGAGGAGCTATCTTCCTCTGGCCAACTCCCCCCAGTTCTTGTGCTGAGCGTGTCACCATACGGCACAGAATGTCCTCTTGGCCAGGCCGGGTCAGCTCTCCTGGCTGTGCCCCCTCCAGCTTCCCGTGCAGCTCCAGGCAGTAGAGCGTGGGAAGCTGGAAAGTCTTTGACTTGGGAACTTAGCTGCAACTACGACATCAGCGTGTTATCAATGTTATTCTCATCCCAAATCCAAAACACAGCACTGTTCCAGCTATTAGGAAGATGATGAACTCTGTCCCTGCAGAAACCAGGATATCGGGAAAGTTGCTTCAAGAGGTATAGGCTAAGTTGATTTTCTCCATAGAATTTTTCATGACAGTACAATAAATATCAGTCGATTATTTAAGGATCAGCTTGATGTGAAACTTTGAGGCTTTGAAATCTGCTCTGGGGTGAATTTTATTTCCTCTAAGGGTGGAGTCTACTTACAAAATTGGGAGAATATTTTGTGATGGAAGCTGCTATATCAGTTTTTAACAGTAAATGAAGGATTGAGTGAAGGAAAAAGGTTGAAGAGATTGACAAATCTCCATATTTACCTTGAGTCTAAATGAAGGTGGCAGCAGAGAATTCCAGTGGTAGAGGAAAGGTGGCCCATCATTAGAAAGGCAAAATGAGAACAGCATTTGAGCAGTGTATTCAGAGAAAGGCCTGCAGAGAAAGCAGTGGCAGTAGTTAAACTGATCAGTTTTGGTTTTCTTTTAGTTTAGAGAAGGCTTGGAGTTGCTTGCTTTGGTTTTTGGTACACAAGAATTACAGTTACCTTTGTTATTTTTCACTTCTATTAATAAAGCAGCTCTTGCTCTGGTATTTCCTCAAATGCCAGGCGTTGTATGAACAGAAAGACAGCCGTACTTTAAAACATGTGACTGGCCTGTTGTTGAAAGTGCCTGACTGGTGCGTGAATAATGAACCTGTCCATGAATAAAGAACCACTGCGTCAAGCTAAGTTACTCTCCTGCTCGCATTACAAGAACTGCAAGTGAGATAACTGAATTTGAACTTTAAAAGACAAGGTTGCTGAAAGGATCTGATCCCTTTGATCAGTTGTGTAAGCTTTGTGTAGTTTTACATGTTGTATCTGGAAAAGTAAGCTGATTTTCTTGACGGAGACGCCTCCAGAAGAATTGTGCTTAGGCTAAAATGAGGTAAACTGGTGAACTAGAGATCCAGCTGATCGTCAAGGACGACGTTACAAGGTATTTGTAGATGGTACTACTTAAGGGAGCTAAGTAGTATGTAACCTGCTTGCTGAATTCCTGGAGTGCAACTCCCTGGTTTGGGGAACTGAAGAAAGAAGCAGGCTTCAGGCACCATCTTCCACAATTTGGAGTGCAGTTGCTGTGTTTGTTTGGCTCCCAGGCTGCTTCAGCTGCAGCTCCAGTGACCAGCTCAATAGTTACCTGTTTAGTTTCCAGGTCCCCAGGTACAAAAGACAACTGCAGGTGATGGCATTCTCCCTGGAAGAGTTTTGCCTATGGAACAAGCTTTTTTTCCTTTAGGAGGCATTTTCTTCTGGAATTAAATACCATGGAGAAGTAATTAGATTAATGAAATACCAATTTGGGGGCAGCCAGAAAGATGATCTTTGATTAAAGCCTTCAAATCCTAAGAGAAGTGACATAATAATCCAAACCAAAGCTGTCAAGGAGGAGAGGAGCCTGGAAGACTTAATTTCACATTGACTTTTTGCCATCTTCTGTTGTAATATTTCAATAGGCAGGCTATAGTAAAACAAAATACTGATATTTGGCAGTGGAAGCTTAAGTTGTGGTAAATAGGACCTTTTTATAAGGAGTAGAGCACGTGTGTGTGACTGTGACCTGAAAGACTACTTTGGAACATCGTAAAGGTTTGCTAATTTTTGTCTAGGACCCTTCAGTTGTTGGAGTTGGCAGAAGCAAATGATACTGAATGTGCTGACGAACGTCTGCTGGTTTATAGCAAGAGTGCAGTCTGACCACTGCATTGATACGTGGTGCTAGGGCAGGAACCGAGTAGAATTCAAACGTGTAAAGGCAGAACAACCGATTATTCTAGTACTGAGGTCATCTCCCCTGTACCTGGTAACAGCCTTTCATGACTTTGTGGTCTGCGTCAAACCAAGAAGGAAGGGAGATTGAGAGCATCGGACTGACCTTTAGGCTGAGCTGAGTGGAGCTCTGGTGTAGAGGCTGCACTCTGCCTTACGTCTTTACCATGGTCCATGCGGCTTTGAGTTGAGATGAACCCCTCTGCGCTGCAGACCAATAACAGCTTATCTAAACGCAGTTTAGGGTTTTGCTTTGTGCCATAGAAGCTTGTTATAAAACATCTTCCCATAAAACAAAAGCACGTTCTGGAATTTGTTGCCTTAGAACTTAAAAAAGAAATGCATACATGTGTAATGTTCCGTAATGCTGATCTTGGCTCTGCTGCCTTTAGCAGTGCAATAAAGTTTTGAGATCTTACTAGGTTGAGCTGGCTGAACTTTGAGTTAAATGCTTGTAGCCATAGCCAGGAGTCTTCACAAGAAGAACAAAGTACAGCTAAACACGAAATAAATTTGACTTTACCACCTGTTGGAAATGATAATAAAGTCCCTAGAATCGAACAGGAGTAGCTGTATAAGTCATTGGATTTCTCAGTGCCCTCCTAGCGTGCATGGTTGGACCCTGCCTCAATAATGTAGCAGTAGAGAAGAAGTTTCAGTACCAGTTCCTAAACAATCACAGCCTCAGTTTTGGTATTTATCCTGCATGGAATTTCAGGACAACCGCACCTACTAGAGCCAGTAAGTGAGAGCCGTTTACTGAGCGTCAGACCTGGCGATCAGCTTTGTTGTGTATCAGTGTGTAGCCCTTTCAGGTGAGGTTGGTATAATGTGTGTAAGCCATTTAAACATCCAAATCCTCGTTGTGCTGCTGAAGTAGTCATTCTCGACTGCCCGTGCTTCCCTTACAGAGCCTGTTGTTGTGTCAGAAAAAGGAACAACAATAAGGGACTGTAGGAAGGAAAGCTGTACAGGAATAAATGTACTGGCAGAGGGAGATGCTCAGCCCAGTGTCCTTCGTCCTCAGCTTGGATTTTTAGGACATGCTTGTTTTATGCAAGCCAGGAAGATAACTTCTTTAAGCTTCTGCTTAAAGCTACTGAGGAGAAAACTAACTGCATAAAAGCAATGAAAGTTGTGAATCCTCTTGTTATAAGTTGATTCAATGCTAAAAGCACACACCGTACAAATTTAGCTTGGTCTCTCCTGTATGTAAGAGTATGTGAAGATGTTTGCAGCCTCTAACACAGTGTACGTTGTCTCCAACAACTTGTATCCCACACGGATGCACTGTTGTGGTTTAGATGTATTTAGCTTTGTGCCAGTGTGTTTAACAGCAGCTTCTCTTTCTTTTCTCTAGTAACAGGGGGTATCACGGAGGAGCAATTTCAGACACATCAACAGCAGCTAGTTCAGATGCAGAGGCAACAACTTGCTCAGCTTCAGCAGAAACAGCAATCTCAGCATTCCTCACAACAGACGCATCCGAAAGCACAGGTAACACACTTTAAATGTTGTCATATGCTGATAATCTTCCTTTTTGCTTACTGTATTTTTCATCTCTTACATTCTCAATATGACATCTCAGTAAATATGTTACATTTTACAATGAATGTAAAATGGGTTTTGTTGAGATGCTTTTCCAGTTTCCTGTATCGTGTCCAGGAGACAACGCTGTAGAAAGTACAGAGACCTTCATCCAATTATTCTGTTTGAAATGAGACTGTTTTGACTTTCAAGGTCAAAATATATTGGGAGTTTTTTGAAGTTGTATATCCTGGCTGTGTTTTAAAAGCTGAGTGAGAGACTTCATATTCTAATGTGTTGGTTGCATCCACAGAGTAGGTCAGTGCAGAAACACGCAGTGCTCTGTTGAGCCATCGTATCCTCAGTGGCTTTGTGCTTTGTGAGGTATGTTCAGGGAGCAGTAAAAGTTGGTTTCTGAAAAGAAAACCAGTTGTATATATTTGATCCCTTCCCTAACCCAGGTGTGACCACTCCCATCTTCTGAACATTTTTTCCCCTGTAATGCCTTGCAAGGGAAGATTGTCTGTTTTTCTGTCAAGCTTGATTTCTGTTAGTTTCTTACGGAGAAAATATAAAAGTTGTTGCTGTTGTCTATTACTGGGAGAACTTATTTTACTTTGAGTACATTATATCTAATTGCCAGTGCTGTTTGTCCCTTCTCCTCAGTGTTTTCTACTTGAGTTAATCAGGGATTCTGTATTGGCAGTTACTGGGTATGTCTTTTTGTAAGTGTAAAAATCCAACAGTAGAATATTTAAACAGAAGCAATGAATTTTTTATATTTAAGACACTCTGTGTCTATAGAAATTCATTTTCTTAGCTAATATAAATGGAAATGGGAGAGTGATATCTTCAGCTGTTGCAGAGTGTCCTTCCAGTAGCCACTGTTCTTTCAGAGAGACTGGTCTAATAGCAGATGTGTGCTTCTGGAATGTAGTGGGTGCGGATGCAGGGATGCAAATTGCTCCGGGAGGATGAGTGCACCATAAATACTGAAAAATCCTTAGACTTAGACTTGCAGAACGGAGAAGGAAACTTAAGGCATCATTGTTTTCTTAGAGTAAATCTCAAATGTATAGAATCGTGGAATGGGTTGGGTTGGAAGGGACCTCAAAGCCCATCCAGTTCCAGCCCCTGCCACGGACAGGGACACCTCCCACTGGATCAGGGGCTCCAAGCCCCATCCAACCTGGCCTGGAACCCCTCCAGGAATGGGGCAGCCACCACTGCTCTGGGCACCCTGGGCCAGGGCCTCCCCACTCTCACAGGAAGATATTTCTCCCCAAGATCTCATCTCGGTCTCCCCTCTTTCAGCTTAAAACCCTTCCCCATCCTATCGTTGCGCTCCCAGATCAAGAGTCGATCCACAGTTTTTAAGTACTGGGAGCTGCACTAAGGTCTCCCCAGAGCCTTCACTTCCCCAGGCTGAAGAGCGCATCATGGAAGTGATCTCTTATGCCAAGAACGGCATTTGCCATTGGCTGACTTGGGGAGGACTCACTCCACGCTCGTTTGGACACTAATTTCAACTTTTCATCAGGCTTGTGATTCAGAAATATTTAATATTACGGTGCATTAGATCCCATTTAGAAGGTGTATTTCTTTATTTGCTGACAATTGTGCGTCATAGCAATCCTAATGTTGTATTTAATATTTTACTTGGATAATTCTAAAGAAAAGCTTTGTTTTCATGTTCCCTGCAGGGCTCCAGCACCTCTGACTGCATGTCAAAAACCCTCGATTCAGCCAGCGCCCACTTTGCTGCATCCGCAGTGGTCAGTGCCCCTGCTCCCAGTCGCAGTGAGGTTCCGAAGGAGCAGAACGCCAGCCACAACAACAACATTAATGGTGTCGTCCAGCCTTCAGGTGAGGATTTCTTACAACTTCCCAGTCTAGCGTGGGCTGCGTCAACTGATCTTATTTCAGACTTCTAAAATATAATAACCAAAATTAAAAAAATAGATATATTAATCGTGGTAGTTTTAGACATTGTTCTTTAGGTAGGTGCCATGGCAGGTGGATGAGGTTAGTATGGTAATAAAACGCCAAATGCTTTTCTACACTGGCAAATCATTGTTTCTGTTGTATTTTCTAGGCTTTTAACTTTTTGATCATCTGTTATGATCAAAAGTGTGACAGCATTGTAAAAACAATGTGACTGTGCAATTTAAAAAAAATCAATTGCTTAAACCATTAAGCGCTTTGAGAAGGAAATAGAAAAGCTGTTACATTATTTGGTCATTATCTCACTTGTGTATTCGTGCAAAACCATATGAATCAACTCCTCCCGGCAGTTCTTTTGATATTACTGTAAGTTTCAGCTTTCATTGCATTTAAAGTTCCTCCCAAATGCAGGCAGGAGCGGGGATGTGGCATTCCCTGCATTTCCCACTCCTCTCTGAACCAGGAGGCAGCAATGCCGGCTGGGCTGGCGCAGCAGCCGCATTGCTGAAAGAGAAATGTCATTTGGAATTGGAGCGCTATAACAAATAAAAGGCTTTTAGAGTAATTCCCTGTTTTAACAGCTAATGATGTGATTAGTTTTATAGACCTTCTGCCAGACTGGGTTAATGAGAATATGAAATGAATAGAGAGAAGGGAAAAACCACAACAGAATAAAATCAATATACTGGAACAGTTCCAGGAAAGAAAGAGATCTGTGTATAATTCTGAGACCCGATCTGAGAGGGGAATGTTTTGAGGGGTATAAGATTGGGCATGTGGTAGAGTACATGGCTTTATGATCGATTGAGAGCCATTGCAAATATCATGCATAGATATCATGCATAGATATCATGCATGTAAAATAAGACTTGTATTGCCGTTGGAAAGCTGAAAGTGGCACCAATGTGAAAGAGTGAATCCTATAGAGGACGGGAAGATTTGTACATTAGAAAATGTTAGCTGAAAGCAGAATTTCTTTCAGGAATAAGAATCTGTGAAAGATGTGATTTGAGAACCTCTGGTTTGAATAAATGCTGAGCAACCTGTTGTTTCTCACAACTCGGCCTGCGAACAGAGCTCTGCAGCATAATCTGAAGGGAGTTTTCTGCTTTGCTTAGTCTGAAATCCCTAGTTTTGCTGCTTGAGGCAAACCGATCCCCAGAACCTCTTTATGTTGCAAGTGAAACAAGGCAGGAAGTGATGAAGTGATGAGGAGCGTCGGGGTTTGGCTTCACAGTCGGTCTCCAGGGCTGCCCAGCTCGGCCGTTCCCCATACGTTTTAAGGGGAATGTTGCCCCTTTTATTGAAGGCACTTGTCCTGGTTCAGCCCCAGCCTAACCAATTTTGACAGCTAAAACCAAGCAGTTGGGCTCCCAATTCTCTTCCCTCCAACCCCCAGGGAAAGGGAAACGAGAGGAAGACACTTGTGGGTTGGAAACTAAAACTACAGCTTTAATGAGATAATAAGGGGGGGGGGGAATAATAACTTAAATTATATACGTATATATGAAATCATGCCCCCTCCCCTCGCTGACCGCATCCCCAGAGCAGAGCAGATGCTACAGAGCAGACACGAGGGGAAGGGTCTGAGGCTGGGAGGGAGCTGGGCTGAGGAACTGGGTTCAGGGCAAACAGACAGGCGAGGTACTCACTGGCTGTTGGTCATCGAAGACGAGAGCGAGATTCTCATGATCCCTCAGTTTTATCCCGAGTGTGACGTGTATGGGATGGAATCCTCTGCTGGTCAGATTGGGGTCACCTCTCCTGTCTGCCCCTCCCTGCAGGGGCTGCCTTTTTTGCCCCTTTGACTTGGGCTCCACCAGCTCGAGGATCACCTTGGTTCCTAGAGGAATAAGCACAAGCACTGGCTTTTCTGCATCCCAGTGCCCCGTGTGATCAGTTCTAGACGGAAACAGTGTCTGAAAAACATGCAGTGAACTGTCAGAAAATGAAGTTACTTAGACAAGACCCAGCTAAAGGCAGAAACTACTTCAGTTCAAACCACAACAGTACCCAAAATGAGGTGATCAAGTCAGGCAGTGTCAAACTTCTTTGTCATACAGTAACTTCTTCCACTTTCTGATGCTCTTGTGAATGAAAAAAATCCATGATATGTTTCTAATGTTATCTAGAAATATTCATAAATGGTTATGTTTTGTGAATCTTTAAAAAACGGATTGTGCACAGCTCCAGTGACGCATACACCAAGAGCCCTGGGGTTAACCTTTGGCTTTTAACCTAAGGAATGGCGTGTTTTTAACGAACTATGTTTTATTTTGTAATAGGAACTTCCAGAACTTTGTACTCCACCAACATGGCTTTATCATCCAGCCCAGGGATCTCAGCTGTACAGCTCGTAAGGACAGTTGGCCACACCACCACAAACCACTTAATCCCAGCCTTGTGCACAAGCAGCCCTCAAACGCTTCCCATGAACAATTCTTGCCTGACGAACGCAGTGCACCTCAACAACGTCAGTGTTGTTTCTCCAGTCAATGTGCACATCAACACAAGGACTTCAGCCCCGTCGCCAACAGCCTTAAAACTCGCCACAGTTGCTGCCAGCATGGACAGAGTGCCAAAGGTAACTCCGAGCAGTGCCATCAGCAGTATAGCAAGGTAAGCATCCAGCAGCTTCAACTTACACTTGCGCTGTATGAACGGCTCCAGAGATGGGCCCGGCTCTGCACTAGAATAGAATTACACAGCCACGGAATCGTTTGGGTTGGAAGGGACCTCAAAGCCCATCCAGTTCCACCCTCCAGCCACGGGTGGGGACACATCCTACTGGATCGAGTTGCTCCAAGCCCCATCCAACCTGGCCTGGAACCCCTCCAGGGATGGGGCAGCCCCCACTGCTCTGGGCAACCTGGGCCTGTCCAACCTGAATCTTGCCCCTTCCAATTTATAGCCATTCCCCCTTATCCTATCACTCCAGGCCCTTGTACAAAGCCCCTCCCCAGCTTTCCCAGAGCCCCTTTCAGCACTGGAAGCTGCTCTGAGGTCTCCCTGGAGCCTTCTCTTCTCCAGGCTGAACAACTCCAGCTCTCTCAGCCTGTCCTCATACGGGAGGTGCTCCAGCCCTTGGATCAGCGTTGTGGCCTCTTATAGACCTGTTCCAGCAGTTCTATAGCCTTACGTTGGGGATTCCAGAAGAGGCCACGGGACTCTGGGTGGAGACTGCACTGTTAGGGAATAAAAACCATTCTGAAAGGCCAGTGTTCAGTTGTACATAATCTGTGTATGTGTTAAGGATGTTCCCTGAGCCAGGTGACAGCTGTGAGAATCCACAGCGCACGTAAGAAATTAAAGCTGGATAAAGCAGCCCTGCTTTTCTACCTCTAACCATTGACCGTTTCTGTTCTTGCAGAGAGAACCACGAACCAGAACGCCTGGGTTTGAATGGCATAGCAGAGACAACAGTCGCCATGGAGGTGACATAACCTCAGACCGGGGTCTCAGCCTGTGCGAACGGCAGAGTCGTTTATATTCCGACTGAATGCAAACCGCAGCGCTCTGTGGGGCACAGAGAACTGAAACGGACCTAAAAGGACTATCGCTATATCGTGTATCGTCGATATATAATGTAAATTTTGTAAAATTGGGGAAATCACTACCTTGTAAAATAGTTTATTTGTATCATCAATATTATTTCTGTTACTTGAATAGTAGATATTCATCATCATGCTTTTGCACTTGAATTTGCAACTGAATGGATTAAAAAATAATTCTTTAATGGGATCATGAGCATGAAATGGGATCCTGCATCACTTGTTTTAACTATTTATTTTGCCATGTTTACATTTTGTATCTTGTACAAATAAATCCAACTTTGTGTCTAAAAAAAAAAAAGAAAAAAGGTAAAGATTCATAGCTAGGAAACAAAATTCTTGTAATTTTTTTCTAAAGGAAATGTAAAGTTTTCACTTGGTTCATTTTGTTTCACAATTTGACTAGATGGACTTTTTGGTAAATACTTTAGTGGCATTTCACTGTCAAATATGAAGTTCAAGGCAAAATAGTATTTTCTATTACCGTGCAGGGGAAAGGGATGGATCGATACATGCAAATTTAATGTAGTAACTCACTTTTTCCATATATTTTGAATGTATATTTCTATTTATAATACCAGTTTATAAAAAATAATTACACAGGACAAAAAAAAAACAAACGGACTAGGGAAATTATGCGTGTCGCACGCGTAAAACTGTGCAGATACGAGAACATTTTCACCCGATTCCATTTTATCCGAAGACTGCGCATTTTAACCGGCTTTAAAACTGTAACACAACCACGTAAAGGATATTTTACCAGGTATGTATTGCGTTCTATATCATTGCAATAATTAATTATTGGATGTCGAGCTATCGAGCCATCCCAGGCGGTTGGGGGGGAGGGAGGGTTGTGGCAAGATTGTCTTTTCAATTTGGGCGCGTTTTCCTGTGGCTACAAGGCAAGTAACGGGTTGGAAAAAGTCTGACTGTAAGCGTTGGACACCTTCGTAGCGTAGTGTTTTAGTGACTTTTTTTATACGGTTCTTGTAAATTAGATACGTGTAGTGGTGTTTCCGGATGTTTGTTTATGCACTAGTTCAGACAACTTTCCCTGTTACTTGTTCTTGGTAAGTGAAACCTGCAGGGAAATAAAAATACATATCAAAACATGGACACGTCGCCTATGTGGTTATTTCACAGCGTGCAAGTGGATTTTGGAGGACTTTAATGCTCTCTCCACGGTTTTGACCACAGCACGTGTACTTTTATCCAAGAGGTTTCGGTTCCTGTGATCGTTTGCTGTGCTTATAAGATGCAGTAGGGGGGAGATGGCCTGGGAGCTGGGAATGACCAGGATGAGTTTCTTGTTCTGCCAAAGAATGTGCAGGTATTACCTTGGGTGGATCATCTGGATTTCATAGAATCATGGAATGGTTTGGCTTGGAAGGGACCTTAAAGCCCATCCAGTTCCACCCCCTGCCATGGGCAGGGACACCTCCCATGGGATCAGGTTGCTCCAAGCCCCACCCGTCCCTGTCTCTGTCAGATACAATTTCTCTGTATGTCGTCAGTGCATTTTTCCTCATGGCGTTTTATATAAAACAGCGATTTCAGTGTCAGTTGTGGTGAAACATGTTTTGTCTTATGTAAAATAATAGAATAGTCTGGGTTGGAAGGGACCTTAAAGATCACCTATTCCCAACCCCTGCGATCCCGCAAGATAGAAGTTACTGTAACAGGACCCTGGCAGAGCTGTCAATACTGGGAGTTTGTCAGAAACTCAGCTCTCTCAAATTAACTGGTTTTGCTTAATGATTGCTTTCTTTCCATTCAGTTGAACTCCCCCAGGAAAGGTGAGAATAGATTGTGAGCTGAGAGTAGAGTCAGAGGAGCCTGTGGCCCTTGGGCATTGCTGCCCCGGTCGGGAAGGGTGCAATGGCAGCATCGGGGCTGTCGGCACGAGGCAAACACATTCTGCTCTGTTGCTCTTCCTGCCCTCACCGGAATCGCTGCTGCCTGGTCAATGGTTCTTTATGTGTGCACGATCTCTTCACGCATGTCTGAGGTTGTAGAAGCGGGCTCGCTCCTGGGAGTGGCTGTGGTCAATGCAGGCTGGAGTGTGAGTGAATTCTCTTTGCAAGGACAATTGTTGCAGAATTGAATCTGAGAAAGAAAAAAGTTATTCTCTTTGACGCATAAAAGTAATGCGGCTTCTCTAACTACTGCTAGAAGGGCATGGAGTGATAGGATGAGGGGGAATGGCTGTAAATTGGACAGGGGAAGGGTTAGATTAGACGTTAGGAGGAAATGCTTCACAGTGAGGGTGGGGAGGCCCTGGCCCAGGGTGCCCAGAGCAGTGGGGGCTGCCCCATCCCTGGAGGGGTTCCAGGCCAGGTTGGATGGGGCTTGGAGCCCCTCATCCAGTGGGAGGTGTCCCTGCCCATGGCAGGGGTGGGACTGGATGGGTCTTAGGATCTCTTCCAATACAAACCATTCAGCAATTCCATGATCCTGTGTATCTGCAGTAGGATTGGAACAGAGATTGTTTATTACCAGGGAATGTTGTTTGGGTACGATTGTTGTAGGCGGTTTATCTCCAGCAATTTATGTTTGACCTCTAATGGATATTGAAGATACATTTCTGCACTGGAAGGGCTGTCAGGCCCTGGCGGGGGCTGCCCAGGGCAGTAGTGGAGTCTCCATCCTTGAAGGGATTTAAAAGCCGTATGAATGTGATGTCCTTGGGACAGGGTTTGGTGGTGGAGCTGGCAGTGCTGGGCTGACAGTTGGAGTTGATGATCTTAAAGGTCTTTTCCAACCTAAACAATTCTGTGATTCTCTGTTCTGTGATTAATGGGGCAGAAGACGATCGACTGTCCATGGCTGTGTGCAACGAATCGTTCTCCTTTCCAAACTCCAGCAGCACAGACCGATTCTTGATAGAGATGCAATGGGTAACTTGGGAACAAGGCTTGGCTTCGGTGAGCTGCGCTGCAGCCTCGTCTGGCCCCAGGGACAGGCTGGTGGCAGCTGGCTGTGAACCGAGGGCAGCCTGACGCTCGCTTTCCCACCACCCCAGTTACCGCTTCACTGACTCTTCCTGCATTAATGTTATTTCGCTGAATCCTGCCCTGGGGACGGAGCGATGCTGAAAATAACATCATCCCCCGTCTTCCTGGTGATGATCTGATGAGACTCATCGCCAGCTTGGTAAGTGACACCAGAAGATGGCATCATCTGCCTGCAATGCTGTTTAACTCTTTCTGGATCTGCATGCCTAAAGGTGAGGGGGTTTGACAATGGACATGTTCTTCCTCACAACGAAATTCAGTGTAGAGGCTTTGTGTTTTGGGGTTGTGTATTTTTTTTGTGGGTTCAGGGCTTTGTTCACTTGATTGGGAGTTCTTTGATTGCTTTATAGCTTCCTCTAATTAAGGCAGGCATAGCTTCCCTCTCCCCCAAGTTACAGTCCTTTCTCTTGAGTTATTTATTGAGTAAGGAACTTGGAAAAACATTTTGAGTATTGAGTCATAGCCTGAAACGTTTTTGTTTTATACAAAGTGGTAAAAATCGATTTACTTATTTTTAGCAAACCCGTTTTTTCCAGGTGGGCTGACACAATCTACATGACAAGGCGTGATGTGAATAATTCATATGAAGACGGAGATTTATGTGTGTACTTAACGTACTTACATAACTTCAGAGTAAGCATTTATTGAAGTGTTTTGCCAATCAGAAGCAATAGGTGCTTTTTGGCTCCCTTAGCGTGGCCCAAATGCTCTCTGACGGAGCATCCTTTGACCAGTAGTGTTGGTTCCAAATCTGACCTTGCTGTGGGAGGGGGAGATGGGAACCCCTGCGGCCGTTGATCACTGAACAAATCATGACCTGTCTGATCAAACAAAAGGTGCTTCTGGGGACCAGGGATCCTATACATTTGCTATTATATTGTCCCTTTACCTGGACAAGTGGTCTCATAGCTCAGGCTCTCCTGAACCACAGTGATGTCTCCTTGCCCTTGGTGACGCACGGCTATGCAGGTTAGAGCCTGTCTGTGTCTCAGTTCCTCCTCACTGCCTGCTCAGCACTTTTTAGTTCCTTTTGTTGCCTATTCTTCAGTCTGTGCCTTCCTTTATTTACTTTTATTCCTCTTAAACACTTTTGGAAATGCTTTCCCTGATACACTCCTAACAGCGTCTCCTGCTGTTTTGGTGACACGAACAATCCCTGATGTTTGAAATCACTTTTTGTCTTGGGGATCCCAACCCTTTACCCAAAGAAGTACCTCAGCACTGACAACACAGGCATAACAGCAAATCTGATCTCGATTGCCACAGCTGAGATGCCAGGATCCATGGAATCAACATTAAAGCCTTTCTCCCCGCTGGTAAGTTGCTCACTTGGCCCGTTCTGGTGTTTGTTCACGGCACCGAATTTTTAAAGACACTAGAAATTCAGCCCTTTTATTCTTTCTTGGCCCCAAAGCTCGTTCCTGCACCCCAAAAGCAATGAAAGGAAGCAATGTTCTTTTGGATAGCAGATTGGTTTTTTCATTTCTGAAATGCTCAGGTGTCGGTTCTGTGGGACCAACCTCTCTATGAGGATCCACATTTTGCTCTTGTTCAGGGCTTCCATCACATGTCCTCACCTTGGCTTTCCTGCAGGCTGAACAGTGGGGTTACATCGACAACTCATCCAGAGAGAAACAGCATCCCATCGCTCTCTTATGACTGTCCCTCAGCACCCCAGGCTCGGAGAAGGGGATTTGTTGTTCCTTTAGGAGATCTCCAGCATCCCAGGCTGTTGAGTGAACCGTGCCAGCTGCGGATAGCTCAGCCTGAGAACTTCTTCAGGAACAATCAGAATTTGCACTCAAACCGTGTCTAATCTGCCTGGGTGATTTAAACCGTGGCTCGGTGTCTAGCTGGAGAACTTGCCCCATTGTCGAAGGAAAATGGGATGACATCAAGGTTTGCTTTCTTTTACCTTTATAGTACCAATGGGAAGAAGATTCTATTATGGCTCTGAGGAGACCTTATAACGACCTTCCAGTACCTGAAGGGGCTACAAGAAAGCCGGAGAGGGGCTGTTCACAAAGGATTGGAGTGACAGGACGAGGGGAAGTGGGTATAAACTGGAGATGGGCAGATTTAGATTAGACATAAGGAGGAATTTCTTCACTATGAGAGTGGTGAGGCCCTGGAACAGGTTGGCCAGAGAAGTTGTGGCTGCCCCATCCCTGGAGGGGTTCAAGACCAGGCTGGATGGGGCTTTGAGCAACCTGATCCAGTGGGATGTGTCCCTGCTTATCACCGGTTGGGGGGGTGGTGGAACTGGATGGGCTTTAAGGTCCCTTCCAACTCAAACTATTCTATGATTCTATATGTTCTGCTGCTCTGTAGCTCAAAAAAGCCGAGTGTAGCTGTGGAGTTGTTTTTTCTAAGTATACAATCTGAGAAAAGCAATGCCTTCAGGAATGAAAGCAGTTATTAATGACAATGCATAGGATTGCAACAGCAGAGTACGACTGCTTTTCTGCATCTTGATAGTTCATGTCTTACATGAAGCAATTTCCCAGTAAACAGTAAATCATCCCTTCCATCAGGCATCCAGAACAGCCTGGAAGAAGCTCACAAGTTCTAGGAGGTTCTGATTGCTCCTGAATCTGCCTGAAAACTAATGTTCCTACTGGGCTGCTTAACTTGCTAATCTGCTAATAAGTAGTAAAAGCGGCAGCTTTGTGATGGTATTGTCTACAATAGAGAGAATGCAATATTGCTGGTGACAAAACTGAGGGGAAGAGATGGCTCTTCAATGCTTTCTTCTCGATTGCAGATTATAACAACTCTAATAAGAGAAGAGAGGTTTGCCTATCTTGCTCCAAAATGAGCCCTTGATAATGGAGAAAAAAGAGGATTAATTCATCGAAACAGTTGTCTTTTATGACTAAGCCCCTACTTGTCATGACTTTATGAATTTGCTATTCAGCAAATTTGCCTGAAACATAAGAGGGAATAAAAGGGCTGAATAATTGGTAATCCACAGGAATAAATCACATTATGTAATAATGTCTTATCACATGCTGCACATTGCTAACCCTCCCTTGTGCAATGGCTTTGTAACCAGCCTGCTTTTGTCCCACCCACGCCAGGTAATGGGGACAACCACTGTGGCTAGAAGAAAGGGGAACGAACCTCTGTGGAAGCGCTGAAGAACCAGTCATACAATCTTTAAGGTTAGAAAAAGACTCCTGAGATCATGAAGTCCAATCATCAGGTGGCCAGTCATTGAGTCCAACCATCCAACCACCCCTGTAGGACTGGGGCTAATCTAATGAAACTAGTCCATGGAGGAAACCAGTTCCACAAACTGTTTGGAGTTGAAGTATACGGACTGTGTAACTTTCCAGAGGACATCAGCGGTTGCCGTCTTCATCTTTAGGTGTCCTGGTTTCTTGCAGGGGGAAAATGATGGAGGAGGTGACCACATGTGGTACCTGAGTCCATTTCCAATACCTGGTCCAGGGAAATCAACTCGCCTGGGCATAGGGTTGGGACAGGAGACTTTTTTTAGCAGATAAAGAAGAAGTTTTGTCAGAGAGTGAAGGGGAAGGAAGAGAACAGCAATCCTGAAGCGCAGGAACAGGCTCCAGACTTTCTCTCTCCCAGACGCTGATTCACTGGCTGCAGCATGACAAACCTCTTGTAAATTTAACGAGGAACATCACCCAGACGTGCCATTGTATCTGCTCTTCCTCACAGAAAATGAGGGTAATATAATGAAGGAAAGTGCTGGCATGACATCCCAGGAATTAATATCCTTAGGCCTGCTTATAAATCTGGCTTGTGTGGGAGAAAAGGGAGCACAGGTCTTGGGTCCTTCTCTCCTTGTGCCCCTCTTGTTTTCTCTGAGAGAGCAGCAGCAGCATCTGGAAGTCTAATCCAGACAGTTACCGTTAAAAATGGAGCAGATGAGGCCAGGTGGAAACCAAATAGCTGCTCCCTGCTGTGCATTTGTTTGATACGCTGCTGATGCTGAGCACAAGCACAGCCCTCGCCCTGGCACAAGAGAGAGAACTCCAACAAATGACGAAGCCAGCCTGGTTTCTGCGGGGAGAGTTGGTGGTGGAAGGTGGCTGCGGGGCTCGGAAAGGTGGTTTTCCTTCCCTTACACGGCCCTGAGGGAAGATGTTGGGGCTGTTGGGATGGGGTTGCTGAGAGAGGCTGTTGGTGCTCCTGAGGGGAACCCTTGGGGCTGTTGTGGGGAGATGTTAGTGTTGTTAGGGTGGGGTTGCTGATGGGAGCTGTTGGGGCTGTGGTGGGGAACCATTTGGGCTGTTGTGGGGAGATGTTGGGGCCACTGGAGCCATTTCGAGTGGGCTTTTCGGGCTGTTGGCACCACTAAGGCAGCCATTGGGGCTGTTGAGGGGAGATGTTAATACTGTTGGGTTAATAATGCTGAGGGGGGAGACTTTGGGACATTTGGTGCTACTGAGGGGGCCTCTGGGGCAGCCGCTGAGGGGCCTCTGGGGCTGCTGCTGAGGGGCCTCTGGGGGGCTGCTGCTGAGGGGCCTCTGGGGCAGCTGCTGAGAGGGGCCTCTGGGGCTGCTGCTGAGGGGCCTCTGGGGGGCTGCTGCTGAGGGGCCTCTGGGGCAGCTGCTGAGAGGGGCCTCTGGGGCAGCCGCTGAGGGGCCTCTGGGGCAGCCGCTGAGGGGCCTCTGGGGCAGCAGCTGAGGGGCCTCTGGGGCAGCCGCTGAGGGGCCTCTGGGGCAGCTGAGGGGCCTCTGGGGCAGCTGCTGAGGGGCTGGTGAGGCACCTGGCACCGCAGAGGGGAGACATTGGTGCTCCTGAGCGGAGCTGTTGGGGATGTTGTGGGGAGGCGTTGCTGCTGTTGGAGTAGAGCCGCTGATGGAGCCACCGGGGCCATTGGTGGCACTGAAGGGAGCCATTGGCGTGAGCTGTTGTGGGGAGACGTTGGCGCTGGGGTGCGGCTGCTGGTTGGAGGTTTTGGGACTGTTGGTGCTGTTGTGGGTGAGAGGGAATGGCCTCAGGCTGCACCAGGGCAGGTACAGACTGGACATCAGGAAATGTTTCTTCACCAGAAGGGTTCTCAGGCCCTGGCAGAGGCTGCCCAGGGAGGGGGTGGAGTCCCCATCTCTGGAGGGGTTTAGAGGATGGGCAGATGAGGTGCTCAGGGATCGGGTTTCGCAGCGGGCAGGGGCGGTTGGGATTGATGGGCTCAAAGGTCTTTTCCAACCAAATGATTCTGGGATTGATTCTGGGTTTCTGCGGTGGATTCTGAGGTTGATTCTGGGGTTTTGGGATGCTGTGATTGACTCTGGCATGCTGTGATTGATGGATTCTGTGATGGAATCCGGGAGTCGGAGCCCGGGGCGGGGAGAGGGGGCGCCTCAGGCGCGGAGGGGGCGTGGCCACACGGGGCTGCCGTGGAGGGGCGGAGCCTCGCGTTGCGGCGGTGTAGCTCATTGGCGCGGAGGGGGCGGGACTTGGGCTGAAGGGGCGGAGCTAGATCGCGGAGGGGGCGTGGTCTAACAGTGCGTCTGTAGAGGGGCGTGGCCGAATGGAAGGGGCGGAGCCTCACTTTGCAGCTGTGGGGCTCATTGGCTCGGAGGGGGAGGGGCCAAGAGGAGGGGGGGTCAGGGTAGGAAAGGGGCGTGGCCTCGCCGAGGAGGCGGATCTTCACGGTGCACCGGCATATCCCATTGGCGCGGAATGGGCGTGGTCTCGGGGAGGGGGCGGAGCCTCGCGTTGCGGCCGCGGTCCTCGTTGCCGCGGAGGGGGCGTGGCTTGCCCGGCGGGGGTGTGGCCTCCCGCGGGGGCGGGGCCGCGCGGTCGCTGGGCGGTGGCAGCGGGGCGTCTGCGGCACCTGCCCGGCGGAGCCACCGCCCGCCCGGCCGCCGCGATGGCGGACCCCGCCGAGTGCAGCATCAAAGTGATGTGCCGGTTCCGGCCCCTCAACGAGGCCGAGATCCTGCGCGGGGACAAATTCATCCCCAAATTCAAGGGCGAGGAGACGGTGGTCATCGGGGTGAGTCTGCCGCGTCCTTCCCTGGCGCCGGCGCCCCTCCCTGCCTGCGCAGCCCTCTGCAGGTCCGGCATCCCTTCCTTCCCCCGGGCCGCACATCCCTCCCTGGGGCGTGCGGGCATCCCCGTGGGTTCAGCCTTCCTCTCTCCTCATGGCTCTCTCCCCCTCCCCGTGGGTCTAGCATCCCTCTCTACTTCGCCGTTGCTCCAGCATCCCTCTCTCCCTCCCCAGGGCCCCAGCATCCCTGCATCCCTTCCCATGGCTATAGCATCCTAGCATCCCTCCCTCCCCCCCCATGGGTCCAGCATCCCTGCATCCCTATGGCCTCTGCATCCCTCCGCATGGCCCCAGCCTCCCCCCCCCCGGTGCCCCCGCCCATTGTCCCCGCTCCGGCGGGGCTGCCCCCGTTCCCGGGGCGGGGGTGGCGCTGATGTCATGCCGGGCTCTGGGCATGCTCCGCCGCGCCCCTGCGGCACCGCCCGCCCCGAGCCGCTCCCGGCGTGCGGGGGATGCGGGGCAGCCGCGCTTGGGGTCCTGCAGCCTCTCCCCGACTCCCGCCCCGAGCTCCGCCGAGCATCCTCCCTCCCTCATTCTGGAGCTTCGCGGGGCATCCTCTCTCCTTCGTCCTGGAGCTCCAAAGGGCATCCCCTCTCTGTCGGTCTTGAGCTCCGCGGAACATCCTTTATCCCTGAGCTCTGCAGAGCTTCCTCCCTCCATCATCCCCGAGCTCCGTGGAGCATCCTCCCTCCATCATCCCTGAGTCCCATGGAGCATCCTCCCTCCCTCATCCTCGAGCTCCGTGGAGCATCCTCCCTCCATCATCCCTGAGTCCCATAGAGCATTCTCCCTCCTTCATCTTGAGGCTCCATGGGGTGTTCTCCCTCCGTCATCCCCGACCTCCGCAGGGCATCCTCCCTCCATCATCCTGGAGTTCCGCAGAGCATCCTCCCTCCTTCATCCCCAAGCTCTGTGGGTCATCCTCCCTCCTTCATGCCGGAGCTCCATCCTCCCTCCCTACCCGCGGGCCTTGTGCAGTGTCCTCTGTACCAGCAGCATCCGCAGCTCCATGCAGCTTTCCTGGCTCTGCACAGCATCGCAGCCCCTCAGGCCCCATGCAGCATCCCTGGTCCTGTACAGCATCCCCAGCATCCTTCTCTGGCCCCGTGCATCCTCCTCTATCCCACACAGCATCCCTGGCCCCACACAGCATCCCCTGTGGGTACAGAGCCCTGCCAGGCAAGACGAAGCCCCGCTGGCCCCGCATTGCCAGGCTGATGCCGGTGCCGTGGTTCCACGCGGCTGTTGGTGGGCTGTGCCGAGGCACTGATGCTGGTGGGTCCCTTCAGAACAACCGTATAAGCATTATCTGTTCAAATGACCTACGTGGAGTTTTTTCATCTTAATGATAAAAAATTAAGTAGTTTAAACATGAAATCAGTACCAACTTGTGGCAGCACATACCCAAATTGTGTTTCTCCAGGCTTGGTAAGGGGTTGGCTGTTCGCAGGCTTCGAACGCAAAAAGCGTGTGTGCACCTGAGCCTTCCGTGGTTTGGGCTGTGGCTCCTTGGCTGGTGTTGAACACGGCGCAGGACAGGAAAGGGCCTTTGCTTTCCCTTCTGGGAGCTGCGGCTTCCCAAAGTGGGTTTCCCGGTTGGGTTTGTGCTCCAGGTTCTGCTGGTGTTTGGTGGGTGTACGGAGATGACAGCGGGTGCGTGAACCTGGGTCGGGTTTGCTGTCTAACGCCCACGTTCGGCGCTTTGTTTTGTGCATTGGTCCGCTGTGTTAACTCAATAACATGATCCGTGCTGTGCTATGAGAAAGAGATCTTTAATTAATAATACAAAGAACGAGCAATTCCGTGCATGTTTTGTCTTATTAAAACCTTGAGTTTATTGGAAACTTTATTCATGGAAGTTGCACAATAGTTGTGGAAAAGCTAGGGGGAAAAAAATAGTCAATTCTGGACATAAAATGGCAAACTTGTTTTTTTTTTTATCTTAGTTTGTTTTCTGGGCGCCCAAATTAATTCTCTATATTTGAACCCACAACCAACTGCAAACTGCAGAAAGATCGGATTGGTTATCAACCTCAGTCAGCAGTGGAGGGTTGTCTCCGATCAATAAATACCTGGAACGGAAGGGTAGCACAGTCATTTGGGTGTTTAAGAAACAAATGTCAGCAAATTCCCCTCCCCGCTTAAATAAATAAACCCACAGACATTAAAAGTAGATTAAAATGTAAATCCCTTAACCACTTTATCTTTTTAAGAGAAGTAGAACTTAGCATCCTTTTCCCTTCCTCGGTGAATGGGTAGGTATCTCGTCGTCTGGAACCTGTTGTCTGACAAAACAGTAACTGGGGTGCCTTGAAAAAGGTATTTATGTCTGGCAGACAGGAGGTAACTCCTTTAGTAGAGGTAAAAAGGAAAAATAAAATAAACTGTTGATTTCCTACCATGGGAGTTGAAAAAAAATAGTTGGAAAGAGAGTCTTGTGAATACATACATACATACATATATATATATTTATTTATTCAATTCAGGACCATTTTGGGGAATTCCATGGGGATATTTGTAGTTTTGTAAGTGTAAATGAACATGGAAAGCTTTCCATAGGCTGTCTGCTTTATTCGCAGCACTGAGAGCTCCTGGAGCTTTGGTGTAACTTGATCTACAGTGGCTGCCACTGCAGTGTGGTGGTAGAAAGACCAACCTTTTGTTGCCATTTCCTGCTTTAAAGTGACTCCTTTTCTCCAACGAATAATGCCTGCAGGGAGAAGGGAGCCTAATTCTGGTGGAAGGCACTACAGGAACAGAATTCCTTCTGGAAGAGCAGGATTTGAGTCTTCAAAAGCTCTTGGAAACATCACTTAAAGCAAAAATAAACGAGAACCACACTTTTTTTTTTTTTTTTTTAAGTTTTACTATAGCGTTTGCAAAACACTGCAATGCAGCTTTTATTTTGGTCCATAAAATATTGGAAAAAAAGGGTTTCTGTTAAAATTTAAAGAAAAACCAACCACCAACCCCCTCTGAGGAATTCTGTCATCACGTAAGAAAACTTAAAATATTAATGATTTAAAGAAAATATCTGTTTTTTTCTTACATACTCTCACAAGAAACAGTTGTGGGGAAAATGCTTTCTTTCTGAACCTCCCCCATCTCCTCCTGTTATCCTTCTTTAGGGGCTCGAGCAGATTTTCCAACACAAATTAAAGGTGATGAGTTGATGATACTTCTTGCAAATGAGCAGCGGGAAGGAAAGTTCAACAACTTAGGCTTGAGTTTCCCCAGGCTGTCTTTCACAGCCGGAATAAAGCCGTATCTACTGTGCCTGTGGAGAGCTTCTTGTCAGGGAAATCTTAGGGCAGCGTCCTGACTCATTCAAGCCCCTCAAAGTGGGGATTTGTCCCGGTGTCTTATGTTCTGTCCTCTTTCATCCATCTTCTTTGCATGGAAGTATTGTAAGATTAAAATGTCTTACCTTCAATTTTCCTTTGGTTAAACCAGAGAAAACCCACTGTGTTTTGATTCTCCTTCCATGTTTAATATCGAAAACCTTTTTGGATGCATCTGGTCTTTAACCATGGCAGGAAAAGGCAATGGTGGTAAATGCATCACTGTCTTTTGCAGTTACCTCCCCAACAGTCTCGACAGACCGCAGTTTCATTTGATGTTTCGGCTCCTCTGCAACCTCAAGGTGACTCTGAGTGTTTATGTTGGCTGACATGCCTAAAAATGCATTTTTCTACCTGGCTTGCTTCTTACAGTCCAGTCGGCGCGTGTGGGGCTGTTTGCTGTTCTAAGCACCGAGGCAGTCTTCTGGGGTGTGGTTTCTTCATCTCCCTCCCTGTTCCTCTGAGTGCTTTTATGCACTCAGATGATGATTTTCAGGGGAAGAATGCAAAGGGGCTCTGGACCGGGTGGAAGGCTCTCCCGAGGATACTTTTCTGGTTTAGGTTCGGGAGGAAAGAGAGTGCGTCCAACCCTTTTACTCCTTCCTTGTTGAAAACAATGGAGGCATTGGGTTGTGAGGGAGTGTTTTGCACTGCTTTCTCTGTTAGGACTAGAGTGATGGTGTCTGTTTTATTACAAAGCTGATCTGAAGCTGAGTTTTCAGGCAGATATCTCACGTTTAGAATCATGGAATGGTTTGGGTTGGAAGGGACCTTAAAGCCCATCCAGTTCCGACCCCTGGTATGGGCAGGGACACCTCCCACTGGACCAGGTTGCTCAAAGCGCCATCCAACGTGGCCTTTACAATTTCTTTGGGCACCCTGGGCCAGGGTCTCCCCTCCCTCATCGTGAAGAATTCCTTCCTAATGTCTAATTTAAAATCTTCCCCCTTCCAACTTAAAGCCATTCTGCCTCTTCCTATCACTCCATGCCCTTGGAAAAAGTCCCTCCCCAGCTTTCTCATAGGAGAACGTCTAAACCAAACCTTTCAGCTGGGAAGCCTCATGTTAATATCTCCAGCAAGAGGATAAAAGACTCTTCATTCTAGTTGTCAGCTGCTTTTTGAGCTGCAGCGTGAGGGTATGTGTAAAGCCCAGCTTAGCAGGAGCTGCTGAGCGCTGCAGTTCTCCGCTGAGCGCTCCGTGTCAGGCGGGCAGCGCGGAGCCTTCCTCAGCCCCTCGCAGCCTGCGCCGGGGGCTTCGCATCATGCTCTGCCCTCTCCCACAGAAAATTCCCTAGGGGAAAACCAGCAGAGAGCCGTGGGGTAAACGGGACAGTCCCACTGGGATTGTACTTCACTCCAACGGGGGGAAATTCTGTTGTTTTATCCATGAAATAGTCCGCAGAGCTAACTATTGTGCCTAAAAGCAAACAAAATATACCATCACTTGCTACCCTGCTGCGGTGCGATGGTTGCTGCTTGCAGTGGTGTATTCCATCAAGTAAAAGAAAACATAAATTGATGGCCAATTCCTCTGCAGTGAGCGGGGTGGGATCTCAACAGGGTTTTTTTTAATACTTTCTGTTCTAAGTACTGCTTGAAATGTTGCCTTGTGGAGAGATTCTCTTTAATTCCATCCCTAGAATATTTGAATATGTTTTACCTTTCATTGCACAAGCACCGGTGAAGTCAACAGAGTTTGTACCAATGGAAAAAAGTCATGTTCTGAAGTCCTTCCAGTACAGAGCTCTCCGCTTAACAAAGCGATTGTTACTCTGAGTAAGACAGACCCACAAAAATACCCTGCAATAGTAGATAAACAGCTAAAAAAACCCCAAATTAAACCCCCGTGGTGTGCCGCTTGGCTTTTTTTTCCTGGGGTGTGGTACATTGTGCTTCTAACAAAAGCCAAGCCTCCATCTCCACCTCCAGTCGCACAGCAGTTCTGCTGACGGAGGGTTTGTTCATGACGTATCTGTATAGAACCCTTTAGAAAAGCTCATTCCATGTTGATACGTGGGATGTGAAGTGAGGTGGGACTTCTGCCTTGGTGCGAAATAGGTCTGTGGATACAGAGCATGCCGTTTCCCTGTCAGAAGGCTTAGCCTGGGAACCTAATGCTTTGTCTCCCAGTAGCTTTGGTGTATTTTCCAGCTCTGCTCACTTCTTCTATTCCAGGGAAGACTGAGCATGATTCATATGAAAGCTGTTGTGAGGCACTGTTGTGAGATACATGTAGCTGCCCTGGCTAAGTTCAGCATTTATATGGAATTGGTGGTGTCTGAAGACCCTGGGAGCTGACAAACGCCTTTGTGGGAGCTGATCCTTTCAAAAGAATAACTCTAATTGCTAATTCCCCCCCTCCCTAAGCTTATCCTGTACCTTGGCATACGCTGCAAATGTCTCTAACCTGCTGTGTTTTCCTCTTCTGCGGATGAGATGAACTATGATGTGCTGTGCTCGTTCCCCTGTGGTTTTGGGCTGTGCTGCTTTCAGGTCAGGCTATTTCCAGAGCTGCAGCAGCAGAAGATTGACAGATCTGGTGCCGCTTGGTTTTCTGGGGGTGATTTCTCTCTGTAGCTTAAGCCAGTAGGTATCTCGGGAAGAAGAGGAAGCCTGTGGATCATAGCACGTTGCTGTTCGTTTGGGAAAGAACAAATACAAGATGATTCCGCTGAGTCTGGATGGCTTTTCTGTGCCTTGCAGAAGGAATTACTTCATTTACTGAAGAAATGCTGTGGTAGCCATTCAGGGAGCTGCTCGGGAGCTTGATTTATAGAGTAGTTGTTTTTCTTAAGTGTAATGCTATGCTTCACACATAGAAGGTTAAAATCACAGGGTGGACGAGGTGTCGGGCAGAGTTGTTTGTTTTGTTCTGTTTTTACAGTGTGTTGGCTAAAGACTGAAGCTGTTCTGGATCATATTATCAAGAATACAATACATTTATTTCTTGACACAGTGATATTTCCATAAAGCACCAAAGCAAATGGAAAGTACAGTATAACTGATTCTCCCGTAATGTAAATCAGTGGAAAAATCTGTTTTGATAAGGGCTTGCAAAAAAGTCTCCAAGCTTCTCCAAACCCCAGGAGTTCTCCTGCTCCACCACCAGCCTTTGCGTCTGTCCCATGCCATAACCTGGGCTGGATCAGTATGGGATGGGGAGATGGCTTTCCTAAGGAAATGCTGTGGGTTTGCACAGTGATCTGGCACGTTTAGAGCTTTGAAACATCATAGGGACCAGAGTGTGGTGGTGTTGAGAGGGCCGTGAGTGGCCGTACGAGCAATGCCCTTGTGTTTGCCTGAGCCTCACGGGTAGTGATGCTCTGGGGGGTTCCCCCAGGCTGCGCCGCAGGTACCAGCATGAGCAGCAGCCGATTTGGCTCCTGGGACCCTGCTGGCACCAAACCAGTTTTCTAAGATGCTCCTGAGACTGAGATACTTTCCTCCTAGTTAAGGTTCAAAGCAAAATCCTCGACTTGTTAAACACTGCTTGGCACATTTGCACGAGATTGAAGCATAGAATGCACTGCTGTGGGGGCAGTGTGGCTTTTGGGGCTTCTGTTTGCTTCTTTTCTGAATCCTCTGCTGTTTCTCTTCTGGAAGGGATGTTCTTTTAAGCTTGTCTGGAAGCGCTGAACAGGAGGAACATTATTCAACATGAATCAATGAGTGCTTCTTGGATGAAATTGCCCTCGTATTGGCTTTTCTGTTTTCTAAAAATGTAGTAAGAAATAAGGTATGAAAATAGCTTCTATTTATTATTGGTGGTGCTAGAAAGATGATTTACTCAATATGCAAACTTGTTATTTTTCAGCAAAGCAATATCACTTTTGTGCTTGCTTGGGCTGTTGATGGCGCTTTTATCTTTTTCTAATCCCATTTGGATATATTTCTCTAAAAAATATTTTCATCCCACATACCCATCCTGTCAAAGAGAGGGATTCCTACCTAAAGCTTTGAAACTTAAAATATAGATGACATATAGAGTCACAGAATTGTTTAGGTTGGAAAAGACCCTTAATATCATTGAATCCAATCCTTAACCTAATGCTGCCAACTCCACTGCTAAACCCTGTCCCTAAGCACCACATCAAAACGGCTTTTAAACCCTTCCAGGGATGGGGACTCCACCACTGCTCTCAGCAGCCTCTGCCAGTGTCTAAAAACCCTGTCAGTGAATGAATTTTTCCTAATATCCAGTTAACCCTTCCCTGGTGCAACTTGACACCATTTTCTCTTGTTCTATCCCTTGTTACTTGGGAGAAGAGCCCACCATCCACCTCACCACAACTTATGTTCCAGGAGCTGCAGAGACCGATGAGGTCTCCCCTCAGCCTCCTCTGCTCCAGACTGAACAGCCCCAGGTCTCTCAGCAACTCCCAGAACCTCTGTTCTCCAGCCCCTTCCCCAGCTCTGTTCTCCTTCTCTGGACAAGCTCCAGCCCCTCAATGTCCTTCTTGGAGTGAGGGACCCAAAACTGAACCCAGGATTCGAGGTGCAGCCTCACCAGCGCCGAGTCCAGGGGGACAATCCCTGCCCTGCTCCCACGGCTGATCCAAGCCAGGATGCTGTTGGCCTTCTTGGCCACCTGGGCCACTGCTGGCTCACGTTCAGCCGCTGTCGACCAACACCTCCAGGGCCTTTTCTTCCAGACAGCTTTCCATCACTCTCCCACAAGCCTGGAGCATTGCGTGGGGTGGTTGTGGCCCAAGTGCGGGACTCAGCACTGAGCCTCGCTGAACCCCATCCTGTTGGCCTCGGCCCATCCATCCAGCCTGTCCACAGCCTTCCTGCCTTTGGGCAGATCAACACACCTGCCCAACTTGGGGTCACCTGCAAACTGACTGAGGGAGCACTCCATCCCCTCATCCAGATCGTGAATAAAGATGTTAAACAAAACCAGCACAATTTTATCCCAAGGCAGATTGTCAAACAACTGGAAAAATCACTCTCATGCCACTCTCATCGTTGTCTTTTTTCCTTTGGTAGCTTCTGCAGGGCCAGAAGAGGTAGACCATTCGGCATCTGTAGTTGTGCTCCTGGTTGCAGCTTGCCGCAGTCTTTGTCTCCCTCCCCTGAGACGCAGCCGTTAGTCACTGGTGTTTGGAGTCATTTTTGCAAGCGGCTGTTCAGTCTGGTACAGTCAGATTTATCAGTATTTGGGGAAATCTGGGAGAGCTGTTGTTTTCTGCATCATTAGGGATGATTTCTCCTCAAGCTTCCTGCCCTAAACGAAGGCTTAACGTGCAGCGAGGAAGCTGGTAGGGAGTGATGTGTCCTTTCGTCTCCACATATTGTCGTAGTGTTTCAAACTGTGCCGGAAGAATAAAAGCTGTTACAAAAGATAAAATGAAGGATGAGATGCCACTTATAAGTCTTAAATATTAATATGCTTTTCTCTGTAGCAGTTTTTTTTGGGGCTGAGGTGGGGAAGAGATGCTTCTATAAAAACAGAGGAGAGATTTTTTTCATTTAATTTTGTTTTTTCTTGACAGTTTTTAGCCAGACTGCTGTCATCCTTAGTATTATCTTTGGTGTCCTTCCCATTGTTGTAAAAATGACTCACCTTAGGATTTTTCTTTCAGATTTACTTGTTCTGAAATGCCTAACGTGTCTCCAGGCAGCGGCACACACTCGTAACTCTGTAAGCAGTGCATCAGAGCAAGTTGCGGAGCTGCAGGACCTGCAGATCTCACAGCTGTGTGTTCTTAAAGGCGGGCTTTTCCTTCCACTCAGGACAATGTTAAATATCTTATATCATCAGTGTGTGTGTCAGTTCTCTTGTTTGAAGGTTTCAGTGTGCACAAGCTGTGTTGTTCATCAATAATACCATAGGCGTTGGGAACAGGGGAGATGTGGAGTTGTGTTGAAAAGGGGGCAGTGGCAGAGGAGAAACAAATGAGTGGTGGGATCTGTTCTCTGCTTGGAAAAGCAAGACACATAATCCAGTTTCTACTTATAAGCTTCCATGCCTTGGGACAGTCTGGTTGCTGGTGCATTTCTTGTTAAATTCTGGATGGCTTAGTTGAAGTGCGTTTGGAATTTGGCATGAACGTTTTCATCAAAAGATCTCTTCTACACAAGAGAATTTGTGTGAGGTGTTTTTCCCTTTTGCTTTATGTCCACAACAGTCCTGTGCACAGGGACCTTTTGTGTCTGGTTTGTTTTGGATCCCTTTGAGCTTTACATGTTGTGTCTCAACATAGCCAAACAGGACTAAACACATTTATCTGCTGTCCTGGTTTCAGCTTATTGTCGTGGTTTCATCTGGGATAGAGTTCATTTTCCTCCTCATAGCTGTGTTTTGGATTTAGTATTAGAATAACGTTGATAACGCACTGATGGTCTTAGTTGTTGCTATGCAGTGTTTATACTGTCAAGAATTTTTCAACCTCCCGTGCTCTTCAAGGAGGGAGCTGCCTGGGAAGCTGGGAGGGGGCACGGCCGGGAGAGCTGACCCAGCCTGGCCAAAAGGGTGTTCCAAACTGTACAGTGTCATGATCAGTGTATAAATTGGGGAGAGCTGGCTAGGGGCGAGCGATCGCTGCTTGGCGCTGGGCATGGGCCATTGGATGGTGAGCAATTACATTGTGAATCACTTGTTTTGTGTAATCTTTTATCATCATTGTTATTATCATTTTCTCTCCCTTGGCTGTCCTATTAATCTGTCTTTATCTCAACCCACGAGCTTTGCTTCTCCTTTCATCCTCCTCCCCGGCCAACTGGACAACTGCACGGTGCTCAGTTGCCAACTGGGGTTAAACCACGATGCCTTCACCTGCTTTCAGACACTTTGCTTTCCGTCTTTTGTTTGCTTCAGTGTTGCTGCAGCCTTTTCAAACTTAGAGGTCATGCCAAGGTAGGGCTCATTCTGAAAAGTTATTTGCCAAGATAGGCAAATGACTGAAAAAACCTCTGTCTGTGTGGGAATGAGTCTTGGTTTGGAGTCTGCTCTCCGTCTGTGGTTGAGAGCCAGGATGCGGCAGGGGGAAGACAGCAGGGCTGTGCTTGGCCGTAGGCACTGGATCCAGATCCTGAGGGAAGAGCCTGGGTGTGTGGTACGGGGTAATGGTGCTGTGAGGGTGTGGAAGCAGAAAAGTGATTTAGAGTTGCTCAGTAATTGCTCGACACTTCTGACTCGGCTGCAGTGTTGCCGATGTTTGCTTTTGCAGCCCTACTGGAAGGTAAACATTGGATAATGGTGCTTGTCTGTGTGCTGGCTTTGTCAACTGGGGAGGTTTTTGGAGTGTGAAGGTATTGCACTCTTACAGAAAGAAACCCTGAACTAAATAAAGCAACACAGCAGCAGGAAAACCTTTACCTCAAAATATCCCAAGTGGGATCTGTCAGAATCTTAAAAGTGTAGAGTCGCAGGTGTGGTATTTCTGATGGATTCCTGGTTTTATTCATCTTCTGGAAAGAGCCAAGGTGTTTCTATATATTTATTGCCTCTTTGTTTCTTGACATTTTATGGGATCGCCTGAAATTAATATGATTATTAGATTGCCATTATAATATCAATAATTGGTCCCATGACAACTTCAGCAAATGCATATTTTCCAATTAGGAGACTGTGTCTAATTGAAACCAAGAATGCTGGATTATTTTTTTTTTTCCCTGTGAGAAATGAGTATTCAGAGCTAAGAACTTAAATATTTCATAGCAGTCCTCTTGGATGTCTTTGCTAGAAGTGATCCTCTTTTTCAGTGCTTCAGCCTTCGCTAAAAGAGAAGTTACTCCGCTCCCTAGTTATAGTGATGGATGGGAGATGCTCTTGGTGTAGGAGACTCTTCCAGGTCAGGGAACAGGGGGATTCTTGAAAATATGTGGTTATTTTGAAGCTGTTGTTAAACATTTCTGTGCGTGAGGAGAATGCGATACTGAAAAACACATTTTCTTTTATGTCCAACAGCTTGCAATGACTTTTTCCTGTGCTCCAGAACAAAATATTCCTGTATTTCCTTAGATATTGTTGCTATGATGCAGTCTTTTCTATTCAGTTGTCCCTGTGGGGTACAGAAGACCCTTTCTTTTGTGGGGTGAAAGTTGATTCCTGAAGTCATATTGGGAATATAAAGGGCAGGGGAGTCTCTGATACACAAATATCATTCCAACTGTTCAATTCTTCTCTTACCTAGCAAAGGCTGTGCAGCAGACCGTTCTCTGAATTGGGGTAACTGGGTTACTGAATATTTTTAGCAAAGCTGTTAACAGAAGTTGGATTTTTCTGCAGTTGTAATCTCTCGCCTTGACTGTACCGTTCCTCAGAATTGCTTGGATCTCCGTATTTAGGCCAGCAGCGAGACGTGGATAATGCCGCAACTTCTCACACAGCTCTGAGAATTCGCGCTGTTCACTTAGTATTAATCTGTTCCAAAAATCTACTCTGGGAAGTTGGCTGGCTTTTCTTTTAATACGTTATTCTGTCGTACAAATAGCTGTGCCCCGGAGCCCAGCGAGAGAAGCACGGGATGCAGTTGGAGGACGTAAATATCTGTGTATGTATCTCTATATATGTTGGACTAGCTCCTAACACGCAGTGATGGTCCATCAAGAGGTGCTTGTGGCTTCTTCAGCTGGAGCAGCTGGGGGGTGATTGATGAAGAGCAGCCGTGTGGAGAAGGCTGTGGGGCGCTGATGGATGAAAAGCTGTGCCTTGCCTTGCTCGCTCTGTCCCTGGCAGGATTTGTTGATGGCTTGATCGGTGCCCTTTTGGAAGGCAATGACTTCTCTGACCCCGGGAGGCCACGCTGCTCCCAGGTTTTCCTGCTGATGCTCTTAGTAGCTGTTTGGTTACACTGCACACACAGTGTCTGCGCCCATACACCTCAGTCTCCTCCACCTCCAGCCGTTAGTGCCCCTTTAATAGCCCAACAATGTTTTTTATCACCATATAAATGGTACAGAATGCCACTGCTGCAGATTGACCTGTTACGTCCAAACTGCTGCCCCCATGCCCTATCCATCCTCTGCTTCTCTCCCCTTTTACATTACATTTTATTCTTTCCCTCTCCCCTTTTATATCACATTTCTTTTGCTTTTCTCCTCTTAGAACCCATCTGTATGCTTTTTAATTTTCTTACTGCTTCTGGGTCATCCGTAAATACCCAATGGAAAACTCCGCTGTCATTTGACAAACATATTGGATTGATTATTTTTCACTTTATGGTATCTTTTACAATTTAACTTCAAAGCAAAATAGTTCAATGATGCAAACAAATCCTAAAGCGGTGTTAATCTTGCTATACAGAAGGACTTTTCCTTATACTTGAGAAAAGTGCTTATATTGGTAGTAGAGGATTTATTCTGTCCATCGCTTTACGTGCAGCCCAGATTTTCTGAGTATTCTATAATAACTTGAGCCATAAACTTCAAACAAACTGTTGCCAGCAAGAACGCTGTATTTTAATCGTACCGTGTGTGATTGTGGAGCTGTGAAGCACTGTGTAAGAGTCGCCGTCCTGCTCTCTGTTCAGGAGGAGAAGAGGACGGTGCTGCTGTGAGCTGAAGGAACGTGGAGACACCCAAGGTGGTTTCATAGCGGGTGTGTTGTCTGAGCCAGTGCCAGAGCTGGGAGGAAGAGTGAGATGGGAAAAAAGAGTGCTTGTCAGTGCCCGGCTTGGGAAACACCCAACTCTCCCTTTGGGGAGAAAAATGCTGAGATGAGTCATAGCTGTCTCCATCCTCTCATCAAGATGTTTGAAGGGCTGCTTGTAGGACTATCCGTAGTGCAGAGCTGGCTGCCTCGGTGCGAGCGGCGAGAAGTGCTGCCTCCAGCAGCTCTCGCGGCTCTTGGGAAGGGCAGGGGAAGCTTTCCAAAGGCTTCTGAAGGCTGGCTGGGAGCAGAGCTGGTGGAGAGGCTCGCAGAGGTGGTGGATTTTCAGAACTATTGCCCTGGATTTTGATTTTTTTTTTTTTTTTAATGTTCCCTTTTGTTGGAATGGGTGAATAGTGTATCACTTACAGGCTGGGGGATGGCTGGTGAAGAGCAGCCCTGTGGAGAAGGATGTGAGGTGCTGATGGATTAAAAGCTGGACATGAGCCAGTGAGGTGTGCTCACAGCCCAGAAACGACCCGTGTCCCGGGCTGCATCCGGAGCAGTGGGACCAGCAGGGAGGGAGGGGATTCTGCCCCTCTGCTCCGCTCTGTGAGATCCCTCCTGGAGCCCTGTGTCCAGTTCTGGAGTCCTCAGCACAGGGAGGACATGGAGCTGTTGGAGCGAGGCCAGAGGAGGCCACGGAGATGATCCGAGGGCTGGAGACTCTCTGCTGTGAGGACAGGCTGAGAGAGATGGGGTTGTTCAGCCTGGAGAAGAGAAGCTTACTTTTGGTCTGTACTGGATTCAGACTTTGTGCTGGAGCTGAACAAACCTGGCTCTTACTTCATAGAATCGTGGAATGGTTTGGGTTGGAAGAGACCTCAAATCCCATCCAGTTCCAATCCCCCTGTCATGGGCGGGGACACTTCCCACTGAATCAGGCTGGCCACGTCCCAATCCAACCTGGCCTGGAACATCTCCAGGGAGGGGACAGCCACAACTTCCCTGTCCTTACTTGCAAGTGACCTTGGGGTCATCAGCTCCTTGGTCTTGATTGTACGGTGGAAATACTCTTTCCTTTTCTTTAAGCTGTGGTTGGGCTTGGTGGCTGGAATTTCAGGGTTCTCTGAGTTTGGGCACTGTGGTAGCTGCTGGTATGCACTTTGGCTTCATTTTGAGAAAGTCATTTGAGACTCTTTCTTTGAAATGCAAGAAGCCTGAAAGCCGGAGTGGCTGTAGTGTGGCTGGTGGACATGGGAATTTATTCTGTCCTGGAGAGAGAGGTACCTTCTGTCTTTAGGATTTGGATTCCATTGCTGTGTATCTGTCCTTTTCTAAAGACCCATTGGTAGCTGTGTAAATATTGATATATTTGAACTGTATTGATATATTTGCAGCTGTAGGTGTGCAGGAGCTCCTGCCAAGAGCCGTGTCGGGGCAGCACTGTCCTGCCAGTACAGCTCTGATCCAGCCCTGGGTTTTTTCTTTCACGGTCATTGAAGTGGAGCATTGCTGATGAAGACGCCTTCTCGTCCTGGATGCACGCAGTAGGCTGTGTTCAGCCTCTCCAATGAAGCTGCGGGAAGGGGAAGCCAGCAGCTCCTTTTGGCTGCCGCTGTGCTCCTAACGTTCCTGGGAAAAGTGACTTCTCCTCTTGAGAGTGGTCATAGGGCGAAGGGCCGGGTGGAAGGTAGTCTGTGTTCATTTCCCAGTTATCTCCAAGTCTGAGCTGCTCTGGGTAACAAGAACTGCTTGCTTTTTGTTATTATTAAAACCTGCCCTCTGGAGCGGCACGGGTTTAAGAGACTTTGAGATCCTGGAGTTCTAAATTGGATAAACGTCAAGGATGGGTCGGGTTTAAGAGACTTTGCGATCCTCCTGGAGTTGTAAATTGGATAAACGTCAAGGATGGGGAAAGCAAGAGACCTCTGTGGCTTCAGAACTAAGGAGTTCGGTTTTTTTTCTGGAAATAGTACCAAATGATGAGCTTAAAGGTAAGCAGGTTGAAGTGTATCATCAGAATGACTTGTGGCTTAACAGGAAGAGCAGCTGTTTGCGCTGGTGCAAATAAAAGGTCTTGAAGATTGTTTGCGCCTTCCTTATCCTTATTTTCTGCTAGTCAACAGTCTTGTGTCTTGCAGGTTTTTTTTCTTTCTGCTAAAAAGAAATAAGAGGATGACTCATGATTTGCATGAGAGACAGGTACTGTGTTTATGTGACTGTCATCTTGTAGGTTACAGTCCTTTCTCCATCTTCCTTGCTTTGACGGGTCAAGAAACATCACAAGGGCTTTTGCTCACGCATATGATCATTAAACACGATCGCTTCTTATGCCTCCTGAAAGCTATAAGGGAACGGAGCGTGGCAGGCCAGATTGTGCCCTGCTTTGAAGATTTGGGAAATGCAGAAGGAATGTCTCAGCCTTACTAAATCTGATAATAGAATTAGGGTCAGATAATTGCAGGCAGCACTGCCTGTTTCTGGGTAATTTAGCAGAAAGCGGGGCTGGTTTGATCATCTGCTTGCAACGCTGTAAGAAGAGATGTGCTCCGTGTGTAAGCTGTGATGTGTTTCTGGCGGCAGGGAAGGCACAGGAAAGGGTTATCAGACAGAAGATCTATTTCTGCACTTACTCCCCCCCCAATCACCAAAGAAAGTCCAAGGAGTGCATTTCAAAATGAAATTCTGCAGCTTTTCCTCCATACCAAGTTCCCAGGAGGATGTTTTGTTGTGTGTGCCTGGGCAGATGTGTTTTAACCAGCTCGATAATATCATTTTAATCCATATTATTTGTGTAACCGTTTGAACTACATTCTGTGTTGTAACACAATCAGCTTCTTTGCCAGCTGTTCAGCAAAGCACAAATTGTCACCGCAGACTTGTTAGTATGGGACAAGCTGGCATAGACGGTCTCGCTACCAAATGCAAAGCCTCTTGGGACTGGTTCACTTGAATTCAGAACGAGATTTAAACAGCTCTGAATATTTTGATCATTGAGTTAATTGATCAGTGATGGATTAACTTATCGGAAATGCAAAAAAGAGATTCTTAAATCCTCTGTTTTTCTCTTGATAACTGGTACCAAAGCAGACAAGGCAGGAATTCTAGTTTGTAAGGGGCTGCAATGCTTTTTGAGGATGATTTTTTTTGTCTCTACTCATCTAATTACCTAATGGGGTTTTAATGAACCTGTACTGATAAGATATCAGTAAGATAAGATAAGAATGCCTGTACTGGAGCAGGATTGCTGAGTGCTACCAAACCAAGCACTGCAGTGTCATCACCCTGCTCCCACAAACCTCTGGGCTTTACAGATAGCATCGGAGTCTCTGTTTAACAGTTTCCTTTTTAAGCTTTCCTAGCCCCCATCAGAGAAAGAATCCTTATCTTTTAAAATATTATTAAAAATGTGTTTTTTGTATGATCTCCTGACCCCAAATAACTTCAGCTTGAGGAAGACTGGATGCTTGGTGCTAAAATTATGAGATGTGGACAAACTAAGTAAACCTGAGAGTTCCGTTCTTTTGTTTTGTTGGGTTTTGGTTTTTTTTTAACTCCAGATAATGAAATGTGAGATAGAAGGAGATGACTGCAATGAGCCAAGAAGCAGAAGTTTGTTCTGGATAGGAATGGGCAGGTTCTTCTTCATGCAGAGGGTGCGGATGGCAGGCACCGGTGCTCTCGCAGGCTAGAGCTGAGGTTCCAAGGGACCAGGCTTGTGTTGAGTGGCTTTGTTCCTCCCAAGGTGAAGCTGCCTCCTCTCTCCTTCACCCCTGCTTGTCTTAGATGGAGTGAGGATAGGAATCTGGGCAAATTGAGATGATAATCATAAGAAAAGGTAAAAGAAATTGTTGCTACCAGACTTAAAGGAGGTCAGCTATCTCGGAGTGGGAATCAAACGCCATATGAAACGCTGCAGTTCCTCTGCGTTCCTTCCCGGAAGATCTAATCGCTCTCTGTCCTTGTTTAATAAGCTTTTAGGTGTGTGTTTTGGCAGTGGGTCTGCCCCAGGTGCTGCCGAGTCTGCAGTACCAGGACAGGGAGAAATGGCTGGTGCGCCAGAGCTTGTCGAAATGGCCGCACTCGTGCATGGGGTCTGTTCTGTGAACGCTCTTCTCCATCCTTGTTTGAAGAGGTTTGTTGCCAGGAGCAACTTTGTCTGCATTTCTCAGTGACAGGGTAATTGCTCTGCCTGCCTCGACATCTGAGCTCCCGTGAAGGCTCTTCCATGCTCAAATCATAGCCGTTACCACAGCCGTTGAGATGCAGCGCCAAGTATTTCCAATATACAACACGAATCTAGGCTACAAGAAGGCAAGCGGCGAAATAAAAGGTGATAGGAGGGCAGCTGTGCATCAAATATCTTTACAGATAAGCCCAGATCCGGCGCTGCCCTTTCAGTTCTTCTTTTGAGTTCACTTTTCAGTGGAAAAGGTAGAGGGAAGTACAGAAGCAGTGGTGCTGCCGTGCTCCTTCCTTAATTCTCAGATGTGTTTTCAGTGCGTGTGGTTTTAATTCCATTGTGTGAAAGGAAGCTGGAGCAGCCTAGGCTCAAGGTTCCTGTTATATTGTAGGCTTTTGAAATCCTGCCGCAGCGTTGGGTCAGGAAACGTTCAAGCTCCCAACGCTCCTGGTGTTTAGTGTCTCCATTTGTAAATGGGGAATCGAGTCAAAGATGCTGTTGCTGGTCTCCCAATGAATCAAGGACACGCTCAATCAGCAAGGTATCGGGGGGCGAGGGTTATTTCTTGATCCCTGGGAGTACAGTTACGCCGTCACATTATGGATGCTGGCATTTTCCACTCTCACTTGTCTTGGGTGCCACTGGCCTGGGCTTTGGAACACGTGGGATCTTTCAGTTCTTGAAGGCAGAGAGAAATTATCTACCTGCACCGGTGTTGCTGTCGGTCCTACAGTTTGCTGTCGGTGATTATGGAGTGAGAACAATCCAACCCTGTTGGGTGGAGCGTGCCGCTCGTGTAGAGATACCGTGGTGTGCCGGCACACAGATGGTGTTTTGGCTCCGCACAGGGAGCCAGTTGGGAGGGAATCAGTTTGGGGAGCAGAGAGGTGCCCGGATTCGATGAGTACTCTGGCTGCTGGGCTCGCTGGTGTTGTGATTGCCAGGACAATTTCGAGACCCTTCAGGAACTCCTCCCTCAGGATTCAGGCACAAAATAAACTAGTGGCTCTGGATTAATCCCCGGGAGACCGAATGAGTGTATAGCCCAGCTGCAAATGTGACAGTTTATGCTTGTGAAATGCTTTCTCTGCAGAACAAATACCATACAATGCAACCCGTGGGGTACAAGCATCTCGCTTCTTTTTGCCAATATATCCAGCCTGACAGGACGCTCCGTGGCCAGTGTTGTAATTTGTTCTCTGATCCCCTTCAGTCCTTGGTTTTGTGGAACATGTTGAAAGGAAAGCTGCTCTACAGACCGGCGATGCCCTCTCATTTCATTTTGACCTCTCCTGACCCGCGGTGGATTTGAATCTACAACTGACAGTGCTCAGTATCCCGTTACTAATCTGCTGAGCCACCCAGTTGCCCCATAAATCTGCAAGCGATATGTTTAACGAAGTGGAGATTAGCACAACACTGCCATGGCAGAATTAAGATGTAGTTCTGTCTTGAACCGGGGCTGGTTTGCGTTGTGCTTCTCTTCTGTTGGCGGAGCTGAAGGTCAGCATCTTACTCGGGACTTTGACTTCACCAAAATGGTTTCATTTCATGGTTTGAAATACCTGCTCAGCTTTTTTGCTTTCCGTAGGAATATTATAAGCGTGGACGATAAGCAGAGACGCTGCTCCACGCAGAACTTATTCCCACAGCCCCCCACCCGTGATGTGGTCTCGTCTGACTCGTCTTCCATTGCTGCAGGGAATTGCCTCGGGATGGGTTTTACTACGTTATTTTCTGACTATGAAATTTTGATTTCTGTTAAAATCATAGTGCTCTTTAAATAACAAAACCCCAGTAGTTTAAACCCAGTTTTGAAGTATTGCATTTTTACAAAATAGACAATCAATACATCGTTCTCTCTTCATTCAGCTGCTGCTCAAATCACAACACCTTTAGTCAGATGAGTCTCAGGCTTCTATAATTCTGGGAGCTTGACCTTATTGCCCTCTACAGCTCCCTGAAGCTGCGGCGAGGTGGGTACTGGTCTCTTCTCCCAAGTAACAAGTGATAGAGTGAGAGGAGATGGTCTCAAGTTGCACCAGGGGAGGTTTAGACTGGATATTGAGAAATATTCCTTTACTGACAGAGTGGTGAAGCCCTGGCAGAGGCTGCCCAGGGCAGGGGTGGAGTCTCCATCCCTGGAGGGGTTCGAAAAGCATGTAGACATGGCACTTTGGGACATGGTTCAGAGCCATGGTGGGGTTGGGCTGATGGTTGGACTGGGTGAGCTCTTTTCCAACCTCAGTGATGATCAGGTAAGTGATTCTGCTCAGCACTGGTGAGGCTGAACCTCAAATACTGTGTTCAGTTTGGGGCCCTTTGCTGAAAGAAAGACACTGAGGGGGTGGAGTGCATCCAGAGAAGAGCAACGAAACTGGTGAAGGGCTGGAGAACAAGTGTTACAAGGAGTGACTGAGGGAACTGGGGTTGTTTAGCCTGGAGAAGAGGAGGCTGAGGGGAGACCTTATCGCTCTCTACAGCTCCCTAAAAGGAGGTTGCAGAGAGGTGGGTGTTGGTCTCTTCTCCCAAGTGACAGGCAATAGGACAAGAGGGAATGGCCTCAAGCTGCACCAGGGGAAGTTTAGGTTGGACATTAGGAAAAAAATCTTAACGGAAAGGGTTCTCAGGCCCTGGCAGAGGCTGCCCAGGGAGGGGGTGGAGTCCCTGTCCCTGGAAGGGTTTAAAAGATAGGTGGATGAAGTGCTTAGGGTTATGATTTAGTAGTGGACAGGTAGGGTTGGAGTTGATGATCTCAGAGGTCTTTTCCTCTATTCAAGGAGTCTGTCAACTGCAGTTTATCATCTGCTGGCCAGGCTGGGGTCTGGAGGACAGTCTGCACGGCTTTTTACCTTTGTGACTCACATTGGGTTGATAGCATCCCATGGCTAAGGAGTGCCAGTGAGAGGGTAGAGCTTTTGTTGTTTAGCCTGGAGAAGGGGAAGCTGAGGGGAGACCTTATTTCTCTAGAGCTGTAAAGACGTAGCTGGAGATGTTGGGTCCATCTCAACCTCTGGACAGTGGTGATGAGCTCACACCAATTCAAGTAATTAATGTAGAGCTTTGACTGAGCATTGCTCTGTCAAAAGCATAAAATAATGTTTCTAAGGAGTATTGTTTATTAGTTGGCTTTGTATGGGGAGATCTTTATACTTAAAATTCATATAAAGTTTCTTACGGACTACATTTTCTTTATCGTGCAGCTCGGTGGAAGGAAAGCTTTAAAATAATTGCTAAGGTTTGATTTCCTAAATTGCAGATCTATACCAAAATAAAATAATGCTTTCTGAAAAGAGGATTTGGTGCAAGGAGTTAAAGGTTCTTTCTGCTGGGAGCAAAAGCTAAAAGTGGATCGCTGGCCGAGAGCCAAATTCTGTCAGCTCCACAGAAATATTTATAAAGAAGATCAATAATTAAACCCGCTATGCAAAAGTAATGCTGTGTTTGGCTCAAATTGTTCTGCACTGCCTGCTCACATGTGACTGCTTGATTTAATTTATTTTCCAACTGATTTTTAGGAGTATTAACAAGATTAAAGAAGTTCTTTTTGGACAATTTGGTTTGACTCTGTAGTGTGTGCAGTTTATTCTGAATACGTTTCCTTAATTTCTTTTTTATCCCAAGTATTCTGAGTTCTCATCCATGAACTGGGTGACTTGCTAGTGCCCTGATGTTTTTAAGGACAAACTGACATTGAAAACAGGATGACAGTAGCTTTTCTTTAGTCAGTAGGACTGAATGAAGGGAAAACATAACTAAATGTAACTGTTTTGCTAACGTGCGTTTATTTTCTCCCTCTGTCGTTAGTTATGTTTTCAGTTCTCTGCTATATAGATGACTTCAGGAGAATGGGGCAGTTCCTGTTTATTTCTTGTGATTTATCAGCAAAATAGTAACAACTTGTAGTTGCAGAATCTCTATGATTTATAGGGAGAGGAAATCATCCTCAGTTTTATCCACTTCCAGGGGAAAGGTAGGACCAGCTATTTATCCCTCTTGCGAATGGAGCGAGTGTGGTGCAGCATTCAGTAGATGTGGCCTCTACATTTTCAAAGGGAGTAAAAACTTTACTTAATACTCCTGTAGGCCAGAGAGGACTGTTGAATGCCTCCTTCCAAAGGAGAAACTCCCCACTGCTCGTGGGGTGTGCCTCGACTGAAATACTGAATCGCTGCCGATAGTAGTTTACTTTCTGCTCTTTGAAAAAAAATCCATCTTCCAAGCGTGCATTTCTATGTCTTTTATTTATAGAACCTCTTCTACAAGAGCTCTTACGGTAGTGACAAGCAGCTGGGAAATAATTCCCCATTAATTAAGCTCCTACACATCACACAATTCTCTTATCTGTACAGTTATCGGTTGTGTGTGCTGGCAGTGGCACCTCGCGTGGTGTGTGAAACCCACTCAGAGATCATGCGTTCCGACTGCATCAGTAAAACTCTTTGGCTTGAATAATGAGCCCAAATAAGAATGACAAGAGTTTCAGCAGAGTCACGGTTTGCCAAATGATTCATCTGGTAAACGGGGCCACGTGATTTGGCACTGTTTTAAGTTCCGCAGGGATTAAAAGTTTCCCTGAGCTCTCAGCTTGCGACGGCGTGAGTAATGCACCCCTTTTATAGGGGAAAAGGGGATGCCTTTATCGGACCAGTTTGTGGAGAAAAGAACATTCCTGCCTTCTGAGGGGACAGAGGGTTATGACGAATGAGAAGGACCCTACCTGCATGATCTCTGACCATTTCAGCTGGGTTCCCTGGCTGTTGGCTGCTAGGAACAGCCGAGCCTGGCAGAGTCTTATGAGGAGCGGCTGAGAGAGCTGGGGTTGTTTAGCCTGGAGAAGAGGAGGCTGAGGGGAGACCTTATTACTCTCTACAACTACCTGAAAGGAGGTTGTGGAGAGGAGGGAGCTGGGCTCTTCTCCCAAGTGACAGGGGACAGGACAAGAGGGAATGGCCTGAAGCTCCGCCAGGGGAGGTTCAGGTTGGATATCAGAAAAAAATTCTTCACAGTAAGAATCATTGGGTACTGGAACAGCTGCCCAGGGAGGGGGGGGAGTCGCCTTCTCTGGAGGTGTTTAAGGAACGGGTGGATGAAGTGCTGAGGGACATGGTTTAGGGAGTGTTGGGAATGGTTGGACTCGATGATCCAATGGGTCCTTTCCAACCTTGTGATTCTGTGATTCTGTGAGGGGAGGCTGAGCCCTTTCCAGATCTCCTGGCACAGAGATGCAGCTGGAAACGCAGACACAAGGACCTTGTGACCTGTGGTGCACGCAGAGAGTGAACCCCTTCACCCAGAAAGAGAGTTAGAAAGGAATTTAATGAGAAGATAGGACAGCATTGATCAGGCGTGGGACACGGCTGGGTAAGCATAGCGACCGGCAGCCTGCTCACATGGCTGGTGGTTTTGTCCCTTCATCCCATGTTTTTTCCTCCCCAAATCACCACATCCCTTCCTTTCCTTGTCTTTGTCCTCCCCTAACTCTTGTGCAGTCCTGAAACATTCTTCCCCTGCATCCCTTAGCGTGTGCTGTCCCGTAAGCGGTCTGGAAGGTGATGCCGAGAACCGTCTTGATGGCTTTCACTCCCGGCCCACGGGGCAGATGCTCTCCAGGGATAGTCTGGGCCAGAGCTCCGTCCAAGTCCCTCTCCCTGGAGTCTGTCCTTTGGGTCCCCTGCCTGCCTCTGTGCTTCTGCGCTCCTCGGGACCTGTGGACGTGAACCTTGGATGGACTGATGGGTGTTTTCTGCCTTTTAAAAGTGAATGTGTGACCTCTCCTTGAGCATTGTTCAAAATGGTGTCCACCTTCAGGGGCTGGCGCGGTGTTTTGCAGGAAAGTAGGAACAAGTTTCACCTCTGCCATCATCAAAGCTTGTGCATGTGGGGGTCAAAACTGCAGCAGGCACATTCACAACTACCAGTCATCGTATAACTTGCTCACAGCTGTAGTCTGCTCAGGCAGGACAAACGTGTATCTGTCCTGGGATAAATCTGGATGGGATCTCCAATTCCCTGTGACGATCTCAGGTTGTAATTCCTCACCTGATCCAAATGTCTCCTTGCAGCCTCAAAGAAGTGAAGAAACATAGCATTTTATATGCTGTCGTCTTCCTTTCTCCTTTAGCAATTCCATATCTGAGCTACGTGCTGGCTGTTGGAAATACTGTCCTAAGTCATCCCACCTTGCTTATGGCTTTCACAAGGCATTTTTGAGGATGAACCTTGTGGATTCTGCCTCCGAGCTCAGATGCCTGAAAGTGAGGTGTCGCCTTGCTTAGCATCATAATCTGCAGATACCCCGGTGGAGTCAGCGCCGGCTGTCTGCCTGCAGGGAAATCATCATGGAATTGCATTAAGGCTCTTAATTCCTGCGTGCAGCTCTAAGCACCTCTCATTTCCTGTCTCTGTAGCATTCAGGACAGCTGAAAGAGTTGGGATTGTTCAGCCTGGAGAAGAGAAGGCTCCGAGGAGACCTTATAGCGACCTTCCAGTACGTGAAGGGGCTACAGGAAAGCTGGAGAGGGGCTGTTCACAAAGGCTTATGGGGACAGGACGAGGGGGAACGGGGATAAACTGGAGAGGGGCAGATTTAGGCTGGACATGAGGAAGAATTGCTTCACGATGACAGTGGTGAGACACTGGAACAGGTTGCCCAGAGCAGTGGTGGCTGCCCCATCCCTGTAGGGGTTCCAGGCCAGGTTGGATGGGGCTTGGAGCCCCTGAGCCAGTGGGAGGTGTCCCTGCCCATTGTAGGGGGTGGATGAGCTTTGAGGTCCCTTCCAACCCAAACCATTCCATGATTCTGTGATTCTGTTTATATATGTGTATATCTTTTTAAAACAGGAAGTATATTTGATTAGCTTTAACTGAGCGTGTATTAGCTCTTCGTGATGGCACTGCCCGGTGACGTTGCTTGTCAAGCGATGGCTTTGGTGGCACGTGCTTTTCTGGTCGGAATTCTTTTTGTGCTTGCGAAATCCTCAGATTTTTAAATGCCAAGGCTGTAAGCTTGATAGGAAACTGTAAACATTAAGCTGGTGAGACAGTAATTGGCAATACACATGAATAGCGTTCTTCGTGCTATTGAAGGGCCAGAACAGAATCTGCCTTGCTGTCAATACAGCTTCAGCAGGAATTGTGTGGGTGGATTGGAGCACTTATCCCAGCCGTTTTGCAGCAGTGGCATAAGTTAATGGAACAGATTGTCAGGGGGACTGTAGGAAGTAATGGCATAGGAAGGGAGATGTGATTTATGGATGAGAGATAATACACTGCGTATAATGAGAAAGCTGGAAAAATAATGTATGGAGGCAGTGCAGAGATAAATCCGTTAGCATCACCTCAGAAAATAACACTTCATTTCTAGCTGTTTATTGCTTCCTTGAATAAGCTCTAATAAGGCTGGAATCTTCCTGATTTGGGTATTTAATTCAAGCTGAGTTGCATTTGGAAAAGAAAAAAAATAAAAGCAGTTGTGTTATTTCTGAATGTGACAACAGGGGAAGAAGTGCTGCTTGGGAACACGCTAAAAACATGGTGCTGTTCATGCTTGCTCACCCTCCCTTCCTATTTTGGAGTAAAACCTTGGGAACTGGGGCTTGCAGCCCGGAAACCAACTGTATCCCAGGCTGCATCCAGAGCAGTGGGACCAGCAGGGAGGGAGGGGATTCTGCCCCTCTGCTCTGCTCTGTGAGACCCCACCTGGAGCCCTGTGTCCAGTTCTGGAGTCCTCAGCACAGGGAGGACACGGAGCTGTTGGAGCGAATCCAGAGGAGGCCACGGAGATGATCCAAGGTGTGGAGCCCCTCTGCTGTGAGGACAGGCTGAGAGAGTTGGGGTTGTTCAGCCTGGAGAGAAGGCTGTGGGGAGACCTTAGAGCAGCTTCCAGTGCTGAAAGGGGCTCCAGGAAAGCTGGGGAGGGGCTTCTTCTGAGGGCGCAGAATGGCTTTAAATTGGAAGGAGGAAGATTTAGATTAGACATGAGGAAGAAATTCTTCACAGTGAGGGTGGGGAGGCCCTGGCCCAGAGTACCCAGAGCAGTGGGGGCTGCCCCATCCCTGGAGGGGTTCCAGGCCAGGTTGGATGGGGCTTGGAGCCCCTGAGCCAGTGGGAGGTGTCCCTGCCCATGGCAGGGGTGGCACTGGATGGGCTTTGAGGTCCCTTCCGACTCAAATTATTCTGTGGTTCTGTGATCTGCCAGCATACTGCGTTGGTAGGGTGGGTATGGCTTTTGGTACCTTTGAGGTAAGCCTGTCAAAAATCAGGAGCTTACAACACCCTCCTAAACAAAACCAAACCAAAAAAACCCCCAAACTGTAGTTTGTTCCAGAGAAGAATCTTCTATCTTAACAGTATCTTGGCAGCTGGATCTCCACAGCTTTCCTTCAGGCTGACCATGTTCCCCATCTGAGGTGGTGTGGTCTCCTGTGGCCCCTGAGGGTGAGCTCCCGCAGGTTGTGCGCGGAGGGGTCTGTGGGCTGCTCGGCTGGGACATGGAAGGGCTGAGGGACAACCCAGCGGGACAGGTGGTGAAGGTCACAGAAGCCTGGAGCTTGGTGGAGATGGTGGCTACCCTTTCAAGGAGAGCTGGTGAGACAGAAGGGGCAGGAAGGTCAACAGGGTGAGAGGGTGGCATGGGATGTGCCCAACATTTCTCAAAGATCAAGGACTAGAGCAGAAATTTCTGAACAAAGAAAGGAGGAGGATGAGGAACCGAAGGGAGTGCAGCTGGCAGTGTAGGTGGAGAGAAGAGGGCTGAGCAGCACTGAGAGGAATTAGGGCAGAGGAGAAGCGGTAGAAGAATTATAGAATCATTTGGTTGGAAAAGACCTTAGAGATCATCAACTGCAACCGTAGAGCAGAAGTGGTGTACACTCTCAAAGTGAGGGTAGGCAGAAGGATCTGTGCCTACTCATTGTACTCACCTCCATGGAAAGGAGATGAGCCTGGAGTTGTCTTTGTCCAAGATCAATGCAGAGGTGAAGCACAGAAAAATCCTCCCCCAAATCCCTAAGTGCTGTGTGGATAATGGAGAGCTCTCACGCTGTGCGTTTGGCGGCAGGTGCTTTGAGATCCCTCCCGTTCATTTATTCTGGTGTCACCCATGGGTGTTCAAGTCTTTGAGCTTCCCAAAACCAGAAGGTGACCTGTGTAGCACAGTTGTGAATTGCTGCTTTGCATTCGAAGCTTTTCGGTCTGGCAGATAAATAACACTTGCAGCCGGTGCTTCTTTCAGCGCAGTTGTGATGGGATTGTTTTTTGGGGCTCTCTGACTTTATAGTTGTTGAGAGCTGAGTGGAGCTGGATTGATTGCCCCAGAGCAGTGTTTGCCTGGAGTGCTGTGTGCGCCGTGCTAGGACGATGCACTGGCATCGCTTCCCGCTGCTCTCTCACACTGCTTGGCTTACAAACCTCAGCTCGGGCATGAAGGAATAAATGGGATGAGTGGACGGCTGAGCCTGTGCGTCCGTATGGGTTTGGCCTCTTGCATTAGAGCTGATTGCCTTAGCGCTTGGAATAAACAAAAATGGGGGGAAGAAGGTAAGAAGTTCGTTTGAGAAATTGTTCCAGAGTAGTTTTAGCAGGGCAGGGCAGCGCAGCCCTTCCCATCCATTGAGCCAGCAGTGTGCCCAGGGGGCCAAGAAGGCCAATGGAATCTTGGCTTGGATCAGAAATGGGGTCACCAGCAGGTCCAGGGAGGGGATTCTCCCTCTGTACTCGGCACTGGTGAGACCGCACCTCGAATACTGTGTTCAGTTCTGGGCCCCTCACCACAAGAAGGATGTTGAGGCTCTGGAGTGTGTCCAGAGAAGAGCAATGAAGCTGGTGAGGGGGCTGGAGAACAAGACTGACGAGGAGCGGCTGAGAGAGCTGGGGTTGTTTAGCCTGGAGGAGGCTGATGGGAGACCTTATTACTCTCTACAACTGCCTGAAAGGAGGTTGTGGAGAGGAGGGAGCTGGGCTCTTCTCCCCAGTGACAGGGGACAGGACAAGAGGGAATGGCCTGAAGCTCCACCAGGGGAGGTTCAGGTTGGATATCAGAAGGAAATTCTTCACAGTAAGAGTCATCGGGCACTGGAACAGCTGCCCAGGGAGGGTGTCAAGTCGCCTTCCCTGGAGGTGTTCAAGGAACGGGTGGATGAAGTGCTGAGGGACATGGTTTAGGGAGTGTTAGGAATGGTTGGACTCGATGATCCAGTGGGTCCTTTCCAACCTGGTGATTCTGTGATCCTGTGATCCTGGGAGTGAGGAGCTTTGTCTAGCTGAGAGGCACACAATGTGCACTGACTGCCTAAAGCTGTGAAGAGCCTGAGTTTGGGGTAGGTGCTCCCAGCAGTCCCACCACTCTCCAGGAGCTACTGTGGGGGTGTTGGTCTGAGTCGCCTCTTGGGGCTCGTGTCTTACCGAGTGGGGTGTTTGGGTGGTCCAGCGCTCACCCCATGCTACCACAAGACCATGGATTATTTACTAAACAATTTATAAATCGCTGCCTTATCCATGAGATCTGAAATTCTGGGATGAAACATGAAGAACGCGCAGATCTCATGCGAATGCCTCCCTGTCTGATTTTCCCCCGTGGCTGTTAAGTACCCGTGTTTAAGGAGCAGGCAAGTGTAAGCCTATGATCTGCTTGAAGTGAAATCAAAGTGTGACAGAAACGGCTAATTGAGCAGAGCACTTGAGCAGCTGGCTGCAGCTGGCAGACGTGGCACGTCATCTCCACAGAACAAGGCTCCTCCATCAGGTATCCAGCCACCTCGCCGTTAGCTTTGAAGCCCTCGTTATGCCGTTCTCGGAGCAGGTGTCACATCTTCGAAGGGAAATATTACAGAAGATGAGAAAGATGTTACACGTCTGCTTAGTGCAGTCTTAAATAAAAGAATTGCATCTTAAAGGCAAATGCGTTGCTTGTTTTTGAGTCGTAAGGAGCTGAACTGCTGTCTTAAAAACTGCCTTTCAAGTGTCATGTAAACCCATTTCTAGGATTTCTAATATGTGTTTCTCTTGTAAGCAATTATACTTGGTACAAAGAGGAATCGGAATTGTCTGGGAGGGGGTGTGTGGGTTGTGCTGCGCCGTGTATACATATGAAGAAGTGTCAGCTGTGGTGTCACACGGGAATTCGGGCAGCTCGGTGTCTGCAGTGGTGGTTCACCACTGGGAAATGGCCCTGATCCCATTCAAAAGGTCATTGTGGAGCTCTTTCCACGTGACAGCTTGTGATTTGTTGGTGTTAAGGCTAAAAATCATGACAATATCTGGATAAAAATACAAGCTTAGGGCAGTGGAACAGTCTGGCTGGGCTGCCTCTGCTGGCTCTACGCTGTGCGTTTGCATGGTTCGCATAGCAATGAAACCAGGGTCTTTCTGCTGGAGGAGCACAGGCGGAATTTCTTGATGATGAGAGTGGGGAGGCTCTGGCCCGGGTTGCCCAGGGAGGTCATGGCTGCCCTGTCCCTGGAGGTGCTCCAGGCCAGGTTGGATGGGGCTTGGAGCAGCCTGATCCAGTGGGAGGTGTCCCTGCCCACGGCAGGGAGGTTGGGTTTGGAACTGGGTGATCTTTAAGGTCCCTTCCAACCCAAACTATTCTATGAATCTCTGCTTGCAGCACCCTGGGCCACCTTGCTGGGCTGCCCCGCTGCAGAAGGCAGCTCTGGGCACCTGCAGATTCCTGGCTCCCTCTGTTCCGACTGCTGTTCTTTCCACCACAGCTTCCACTTGATTGCAGTAATGAGTAGCAATTCTTCTGCAACTGTTTATATGGCTCTTCCCCCTTCGCTCCTAGGAGAGGGAGAAAATGCCCAACTTTCAATTCCTGATATCTCAGCTCATTGTTTCCTGCAACTGTCGCTGCTGACCCAAATGTGAACACACAGAAAACATATGCTGCATTTTATTTGCCAGCTATAGAAAAAGACGGGTTTGGAGCACATGAGATGTCACATCTGTTTAGTCAACAAAACAGTGCCATCTCCGTTGCACTGAATGGCTTCCTTTGTGATAAATGCCGCATCTCAGGATGCCTGTTCAATTGGGTCTGGAAACTGGTTTAAATGTCCTTTATCTCACAGAGTTTCTCTTTCGTTTGCAGCAAGGGAAGCCATACGTCTTTGATAGAGTGTTACCTCCTAATACAACCCAGGAACAAGTTTATAACGCCTGTGCCAAGCAGATTGTTAAAGGTAGGTGCTGTCTTTGTTTATTCCTGCTTAGGGGAAGGGAAGAAGATGTCTCCCTGTCCTCTCAAGCTATTTAAAGACAGGATAATAAGTGTTTAGATATCTGTGTAGTTTAGTAATTAGTAATTCCAAGCATTTCCTTGTTTAAGGACTCATCTCTGTGGAAAAAAACCCCAACAAACTAAAAAAATAATACAAACAAACAAACAAAAGCAAAATTGCTGCAGAAATTGCAGTAGTTCCTTGTGTGGGACTGTTATTCTGCTTTCTCCTTGTGTGGGACTGTTATTCCACACAAATACTTGGGTTTTGTGATATGATAAGCAACACAAACAATGTTCTTCCTGCAGGATGTGGTCAGTATGGGGTAAGTGTGGAATAGCCGTGTCTTTGAATGAAAGGATGGACCATTAAAGGAAAATGCAGAAGGCTCTGGTTTTGTAGCTGCTTTGCCTGCAGATAGCTTGCATTTAGAGATGAAATGGGAACAAAAGTGCCTGTTGGATAGTACCCTATTTGTTTAAATCAAACGCTTCATGAACTGTTGGAATGTCAAGATTTTAACTTGAGAATCAAATTTTTTTTGGGGTGCATTTTAATTGCTTGCCACACTTCCCACGCCTTCCAAATCAACCCTGAGACCTTCCACTTGATTCTGATTCTGGATAATCCATCTGTGTTGGATTAACAACTACCACAGGGCTCCAGGGGTCACAGGTAGTACCCGATCGACTTGTTCTCTGGCCTTGTCTGGTGTCCCTCTGCCTGCCAAGAATGATTCCTCAGTTTTTGTCTTTAAATCCAAGGATGCAGACAGTGGGAATGGTGTCAGAGCTCCACCGAGCTGTGCTTTTATAGCGACACAAGGCTGCATATTGAACGCTGGGATTTATGTGGCATGAGAGATTTGGGGTCGCTCAGAGCTGCATGAGCCACCGGAGCAGTGTGGAAGGACTCAGTGGTGTTTCAGGTGTGGAGCTGGATCCGCTGGGAGCTTGTGTGTCATTCCCTGGGGTGAGCAGCGCTGCTGCAGACCTTGAGTTTTGCTCCAGAGGAACTGATTGGTTCACTCAGACAGCCTCAAGCGGACCAGCACGTGTTCAGTCTTTGTGATAGGGGGTCAGGACCAGGAGCTAAATTATTTGATGTTGGAGAGAGGAAATGAATCATAAGACTTCAGTTGCCTCTTCTCAGAGGGGAGCCTAATTACAGCAATTCTGCCTTCAGACGAGTAAGCCTTTAATGAAAACTGGTGGGATTCGAGTTTTAGAGCTGGGAAATTATTAGTTTGGGTTGCTGACACACCACTAGACTTTTGGAGGTTTGGGCAGCTGTTTCAGTACTACAGTGGGTGCCGACAGAAGCAGTATATTGCGGCTTATAGACTTGAAAATGGGTATTTCTGTTCCCTGTGAAAGTTGGCTTGCTCTGAAAATGGGGATAAAATCCTGTTTGAGAGCAATTCGGAAGAACCTAACTCAGTGACCAGGTCTTCTTCATTTGCCAAATAGAAAGGCAAATACTCCCAGAGTCGTATTTGAATGCAGAGTATTACAATACAGAGTCGTATTACAATACAAAGTCGTATTTGAATACAGAGTATTCAAATGGGGAGGAGAGGGTGTAGGAGAAAGGAAAAGAGAAAGAGAGATGGGGAAAAAAGAGAGAAGGAGAGAAAGAGAAAGTGAGAAGGAGAGTGATGAGGAAGGAGGGGAGAGAGTGAGTGAAAGGCAGGGAGAAGAGAGGGAAGGAGGGAGAGCGCAGTGTTACTGGAGTGAGATTCTTGAGCTCTGTGCTTGCATTTCCTTACGTTTAATTTCCAGTTTAAAGCCTAATAAAGTGAAAAATGTGAAACGGTCAGGGCTGTTTCTGATAGACAGGAAGAAAGTCTATGGAAATATGAGCTGAGTGTGTTACGACTTGGAGTGCTATTTAAATCTGTAAGACTTTTCAAGATAGCTTTTCAAGGTTACCATTTGTTATTAGATTTCATTATACTCCCATGAAATGGGTGATGGTTTCATTGTGATTAACGTTAGTACAGAAAATGCCAGCTGGCCTAGCAGCCTCTAAACCAACGGTTATAATAACTAAGTTGACAATAAGAATGATGTAAATGAGTCTTTTTCACTAAAGAAGAAATTGGATTAGGTTTAAGTAAACAGCTCAGTGACTGAGTCAAAGTATTTAACATTCCATACGTGAGAAACATGAGAAACAGGAGTATTTTAGAGGAGGAGAAGCAATCTGTGTGTTACAGTGAATGCATCGGGGTGGGCACTGGGATGGTGTTTGTTCAAGGTGCTCCCAAGGGCGGGGGTATCAGTAGTGGAAGGGAGCGGGGAATCATCCCTGGTGCATCAAACCACGCTTTGGGAGCTTGTGTTCATGGCTTTTTAACCCAGCTAAGGGCTATCGCTGTGTTTGAAAGGCTACGGTAGTGTGTGACTGCTACTGTTTTTGCTTTGTTTCCCACTGGTCTCCATTCAGAAAGCAGCTATGTCTTCTCAATCCATACCGATGGATTTCTGTATCTCGATTTTGCATCTTTCCTACAATTACACTGAAAGGAGAATATAATGGCCTGAGCTATTGCTGAGCACTGGAGCTGTGAACGTGTTCGTGCACGTGGGCATCTGTGCATTTGTGCAACCTGTGAAGAGGAGAAAGTGGCTTGAATGATTTTGGGTTGTGGAGTTGCGCTCACTAGGTAGTTTATTGACTTTATTCTGTGTATAAATACAGGCCTCAGGTGCCGAATGGCAGAACTAGAAAGTTTAAGGATGGAAAAAATAAGTATTGAGGTAAACAGCAGTGGCCCAGGTGGCCAAGAAGGCCACCAGCATCCTGGCTTGGATCAGCCATGGTGTGGCCAGCAGGAGCAGGGAAGGGATTGTCCCCCTGGACTCTGTGCTGGTGAGGCTGCACCTCGAATCCTGGGTTCAGTTTGAGCCCCTCATTCCAAGAAGGACATTGAGGGACTGGAGCGTGTATGGAGAAGGGAATGGAGCTGAGAAGGGGCTGGAGAACAACGGGAGTTCTGGGAGTGGCTGAGGGCTCTGGGGCTGTTTAGCCTGGAGGAGAGGGAAGACCTCATCGCTCTCTGCAGCTTCCGGAAAGGAGGCTGTGGTGAGGTGGTTGTTGGGCTCTTCTCCCAAGTAACGAATGATAAGACGAGGGTAAGTGGCCTCAAGTTGTGCCAGGGGAGGGTTAAATTGCATATTAGGGAAAATGTCTTTACTGACAGAGTGGTGAAGCGCTAGCCAAGGCTGCCCAGGGCAGGGGTGGAGTCCCCATCCCTGGAGGGGTTAAAAAACCACGTAGAGGTGACGTGGTTCAGCAGGCACGGGGGCTTTGGGCTGATAGTTGGACTTGATGATCTTAGAGTCTTTTCCAACCTTAATGACTCTCTGATTCTGTGAGAGAAATGGTTTTAGAAATGAGGCTGAAAGGACTTCCGTAAAGCTGTTGGGTGTTTCTTGTTGCCATAAAAGCTCCCGTACTCGTCAGGGGTCCGTCTGCAAGGTCTGCGGTCCACAGCCACCCTCCGTGACCTGTTGCGGAGCTTGGCTGGGCGCTGTGGTGCTGCTGCAAAGACATCGTGGGTCCCTCACCGGAGCGAGCCTGGGTTGTAGCCCTGACACAAGTGCTGTGGTTTTAGACCGTCACAACTTGTCCTGTCCATCCTCGTCAGGAAAAAGCCACCTGGCAGCAGTTGCCTGGCTGAGTTGAGGAGCTGCCTTTTGTGGGGAGGATAAATCACCCTGAGACATCATTGTGGAGAGAGTTGGACCAGGAATGAAGAAAAACACTTGGACTTATTTTGTTCCTTGTGAGTTATGTAGAAATCTCAGCTGATCTTTGCTCGGTCGCTTGTACATCTCCTTTTTTTCCCATCTCCTTTGCTCTTAAGTTTTGTGTGGGCTGTTTCTAGCAGCGACTGTCTTCTCTCTTTATTCAGTCAACAGATGGTTTATTAACCATCATAAGTTGGAAATCCTTCCAACAAAAATAACCTCTACAACGGAGGCCACTAACCTTTTTAGTTGCAGGTGATGCAAAGGACAACTTTTTAATAAAGTATTTTTGCTAATTGGGAAGGTAAATTACTTTTATCTGTGCTTCCTCGAGCAGCGAGGCATCTTAGTATACATTTATGCAAATTCAGAGCAATTGCCTTACGTAACAGTTGATTAATCAGGTTATTTCCCCCCAGGCTTTGTACCGGCGTGAAGCTGACATTGGACCTTGAATTCACCTGGAGATAATAAACCTTTTTTTTTTTTTGCTTGAAATTTAAACAGTCTTTTAAAAAACTGTTAACCAAGTTTGGCAAAAAGAAGAAATAGCAGTAGTGAATCCTTCGAATGTGTTTATTTGTCATGGGGTGGAATTTAAATGGTATTTTGCTGCCAGGTGGTACTTCAGAAACAAAGAGGAGTGGCAACTATAATAAATATTACTCTTTTTTTACATCAAAACTGCATAAAGTAGGTGCTCCTACTTAAGACTTCAAGTTCCCTTGCCTGGAGCAATTCCATCCGGTAATCCTTTCGATGGATGTGGGACTGTGTCCATGAACCAGCTGGTTTACAGCTCTCCCGGTTTCTGAAAGCTGCTATGGACATTAAACACTGCAAAGTTAAAAATGGATATTTTCGTATCTTAATGCAATGAGAAATTATTCATTCTGCCTGGGGAGAAGTTTATTTTCAATAAAGCAAATTCCTGTTTGTTTGACTTTCTTCTTGCTTTGCCCTCCTGCTTTGCAGGCAAGCTTGGAAATTAATGAGGCCATGAACTGTTGAGGGTATTATAGCAGCAGAAAAAGCAAGAGTTTGTTTAATTTCCTCTATGTTACGTGATGGTATAAATGCATTTTCATATTACACGGGTATATTGGATAGAATCTAGTGTGGAGAAGGTTGGTTTTTCCCAGGAAAGTAGGAGATACGTCAATAATTCTGTAATTCTCCAATTTAGATTCAGTTATGATGTTTTTTTGCCTAAAGATAGCCAGCTATATAATATTTTTTCCACTCTTTATTGTGCCAGCTATTTTCTAATTGAGCTTCAGCATTGTAGAAGACTTATGAAATGCTGATAATCCAGCTTTAAGGCCTCAATATGATTTTTTATTCGTTTCCTTCCTCTTGCAGATGTTCTTGAAGGCTACAACGGCACAATCTTCGCTTATGGACAGACATCGTCAGGAAAAACACATACTATGGAGGTACAGTGGCAAAATTCAATCGGTTTGGTAGCAGCAGTAGAATTTTATATATCAATTACTTGAACAAACCACCTGTCTGGAGCACTCAGCTGTGAGTGACACATAAAAAGAGATCTGGGTATGTTCAGCTTCTGCTGCCTTTTAAGATGTAATATTTCTTTAAATGTGAAATTTAGATTTCTTTAAATTTAAATTTCTTTAAATTTTTGAGCGATGTCTCTCGAAACCCAGCTAAATCACACAGAATCACACAGAATCACCAGGTTGGAAAGGACCCACTGGATCATCGAGTCCAACCATTCCTAACACTCCCTAAACCATGTCCCTAAGCACTTCATCCACCCGTTCCTTAAACACCTCCAGGGAAGGTGACTCGACCCCCTCCCTGGGCAGCTGTTCCAGTGCCCCATGACTCTTACTGTGAAGAATTTTTTTCTGATATCCAACCTGAACCTCCCCTGATGGAGCTTGAGTCAAAACCATCAAGTATAGCTTCTCTGTGTTTGTCATAACTGTTTGGGTATGTGTATATTTTAAAGGGTTTTATTTGTGACTTGTTAATCCACAAATAAAACCACTAATAATGGTCTGCAGAGTTCCCTTGCACGCAGGATTAGGAAAATTCATGCCTAGGTTATTTATTTTCTCATTTGCACTCCTCTTCTGGGAATACCACTCACAGAGGGATGAGTTTGGGAATTGTTGCTTTGGAGGAGGAGAATAGCAACCGATAGCCAATTCCAGGGGCTGAAGTCCTTGGTCTGTTCCTATTTCTGCTGCAGGAGGTGTGACAGGGTAGATTTTTTTCCTGTGGTTTTCATTTTCACTTAGAAGACATTTAGATGTTTGTGTTAAGAGGGATCACTCAAAGATTTAATCCTTGCATAGGATTGTTCCATCACAGCCCTGTCCAAGCTGGGTGTATGAGGCTGCGGCGCTTTGCTCTGAACTTTAAACAGGAGGGCTACAGCAAAGTTTTGCTAAATGAAAGTAAAAAAAAAATTGAGCTTTCGTTTATTTAACAGCATCAGACGGGTTTGCTGCCCGATTAACATGGGTGACCTACCTAACCTGGAAGTTAAAGGAGAAGGAAGGCAATACTCCCTCAAGCCAACAAGCCCTGGTGGAATTGCTGTTCGATTGCCACAGTTGCTCCTTTCCTGGAGGGTGCAATAACTGATGCCTCGTGTCTAATTAAGTCTGTCCTTGCGAGGCTGGGGGAGATCACTACCTCAGCCCTCGCAGATGGCACAGTGGCTGAGTAATTCACCGGCTCTGAATGTAATTAAATCAAAATGTCTGCAGGGCTTGAGCTGGTGCTTCCACATGGCGTGGGGAAAGAGCTCTTAAAGCCAATTTATATTCAGAATTACAAGCTGCGATAAAGAAAATGACTGTAGAAAAATGGCTGTTTTACCTCTTTGATAAAGAAAGAGCTGTCATTTTAAAGTGGAATTAAGTCTATATTCAGTTTTAATCCTCCTTTTAACCGAACATCCTCTTGTGAAGTTGTTACAGTATGTTGTGGAAGAAAAAAATAGTCTGAAGGTGAAGAAATAGTAAATCCTCTTGGTAAAGCTGTTATGGAGGATTTTCTGTGAAATGCTTCATAGTGTTAGTGTTAAGTTTAACCAGGACACAGTGGTGTAATGTAGCCAGGATAGGCTTTTTGATGTACCCAGGTCTTTCTCCTGTGCTAGATAAAACATTTGCCCACCTGTATAGGAGAATATAACCGAATCCTTCTTAAAAATTGTATATTTTTGCCCACAAGATTATCTTGCTCCACTTTGACCTTACAGGAGAGTTTCCAGTGTGAGGTCCTTATAGATTGCAGTTATTATACCAACAGCTGAAATAAGCTCGCACTGTCTCAAATGTTACACTTCACCGGCTGCAGCCCGCCTGCGACGCTTAAATGTGGAAATTAATGTTCTTATTAAAATGAGCGGCTTTAATGAGCAGAGAAGTCTCCATCCCGGTGCTTTGGGAGAGTTTGCTAACTGCAGCGTCAGCGGGGCGGCAGCAGCACATTTCTCCAAACTGTTTCTTAGGTTGCAGCTAAGTCCACGAGAGTGGGATTTTGGGGTTTTTTTGATTCCAGCTTTCCAGTGAGTAGCCTGCCTTTACCTTTCTCTTCCCTTCCAGTATATGGTCTCCATAAATTATAGTGGGACCTGCTTCATTCATCTCTTGTTTTAATAAAAATGCATTTATAACAGAATAAAAATGACTGTTTTTCAGTGCATGCCAGACTGCTGGTGCTACAGCATTATAAAGATCTTAACTTTTTCTTCTTGACGCATTGAACGTGATTTCGCTTCACTGAAGTTTCTCCTGATTTAAACAGCGAGAAAAGCCCAAGAAGTTGTAGATGCAGTGTTTGTGTTACATACACACTGAATCATCTTTCACTGGTTGGTTTCTCTTCTGAGGTAGAGAAAGTGGTGTAAAGGAAAGTATAATTATTACAAGGCTTGCTGGATTAAATGCTTTTATAAGTTGCTGCTTCTCCACAATTATTAGAGGTGCAGCGATGCCAAAGCTGATGCAGACAGAAGTGTCTGTAACAAAATTTTGAATTCAAATCACCTTTGGGCTGAGCTAATGACCCAGCCAGGTCAAAGCTGCCTTGGAAAAGAGGCACTGCGTAGCTCTAGCGTTTCTGGGTCTGTAGCTGCCTTTGGAATTGTGCATTTTGCAGTAGTTAATAGTGTAGGCAAACTCTTGGTTGGATTTGCACACACTGAAGAAACAGCAATCATAGAATCACCAGGTTGGAAAAGACCTCTTAGATCATCAAGTCCAATCATTCCTGTCTGCCACTAAACAGTGCCCTTGAGTACCTCATCTACCCGTCTTTTAAATACCACTCTCTGTTTATCCTTTCTCCTCTCCGGGAACGCTCTCTTCATGCAGAAATAGAGTTTAGTCGGTTGGTTTCAGGGTGCTTTTCAAAGTCTTCTGCTGGGAGAAGGGATGGATAATGTGAACATTGCACTGCAGTCCCTCCTCAATTCCACTGCTATGTGGTGGAAAAGAGCGCTCTCCCAGCAAGGGAAGAGTGTTGGGGTTTGGTGTAAGTGTGTGTTTGTGAATACACGTTTTCCCCTCTATCAGGGATCTACTTTATGGAATCACCCTCATTATAGTTGTTCTTATAGTCTGAAATAAAATGGTGTATCACCAGACAAGGACTTTGTAGGTTTTGAGAGGCTTAATAGGGTGTTGGATATGGTGTAGCGTTTAACTGCTGCTGCTGCAGAAGGTAATGTTATTTGTATAATATAAATAAAATATTCATAGGTTAGACACAGCTGAGTGCTGCTTTATAGGGAAGGCAGTCAACAATGTCACCGATTTACCTATATTCCCTTCCTTTTCTTCCCTAAGATGCGTGTGGAATTCAAGGACGGAATCCTGGTAACTGCTTTAAATACAGGCTTTGAGATAGGGGAAGAGGTTGTCAGTTCGTGTCAAATTTCCTGCGTCCTAGGTTGATGCTTAGAAGTTGACTGTCACTGCACCAGCTTTAGCATAAAGGAAGTGATGTCTGGGAGGACTGTACTTGAGTGCACTAAGAAAGGCTGAGGAACCAGGACAGCAGGTCAATGTGACCCAGTAGTCATTCACAAACATGCATAATATTGAAATACGTAGAGTCGTAGGATAGTTTGGGTTGGAAGAGACCTTAAAGATCATCAAATTCTAACCGCCCTGCCATGGGCAGGGACACCTCCCACTGGATCAGGGGCTCCAAGCCCCATCCAACCTGGCCTGGAACCCCTCCAGGGATGGGGCAGCCCCCACTGCCCTGGGCACCCTGGGCCAGGGCCTCCCCACCCTCATCATGAAGAAATACTTCCTAATGTCCAGTCTAAATCTGCCCCTCTCCAGTTTATCCCCATTCCCCTCATCCTATCCCCACAACCCTCTGTGAACAGCCCCTCTCCAGCTTTCTTGTGGCCCCTTCAGGCACTGGAAAGTCACTGTAAGGTCTCCTCAGAGCCTTCTCTTCTCCAGGCTGAACGACCCCAACTCTCTCAGCCTCTCACTTCTTGTTTCTGACATGCTCCCAAGTATCTGATTAAGGTGGGAGAACTGGGCTGTGGTTTGTGTGTGTGTGTGTTTGTTTACTCCTCTGCCTCCGGTCTGCAAAGAGCATCAGGACAGCACTCTTGGCACAGGGCAGGAGCTGACAAAACAGATAGGAGCTCCGTCGGGTGAAGCGTGCTAACATGTTGAGTCGTTCTGCCACCTTTTCTGTCCACTTACATCAAGGAAATCCCCCCCACCCCCTAAGCAGCAGATGTGTTCGTAGGGACCCACCGGAGGAGGGTGCGTTTGGACAAGGCTTTCTCCTCTCTTGGGCCTGAGGAGGGCTTTCGAAGTTACAATGTGCTCTTGTGTCCGCAGGGGAAGCTGCACGACCCTCAGCTCATGGGAATCATTCCAAGAATTGCACATGACATCTTTGATCACATCTACTCCATGGATGAAAACCTGGAGTTTCATATAAAGGTAAATGCAGGATGACATGTTATGTAATGGATCGGGTGGAAGGAAGTTGAGCTGGATGGGAAGTCTGCATTTGTGCTGTAGCACCGTGCTACACAATTTTTCCTTTCTCCCATTTTATAACTCAATCCCCCCCCCGTTATTTTAGTGAAGACCTTTACTAGAATAACCCAATGCAGTTACTGGCCTTTGATAGGCATTTTTTTGAGTGTGTTTTCAGCTCAGCTTTGCTACTCCATCGATTGCCGTGTTGTTCACCACCACAGCTGATAGGGAGCCGCTTAGTAAGAAATAACACACTGATTTCACTGCATCCTCTCCAAAGCCTGTGCCTCAGCCTCACTAGCTGTGATCAGAAATACCATTGATCTGCGTGACGTTGGAGAGAATGCTGACATCTTGGTCCAGCTCAAGGGTACAAACGGTTCCCCGTAATATGTGGGTCTGAAATGGAAGAAATGTAGCTTTACACAATTTATAGAAGGATGTTTAGAACTAAATTTTAGCTCAAGCGCTTACGTATGGGTTCCTCGAGATAGTGGACTAAGCCTCAATTTGGACAGCCACTCTGTTTTTCCATGTCCTGATCACGATCCCAGTGATCCAATCTCTCAGATGGTTTTGAGTGACCTTTAGTTGCTGCTGTTCATCTGGTCTGGGATACTCTCAGCTGCGGTGGGGAATCGGTCTGTCTGGCTTAGTTGGGTCAGGGTACAGCTTTCTTCTCAGGAGACGTCAGTCTACCTACGCTATGGATTGCAGGACAGATGAGTGCTCTTCTGTGTCATCCCTCCCCCAAACAGTACAAAGCGTGCCTGGGTGGCTTCAGTAAAGTGAAGTAGCTGAGCGCTGGTAGAGTGTGGAAACATCACCCCTTCTCCTCCTGTGACCAAGTGATGTCCTCAGACAATGGAGCTCCCCTCCTCTGTCCCTCTTGTGCCTAAAAGTTAGACACAAGTGACTTCTTAGTGCTGCTGTATTAAAGCCCTTGAAGCACTCTGGTGGGATATATAAATATATGGTTTTTTTCCCCAATAATCCAGCGGAGAACCTCTGAACCAGTTACCAATGTCCTGGAAGGCCCACGTCATTTAGTATTGAGAGCCTTCTCAGCAGTGCCTGTTTATGGGTGTGCTCAGGAAGTACAGGCAAAAGCAGATGTATACATAAACCATGTAAATATTTTAATATATATATATAAATCTAAAATATTGAGCTTTTTAAGAAGAGACACCTGAATTTCATAGCAATGTCTTCCATAGGAGCACCACTGATTGCTTCTTGTCATCTGTGAAGCTCTTCTGTGGCCATTGCTGTTCTACGTGATAGCACTTGGACACCAACAGATGGGGACCCCCTTAGAGGAGATATAGTAAATTCCTATCCTGGCAGAAGATTATCGCTTATAAATCATGCTCTGTCAGCACCGAATTGTCTCAGTGGTTTCCTATCCTAGTTGACATTTATGAATATCTTAACAGAAAAGCTGCCTAAATAGCGCTGAATGAGTGAGTGATTGTACAAGGAGCTGTCGCTGCGAGAAATGCCTGTTCTGTCGTTGGGAACAAGAATTTAACCCAACTGTCACACGCTTTTAATAGCTGAGCCAACACTGACAATTAGTATCATTTTTTTTTTTCCTTTCCCACTTTAATAGAAACGTGTTTAAGAACAGGGAGGGGAACTTGGTATCCTCCTGTGTGCGTTGCTCCTCAGCGGTGTGTTAACGGGGTCATATAAAGCACGCGAGGTGAGTCTGGGTGACCCAGACTGTGGAAATGAGCTGGTCCAGAGGATGGCTTTGAGTGGGACACAACTGAAGTAAAGGCACAAAAGCAAAACATAGTTGTATTTAACAGCAGTTGTCAATAGGAAGAGGAGCTTGTCAGTCTAAAAAACCAGATAGAATTCGATTTATACATGAAATAAAATTACACTTTACTAAATAGGTAGAGTTTACTGATACCAAGAATTTAGCTGTCGAGTGTCCTAGCTAAATAATCTTGTCTAAGGATTATTTAGGGTCTGGGTAGACACCTCCCTACTAACCTATTTCTGTTTTCTTCTGTGAGTCAAATACCCTTTTATTTAGAGAGTTGTTCATTCATTCTCTCTCGCCCTTATCTTTTTTCCTTTATATTTGAGGACAACTATCTCTTTGTTACAAAAAAGCTTATTTTCGCTCTATTCTTTGGGACTTGATTTAAGCTGCAACTTCTACATGAGCTTCATGTTTAATACCCTTCTCGTGATGCCGCTGTACTGATATGATTGTGGTTGAATTGATTTGACTCCGCTCAATATTTTTGTCAATTTTGCCTGTGTAAAAAGAAAAGAAAAAAAAAAGATGAAGATAAGATTTGTCTGAAGTTTTTTGTGTGTCTACTTTCCTGATGAATCATTGATAAATGGAGAAGGATCAATGACTTGTAAATCATTCGAAGTACAAGTATGTTCACAGGAAAGATGTAATTGAAACTCTGTGGGAGGCGGGTTTTATTTTTAGTTTGGTGCTTTTTATTTTGACAGATATGGAAATAGAGGTACAGAGATTCTTAAATCACCAAAGTTTAAATTGGTAATGTTTATGATTACTTAATTAGGTTTCCTACTTTGAGATATATTTGGACAAAATAAGGGACCTACTTGATGGTAAGTTCTGCATTTCTTATGTGACTGAGTGTTTTTTGGCTTGCTGCAGGGCTTTGAATCAGGGCTTAAGGGGAAACGGTGACTTTTTTTGAGAGTAATTCAAGTGTCAGCTGTGTGATTGGGTTTCTGAAAGAGAATTGTGCAGTTTCAGTCACCGGTTCTCTGACCCGTGCACCTCCCTCTGCAGTGCCACACAGCCTGAGTATAAATCGTAGAATCATGGCATGGTTTGGGTTGGAAGGGACCTCAAAGCCCATCCAGTCCCACCCCTGCTATGGGCAGGGACACCTCCCACTGGATCAGGGGCTCCAAGCCCCATCCAACCTGGCCTGGAACCCCTCCAGGGATGGGGCACCACCACTGCTCTGGGCACCCTGGGCCAGGGCCTCCCCACCCTCAGCGTGAAGAAATTCTTCCTTACGTCCAGTCTAAATCTGCCCCTCTCCAGTTTAAAGCCATTGCCCCTCATCCTATCACTCCATGGCCCTGTAAAAACTCCCCCCACAACTTTCCTGTAGTCCCTCCAGGTTCTGGAAGGTACGGGCACAGAGAATTCAACAGACTTGAAGGCACGTCTGAGCCTCATTGATGATGTATATTCTTAAAGCGAAACTGTAATTTTAAAATGTAGATTGTATTTTGTTGATTTTTTTGGTTGAATTGAGAATAAGTTTAGTTCCAGTCATTCCTTGCCTTGCTTCCGTTAGGTAGAGGCTTTTGGGAAGTATCTCTGTCCCCTTTACAATTTGTGTCTCTGTATCTGCATGCTGCATGGTAATGAAAATTGTGATAGTGAATCAGTCTGAAGCCAGAAAAATATATGCTGTGATCATAGTGAAGAGGAACCTGTATTTGTGCTTTGTTGAGTTTTTTTCTTTTGAGTTTTTGAGTTCTGTTGCTGCTTTGGCAAAATCCAGATTGGTCTGTGTTTGGTTTACTTTATTACCCCAAGCCATAAACAAAAGCTCTCATAAAGTTAACTTTAAAGAATCAGGTACAAGATTTATTGACGAAGAAAGAAGTTTCACGTAATGGAAGTATAGGTAGTGAATAAGGAGTGGGAAGCGCCTGCAGTCCTCGTTTACAAATGGAATACACTCACGGTCTTTGTCTGTCACACCTATAGCTAACGCATTATTACCTGTGGAATATTCCTAATTATCTCCATCTCTTTTTCTAGTGTCAAAGACAAACCTCGCTGTACATGAAGACAAAAACAGAGTCCCATATGTTAAGGTACAAGGAAAAATGGATGCTTGTTTTTTCATTCTTCCTCACATATGCATTTATTTACACATTCCCATTTGTATCCCCGTGCATTTGCTGAGATGATTCAGCTCACGTTCAGTCTTGAATGTTCAAGTAGTATCGGTCTCTGGATGCAGATATTCAGTTTCCTGAAATATTAATGGGCTTGAATCATATTTGCTTTGTTTTTGTGGCTTTAAACATTGACATTTTGGTTAGTAAGGTGTTAAACTTTAAGTATTCATATTCCTGTTTCATGTCAGATATGAAACAGAATATCTTGAAGCATTTTGTTCTTTAATATTTTGTTGCGTAGGTGCTGCAATCTCACAATATTTTAGAACAGATTTGTTGAGTTAAGAATTTGGTTCATGAGTTCCCAGGCCCTCAGATAAATGTGATATACTTTTAATGGACATATGTGATCATTTATAATACAGATATAATAATGTTCTATTTATTCTCATCCTTGGGAAGGGCAAAAAAAGAGTTGATAAAATTCCTTCAGTAGCGTTGCACTGAGGCAGAGAACAAAGGACTCTGCATTTGGACATGTAGTTAGAGGAGAAAAACTAATTTGGGTATGCAATCTAATTAGTAATAGGAATATATGCTGTATCACTCCATGTGTACTAAGTATTGAAACTCTTCTGCTGCATGTTTAGATTTGACTAAGTCTTTAATCTTGTGAAAGAAAACTGTCTCTCGAGTTACGTCCTCCTGAAGGTCATACAAAGGCACATTTCAGTCCATTGCCTTGCACAGATCATGTTGGATGTTGATGGTTCTCTTAATTATTTGGTTCATCAGTGCTAAGTAGTCTTCTTGATGGCATTTAGAGTACCAGGACACTTCCTAAACATTCCTGTATTCAACTTGCACGTTTCTAGGGTTGTACAGAAAGATTTGTATCTAGTCCTGAAGAAGTTTTGGATGTCATTGATGAAGGGAAAGCCAACCGTCACGTAGCTGTCACGAGTAAGTACAGTAAGATTATAAAGTGTGGTTGGTTGCACCTTCTTGTATGGATTCTTCCTCTTCACAAAGGGAATGCTCTTGTACTTTTGAATCTGCTAGACATAGGCTATGATTTCTTGTTGGATTTGAAAGTCATTTAAAACTTTAAAACCTTTCCAATGTGATTGCAGATATGAATGAGCACAGCTCTAGGAGCCACAGCATCTTCCTCATTAATATTAAACAAGAGAATGTGGAAACTGAGAAGAAACTCAGTGGAAAGCTATACCTGGTAGACTTGGCTGGAAGCGAGAAGGTAATCCTTCCCCTTTCCTAGACTGCTGAGTTCTCCTAGTGTGATCCCTAAACTGATCATGTGAATGCATGTCCATGCAAAATTAAGTTAGGCTTTACCGAAGTCTTATCTTAGGTTATCATCAGTATGGCAATCTGGTTTTTATGTGGGATGGGGAAAAGGAGATGATCAGAACCACTGGTATGAAATGCAACCTCCTAAAATCTGCAAGATGTCTTCATTTATAATGAAGCGGATTGAATCAGTGTATTATTATATAGCTTCATGCTTAGTTATGGGTATTTGAAGAAAGTAATGTAATTTTTATGTAATTTGTCAAATTAGACAGCTATTTTAATTTGCTTATATGCAGACGTGACCTATTTCTAGATTTTCTGTAATTGTTTCGTGTATTGGATCGATGAAATAGCAGCAGTTAAGTCATAAAGCTAAAGTCTATTTGAAGCTCCCCAAATGACTCTCTGGATTTTGGTGACCGTTTCTGCTTTCTAGTATAGAAAAACACCGACAAGAAAAGAACTTGTATCAGTTTACTGAAAAGTAATGGTCTAGAACAGTGCTGCAGTGGAAAAATGTCGTCGTTTCGCAGTTCTCCTTCTAACATCTTCTGGAGGGTTCAAAATAATTCAGCTGTAAATGAAATAAATAAATTATAAGTTCCATCATTAATCTGCAATGCTATGGAATTCTTTGTTCAGCCTGGATCCTTGGAAACTACTGTGCGTGACAAAATAGTTACTGATGGTGAAGCAACGTCTTTCCTTGCGGTGGTAGATTTCTATTTCCTTCCAAAGATGAGAAGGAAAAGATTTTGTTGATAGGATGCAGAGCTTTGACGTTTCTCATTGGGACACACTAGTTGGTAACCCAGTGGTACAGTGTGGAAGCCATCCATCAGAGTAATTAATTGTGTTAATTTCTATTATTGCATGTTAATACTAAATGTTAAATTAAAAACTCTTCAGTGGTGTTCAGAACATGAGTGCGCAGTCAGGCTCTACACCCCCCTAAGAGGACTATGCTTTTGGGGTTCATTATGTGTGTTTGGACATTTTGTAGAAAACCTGAAGTAAGGGTTTCCATGGTGGATTGTCTTCTTAAAAGATACAATCGTGTTTTCTTTTATGTCATGTGTCATTTTTAAAGGAATCTACAGATACTGTAGTTTTAATATAGAGAAAAAAATATGGCTTTATTATGCATTTATTATACATTTATTATACATTCCTGTGCCTTTCCCCACCCCAAAATAGAGAGAGGAACAACTATAAAACTGTGGTGCTCTCTAAAGGAGTGCTGGTCCCAGGCCACCAAGCTTCTTGTGTGGGCCAACTTGATCCAGGTTATGAAACAGTAGACCTTGCGTTCAGGATGAGTGAGATCACACTTTTCCTGTCCTGATATTCTTGGTCCATGCAAGCAAAATACAAAGCTAAGACACTTGCTTTCTGGTGTAAACTGTGCCACTGAGTGTGCCCTTAGAACAGATCTGTGGTGTTGCCTATCTGTATGGACAATCTGGGTGTGGAAGTGGTCCCCAGGTGTTCTCAGGCAAGCACAGGCTTTACCACCTTTTCCCTGAACAAAGGCTCAACTTGCTCTTACGCTGGAAGAAAGGCTGAATAATGACAGGCTTCCAGTAACTACAAAGTGCCTATATAATTCTGCTTCTTCGTGCTGATAAGCTTGCTTTGATTTTCTTCAAAGAGCATCGTTAACTGTTGTGCTATCTGCGTCGTAGCTGTGTTTGTAGAGATGCTTGCTGGTAGCTGAGCCTGACCGTTGCCTGCTCTCTTTGGTAGGTCAGCAAAACTGGAGCGGAGGGCGCTGTTCTCGATGAAGCTAAAAATATCAATAAGTCTTTGTCTGCTTTAGGCAATGTGATATCTGCCCTGGCAGAAGGAACTGTAAGTAATCCTGTTTTCTGTTGTTGGAGAATGGCTTTTTATCTATCGGTTTCTTTGCCACGCGCATAAAAAAATAAACTAACAATTCAGAAAGAAAATATTAGCTTTCCAACCACAAACAAGTGACACTTCTGCCGTTCTGCTAAAGAGAAACTAATTCTCAGTGATTTCACTGGAGTGGTTATCCCATCTTAGCACAATCAAAACAATGACTCTTCAGGAACGTATGCTTCAAACCTGTCATAGAATCATAGAACTGTTTGGGTTGGAAGGGACCTTAAAGATCATGCAGTTCCAACCCCCCTGCCACGGGCAGGGATACCTCCCACTGGATCAGGCTGCCCAAGGACCATCCAACCTGGCCTTGAACCCCTCCAGGGATGGGGCAGCCACCACTGCTCTGGGCAACCTGGGCCAGGGCCTCACCACTGTCATTGTGAAGCAATTCTTCCTTATGTTTAGTCTAAATCTGCCCCTCTCCACTTTATACCCCATTGCCCCTCGTCCTATCACTCCAGGCCTTTGTAAACAGTTCCTCCTCATCTTTCCTGGAGCCCCTTCGTGTACTGGAAGGTCACTGTTGACTCATGTTCTCTCTCATTACATTATCATTATTTAAAAAGTTCTTCTTGTCTCTTACTTACGTTTCGATTAGAAAACCCATGTTCCATACCGAGACAGCAAAATGACCCGAATACTTCAGGATTCCCTCGGCGGGAACTGCAGAACCACCATCGTGATATGCTGTTCTCCTTCTGTCTTCAATGAAGCAGAAACAAAGTCGACCCTGATGTTCGGGCAGCGGTGAGTGCCACTTGACGTTAGGCTGGATGACACTAAAGTGGGCTGTTCCATGTCTTCTGAGCCAGCTGGGTCTGAGATGAGCAGGTGTTTTAACATAGGAAGATTATGGTTTCTGGAGTTGTTAAAAAGTAGTGCTGGAGAACTGGAGCAAACCGTCTCTTTATTCCCTACGGTACCAGAAAAATAAATGTTAATGTTGGCCAGCAGCTGCGCTCCTCAGAAGCTCTGGTAACTTGTCCTACAGAAAGTATAAAGCGTTACAGTTGTTCTTTGAAATTTTAGGGGGAAGATAATGGTGTTGGGCAGATTTCTGTTGGCTGACTCCATGGAAAATGTTTGATTTTGCGTCATCTGATACTGCTCTTGGTGCTTTAGATGTATCTTCTCCTTGACTGGCATCTCAGGATTTATTGCTAGAGTTGTAAAAAATATTGCTTTGACCGTTAAGAAAAGTGAAGAATGTGGACTCTGTGTAATATTGACAACTTTGACAAATTACCGTGATAGCTGTGGATATTTTTGTGTCTGGAGGATCTTAATGATTTAGGAACAAGTCCTCAGAAACAAGCAAGGATAAAATAAGTCTGGAAGTATTCAGAAAGAAGATGTCTCTTCCATATGTGTTTGTTGGCAATAGTCGTACCAACTACGTTAAATAGGTCAAGCTCATTACCTAATTACTGCTTTTGTCGTAATTGAGGAGAACTCGATGCTTTGGAAAATTACTCATTTTGTTTTATTCGTGTAATAGCAGAAAGAAAAAATACTAGCAAGTTATGAGTGAAACAGAATTTATTTAACAGTTTGTAGAATAGAATACATTTGGCTTTGTCTGAAAATGGGTTGTTTTCCACCAAGTATCATTTTTGCATGGAAGCCCATGCTGTTAAGGAGCATTTTATATGGGAAAGTAAGATTGTGTATATAAGATTAATCTGACAATCTTCTATCAATGTGTATATCCTCTAATGTGAGCTTTCCATAGATTTTACTGAGGGAAGATGATCCCTTAGTGTATCCATGGAAGAGTACGTGAAAGAGCCGGACGGGCAGGGAAGGACAATGCAGTTGGGTGCAGTCCATCTCGAGGGACAGTTGCAGATTAGAGGTGCTGCTGCAGGTTGGGGCTGGAAGACAGTCCTGCGTCACACTTCCCATCTGGAGTTGCCAAACTAGTGTTAGCTTGTCCTTGTCATCTGCTGCTGGGACTTGTGGAAGGTGGGGAGGCACCCACGTGCTGTAAAGAGGTAGTTGTAAAGAGCATACTGTGTTCAATTCTGGGCCCCTGACTACGAGAAGGATGTTGAGGCTCTGGAACGTGTCCAGAGAAGAGCAACAAAGCTGGTGAGGGGCTGGAGAACAAGTCTGACGAGGAGCGGCTGAGAGACCTGAAGTTGTTTAGATGGAGAAGAGGAGGCTGAGGGGAGACCTCATCGCTGCCTGAAAAGGGGTTGTAGAGAGGTGGGTGCTGGTCTCTTCTCCGGGGTGATAGGTGATAGGACTACAGGGAATGGACATTAGGAAAAAGTTTTTCACTGAAAGTGTTCTCAGGCCCTGGCAGAGGCTGCCCAGGGAGATGATGGTGTTCCCATCCCTGGAGGGGTTTAAAAGATGGGTAGGTGAGGTACTTAAGGAGATGGTTTAGTGGCAGATAGGTATGGTTGGACTTGATCTCAGAGGTCTTTTCCAACCTGGTGATTCTGCGATTCTGTGATTTCCTTCCTTCACTGCCAAACTGTAAGCTACTCGCTCAAATCCCAGCATGCCGGAGAAACTCCCCAAAGGGAGCTTCACGAGTTGCTGTAGTTAAGTTTTTATGGATAAGGACTATAAACAGAGGAAGCAATCGTTAACATACAATCGAGTTGAGGGTTGCTATGCAGTTTTTACTCACTGCTGTATAATGAACAGAATAAGTTATTGAAGATTAAAGAAAGCTTCTACTGAAGTCACGTATGCTATAATGTCACCGAAATTTTCAGTACATGCAAATATTAAGATGTAGTAATTAAATAAAAGCGTTAACAACTCTGGAGTATAATGAGTTGCACAGTTTTATGTGGATGGTAAAAGTTTAAATGCGTTGATGGTTCACAGTTTAAACCTCCCCACGTACAATTTTCTGAGTGCAGGTCATTTCAGATGAGTGCGAGTCTTGTACATATATCGAACAGAAGAGTGGTCCTGAAGTTCCTGCTAATTCGTTTGGGATAAGGCTCCAGGGCAGTAACGAAGCCGAAGGGTCATTGCATTTTAAATAGATGAGTAGGTACTGTGTTAGGTTTCAATCTGCCTGCTGTTCTGCTGAACTCTCTGTCTGCAGGTGTGGTTAAAAGAAATGTAAGCAGTAAAATATAACTGGTCAGATTAAGGGGATTAGAAGGTAGAGTAACATCTTTTTGACTTTATTTGATTTTAAATCTAAGCTAAAAGGGGTTTGGTTTTACTCTGTAATGTGTAACAGCACTCCAGGACCTCTGGGAAGTTGTATTCTTGGGTACTTGAGGAAGAGTGTGTAGAGGAAGTCTGGTTTCATAGAATCATCGAATAGTTTGGGTTGGAAGGAACCTTAAAGATCATTTAGTTCCAGTCCCCTGCCATGGGAGGGACACCTCCCACTGGATCAGGCTGCTCCAAGCCCCATCCAACCTGGCCTTGAACACCTCCAGGGATGGGGGGCAGCCACGTCTTCCCTGGGCAGCCTGGATTAGCATTTCTCTTGGTTTCATTTCTCTTTGCTGTAATCGGTAAAAGTTGCTTTTCTGTTCGGGGCAAATTAATTTTCACACCAGCTCTGCCCATCCCGACCAGCAGAGCTCGGAGCGGTGTGCCGTGACTAACGCTTTGCTAGGAAGAGGAACGTTTTTCAGGTGGTCCTTACTGAGACCTGGAGTGTTGGTTGAAAGACCTGGGACAACAGCGAAATGCTTTGTGAGAGCGCATGGTCGGCGTTTATTGTAGTGGTTTTCTTTGCATAAAAGCAGTAGAATTGGGCTGAAATGTGGAAGGGAATATGAGTTGGAGGACTGGTGGTGCCCTAAGCCTGCAGGGCAGCACACACGCTGTACGTACACAGCGTTACTTGTCAGCATTTGGGATAGGAATATCGCTGTCTATGGGAAGTGATTGATATTACAGTTGTGGTGTTTGGTTTTTCTGATGTGACAGTATTAAGGGCCTGGATAACATTAAAGGGAGGGTAAACGAGTCATGGGTGATTACTGATTCTTCCATTTTTCCTAGCAAAAAAGAATTATATCACCATTAAAATAAGCATCAGGAGTAAAATTCATCTTCGCAGGCCCATTTATACCAATCAACATGCGCGTGTGCTCCTCTGTTAGTAGTGAGCTGGTTTCTTCTCTTTCTGCTCCACCTTTTGTTGTGGTTTTATATTGTTATTTTAGTTGCTAATAAGTACTTCATCCACCGTTGGGGTAATGCAGTCAATAAATGTTATAGTGTGGCTTTTTCTTTGCCTTAGTGCAGTTAAATGAGCGGAAACCCGAGCTGTGCTTTTGGCAATATGTAAAAGAGAATCATTAGGCATCGGCGTATGTTGAAAGTACAAGGTTATTTCAAAATGTTTTTAAGGTACTAAAGCTCCTGTTTGCCTCTTGGTGCAAATCACTGGAGCGCAGTGTGGACTATGAGGCACTGATATGGCAGTGTTTTCTTGCTGACCAAGCAACTGTCAGGATTTTTAGTGGTTGGCCACATTTAAAGGATGCTTTAGAATCGGTAAGTGGAGCTGCAAAGACGATAATTGAGCTCCTGTGCTCTCTGCAAAGCAGAGTTAACTTGTGTATCCAAGCCCATTCCTAGGCATAGTTTCCTGCCTTGATGTTTCAGCCTTTGCTTTCCAAACCTGTAGGAAGTTTGTCTGATTTTCCTTTCCTTACCCTCTGTTTTATTCACTGGCAGTGGAGTCATTTGTTGGGACTCCGAGTCTGAGCAGCAAAGGGCAAAGATCCAAAGCTTTCTTAATTCCTACCGATTTGTTTGGTTTCTCTTTTTAAATGTGGATTTGCTAGAGTAGATGCTGTGCGTTTTTTTCTGCTCACTTTGCATTTTCTAGGGCAATTGTTTAGGTCCGGCCGGAGCTGAGCCCTTTCACAATAACAAAGTGGTGGTGGTTGTTGTTAGAAGGGTTTAAATTTTGTGATATTTGTGCCTAGAGAGGCAGGAATGGGTGAGCCTGCCCGTGGTGGCGGAGGCGGGAGTCGAGGCTCCCGTCCCCCTGACAGCCTTCCTCAGCCCGGCAGTGCCCAGTTACCTGGTGGGGACCGGTGGTTCTCTTCATTCCCTTCCTTCCACCCCCATAGATGTATTTGAGAGGGCTGTTTCAAGAAGGATACATTTCCATATCTCTTATTTTCTGTGTTGACATCCATCCTTCAGGCCGTGATGCTTGAAATCTGGCTGAGTTTTGCTGATAAAGGAGTGTTATTAAGGGATGGGGCGAGCCCGTGGTCGGGTGTTGGTGTGGGGTACTCTGCAGTGATTCCCAGACCAGGAGAAGCTGCCAGGTGACATCTCACCTAGCAGAGCAATAGTGACAGGGCTTGGATTTGTCCTAAATCCCAGAACAATTTCCAGAGCTGCGCTTTTTGGAGGAATCGGAAGAGGCAGATCCCAGCCTGATCACTGCCTGCTGGGCTTCGATATGGAAAAGCTTCTGTCGAGGCTTCCAGGTAGTAATTCTGCCGAGGGCTGGAGAGAAAACGGAATTGTAGCATTGCACTTCAGCAAATAAAGTGCAAATGTTTACTGTTTTCCCTTTGTGTTCAGAAAAATTTCTGAACCCTCAGTGTTGCATTGAGGTAAAAGTTGCACTGACTCCTGGTTTTGTTGCGCAGAGCTAAGACGATTAAGAACACGGTCTCTGTGAACCTGGAGCTGACCGCAGAGGAGTGGAAGAAGAAGTACGAGAAGGAGAAAGACAAAAACAAGAGTCTAAAGAATGTTATCCAGCACCTAGAGCTGGAGCTGAACAGGTGGAGAAATGGTGCGTATCCGAAAATGGGAATGCGTATGTGTCTTTGTGGCTTTTAAATTGTGTAGATTTGCATCGTGCTTAAATCAAAAGTCACGCTAATGCTGAGCTCATCACCCAGAGTTGTAGCTCACGCTTTATGATAAGTGAAAGATGGAGAAGCAGAACCGAGGGAAACCATCAGCAGCCATTCAGAGAAGGTACCATTTTAGCTGCCCAAACTGGCACGATCGCAGCCGTAGTGAATACAGGAAGGCATCAATAATTTTAAATAATGGTAGTGATATTAAAAAGAAAAAGTGAAATGTCACAGTGTTGATATTTTAAAAGAGCGCTCTGCATGCGAATCAGTTCTGTTTTGCTTTAAGGTAACTAGATCTCAGGGTGTTCTTTTATAATTGAATTTAGCATTGGAATAATTAGTCCTTTAGTGCAATGATTAGGAGTGTCGTCTGATGAGAATAATCAGCACTTGTCTCCTTCTATGGCTTCTAAGTGAAATTTATGTTGAGAACAGCCAATTTTCTGTTTAGAAACACAGAGAATTGCCATTCAGGGTAGGCTGGCAACGAAGGAAGATTATTTCTATGCATACCTACTAATTAAATAATTTTTAATTAACTGGATTGTTGACAAGTAATTTTAGGGAAACTGTCCTTGCTTTTCATTTCTATTCCATGAATCCAAAAAAAGCCCAAACAAACAAACAAACCAACCCCAAATCAACCTCCCAAAATGCAACGAGTAAGCGAACAACCCCCCAAGCCCCAAAGAAACCAACCCTGAAATCCCAACAACCCCCAACCCTCAAGGCTGTTTCTTTGTAGGCGTTTTTATTTTCTAAATTGGTGTTGTCCAGGTTGTAGTTGTTGGTGCTTCCAGCAGTTCAATAGGATGTAACTCAGGCAAAAGTGGAGAATCTAAAGCCAGAACAAAGCTGTGATTTCATTATTAGTCACAATTTGTCGTGCAGTCAAGTCTGGTTTTGAACATCCTGGGTGAAATCACTACTTCGAAGATAATACCTGACCTTTATGGGTGCAAAAAATCGTTTCCTCTTGCAGCTCCCTGTGCTGTTTACTTGCCTTTCAGATGAGATCGTTACCTAATGATTGTGTCTTTCTCTGGAGACTTCAGCCCGGGGAATATTTCCCTTACCAGCGCAGCGCAATTGCTATGGAGACAGTTGCTCTGCTGGTGGCGTTGAGGAGTGCTGGGGATTTATAACCTGCTCCTCTTCCGCGTGGTTCATTCTGTGTTCGCAAAACCTGATTACTTTAATTTCCTTCCTGTTCTAGGAACCTGTTTTGTTAGAAAATCTGTACAGATCCTTTTTATATGCCGTGTAAACAAGCCTTACAACACGCTGCCTCTATTGTTTTGTCTAAATATACCCACGGCTCCTTCCCCTCCATCTGTCCTGCTTTTCTGATTGGCGTTACCCAGCAATACATTCCACGCATTCAAAATCCTATTGATTTCTTGTCTGACTTTCTGAAACAGCATCGTTTGGAAGCATATTCTGTCAAAGGAGGCTCATTACAAATGGATATGTCACAGGTGTTGCGTCTTGAATAGGAAAGGCAAGATAGATGCATAAATATTCGCTCGGTATGGCTTGTTCTATACAGTTAGAAATTAATGTAGAAAAGAAAATCGTGGCAGAATATGGGTGTGCTCGGGTCTCACTAAAGCAGGATTTCAGCAGCCTTGTATACAAGTGCACCATTTGGTCTGTGTTTGACGGGTAGGAGGATGTTGTCATTCGAGCATCTGGATCAAATTTGGGCGTCCTGTCTGCCACACAAAACTTCTGAGTGATATATCACAATGAAATGAAAATCCAAAGACTCATTCTGGGAGGCTCCCGACGGATTCTCTGTAGCCTGAGGAGCATTGCTGAGTGTGCAAGGGCCCACCTTTCCTGGTCTGCTCCAGTCAAACGCAACAATGAAAAATCAATTGACATTTTGCTCATTAATAATATAAAATAGCATCGAGCTGTTAGCAATAGAGCAAAAAGTATTTTGAGTGTCGTACTTCTTTAGAGGTTGTGGTGCATGACTTCAAGTTACTCTTTTCATGCTTTAAGCTTGAAAAAAATCTCTTCTCTGTTAGTTGCTGGTGGTCTTTCATGCCCTGTTTTGTTTTGCTTTGAATTAGCCTGCCTTTTTATGGGTTTTTTTGGATATATTTGTCCTGTTTCCTTGTTTCCCTGCCGGTGAGATGAATAGTGCCTACGCAGTCTTGGCCAGAGGAGAGGCTAGTAAAGCGTTATGGGACTGAAATACTGTAGCTTTTCATAGAAAGGGAAAGAACCTGTTTGTACAGAAGGGTTGAACGCAACCTTCCTGCACCTCGAGCATTGTGCGCAGCGCTCAGCAGTTCACAGTCTCTCACCAGAGTCTAATGAGAGTCGATTCAATTTCTGGCATGAGCGCCTTGCCTGTCCCTCTTCACTGAGCAGCAGCGGGTTCGTAATTACAATGCACTGGCGTTACCGAAGAAAATATTCCTCGGAGAAAATGATTTTGAAAGAAAACGTGTAGAGAGAACATCCTATCTAGTATGCATAAGCAACAACTGAAAATTGGTCTGTGCTCTTTAATTTGAGATGTGACAAGGCAGAAGGTGGAGATCGTTTTAAATGCAGCTGTCTTGTTGTGCTGATGCGCTGGCAGTTCCTTATGGGGGAGGGAGAGTGGGTAAGGCAGCTGGAAATCTCAAAGGAAGAGACATTTAATTGCCAGTAGACTTTAGGCTGAAAGTCAGATTTTTTTCCTCCTTATTTACTCTTCTGTTAATCCATGGAACGAATCCCATCTATAGAGGGCTTGAGTAAAAGGGAAGCCAAACATTCAGTGCTTTTCATAGAATCATAGAATGGTTTGAGTTGGAAGGGACCTTAAAGATCATCTAAAGATGCCCTGACCCATCCCTCCCACGGATCAGCTGGCTCCAAGGCCCATCCAACCTGGCCTGGAACACCTCCAGGGATGGGGCAGCCACTGCTGCTCTGGGCACCCTGGGCCAGGGCCTCCCCACCCTCATTGTGAAGAATTTCCTCCTAATGTCTGATGTAAATCTTCCCCTTTCCAATTTAAAGCCATTCCCCTCGTCCTATTACTCCAGGCCTTTGTAAAAAGCTCCTCCCCAGCTTTCTTGTGGCCCCATCATGTACTGGAAGGTCGCTATAAGGTCTCCCTGGAGCCTTCTCTTCTCCAGGCTCAACAACCCCAGCTCCCTCAGCCTGTCCTCGTATGGGAGGTGCGTCCATTTGAGCTGCTGCCACGTTTTCTGTGCTTGTGTTTCTAACCGGGGAGGTCATCTTTGTAATGAGGATGGCCACCAAGCTTGGCCTGTCCATCCTATGCATGGCAGTTGCCTTCCTTGCCTAGCTGGATACGGCCCTTTCCTTTGCCAAGTCCCTCTTGGCAACTGTGAAAGATCCTGGGATTTCCATGGTTTGTCTCTTGGTTTGTAATGTCCACGGATTATGTTCTTATAGGAGAAGCTGTGCCTGAAGATGAACAGATCAGTGCGAAGGACCAGAAGAACCTGGAGCCCTGTGATAACACCCCGATTATTGACAACATCACACCGGTTGTTGCGAGCATCTCAACGGAGGAGAAGCAGAAATACGATGATGAGATTGCCAGTCTCTACAGACAGCTGGATGATAAGGTGTGACCATTTGGTCTGACTCCATTCTCTGGGTGTAAATGGAAAACTACCTTCTTTTCTAGAAAGGGGCAATAAAAGTGACCAAATGAGAACTGTAAAAACAAACTAAAACTCTCCATCGCTGTTTCATTGCAGGATGATGAAATCAACCAGCAGAGCCAGTTGGCTGAAAAACTAAAGCAACAAATGTTGGATCAAGAGGAGGTAAAAAACTAAACACATACAAAAACCAGTTACATTTCGCTGTGAGACCCTTGTTTGGTAATTCTGTTAGGGTTGTTGGCTGGCTGTGCTTGTATTAACTGGCTAAAATTCAATAGGTGAGAGAAACCTACGTGACAGCTAGGTTTAAGCTTCAAATTTCACAATATCCTCAGAAGACCATTAAGCCTTGATAACTCCTTATAATAGCACACTGTCCTGCTGGGAAGTGATGCTGGGAGATGCCAAGGTAGGAGCAGGTTTCTGATTTGACAGTAGAACAATTATTCCTGGTAATAAATCACTGCTGTTCGTTATTTTGACATGGGCAATTAGAGGCAGTGCTGAGAGAAATCTGAGCCTGAGACATTGGTGCTGCCAGAGATTTGATTTAAAATTTTGGATTACTCACTTTAAACATTTTATTTCACTGTTTCTGTCCATAAAAATGCATGTTTATTGTTTTGAAGATGAGGAATATGATCACTAGACTTAAAGTCAAGCCATTTCCTTAACTGTCATTTGTTTACAAGAGGTTTTGAATATCTAAATCCGGCAATAACGCCAAATTACCAAGTTCCCCAGATGTCGCTGTGATTATGTCTTAGAAGGTCATTTTATACTGGGTTTCAAACTGTGGGAAAGTGGAGGGGGACCATTCAGACCATGAATAGAATCCCGGTGTGGGAGTTCACCGATCACTAGTGTTCCAGAATGTTGGTCTCTGCATGAAACGCTGCTGTGGTTCCCTGGGAGCCCCTCTTGTCTGCCCGGGATGCTTCGGTTGGAGCACAGCATTATGCTGGCTGCTTGCTTTGGGTGTGAAACCTCTCTTGGATTTGAAAAATGATTCTGTTTTAATCCTTAACCGAGCCCTCAGGAAGGGTCTCCAAGGTTTGGCTCCTTAGCAGGGAGAGAACAATGGATGAAGATGTCTTACTCATCACTCAGGACTCACCCGCCACCTTTGGGGTCTTATCCTCACTGCAGAAATTACCACCTTTATTTTGCTCCACAATTAAGCTCTCCATTCGCTTGCCACAACTTCCTTTTGGTTACTCTGTGTATTTTGTCCCTGGCTGTACAAATGTAAAAGAAGTTTATGCATTCTCAGCGACATTATTTTCTGATGGTTTTTATGCCTTCTCTCTCTCTTTTACATCAGTGTTCTCATCTAAAGCTTATTTTTCCCCTCGTGTTTTTTTCCTGTGTCTTATTTTGTGAGAGATGCGCATTCCTTTCTTTGCGTTAGATATTTGGGAGCGTGCTGTACGATGCCTTATGCCGCACCCTCTTTGTGTCCCTTCCTCAGTATTACATCTGGAAGATGAATCAAGTTTTCAGCAGCCTCTAATCCTTGCCTTTCAGACCCCTTTTCCCCGCTTTCTTGCCCATCTTTTAGTCTAGCTTTGCTGACTTACTGACACCTCTGCAGCTGATGTTGCATCACGTGTTCGGGAGGTTTAGCTGGTTCACCCGAGAAGCTTCTCCATCTCTTACCTTTGAAAGCTAATGCAATATTTTTGATTCCTTTCAGGGAATTGAATCCCTTTTTTGTTTGAGGTTTTGACCACCCGCGTAAGCTTCACCTGTGCTGCAGGAGTGATGTATTCTGTTGGAGCTGAGATTAGCTGTGTGATACAGTAGCTGCAGAGCAGCTGCCTCACTCTGCTCCCCCCTAATTAACCAGAATACTTTTTTCTGCTTGATTAAGCTAGCAGGTTAATTATAAATCCAAGGCCTGCCACAGATGGCGTTGTGCTGATAGTGGTATCTCTTGGCACTTTTTCACCACTGGCTGTTTCTCAGGGTTTGTGTTTTGTGGAGATTTTTTGGGGGGCGGATTCTGAATCTTTCACCCCTGCATCTTGTATGGTGCAAACAGCTCTGCAGCCCTCATCTCCTGCCCTTTGTCTACAGCTGATCAGTATAATATCTTCTTAAGGGCCTTTGAAAATTGTGGTATATTTTTCCATGCTCTATCAACAAGATTCTTCTGGGAAGCTGTGTTGATGCTTTAGGTGATACATAACACTTCCCTTTACTTGAAGGCAGGAATAGTCACACAGAAATTTTCTTAAGTAAATGTAAATAATAGTTCCATCTGTGTTTAGTAGAAAGATTATTTTAAGCTATTTTGTTGTTTAAATATTTACATGCCATCTGGCTTTGGCAATTCAGCGGGTTTTTCCGTAACATGAGTGCACTTCTGAGGCTGCAACATTACCAGCAAGATAAATTTCCCTTACATCTGAATCCTCTCTTCGCCACTTTGGGCACGTGCCAGCGTTCGGAGCTGCCTGGTTGCTTTCCTATTTTCCATTTTCTGAGCCAAAAAAAAAAAGCGGTGTCTTCTCTGACATCTCTCCTTTTAGGTTGTAGAGAGATGGTTCTGCTTTGCCTGGGGGTCTCACGCTGACCTTCTTCAGGGTTTGGGAGTGAAGAGCAGTAGGTGGTGGTGGGTCAGGGGAGGAGAGGTCCACCCAGCGCTCTTCAGTAATACAGATTGTGTTCTACTGCCTGAGAAAGCTGCAGTACAGTGATGTTACGCTGATCCATACATTGGAAGGCTTGGAAGTAAGGGAGCATTGTGAAGAAATATCCAGTCCTTGCTGTTAGGATGACCTGCGAGCATCAATGCCAGCTTGCATCTTTCATACTGAATTTTGTATGTTATTGCTCTCTGTATTATGTTTTTATGCAACATTACGTCCTGATGTTGTTGTTATTCCCAGAAGAGTGATATTATCAATAGGTTTTAGGTGGCGCTTGGTTTTATTTTCACGTTGTTCTGCAGTAAAATGCTGCTGTGGAGTCTGGTTCTGTGCTAAGAACCCGGTATCTGAATTTTGGAGACTTTAACATCTGAATGAAGACAGAGTGGTGCAAGGGGCCATGCAGCTGACCTCTTATAATCAGCACTGTCACTCAGACTTCAGCATCTCTCTTAAAAGCATGCAAAGACTGTAATTAATCAGTTTATTACCTGGAAATACTCACTAGTACGCGTGAAGTCTGTATTTTCTTCTTTAGTTATTATTTAGTCTCAGCAAATAGGAGCAGCTAATCTGTCTTCAGCACCATCCTTCAGCTGATAACTCAGAATAATCATCACAGGTTGGCTTATCACAGTGTCCCTCTAATGCCCCAAGATCTTTGAGGCCGCCTCAGAGAGCCCTTTTGGTTCGGTTCAAAGCTGTGAGTCTGCATTTAAACATTGTCCTTTGTGGTGGTTTTTTTTCAGTCCTAGCTGCAGCACTGGATTGAGGGCAGAAAATGTATTTGGAGCTATGATAAAATAAGTTTCTTTGCCTCAGTCTTGTGTCATAATAGGATTTGATTTAAGATTTTGCTTTTCATTGAAGTCCGGAGCCATTTTTGCTTTCTTCAAATACATTTATGCTGAAACCGATGCTGTTTCTGGTAGAGTAACAGGATTTATTCTCTTCTGCTTTCTCTTCCCATGCTTGTGTGCTCATGTTTTCCTTCTGTCTTTGTTTTTGCCCTTTCCAATGTTGTCTTTTGAATAAGTTCTCGGATGACCTAACACTTCTGTGATATCTGGTTCCCAGCTTCTGGCCTCCACTAGGAGAGATTACGAGAAGATTCAAGAGGAGCTGACCCGCCTTCAGATTGAGAACGAAGCAGCGAAAGATGAAGTGAAGGAGGTCCTTCAAGCTCTGGAGGAATTAGCTGTCAATTATGACCAGAAATCCCAAGAAGTGGAGGACAAAACAAGAGCCAACGAGCAGCTGGCTGACGAGCTGGCACAGAAGAGTGTAAGAGCAAGCGGTTTATGGTGCTCATTCCCTCCTCAGCTCCCCTAAAGAATTCCATAGGGGTTCCCAGATAACTGCTACCCTACTCCATTTTGGGCATCTTCTAGGTGCTGCTGCCAAGTACGTTACGATGTAGGTTAAAAATTGGAGTAGCAGGGAAGTTGTTCAGAGATCCATATTTTGTAATGCTACCTTCTCTCTTCCATCTTAATTAAACAATGAAACTAAGATGACTCAGAAAGTGCTGTCTGGAAGCTGACAGCAGATGGTGGCTTTGTTGCAGCCTCTGTATTTCGCACACCACAGCAGCGACTGCACTCAGTGGGAGAAGTGGCCATTCCGTGTTTGGGTAATTTAAAAACTAGATGAGGCCAAGAAAGATCTGAAAAGCTGCTTTATGCAAATTGCAGCGTTTTGTGTTTCTCCTGACTCTGCTGTGGAGCAGGGATTTTGTGTAAAGTCAGGATCTCAAAGAAGGAATGAGAAAAAAATCAACTTTTTCAGATGATGTGTACTGATCTTAGGGGAAAAAAGAAATCAAGCTTGGCTTACTAGTTTAATAAATCCTTGTTCCTTAATTCCTTATACAAACTGAGGAAGCTGATATTAACAGGTCTGTTTCCATGGAAAGCCTCATTACCCAGTTCAGTAAAAGGAATACTTTGTTATCCACTTCAGTAAAAGAGATTACTATGAAATCCATTTGGAAAGAAAAAGAGTTTTATACCCTTCTATACCTATTTCTCTGTGATTAACCTTCTCTGACACGTATTATGCAAATAAGATTCTTAGAGGATTTACTACGTTTAATAGATCTAAAGTAGCCTCGTTAGCAAGTGAGTTGTGAAAGTGGATTACTGCAAGGTGAAATGGTTCGCGTCACCGCATCGAACCAGTCGGCGTGTTCAGGAAAATACCAGACAATGCCAGGTACACTGGATATCGCAGGAGAAGCGATGCCCAGTCTGCAGTGAGGAGGGTAATTCTTGCTTTTGAACCTTTTCAGAGTGCCCTGACGGCAACGCAGAGGGAGCTGAGCCAGTTGCAGGAGCTCAGTAACCACCAGAAGAAGAGAGCTACGGAAATCTTGAACTTGCTGCTTAAGGACCTGGGGGAGATTGGAGGAATCATTGGTACTAACGATGTTAAAACGGTAAGTTGACTGTCTGCATTCCTTCTCCCTGGACACCTCCTGCAATACAAACGCACTTGACGTGGAATATGTGTGATACGTATTTGTGTCCCTGCCCGTGGCGGGAGGGCTGGAACTGGATGATCTTTACGATCCCTTCTAACCCAAACCAGCCTATGGTTCTATGCTACAGTAGCCCTTCTCCCAGGAAGCTGCTGTTTAAATGCTGGATAGAGCACAGAGTAAAATACTGAAGAGACCTTTGTCTGGGTCAGAGATGGTCAGTGTCTGTGCACACAATCACCACATTTATTCCCCGCTCAGTGTTTGAGGACAGACGAATGCAGCCCATCTGTGTGTTGATGCATTTGTTAATGGGAGGGGGACAGAGTTTCCCCCCAAACAATACACATGTAGCCCTGCTCCTTCGTTAGCTGGCATGATCCAGCGTTCCCAGAATCTGAAGAATCTTTATTGGTGAGATTTGGCTGCTGGGTGGCTACCTTTTTGTTCGAATTTGGTCCTAGAACTGTTGTGTAGCTGAGGGTGAAGAGTTCTCAAAGCCAGAGTTCTGAACTGATGGCGCCTGAGGGAAAAGAGCTGCATGGAAACGGTGCTTTCTGGTGTTTATTGCCTTTCGACAGTGGCTGGCTTCATCAAAGAACCCACGCTGCTTTAAACGTGCTGATTTCCAGCACAAATTATGTGCTGGATACCACATGAATATTGACATAATGGTAGGACCAGCTTGACTTTTGTCAGTCATCATTCACCGATGCACTTAGGGAGGAAAAATTGCAGAGGATTGTTTCCTTCTGAGATAAGAATGGGGGCGAAGGTGGTTGAACCAGCAGAAACCTTGGTATGCCTGGAAGTGGTGCAAATTCTGGCTGGCTTTGCTTTGAAATTTGTCTCCTGTCTGTCTCTTTGGTTTACAGACACGGTAGAGGAGGTAGATACTCGCTTTGTCATCCTTCTTGTGTTGTAGATGAACAAAATGCTAAGCCTCAGACAAGATACTTGTGTAGACATTGCTACATGGCTCATCTCTGATGGAAACTCTTCATGGCCTGGAAAACTTTCCTGGTGACTTTAAAGGGCCAGATAAGATGTCAGCACTATGTGAAAAAGAACACTTGCTAAAACTGGTTCAGAAATTAATTCTCAAGAAGTATGTATCTTACTTGCAGCGCACTCCATTTTCTTGCTTTTCCTTCACTTTTCAGCTCTTGAGGGATGAGCTTACATGAACTTTGTCAGAGGTGAGAGGTGAAGATGAGTATGTGCGGCTGGAGGCTCTGGGGGCTGCTGGTATTCTGCTAAAGGCCCCTCAGATCAGCAGATGCTCCAGGCTGCTCGCACTGCAGAGGCCGCGATCCCTGTTGTCTGGTGTGGTTCTGCAGATGCCAGACAAGACCAGACTTTGCTAGATGTCACAGCAGCCTCTGCTGGCCGTTGTGATGGAACTATTGGAGGAAAGCTATGAAAATGGAGGCAGAGTCCGTTTGATACAAATTTTTATAGTAACTAAGATGTCAGCATTTTACAGGACAGCTGTCGGTGTAAATAAGGCCAGATTGGCAAGCTTTCAGAAGAAGAACTTCAAATTTGTTGGCAATTAGCATCTTCTCAAAGTGTGTTTAATTTCAGACCAGACTGAGGGTTTGGAAAGTAGTTGCGGTTTTTAGGCTGTTGGGAGAAGCTACAGCACGTGTTTCCTTCCCCTCGGCGGTGCTGGGAAAAAGGCAAAAAAGCAGGTGAAATTGGTAGCCAAATGCTTGCTGAAAGAGAACCTTCACAGCTTGTCAGTGGGTTTCATGAATTAAGTAATGGAAGAAAAATCATGAAGAGAAAAACGTGCAAATAAAAGGCACCACATTAAACCAGGGAAGGAAATGAGCGATAAATAGAGTGATACTCCTAGTTAGGGATGAGAGCGGTTATTTTCCTCTTGCCGGGTGGGTTTTCTATACCTACATCTGTCATACAGCTCCTTATTGAAGAAGCACAACCCTTCAAGAGGAGACTTCTTTAAGGAGTACTTTGAAACTGCCTCTCAGCTTTTAACTGCTTGAAATAACGAAGATTTCGTGTGCTGGTGATGTAAGAAGGTTTCACCAAAACATGGGTGGTGGGCACGATTACCTTAGGTGTCGAACCACTAAATTGATGCAGCACACTGCGAGTGCAAGCCTTAATTTCTCACTTTTGAGGCTTATCAGTGAAGACTGTAAGAAACAGAGTGCTGAAACATGTTTAAAGGTGACCTGAGGTCTGTGGGTACTCCTGGAGCGCTGCTGTGCTTTCACAGAGGCGTCGTGGCTCTCAACAAGTTTCACAGCAGGAAGACTGCTTTGCATTGACTTACCTGTAAGAACCACATGTGATCTTTGTGTGTTTAGTTAGCAGATGTGAACGGTGTGATTGAGGAGGAGTTCACCATGGCGCGGCTCTACATCAGCAAGATGAAGTCTGAGGTGAAGTCTCTGGTGAACCGCAGCAAGCAGCTCGAGAGCGCCCAGATAGACTCCAACAGGAAGATGAACGCCAGTGAGAGGGAGCTTGCAGCTTGCCAGCTCCTCATCTCACAAGTACGTGTGTTCCTTCCTTGTCCCTTTCCAGCAAGGTCTGATGACTTTCCCAACCTCCTTCCACGCGAAATTTGTGTGCTAGGAGTGAGAAATGCGACTTAAGGGAGCAGACTGGTGTTTCTCTTGTCTGTTTGGGTTTTTGTCTTTCTTCTCCCATTCCTCCCCCTCAGTGTATTTCAGCACATTCTGTGGCAAGATTGCATCCTGCTGTGGCTCTCAACATGTGGTCTATGGCAGAATAGTGAAAATCCTCCTCGGAGCAATTTCTTTAGCATGAATTTGTATTCTAACATCTTCAATTTAAAAGCAACCAGAGAAAGGAAGCAGTGATTGTATGGTTCAGTAGCAAAACAGTCAGAGAGCCACCCGTTGCCTGGTCTGTTAGAATGCTACCAAGATAACTAGGCAGTAATATATGAAATAATACATTATAGAAAACATTACTGTGTGTGATAGAAACCCAGACGGTAGGAGGGCTTCGTGGTGCGTGGCAGTTAGAAGCAGTGAAGCTCGCTGCAGGAGACAGCTCGCTGCTTCAGCATGCTCAACTGCCTGGAGGTGGACATGAGAAAGGAAGGAGGTGATGCAGTTTCCTCTACTTCATTCACCTGTTAACCTAAGAAAACCTAGAGCAAGGATAGCCTCTTTTCCTGCAGCAGAATGTCTTTATTAAGTACTGCTCAATAAAGCTATAGCTGGAAGTGTGCTACTTAGTGTTTCAGGGAGGCTGAAGTCCTGAGGATATGGGCTGTCCAAGAATGCTAAATGAAAACTATCCTTTTCATCGTGTCTTCAAGCAGCCCCTGGGCTGGCATGGCCACTGAAGGAAGTCATCCCGCCAACCTGTGCTGCTGCCTTTCCTCGGGAACTTACTTTAGTAATGCAGATCAAGGCTTGACTCGCAAAACAGCTGCTTGCGTGCTTCTGGCTGAGGGAGGTCGATCTGATCCGAGCTTCTGCGGGTTGAAGCATCCAGGAAGCCACCTCAGAAGCCCCGTGTTCAGCTGGTTTTGGAGAGCTGCTGCTGCTTGTTTAACACGAAGTCATAAGCATCCAATGATGTCTTGGTATTGCTGCCCCTGCCATCCAGTATGTGTCTTGGGCTACTAAGTGTAACCTTCAAAAACGCAGTCTGTTTTGATCTGTTAGCTCCTTCTCAGATCTTTGGCTCTGTTTTCTCGTGGTCATCAGCTCTGGATGCATAGAGATCTCTATTGTTCTTCCTTTATGCAGGACAGTACCTGAATTCCTAGGTAACAAGCTGTGGTACTCACATCTCATTGCCATTCCCCTTCTCTTTAAAGCATGAAGCAAAGATCAAGTCCCTGACAGACTACATGCAAAATATGGAGCAGAAGAGAAGGCAGCTGGAAGAGTCACAGGACTCTCTCAATGAAGAACTGGCCAAGTTACGTGCTCAAGGTAAAAGAGGGCATCTTGTGCTCATCACTTCATTACCAGCTGTATCTTAGAAAAAACAGTATTGGCTGCAGTATTGTATGTACGAAGTCCTACAACATTTTATTGTCTGCTTAGTGTAATATTTTGCAGCGAAGACATAAAATTGTGATTCAGAACGATTTTTTCATGCTGAGGGTGGGGAGGCCCTGGCCCAGGGTGCCCAGAGCAGTGGTGATGCCCCATCCCTGGAGGGGTTCCAGGCCAGGTTGGATGGGGCTTGGAGCCCCTGAGCCAGTGGGAGGTGTCCCTGCCCATGGCAGAGGGTTGGGACTGAATGGGCTTTGAGATCCCTTCCAACCCAAACCATTCCATGATTCTATAAGGAGACAAGGGTAGGTTGGAAAGGTGCTGGGTGGGTGGAAAACCATGTGGCCTGTTAGTAAAGAAAAAGAGGATTTGGGCAGTACGGTCACAGCTTGGGTACTGCAAACCGTGGCTGTTCCTGCCCCTCCAAAGCTGCCTCCCGTGATCCTGCTGCCCCGGCAATAAGAGGAACTGTGTTTTTAAATGGCTGCCTGTGCTGTTAATTCTCAACTGTCTCCAACTTTAAACAGAAAAAATGCATGAAGTCAGTTTCCAGGATAAGGAGAAGGAGCATCTGACCCGGCTTCAGGACGCCGAGGAGATGAAGGTATGGTGTGCTGCAACTTTAGAGGGCATTTCTCAGTGTGATCGTTCATTAAGCTGATAGTTAGGGTGTAATTTTGTCTTCCTGTACACTTTGCGTGGTTTTAGAAAACACTTACAGCCTCTGTTAGAAAACCTGACATCATGTAATTGAGCAGCCTTCGCAACGTGAAATTAGAGAACTTGCTAGTGTTGAGGTTGTTGACCAGATGATGGGAAAAGTAAGTTCTAGTCTGAACACTGGTGGGGAGTGCATCTTCTGAGAGCCATTTGTAAGCTGAGCCAGCTTCAAAGAGCAAACTGTGTTTGCTGAACCGCAGATGCTTGGCTGCCTCAAATCACACAAACAGAGCACTAAAATATAAGAGCCTACATACTGCATCCGTAGTTGTGAACAGTTTTGTTATTTATGATTGAAAATTTATATTGCTTCACCTCTATGCTTTTCTGATTTTCTGCTGCTGGAGCTCTGTTGAAAGTCAATTTGTGAAGTAGTGTAGTCACCTACAAGGGTGAATAGAACTTAGGTACTGAAAAATTTGATAAAAAAGAGGCTGCTTTCCCAAATAATTTGGCACAAATTCTGACTGTCTCCTAGAAATAATTGCAAATTGCAGAAAAGGAAAAAATACAGTTTTACAAGGATATAGCTAGAGGTTTGTCAGCTTCAAAAGTTTTATCCATTACAAAATATTGAAGTTGTTAAAACAGTTGTACAGTTATACTTGGAAGGAAAAAAGCAAATCTTTCCTTAACAATCTAAAGGGATGCATTGAGTTTTTCTTATTACTTGAGATAGAGCTAATCTAGAATTTAAATAACGGGGCTGTGGGTATGCAGTTCTCAGATGGGGAGGGTGATTCAGGTTTCACTTCTGTCACAGGTGTAGCTGTCCAATTTTCTTGGTGAATAAACAGATGAAATAATAGAGGACTGGTAAAATCAGCGTTATTCTTGGCAGCTGATGTGCTAATGCTCTGGCTTTCACATGCAGTAGTTATGGCAAGAAAATGAGTAGAAATTGGTGTACATCTGTTGCTAAAAACTATCTGAATTAAATGCTTGGATGAGTAGCTGCACGGGTTTGTAATCATGGAAACATCTACCAGGCAGACTCCTGAATTAACTTGATTTGATGAACCTCACTTAAATCCAGAAAGATAGGATGGCTTGGCTGACCTGTAGGACACTTAGCTGTGTGCTACTTGATTTGGGTTTCATGTGTGGCTCTGGTTTTTGCCCTCTGCAGAAGGCCCTGGAGCAGCAGATGGAGAGCCACAGGGAAGCCCACCAGAAGCAGCTGTCCAGGCTGAGGGATGAAATTGAAGAGAAGCAGAAAATAATTGATGAAATCAGAGAGTATGTTCACTCGCTCCATCACTTTCTCTGTGCCTGTTCTGTGATGCTGTAGTAGGGATGTTTTGGGGTTGGTTTTATTAGTTTTAATTGATATCGACATGTTTTGGTGTTATGCAGAGCATAGGTGCTGCAGCCAACCCTCTAATTACTTTGCGCAGGGGATTATAGTGCCCAGTTCTTTATGTGGAGCTTTAACAAGTCCGTAAAGATCTAGAGAAGAAGAATAATAATGTTACCCCTGCAGGTCAGTAGGCAAGAGAAGCCTGGAAGAGAACAGATAAAGGTATTCAGAGCCTCTTGTAGCTATTCGTGCTGCCCCAGGCTTCCTGTGAGTCAGGGAGACTCAGATGTGTCCCATTTTCACACCTTTAATATTTCTTCCTAACACAGCAATGTAACTGTTAGTCAGGTACTCCAGCACTTGAAAAAGGACATTCTTTGCTCCCGGACAATTCTTTTTATCACTGTTCATAAAATCTAGGCAATCCCAATATAGTGTTCTTCTTTCCTCATATTTATTGTGTGGCCAAAGACTGATAACAGGGAAATGAGAGACATAAGGAAGCAGGACAGAAAGATCGGAAGGACAGTTTGGTCCTTTTAAGATAAAGGAAGCAAGCTAGTGTATTTAATTCGCCAATATTTTTGCATAGAAGCTATTTCTTTAAGCTTAATTTCTTTCAGAATTTCTCATTGGAGAGTTACAGCTTCACTTTCTCTGTCTAACGCGGTTCTGTTTACAGAGATGTGCCCACCCTCTTTTATGGGGTTCAGGACTGAGCTGGACTGACTTTTTCTTTCCCGTTCCAGCATGAACCAGAAGCTGCAACTGGAACAAGAGAAACTCAGTGCTGATTATGATAAATTAAAAATTGAGGACCAGGAAAGAGAAATGAAACTGGAAAAGCTCATGTAAGTCAACAGTTTTCTCATTTGGTGTCCTTGAATGTAGTGGGTTTTTATGTGTCCATGGGAAATGTCTGCTGAGAAGCGTTTGTGTTAAAATATTCACACTAAAAATATCACTTCAGTAAGAGAGCCAACACAGAGCATTAAAATGATCACCAAGTATTCCTTATTTTTACATTATGTGCTTTTTAATGGTGTATTTGATAATTCTCAAAAAGGATTTTTATTTAGTTAGTTAGTTTTAGAGCTTTGATTTTATGAAATATCATAGCGAGGGTTAAATCCCCCAGTTATTTAAGCACAGCAAAAAAAACAAACAAGAAAGAAGGTGAGGTTTGGATGGGCTGGGCTGGTAATAAATCAGACATCTGACATTCCAGCTTTTCCTGGAAATGAGAGAGAAAAATCTTGTGTTTGAACACAAAACATGGAAATGGTGGCGCAGCCTTTCCGTGTGAGAAGCTGGCATCTTTGGAAGCGTAATTACAGCTGCAGAGATGTACAATTTGCTCACATCTGCGGATGTTCTACTCAAGCTGAATGTTGATTGATTCTCCTGTGTCTTGCATGACTGCAGCATTTTTCATTCGTGTTTAATATTGTGATCTTTCCAGACTGCTTAATGATAAAAGGGAGCAAGCAAGAGAAGATCTTAAGGGACTGGAGGAAACAGTGGTATGTCTTCGTTACACTTCAATGAGCTTTTCTCCCCCAAGGCCTTATTACTGATGTATTATCAAACACTTGTGTCTGTGCCCAAGGAAATGACCAATTTATATCACAATAGGCTAAATTTGTGCATTTTGCCAAATTATGAAATTCAATTTTAAAATTTAAGATGAAAGGCTGTTATTATTGTCTCCTCTGAATAAGTGATCTGACCTTAAAGATCATCTAATTCCAACCGCCTGCCATGGGCAGGGACACTTCCTGCTAGATCAAGCTGCCCAAGGCCCCATCCAACCTGGCCTTGAACCCCTCCAGAGATGGAGCAGCCACCACTTCGCGGGACAACCTGTTCCACTCCCTCTCCACCCTCACTGTGATGAATTTCCTCCTTATGTCTAGTCTAAATCTGCCCCTCTCCAATTTAAAACCATTCCCCCTGTTCCTATCACTCCATGTCTTTGTAAAAAGTCCATCCCCAGATTTCTTGTAGCCCCTTTGGGTACTGGAAGGTCACCACAAGATGTTCTTGGAGCCTTCTCTTCCCCAGGCTGAACAACTCAGTGCAGCTCAGTTAAGTGATACATACCCACCTCTAACTTGACCGGTGTAACAACTTACAAGGAAATATGATCTTGTGCACGCAATGTTAAAAATGCAGTCCATGATGGATGGCTTCAGGCTTGAAGCTGTTGCTGCATAGTTTTGTTGGAAGCTGCATTTTTATCTATCTGTAAAATAACACAAGTTTTCTCCAAGATCACAGAAACTGGTCCAAACCATAGCTGGTTGAGGAGCATCATATAGTGATTTTTTTTCGCTGGTGTTAACGTAGTTATAAACTCAAACCCAGCATTTTCTCCTCTGTGTGATGCTTTAAAAATCAAGCTTACAGTGGCCTCTGGAACTGTTGGGTTCATTACCTGTAAAAACCTGAAGCTGAACCATTCAGGTCCTTTCAGCTTTGGCTCCTGGTGGCTCCCGCAGACATAAGCCTTGTTAAAATAAACTCCTCCATGGGTGAGGTGTAACCAGTCTTTCTGATATGAACGGCAGTCGTTGGATACTTATAGAGCTCGCGTGTAGACTTGATTTGCCCTGTACACAAATGCGTAAGGCAGCTGGAAGCCAGAGTTAGGCAGTACCGTACCACCAGCTTGCAGAAACCCAGATGGTATTTGCTTTAATTTTTGAATAAACATCTTGGACCTATCTTACATTAAATTTTTATTCACTTTGTTAGAGTCCTAATAATTACTGAGACAGGAATTATAAACCAAGCATAGTGAATTACAGGAAAACATGAGCCGACAAAGGCCAAAGAGCAGCTCATCTCTGCCCATTTGTATGGGGGGACATTGGGCGCCACGTGTCCTTTGGATGGTTCCTTTGAGAAGGAAGGGGTGAAGAACAGTTTAGGTTGAACCACAGCTGCTGCCTTTTCTTTGACTTGTTCTTCCCAGCTCTGGGCTGGTGAGGAAGCAAAGTAAGAGGACTTGTGGGAGGGAGTTATGGGGTGGAGGTCTACTGGGGCAGCACCCCAAAGGGGACATCTCAGCTGCTCTGCAGGCAGTGCCTCTTCTGGGTACCACATCACTCATATGTACATCAGCTTTGCTTGTCATGTGTGGTTTCCAGTAGCCCCATGAAGGAAGCTTCTTTTTATTTCCTAGGCAGTTTTGCCTTTTTCTTCTGAGAGATAAAGATAAAAAATTCAATTTCAAAAGCTTGTCGACACGGTGCAGCCGGTTCGTTTAAATTGCAGTATGTCAGATAAGCATAAAATGGAAAAGCTCAGGTTACTCTCACCAACTTTGGTAGTACAGTTCTCTTTGGTGTGACTTTGCAGTCTGGGGTTGGGGTGAGCTGCCTGTCTGCACAGTCTCCTTTCCTGCCAATGGATTAGTGCTTCATCCTTCTGGGAGTGGGTGCAGGGCTGCCACTTCTCCGCTCACACCTTCACTCTGGAGTCAAGCGGTTCTTTCGCTAAGCCTGAGAAGCTGATGCATATGAAGAGAGCTAGGAAAGCCTCTGGCTTTGCCAAAGCTTAAAAAGCACTTAAACATCTGAGTAAGCGTACAGAGCAGGCCAACAGGTTTGCTAGAGAGGGAATCCAGAGCTCTTTCACGTCACTAGATGTATGTAACCAGGACCAACTTGTGAGACTTCAGCTTCTGCTGTTGTTTTCCTACACTCTAAGACAGAGTCGACCTATTTCCCAAAGTAGCTTTGGTGTGCTGAACACCTTGGGAGATGGAAGAGCTCTTCAGTGGGGAGCAGCGTGGGCACTGACTTGCCGTGAGCTGCGCGTACCTACAGGCAGGTACATCTGTCAGTAAAACACAACAGTCACCTTATCAACTCAAATCCGAGGAGAACTTTTACACCAGAGTCTCTACCATGCCTTACTGGTTCCTTTTTGTTTTGATTCCAGGCAAGAGAACTTCAGACTCTTCACAACCTGCGCAAACTGTTTGTGCAAGATCTCACGACCCGCGTTAAAAAAGTAAGACCAGACTCTTAAACAAAAGTCTTCTCTTTTTTTCCAGTATGGAGACTTATTGGAAGCTTTTCGTGCATGTTCTTACAAAATGGGATATTGTCTTTTTCAGTAACAGTGAGTAATGAGATTAAAACTGTTCCAGTGTTTATGAGCTTTTACTTAGTCTTAGTTTGTTAAGGACAAAGCTTGGTGGCAAAGGGAAATCATGGAATCATAGAATAGTTAGGGTTGGAAGGGACCTTAAAGATCATCCAGTTCCAACCCCCCTGCCATGGGCAGGGACATCCCACTGGATCAGGCTGCCCAAGGCCCCATCCAAACTGGCCTTGAACACCTCCAGGGATGGGGCAGCCACAGCTTCCCTGGGCAACCTGGGCCAGGGCCTCACCACCCTCAGAGTGAAGGGATTCCTCCTTATGTCCAGTCTAAATCTGCCCCTCTCCAGTTTATACGCATTGTCCCTCATCCTATCCCCGCAAGCCTGAGTGAACACCCCCTCCCCAGCTTTCTTGGAGCCCCTTCAGGTACTGGAAAGTCACTATAAGGTCTCCTTGGAGCCTTCTCTTCTCCAAGCTGAACAACCCCAACTCTCTCAGCCTGTCCTCATATGGGAGGTGCTCCAGCCCTCTGATCATCTTTGTAGGCTCCTCTGGACCTGTTCCAACAGCTCCACCTCCTTCTTATGTTGAGGATTCCAGAACCGGACACAATACTCCAGATGAGATCTCAAAAGAGAAGAAGAGAGAGGCAGAATCCCCTCCCTCCCTGCTGGCCTCACTGCTTTGGATGCAGCCCAGGACACGGTTGGTTTCTGGGCTGTGAGTGCACATTCCCGGCTCACGTTGAGCTTCTTATCGACCAACACCCCAAGCCCTTCACCGCAGGGCTGCTCTCAATCACATCATCCTCCATCCTGTATTGGAACAGCAGATTGCCCCAACCCAGGTGTAGGACTTTGCCCTTGGCCTTGTTGAACCTCCTGAGGTTCTCCCAGCCCCACTTCTCCAGCCTGTCCAGGTCCCTCTGGATGCCATCCCATCCTTTTGGTGTGACAAATGCTCCGCTCAGCCTGGTGTCATCTGCAAACTTGTTGAGCGTGCCCTCGATCTCACTGTCTATATCATTGATGAAGATATTAAACAGCAAAATGAAATAAACCAATCCAGTTCAGTTACAAAATTCTCAGAGATGATATTAATGAGTACCAGAAATTATTTGGTGTAACTTGCACTGATCCATGCTACACTGATTGCTGCAGCCCTTTCTTTCTGTGAGCTTGTGGCTAGTCAGCTTTTTCCTGGCAAAACTATTGTTTGGCAAAAATAATGTATTTTTAACTCTTGAAGAAGAGTCAGAGCTGCATAAATAGTCAGAGGCTTTGGAATGCTTTTCAGTCCTTTAGAGTAATTTTGGGAAGAGTTTTTATACTTTTTTCTTTAGGGTTGAAACCTCATATTGCATAAAGATGTCTCCCAGGTGTGGAAAAAAGAGGGGAAAAGGGGTTTTCCCCCACTAAAATATATTATTTTTTCTATTCAGGATCCCCCTATTCAGTCAGAATAAAGGCATACCTCCTTTTATTGTGCTTTACTGCACTTCACAGATACTGTGCTCTTTTCTGGCACTACTTTATAGCAATAAAGTATTTTTTAACTCAGGTACATTGATTTTTTTTAGGCATAGTGCTATTGCACACTTAATAGACTTCAGTGTAACTTTTATATGAACTGGAAAAACAAAAAAAAAATCCGTGTGACTTGCTTTATTGCAATATTCACTTTGTGGTGCTCTGAAACCGAACCCCCAGTTTCTCCAATGTATGTTTTGTGTAGTGAGAAACATAGCTTTTAAAAATCAAATGAACAGGTAAAATAAATTCTCTTTAATTTGGGTCTCTGGAAGACTTTTCTGCCTTTGGGAAGCTCAAATTCACAAAAGACCTGAGCTTCCTCTTGAGTTTCTGCTGGGCTTTGCTGACTGCTGCGTCTCCCTGTGCAGAGCGTTGAACTTGACAGCGACGACGGGGGTGGAAGCGCCGCGCAGAAGCAGAAAATTTCCTTTCTTGAGAACAACCTGGAACAGCTTACAAAGGTTCACAAACAGGTAGGGGCTCCGCTTGCCTGCTGGTGCCTAGTGACTATTAAAGTCTTTTGTCTGTTTTTCATTGATTAATAGCAATTGCTTCTGAAAATTCAGCTTTTAGAAAAACTTTCTGTGTGTCACTGTTCTCTAGCATCACAAATTACATTTTTTTTTTAAGAATGATACACTTTTTTATGTTTAAAAAGAAAATAGTTGAAGGTTTTCTCAACTATGACTCCAGCAGTTTTGGCAAGAGTAGTTGTCACTGTATGGGTGTAATGCATAAAACTCAGAGTGAATTGTTTGTTACTACTTTGTGTACTCATTGCTGGTTTCTAGACAGATTGTGTATCTCCAGATTTGACTCCTGGTCTAAAGCTTCTTAAGGCACCCTTGGAGGTGACTTAAAGTGGTGTCAACAAGCAGAGTAAGCAAGCAAAGGAAGGTTTTCTGGGCAGGTTAAGGGCTGGTACCTCTCCAGGATGCTAAATTTGGCCATTTCTGGGCACGTCCATCTCCGTCTCCTCCCTCTTTTGTGGAGTTCCCATTTCCTTTGCAATTCTGCTGCTCAGAGAGACAAGGGCGATAGAAAGCCCTTCACTCTAGGTACTTGCCTTGCAAGTGGAGGTGGGGAGGATGTGTGGTAGGGAATCATTTTGGGTATATGTCAAGGAAAGAGCCTTATCTTTTGCTTACTGGAAGTGTGGATTTATCATGGGGGGGTGTGTGTGTATCTAGGCAGCCCCTAGTTAGGTAAAACTGGATCATTTCTGCCTGTAATTCTGTGTTTTACCCTGATGTCAGATGTCCTTATGTCTGAACTGTCCCCCACTATTCAGGTGCAGAGCGCAGAATAGTAAAGATCCTTTTGATTTCAGTTTTGAATAGCGACATAGTATTCTCCCGTGCCGTTTTCTACACCCCTTATTAGTGAGACACAGCGCTCTCTGAGATTTGCTTTATTTATTCCTGTGGAAGTGCCTAAAAAGCAAGTGGTGCTGGACTGTGACAAGCGTCCGCTAAGGTTGAGCATTTTGAGATTCCCAGGGAACAGATGGTATAAAGACCTAGTTTCTAAATGAGGAAATCGGGACATGTTAGGAATGTTTTTCCTTTTACTGTTTTGCCTTTTTTTCCCCTCAATTCACACATCTGCTGGGTTTTCAGATATGGATTTTTATAGCTCTCATTAGCATGTGTTTACTCAAAAGCAGCTAGGAGTCCACGTCTCAGAAGAAACTTAGGGGGGGAAATTACACTGGCCTTGACCGGAACGTGGTATCATCCTGCTCTTATTTCATATCTCTTTGTTAGAACAAGGGTTCAGCACATGCAGAAAAACCACTTTGTGGCACTTTTTTTTTTTAGCTTTGTGTTCTTTTGGCACTAAGCCTGGACTGGCAGGTGTAAAGCATTCTGATTGTCAAACAACGTGTGAATGTTAGTATGTGCTGTTGCTTTCCCGTATGATTAATGTGGTAGTTAAACCACTTTGTTCCCTTCATTCCAGAAAAGGAAGAATTTGGAAAAGTTTTCTGTTGAATTCTAGCAGTAATGTGATCTGTTCAGTAGAAATTGTACTGGATTTTCTATCTGTTTGCTTTGGGTTTTTATTTATCAACAAATCAATTCTCTCTCTTGTTGTTCCATGTAAAGCCAGATGTTATTCTGATAATTTATAGACCTTGCTCAGGTTCATATTTAATTGAGGAAGTGTGTGAATTCAAAGTTGTGTATATTATCACACTTATACCTACAGGCTTTAGAGTGATTTCTAGGCATTGAAGTTTCTAGTTCCTCTGCATGCTTGAGGAGGGAACAAGTAGGTAAGCATGCCATAACACTGGAGATGATGAATTTTTTATGATACCCAGTGTTGTCTGTAAGCTTTACTGTTCTGAAATAACGAGGTGATTTGAGTATTTGCGAAATGCTATTTCTATGTTCTGAAGAAGTGCAGATTCCGCTGCAGTTGCTCTTAAGTCTGGAAAGGGTTTGTCACCCTTGCCCTTCAGGGTGAGATTCTGTTGAATGGAATAAACTCTCTCATAGGAGATTTTTGACATTTCTTTTCTTGCAGTTGGTACGTGATAATGCAGATCTTCGTTGTGAGCTTCCTAAGCTGGAAAAACGACTTCGAGCTACGGCAGAGAGAGTTAAGGCCCTGGAGAGCGCACTGAAGGAGGCCAAGGAGAACGCCATGCGAGACCGCAAGCGGTACCAGCAGGAGGTGGATCGCATTAAGGAGGCCGTGAGAGCCAAAAACATGGCACGGAGAGCACACTCTGCTCAAATTGGTAAGGACATGGAGCTAAAGGGTTAGTGGTTGCTCACATACTTCATGGTTGGTTTGTTTGCTCGTGTTTAAATAGAGAGAGCTTTGAAAGCAGCAGTCTAGGACAAACCACATGCTCTGCTTCTCGGCTGCACAGGAATCTTCAAAGGCTTCACTTTTTAATAGAATCTGCCCCACCTAAAGTTTAAAGTGCCTCTGCTATTTAACTCAGAAAATAAATGGCATAATGGGTCTTGTGTGCCCTTCTACTGACCTGAAAACTTGTCTCTTTAAATTAATCTCTCACTTTCTTCCTCCCCCCCCCTGCCCCCGCCATGTAGTCTCCTGTTTCCAAGCTTTCTTTGCCTTTCTGGACCTTGTCCTTTCTTCTCTTTTTCCCTGATTCCTCCTTCTTGTGATTTGATTTGGGCTGTGGAGAGTCAAAAATCTTCCTATGTAGTGCTGGTGCTTGATGTGGGGCAATCTGAGTGCACGCGCGATATCGAATGGTGTTTGCGATGGGGCGGGTTTTGCATTTGTTGGAGTTGCTAAAGTAGGAGAATAATGTTTTGAATGGTGGTGCCGATATTGGTGTCTTAAAACCTGAGGGAGAATTAAGCAGCACAGAGTTTCCTGTGTGCTCTAGAAAGCCGCTGATCTCACCATCCTCTGGAATGATGTAAATAATCCATAGAGAGCACATCAGTGGGTTGTGACTTTCCTCTGGTACGCAGACAGCCCCTAATCTTTGCAGAGATGAGAGGCGTGCATGGGATGGTTAAATGGCTCTGTCACAAACAGAACAGGGATGTATTTGTAGTTGGCCAAGATACAGGAATGCTGTGTTCCGCAGAGCTAGATTACAGGCTGCTCTGCCAAGCACAGCTCCTCGTTTGGGAAAAACAGGTTTGTACTAGAGGTGAAGATGAGGTAGAAAACCTTGTGTGAATGCTAAATGTCTTGTTTGGTTTCCTGCTTTTCCTCTGCAGCCAAGCCCATCCGCCCTGGTCATTACCCAGCGTCTTCTCCAACGGCTGTCCATGCCATCCGAGGGGGAGGGATGTCAAACTCCAGCTACTATCACAACACCAAATAGACAAGAAGTAAGACCAAAGTAACTTACTCGTGTTCTTTCACTCGTCACCCAGTTCTCTTATATTTCAGTGTTTCTTTTAGAAGAGCCATGATGTATTTTTCTAGTTGAGTAGGATTTGTTTGCTGATAATTTAACTGTGAAACCCAGTAATTTAAGTGAGAAGTGCCTCGTTAGAATGCTTTGCAAGCTGCTGCTGAGAGTTTTTATTTTAATTACTTAGCACTTAAACTTTTTTAATAAACTGAAATGCTCTGGTATATCTATATGGAAATTCACACATAGAGGTGTCAAACTCATGTAGTAAAAATAGAGTTCCAGAGGTTCCTTCTGCCAATATAACTTTGTGCTTTCTATATGGAATATGTTTCCATGTTGTGATATTCCAGCCTGGCACAAGGGTAGAGCAGCTGTAATGGCAGCCGCACAGAGCACTCCCAATTTGAGTGTCGCAAGCTGGCAAACCTTAATCTTGTATCTTTTGCTTTGTGCTCCTATTCAGCTCTCTTCAGAAGAAAAGAAGTAAATATTTTACTGTAATAGCAAGGGCTTGAGGGTTTCTCCTAAGCAAAAATCTCATCCTGCAAGATGAGCAGAGTATTCCCATGGAACTGCTTCATGTCCCCTACCCTCCCGTTTGTTATTACAACCCCATGCAGCTCTCCAGGCTTGGGGAAGAGCAGCTGGAAAGCTGCCTGGCGGAGAAGGACCTGGGGGTGTTGGTTGACAGTAGCTGAACATGAGCCAGCGGTGGCCCAGATGGCCACGAAGGCCAATGGCATCCTGGCCTCCCTAAGAAACAGCGTGGCCAGCAGGACCAGGGAAGTGGGTTTGCCCCTGGACTTGGCATTGGTGAGGCCACACCTTGAATCCTGGGTTCAGTTTTGAGCCCTTCAGTACAAGAAGGACACTGAGGGGCTGGAGCGCCTCTGGAGAAGGGAACGGAGCTGGAGAAGGGGCTGGAGAACACGGGTTATGAGAGACAGCTGAGGGAGCTGGGGCTGTTTAGCCTGGAGAAGAGGAGGCTGAGGGGAGACCTCATCACTGTCTACAACTGCCTGAAAGGAGGTTGTAGGAGGATGGGTGCCCGTCTCTTCTCCCAAGTGACAGGTGATAGGATGGGAGGAAATGGCCTCAAGTTGCACCAGGGCAGGTTCAGTTTAGACATCAGAAAATGTTTCTCCACCAAAAGGACACTCAGGCACGGGCAGAGGCTGCCCAGGAAGGTGGTGGAGTCACCAACTCCGGAGGTGTTTAAAAGATGGGTGGATGAAGTGCTCAGGGATCTGGTTTAGTAGTGGACAGGTACAGTTGGACTCGCTTATCTCAAAGGTCTTTTCCAACCAAGCGGTTCTATGATTCTATTTCTTTAAATGCTCATTATTTCTGAGATATTTCACACCTGCTTTTATTTTAGATGCCAGCTTTACATTACAAGCACACTAAGAGATGGATAGTAGTGAGTGACTGTGAAAAACAGACAGTAGACTGTGAAGATGTCCATTGAAGTTTAGCTTTTTTTCTCTCCTTGAGAACTAACTGTCTTGTGACTCATTTCTGAGAGTACGTGGTTTCCTTTAGGCACTCGGCATTCCTGGCTGGTTTTTTCTCTTTCTTTTTTTTTTTTGCGACCATTTCATGTCATGCACGCATGCAAACCATCCATCACGTCGCACTCAAGCTGTTATTGTGTTGTGCGGATTGTTTCTCTTCGTTGTGTTTTCCATAAACCCTCTAGCTGCAAGCAACATATTTGTGCCGTGGATGAATCAGGGCAAGTCTTTGCTGAGTGTTTTTGTGCATTATTTCATTCTAAACTGAAATTGGCTTTTCTGTCTCACAGGCAAGATAGCCTCTGCCTTTCTATTTCATTGCATTCCCACCTCTGTGGAAGAACAAAGGGAAAAGAGTGCGATACAGAGGCACATAGAATATTTTCATTGTGTATCATAGCAGCTGCTCTGTGGGGAAAAAAAAGCTGCTACCTGCCTAAACTGGGTGGGCTTTTAATAGACCATCTGCTGTGAAATTAGACAGGCTGAGAGAGTTGGAGTTGTTCAGCCTGGAGAAGAGAAGGCTCCAAGGAGACCTCAGAGCAGCTTCCAGTGCTGAAAGGGACTCCAGGAAAGCTGGGAAGGGGCTCTGGATCAGGGAGTGCAGGGATAGGACAAGGGGTGGTGGTTTTAAACTAAAATAAGGGAGATTTGGACCGGATATAAGGAAGAAATGTTTTGCTGTTCAGGTGGGGAGGCCCTGGCCCAGGTTGCCCAGAGCAGTGGTGGCTGCCCCATCCCTGGAGGGGTTCCAGGCCAGGTTGGATGGGGCTTGAAGCCCCTGATCCAGTGGGAGGTGTCCCTGCCGGTGGCAGCCGGGTTGGAACTGGATGGGCTTTGAGGTCCCTTCCACACTAAGCCATTCCATGATTCTATGATTTTATGTTTAATCTTTTCTGGTTTAATAAAAATAGTCAAAATACATTCTTCAGTGCAAATTTTACAAAGGTTTTGAGTTTTGTGGAGAGAAGAATTTTGACAAAGCATTAAAGAACAATATTCCCCATGTGTGTGTAGCTGCCCGTCATGTCCTGGGGATGGTTGTACACTCATTTCTCTGCCAACCACAGAGCTTAGTTGTACATTGTGTGGTTTCTAAATGTAACCACACACAGTGCCGGTTTCAAAAAATGTCTGTATTAAAGTTTCTTTCAAATCATACCAGGAATTAAAAAAGTAAACACTGCAGTATGTGTTTTGCTTTAGATGTGAACAAAAACACCAAACACAAATGGTTTTGACTCTGTCTCCTGCTGCCCTACAAAGTTTAGGCCAAAACTGGCACAAAGTTATCAAAGTCACTGTGCACAATCTAGTTTTATACATTTTTCTCGAGATAATTAAAGAAAATACATTATAATATTAAGTTTTAGAAATGCAGTAAGCATAAAGGCAGTGTCTGAGCAAACGTGAATGTCCCTTGCAGCGTGCTGGTTAGTAACTGCTGGATTGAAGTAGACAATGGGAAAAATGCATCAGGTGGTAGAAATCTACGTTGAATTCATTGTCATGTTTAAAATATGTGGCTAAATCAATGTCAGTGCATACACATCAGCTCATTTTGAAGTTCTGTCCTCAAATTCATGAAAGGGACCTGCTCAGAACCCCTCTGCACCCTGTCTGGAGGGCACAGGTCCTGTTCCTTGGGTTCCTGTTCCTCAGGTTGTTCATGGAGAGGTGAGCCATGGTGGTGCCATGCTTCTGCAGCTCATGATTTCATAAGAACTTTCTCCAGATGGAGTAGAGATCATCTTTGATTCTGCTCTAATTACACCTTGGACCTCACCTGGCCCTGCACACAGGTAACAGAGCGGCATAAGCTGAGCTTGGATGTAGCTGAGGTTGGGGCTCAGGGAAAACATGAATGATAGCACTCAGCACTTGAGAGGCTTTGTTGGGAAGCACGTCAGGTGCTGCATGCGAACTTCTAGGTTTGCTGTCACCATTTTCACAACATCTTTGGCCAGGATGGAACTGCAGGTGGGAGGATGCTCTCCAGCCATCATCCAGAGGGGAGGCTACAAAGATGATCGGAGGACTGGAGCACCTTCCCTAAGAGGACAGGCTGAGAGAGTTGGGGTTGTTCAGCCTGGAGAAGAGAAGGCTCTGAGGAGATCTTATAGTAACCTTCCAGTACCTGGAAGGCCTACAGGAAAGCTGGGGAGGGGCTATTCATGAAGGCTTGTGGGGATAGGACGAGGGGGAATGCATACAAACTGGAGAGGGGCAGATTTAGACTAGACCTTAGGAAGAATTTCTTCACCATGAGAGTGGTGAAACACTGGCCCAGGTTGTGGAAGTTGTGGTTGCCCCATCCCTGGAGGTGTTCAAGGCCAGGTTGGATGGTCCTTGGGCAGCCTGATCCAGTGGGAGGTGTCCCTGCCTATGACAGGGGGGTTGGAACTGGATGATCTTTAAGGTCCCTTCCGACCCAAACTATTCTATGATTCTATGACTGACATGACGATACGCTGACAATGGCAGTGATGCTCCATCCTGGTGTGCTGAAGGGATTAAAGCAACCTGCACTGCCATCTGCATTTGTGAAATACGCTGAGCATCAGGCTCTTGTGGGCATTTCCCTTATCCTGAAGTCTCTGGTATGTTCCCAGCACCTCCCCATCCTTGAGCAGGATGAGTAACTGTTTAATCTAGCGAGACCACAGCTCATCAAGCCAATAAGATGCGTACATTAATAACCATGCTGGTTTCCTTTAAGGTGTTAATAAGGATGACAATTAGGAGCTAACTACCATTCTCATTGTTAATTTAGGGTAAATTTCAAAACACTGATGAATTGATATTTATGTATTTATTTTTATGACTTGATCTTGAATATAGACAAGGGTTTTCTTTAATAACTATGAGAAACTGCTTAATTAGGGAAAACAAATCTCTTTGTATTAGCTAATTAAACCATGTTACTGACATGGTGCTTCCTATGTGGCTGATGAGGAATGGGGGGAGAGGGGGAAAATTCAAACTCAAGAGTTTTTAAAAGTTTGTATTTCAGATGTTTTATAATCAAGCTTAAATCACTTGATAACAGGCCTTGAACTTTGCTTCTGGTGGAATTATATTAAATTATTGAGTGAGATGCCTCTATAATATGCATATACATTATATAAGATAATATAACCTGTTTTTCTAGTATATTATCAACTTTTTATGTATAAAATGTTTTCATATATTTCTGTAAGCACACATATATATGTGCCTGTGTGTGTATATATCAGGAAAGCACCTGTCAGGAGACATCATAGAATCATAGAATGGTTTGGGCTAGAAGGAACCTGCAAGACCATCCATATCAAACAGGATTGTTTTGGGCTTTTACTTTTTCATACTTTCATTTTAGAATTAATTTGCTAATTATTTTGCAATTATTTTCCTATTGGTTATGTAAGATGTGCACACATCTGCTCTTCAGCCAATCCCAGTGCTGACCAGTGGAGAGAAGCATCCCATTAAGGGAAGAGAAAGATGTCCAGTTTTGGAATCCTCAACATAGGAAGGATATAGAGTTGTTGGAATGGGTCCAGAGGAGGCTACAAAGATGATCAGAGGGCTGGAGCATCTCCCGTCTGAGGACAGGCTGAGAGAGTTGGGGTTGTTCAGTCTGGAGAAGAGAAGGCTCCAAGGAGACCTTATAGTGACCTTCCAGTACCTGTAGGGGCTCCAAGAAAGCTGGAGAGGGGCTGTTCACTCAGGTTTGTGGGGACAGGATGAGGGGCAATGGGGATAAACTGGAGAGGGGCAGATTTAGACTAAACATAAGGAAGAATTTCTTCACCATGAGAGTGGTGAGACACTGGCCCAGGGTGCCCAGAGCAGTGGGGGCTGCCCCATCCCTGGAGGGGTTCCAGGCCAGGTTGGATGGGGCTTGGAGCCCCTGAGCCAGTGGGAGGTGTCCCTGCCCATGGCAGGGGGGTTGGAACTGGATGATCTTTAAGGTCCCTTCCAACCCAAACTATTCTATGATTCTATGAAAGGAAAACAGAAGAGAGACCTCTCTCTCGATAGTGCTTAGGGGTGTGTTTAGCTAGGACAGGATGCTGTGCTACAGGTGGCAAAGAAGGAATTGCATCAGGGGAATTGTTTCATTGTGACTGTGCCAGTTTGTGTGCTGGAAACTTTAAAGGTAGATGTGACAAAACTCCTCTCCAAGACTTGGTAATCTAGACTGTCATTCATGAATTGTTAAACCCATTTGATGTGACTCATTTCTGCTGTTATGGTGGCTCTTGATTTGGTGTGTCTTGGAATTCTGTGGAGTGTAGTTATCGATTGATTGCTTTCATATCTGCTTTCTAATCTCAAACATCCACTAATTATCGTTCCCTTTCTTGCTCTCTCTTGACAGGTCAATTCCACTTAGCATGTTAAGGACTGTCATTAAGTCACTAGTTTCTTTTTGTCCCCTCTCCAACCCGATCCACTTCCTCTTCATCCTGCGCTTCCTACAGCCATCTGCAATGCACTGGTCCCAGGTATTTTGAGCTTCGTAGGATCTCCACGTGTACAGAAGTGTTCAGTGCAACTCTTCTACAGATACTTGTACAATGTATTTAACATAACCATCTAAGTAACGATAGGAAGTCTGCCACTCAGAATCTCTCACTGACTGCGTTTGACCCCTTGGCGCTGGTTAGGTTGGGGCTTCTACACTCAGACTGATGCTTTTTCGAAGTCCTCTGTTGCATCAGTAAATCCCGACTTCTGGCATCAAAAAATTAATTATTCAATGACCAAGTGCCATCAAAGGCAGGTGATTGTGCTCTGTCATGACTGATTTACTGTATAATATACATATTATTTTATATTTTTAGGGGATGAAAATGTGCTGCTATATGGTTTAATTTTACTGCTTACATTTTCAGAAGTAAATTTCCCCAAAGAACCATTTGTAATATCCTGATAAAATCTTTGGACTGTATAAAATAACCTTTATTGCAGTACCTGGTAAAGATCAAACGGGATGCAGAGAAATCTGTTAGTATAGATCTAGATTTTTGAAGTTTGGTAGTTACAGGAATATATCTGTGTGACCTATCTTAAAAATTAAGATCCGATCTGCTTGTAGCTCTTCCTACGGTGATGGGTTTTCCTGGAATGTGATGGCTAGCCACGTGTTAGTGAGCATTGATCTTGATGAAGTTTCGAAGGCTTTCAGGATGCTGTGGAAATCTGGTCTCAGAAAAGCCGACAAGCATCCCCTCCCTTCCCCCCTTCCCCATGCCTTTGGCAAGCCCCGATCTGTTCGCACTGGAATTCAGATATTGGAGTGAACAGTCCCTGCCAGAACAGATGCGACCTTAAAGAAACAAACAACAAAATCCCTTAAACCCCTGACCCTACCTTAAAATATTATAGAGAGAGTCCAAAAGGAGGCGAGAGTTATGTGCTTGAGCTCTCCTGTGCAGACCAAATTTGGGAATACGTTTGTGAGGAGGAGAAGAGCGTATTGCAAGGGGAAACGAATGTCTAAGTTACAGTACGCAAGTCGTCCCAGGGACGGTACGCTTGTGCTCACGGAGGTAAGGATGAGACCGCCTGCCTTTCTTGGATCTCTCTTTCGTGCCAGACAGAAGGTTTCCATCTTCTCAGCAAGGGGGCACTGGAATCGTTCTGGGAAGGTTCCACTGGCAGGCAGAAGTTGCTGCTCCTCCTCCCTGCCTCCCGCTTCTGTGCCACACACATCTCCTCCCTGTTCAGCTGTGCATAGCATGCGGCGTGGCCTCCGACCGAAGCGTGGGTTCTAGGAAGGTTATGGCCGAGCATAGCCATCGTGTCCTGTTTTGCAGACATTTGCTATTTAATTTGAGATTGATTTTTTTTTCTTTTCATTTCTGAACATATTTGTCAGTAGACGTAAGACTATTTAGTTACCGTAGAGCGTTTTGAAAGATTGTGAATTGACTTTAGGTGATTTTTTTTTTCTACTGAAACTACTTAGGTTGTTGCAAAGTAAGTTGGACTTAATTTAACTGGGTTTTTTTTAATGTTGCACTATTTGGGGGAGCATTTTTGCTAAAAACTATTTAATGAAGTTGCAAATTTGCATGTATTTAATTTATTTTGTATTTTTCAAAGTTTTATATTTTCTTTCTTCATGTGCATGTGCACTGCCAGAAGAATGAACTGTGAACTTGCCATATGCAATCTTTAATAAAACTGCTAATTCAGAACTACTCTGTGCTATCTTATCAGCTGTTCAGAGCTGAAATTTCTACTATGAACTAATGATCCTTTTGTTTTGGTTCTAAACCGGTTGTCTTGGAAAAGGTACCAAACTATATTACTGTCAGAGATTTTGTACTGTGGTAAAACTTCAGTTCTGTCTCTCGAACTCAAAGCTCAGTATGGAATTACAGTGTGGATGCAGCATTAGCTTAAAAATGTGTTCAGTTCCTCACAGCATCACCATTAGTTGCGTTTAGACGGCTTGCTTCAGCTTGAGTAATAAGTTAGCTTTGACATCTCTTAATTGTGCTGGTGCTGATCAGCCAGTCAGTTCACCGAGCTAAACCAATGTAAGATTCTCCAAGTTAACTTTTACATCGAGACTAGGAGGGCTTTCTGTAACTGAAACACTGAAAAGATGTCCGAGGCTAAAATTCTCAAAAAGTACAGAAAATAGTTAATTCAATTGGAAATCATTAATCCTATCAATTGAATTTACTCTGCCCAAATACAGATTCTTGGTTTGTAAGCCTATTTTAATTAGGCGACTTACGTTTGTATTGTGTATTGTATATTCAACTTTTGTACCGTTTTTAAGTCTTACACATTTTATACATGGAAATGAAACCCACACCTCTGCTCTGCAGACACCAAAACCTGTCTCGTGCTGTTTCCACTGCTCAACGCTACCTTGCTTTCTTTGCTCTTTGAATGGTGTGTTCTATTTATTCCAGGCTAATTTTAAAGTTGTGATTTGTGTAGCGCAAATTAAATTTCACATCTCTGATGTCATTGCATGGGGCAAATTTTGGTGGGAATACCATTCCCAAATGGAAAGCGTACTCCAGGTGGAACTAAAGTGCATATTGTTCTTTGCGCTAGTAATTAAAAAGTATTTCCTGCTCACTTGAGCTTCTCTTAATGATATGTTCAAATATCTTGTGTTTGTCCTTCAGTTCACATTTCATTGACTTGTTTGCTCAAAAGCAAGGAAAGTGTTAAACCTGGAAAGATCTCGGCTGGTGCATTTTTAAGTTTGTATTTTACTCAACAAGGGTGAGAGTGGATTATCCTGAATATACTGAAAACTAAGTCACGAAAAGACCTTTATTAAAATAATTTCTGCCTTATGAATAACTTTTAAATTTCATTTTATGAAGCCTAGTGGACTAAGATGCGCATTTGCCTGAAATTTTGACAAATAAGACTTGGAAATATAGGAAATAAAGAATTTTAAGCTAAGCATTGTTTCATTTGGATAAATGGGTATTAAACCCAAATGGTGATGAGGGTCCAGAAGGAAAAGGCTGATCAAATTTCTATGGAGGAGGAGGACTTTGTGTAAGCGCGAAGGAAGTGCATCTCAATTGGAAACAGAAGGAACCCAAAAACAAATTGGCAGGATAATCTTAAGCTGCCCTTGCTTTGGTTTTTGTCTTCACTGTGCCTGTCTGAACTGCCAAGTGCACTGGAGAACGTCCGCCGTGCAGGATGGAACACCACTCCGCCAGTTCCTCTCTCGCTCTCACAATCTTGTCCATTGAAACACTTTTGGTTGTGGGAGAACCACGGGGGTTGAGGCATTCTGTAGAATTATACATGTCTAGTTTGTAAAGTGTGTAACGTGTACTGCAGATGTGTATTCTCTGGGCTCTATGTATCTTTACAGTAGTGTTCAATTTAGGAAAAAATAAATTGTGGACACGTTTTGCTGGTAACAAGGGGAAATTTTTTGCCATTGCATCAAACGATGCTGAAATGTATTAAACTCTTGATAGCAGATCTGAACCCTCCTTCCCCCATCCCGTGGAGATAAGTCTTTTATCTTCCTTCTAAAATCCTATCAGAGATGGATGGATACACTGGCAGACTGCATGATGTATCATTCGAAAACCGTTACAGTGGAAAATAAAACTGAACTAAACTTTGTGGTGTGCATGTCGTGTGACACGTCTGGACAGCATCTCTGCTAGGTGGGCGCTGTGCCTGCGTCACGTCGGAGTTACCCTTCCACGGAACCGTGCTCCAGAGGGTGCCAGAGTCCACAGCTGAGGCCACCATCTGGAGTTTAGCTCTTCCTCTAAATCCATAGAAAGGAATTAGAAGGCTCAGATGCCTCGCTGGGAAGGCAACACAGGATTGGGTATTGGGTTTTGGGTTTTGAGGCATCTTTTCTAATCCCTCTCCATGGAAATCTTTCTGCTGATCTAGTGGGACGTATCCCTGCCACGGCAGGGTGTTGGAACTAGATGATCGTTAAGGTCCCTTCCAACCCAAACTTTTCTATTATTCTACTCTTTTCAGTAGCTTGGAGGGTGCAGGGAGACTCTTGCGCTTATCCTCTGCAAGCATTTCCATTTTCTTGGGGATGCTGCACTCACTTTATATACAGTGTAGTGGAGTAACAATTCCTGCGTCCTTGCCACCTCCCTCAAGTCCTCCTCAGGAGCTGTATAAATGGCTTATTTTCAGTAATTATAACTCTGAGTATTCTTTGGTTATGTAGTTCATTTTCTGCTCAGCAATGGAAATTTCTGGCAGTTCAGAACTTCTGTAGGGATGAATTGCTCAGTGTTTGCTGCTGAGTCGATTTCTAATGAGGTTTAGGTGGTTTTGCATCATTATTTACATACATTCATGCTGCTTTTGTTTGGGGCCTGCAAGGAACCCAGAAGCATGGGAGAAGCTGCTTGCAGCCAGGTGTTCCTGCTGGTGATAGGTGACCGATGGTCCGTGCGACAAGGACAGGTCTCCAAGAGCTGGGTAAATGCCACCGAGCAGCTCAGTGATGAGATGCTCTGACTACACAGATACACCAGTATAATCATGCTGATTAACCCAGTATGGTTAGCAGGGCACACCATTGTCCTAGCACACGCAGAAATGAATCTGCTAAAATCTGGAGTCAATTTTTCTAAATCAGAATGAACTTCTCATTATGTTCCTTTTGGTGTGTAGGAGGCACTTCTTCTTCGCGCTCTCCTGCTGCCTGTGGGATGAAGAGCTTTGGCTTCGTGGGCAACAAAGAGACTTTCCAATTTAGATGGTTTATGTTAGGAGAGAGCAGCTGAGAGTCCCAAGCATTCCATGCCAGTCCTCGGCTGCATTAGTTGTCTTACTGTACCAAAAACAACACAAATTATGGTATCTGCTTCCAAGATTCAGCTTACACAAGAGTACGGTGAAAAGCAAAGGACAGCAGTTTGGAATAGAAACAGACATAGATTAATAACAACATAGAAAATATTTGCTGCAAATTTATTACTATGGGTGAAAATAGTGCCAGCAGTGGCCCAAGAAGGCCACCAGCATCCTGGCTCGGATCAGCTGTGGTGTGGCCAGCAGGAGCGGGGAAGGGATCGTCCCCCTGGACTCCGTGCTGGTGAGGCCACACCTCGAATCCTGGGTTCAGTTTTAGCCCCTCACTCCAAGAAGGACATTGAGGGGCTGGAGCGTGTATGGAGAAGGGAACGGAGCTGAGAAGGGGCTGGAGAACAGGGGTTGTTTAATCTGGAGAAGAGAAGCCCAAGGGGAGACCTCATCGCTCTCTGTAGCTCCTGGAACGGAGGTTGTGGTGAGGTGGGTGCTGGGCGGTTCTCCCAAGGAACAAGGGATGAGGTGGGATGGGATAGGGTGGGGTGGGATGAGAACAAACAGTCACAAGTTGCACCAAGGGAGGGTTAGATTGGATGTTTGGAAAAATTCTTTACTGACAGAGTGGTGAAGCCCTGGCAGAGGCTGCCCAGGGCAGCGGTGGAGTCCCCATCCCTGGAGGGGTTCAGAAAGCATGTTGAGGTGGCACTTCAGGACGTGGTTTAGTCGGCACGGTGGGGGTGGGCCGTGGATTGGATGAGTTTAGAAATCTTTCCCAACTTCAATGATTCTGTGATTCTATGAAAATACTTGTTGGCTAAAACTTAAAATACTTTATGTTCCAGCAGACCTGAACTCAATGGAGTTCATTTATCCTAAAATGAAGCTCTTCAGTACTTTTAGCTGGTGGTCACACGTCATCAGCTCATACTTTATGTGCTGAACAGACACCTCTCCCCACCCGCTGCCCATAGCGGTGGCCTTTGGTGTGACTGTGATGCCGGAGAGGCACCGGCAAAGCCCGGCAGGTAAGGGTGCTCTGGGGAACTGCTGGGTGTCAGGCCTTGTTCCTCAGGATATCCCTCCTCCTGCAGGCTCCTGCATTGCCAGGGAAAGCTGGACGAGGCTCTGGGGAGACCTCAGAGCAGCTTCCAGTACTGAAAGGGGCTCCAGGAGATCTGGGGAGGGGCTCTGGATCAGGGAGGGCAGCGACAGGACGAGGAGGAATGGTTTTAAGCTGAAAGAGGGGAGATTGAAATAAGCGATAAGGAAGAAATGTTCTCCTGTGAGGGTGGGGAGGCCCCGGCACAGGTGAAGAAATTTACATTGTTAAGAATTTCTTCCTAGAGAATAACCTTCCCCTTTCCAATTTAAAGCCATTCCCGCTCGGCTGTCACTCCGCGCTCTTGGAAAAAAAGCCCTTCGCGGCTCTCCTGGAGCCCCTTTCAGCGCTGGAAGCTGCTCTGTGGTCTCCCCACAGCCTTCTCCTCCCCAGGAACCCGCACCCCTCGCAGCCTGTCCCGCGGCAGAGGGGCTCCGGGCCTCGCGCCATCCTCCAGCGCTTCCAGGTCCTTCTGGCGTTGGGGGTTATCCGCTCCAGAGCTGTGGGGGCGCTCTCCTGTCAGCTCGGCAGCCCCGGGGTCGCTGCTCGCTCTCTTGACAGGCGATCAGCTCTGCCTCAGAGCTGCCGAGAAGGACTTCGGGTGATCACTGAGGAGAAGCTCGACACGAGCTGGAAACCAGAAACCCCCCCCGTGTCCCGGAGCAGCGGCACCAGCAGCGAGGAGGGGATTCTGCCCCTCTGCTCCGCTCTGTGACACCCCACCTGGAGCCCTGTGTCCAGTTCTGGAGCTCTCAGCACAGGGAGGACACGGAGCCCATGGCAGGGCGGGAGCCCCTCCCGTGCGGGGCGAGGCAGCTCCGCCCCGGGGCGGCACCGCGGGAACGACCCGCCCCGCAGCGCGGGGACAGAGCGAGAGCGAGCGGTGAGCGGGGCGGGAGCGGGTCCGGCACCGGCCGGGGACACCCCATCTCCATCCCATCCCTACCCCGTCCCACCCCACCCCACCCCACCCCACCCCACCCTGCCGTATCCCACCCTGTCCCATTCCACCCCATCCTATTCCACCCCATCCCGCTGTACCTCACCCCATGCCACCCCGTCTTGTTCCACCCCACCCCATGCCACCCTATCCCCATCTCATTCCATCTCACCCCATCCCGTCCTACCCCGTGCCATCCTATCCCACCCCATTCCATCTCATCCTATCCCACCCCACTGACCACATCCCACCCCATCCCATGCTATCCCATCCCATCGCAGCTGCCGAGCAAGGCGCGGGTTGAGCAGGGGTCCATGGGGAGAGCGTGGGGGAGAGTGGACTGGGCGGGGGATCCCATCCTGTCCCGTTCCACTCCATTCCAACCTGTCCCACCCCACACCGTGCTACACCCTCTCCATCTCATTCCATCCCCATCTCATCCCATCCCACCCCATTCCATCCCCATCTCATCCCACCCTACCTGTTTCATCCCCATGTCATCCCACCTCATCCCACCTCATTTCATCCCCATCTCATCCCACCCCGTTTCATCCCCATCTCATCCCACCCCATTCCATCCCCATCTCATCTCACCTCGTCCTACCCCACTCCATCCCATCCTATCCCAACCCACCCCATCATATACCACCCCATCCCATCCCACTCCACAGACCCCATCTCACCCCACCCCATCCCATCCTATCCTGCCCCATCCCACTGATCCCAAGTGGATGGGAGCTGAGCCCCACATCCCCCTACTGCTGGCCAGGAGCAGGGGATTGATCCCAAATCTCCCTGTGGCAGTGGCGGGGCTGTGGGAAGCACTGGATATTCGTCCTGGAGAGGAGGAGACTGAGAGGAGACCTCATCGCTCTCTGCAGTTCCTGGAACGGAGGTCGTGGTGAGGTGGGTGATGGGCTCTGCTCCCAAGCAACAGGGGATGGGATGAGAGGAAGTGGCCTCAAGTTGTGCCAAGGAAGATTTTGGTTGGATGTTATGAAAAATTTCTTCACGGAAGGGGACGTCAAGCCCTGGCAGAGTCTGCCCAGCGCAGTGGTGGAATCTCCATCCCTGGAGGGATTTAAAAGCTGTGTGAATGTGGCACTTTGGGACATGGGTTAGTGGTCATGATAGGAGCGGGCTGATGGTTGGACTGGATGAGCTTGGAGGTCTTTTCCATCCTTAATGAGTCTATGATTCTGAATAGGTTAAACACACCTTGTGTGGCCAGCAGGAGCAGGGATGGGATCACCCCCCTCGACTCGGAGCTGGTGAGGATGCACCTCGAATCCTCGGTTCGGTTTTGGACTCCTCAGTACAGGAGAGACACTGAGGGGCTGGAGGCATTCAAAAAAAGTGTGGCCAGGGTAGTTCAGGACATGGTTTAGTAGGCATGGTGGTGTTGGGTCGACAGCTGGGCTGGATGAGCTTAGCAATCTTTTCCAGCCTTAATGATTCCGTGATTCTGTGATTGTGTTCAGCATCAGGTGCAGTGATCCAACACCAACTGCATTTTATAGGTGCGTTGTAAAACTGCGGTTGTGGTGATTATACAGCCATAAAAACGGAATTGCTCTTCCTTTCTCACAGATATGGCAGCAAGATTTTCACTCTTTTAAAAAGTGCATTAGGCTTTGCCATAGAAAATAAGAAAACATTTAGAACACGTACAGAAAGAAGCAAATAGAAGTAAATAGCAGCCACCTGCCTTGGAGGTGCAGATCAGGGTCCAGGCCAGAGGGCCTGGCTCCTGAGCACAGATCTGGGCTCCTTGGATATGTTTCCTATTTGTGTGTTCTATTAGGCTGTAAACTCGTTGGAATGACACCCAGCAGTGTTTGTGTGGTGTGGAGGGCGCCGAGGGCTTGGTTCTGTGCAAGGCCCACGGGTGCTCGGGTTAATAAAAACAGTCTTGGGGTTGATGAGTGTGTGTGGCTCACGCAGATAGAGCTGGTTTGCAAGACTCAGCTGGTTGATTCCTAAGGGCAATCTCAGGAAAGTAGGTTCATTTGATTTCCCGTCTCTCAGAGGGTAACGCAGGTAGAGCCTGGAACCGCAGATCTAGAGATCAGAGCAATTGTGGCGAGCTGTGTGCTGCAACCTCTTTCATAAATACCGTACTGGTAATCCCAGATGCTCAGATAGTGAGTCAAGTCTCCCTCCCTCAATAAACATGGTTTTGTTTAAAATAATAAAATACGAAATGCTGAGATCACTGTTTCTCAGGTTGGTTTTGAACCTCAAAGTTTAGAGTTTTCAGCTTCCTTCCTGGCTATGAACCTCCTGATTGCTGCACCCGTTCTGCTTCTCCCTAGATGAGCTTTAAAGAAAAGGACGAGATATTAGATACTAGAGAAGGATGGGATCTTAGGAAGAAATGGTTTTCTGTGAGGGTAGGGAGGCCCTGGCCCAGGGTGCCCAGAGCAGTGGTGGCTGCCCCATCCCTGGAGGTGTTCAAGGCCAGGTTGGATAGGCCTTGGAGCCCCTGATCCAGTGGGAGGTGTCCCTGCCCATGGCAGGGGGTGGGACTGGATGGGCTTTGGGGTCCCTTCCAACCCAAACCGTTCTATGATTCTGTGATTGATTCTAGGAAAGATAAAAGGTTTATGGTGACATAGTAGAAAGTCCTTCCTCGTGTTTGACATCAGAGACACCAGCTGGAAGGAAGGGAATTCAAAGCTGAAAGAGTACGACCTCATCTTGGTGCATCTGCCTCGCGTGGCCAGTGCCAGTCGTATCCCGCTGAGCGTGGCCAGGTTGGGTACCGCAGTACCATCCTGCAGGTGAATTCCAGAGGTAATTGTAGATGGATGTTTTATAGCATGGGTGAAGGGAGTTGTCCTGGTTTTTACAGCAGGCTCAGCTTGGTGATTCATCAGTCTTCGCACAGTAATACTTTGCTGGTCTAGTCAATCCACAATTAAGTTAGCTACCAGGGTTGCTGATGAGAGTCTTTCCCTCTTGTCGTCATACATTCCTTGCTCTAAGTCAATTAGCATTTCCCAGCATGATGATTGCAGCGCTCTTGTTCACAGCCAGTCGCATCCTCTCAGTGACATCCCTTCCACAGCGGATAATCTCCAGGCCTTTTGCCTTAGCCTGGTTTTGTTGGAGCCCCATCTCCAACGCTTGACATCTGGCATTCTGGCTGGGCTGTGTTAACTGTCAGGAGTCTGGTAAATCCTGTAATCAGCTTACGTAGGATGGATCCTGTGTGTTGATCCTTGAAACACTTCTGATGAATTCCATCCTCTGGCACCAGATGCTGGATGCTTTATCTGGCAGAAGGAAACAAGGGAGAGCGCAGCCAAGGTGGGGTAGATGTGGTTCTCTTTGTCGGGGAGGCACGCAGCTGGCAAGTGCGAGGTGCTGCAGGGGAAAGAAGCTGTGTTACCAGAATGGGCACCTTCTCCTGCACCCTTGGAAGCTCTGTGGAAGACACTTGCACCGTGTGAACTCAGAGGCTGTTTCCTGCCACGCAGATGATTTATCACAATCCCTTCTTGTCTTGTATTCCATTTGCCCAAGATTCAGCTGTGGGAGAAGAGATAAGGAATGATTCCTTTGATACTGTTTATACAAGTTGTGTCGGAGAGCCCGCTCTGAAGTCAGGAATTCCAAACCCAGGTTCCAACCCAGAAGTCACCAGGGCTGCTGTGCATGGTGGGATATGATGGACCTTACCCACTGCCAGACGCTCTCAGTGCAGGCAGCAGGGAAGGAACTTGGCAGCAGAGGTGAGAGGAAGACAGTGCAACACCTTACGTGTCAAGGAGATTTAATATCTCTCAAAGAGACTTGGGTAGTTAAAAGTGAGGGATTTTCCAGGACATTCTGTTCACAGTTTTTCAGCCCAAATGGGCCAAAAGGGATCCTTGGAACAAAAATCCTCCACCTCGAAACAAATTTCCCTGGATAAATTCTGGTGCTTTGCGAAGTTCCCCTTCTTTTTTTTTTTTTTTTTTTAAGTCTAAATTCTTCAATATTTTCTTGGCTTTCTTCACATCCATTAGCTGGGTTTTGTAGATTCAAAGGAAAGGAATGCTTCGGTTATCCCTGCGTGTGACTCAAAGGGCTTTTGGATGAGGTGCGTGTCTAACAGTTTAAAAGCGGTGAAAAAGTACGCACGAAAGTGCCGCGCCGATAAACTTCAGAAGGAGTTTTGGGTTGCAGCTTTCCCTAAGGATTGAGCTGTGTGATGCACGTGTGGTTGGCGGCTCTTTTCCCATTAATTGCTGTGAGAATCTCTTAGTCTAAGTAAGAGGCTTCGTCTTCCAGACTTTTCATGTACTCGCAGCAAATATCCCATTGCTGACTGGTCACCCCAAGTGCCAGATGCCGATGTGAAGGCTCAGGAAAGCTGTCTGCGTCTGTTGGTTTTCCCGCTTGGAACTCGGTGCCTGTGAGAAGCCAGAGCGCAAGGCACAAGCTAGGATCCGTTTTCACATTGAAAAGGTACTGCTTTTGCTGCACCAACAAAACTAGACTGGGATTTCTTGCCTGAAGCCTGGGGCTTTTTGATGTGCCTGGTTTGAACTACAGGCTTTGGCGAGGAACCAAGTTAGGGTAAAACAGCGTTCGTTTTGCGGTTTTTGTCTGGATTTTGCTGTGATATTTAAACAAACCTAAACTGCTGTGTGAAACCTGTTTGAAATACACTGACAAACCAACCCCATTACTAATATCACTTTGCAGATCTGGAAATGCGGCAGTGAAGGATTAAAATGTGGGTCTTTGGTTACAGAATTAGACTGCATCTAAGCTCTGACTTGCTGAATGGTTTTAGACAAGTCATTTGTCTTCTTTCTCCCTAATTCTTGTGGGAATAACGATGAATTTTCTCTCTCCATGAATTGCTGTGAAAATGGATCAGTTTGTAAAGAATTGTCAGTGTAAACAGTACCTGAGGAGTAGCATTATTGAGGGTGTGAATGCTACCCCAAGAAATTTGAGCACATTGAGCTTCCCTGTGTTTTGGTCTAACCATGTCCTGCCTGGAAGGTGGAATTCTCTCCTATTAAGAAGGTGATAAGTCTAGTGGGGATGATGGGAAAGTCCGAGATAAAGGTTTTCCCTTGAAAGTTTCTGTAAATCCTACAGCATGTCTAGAAAACGTTATTGTCAGTGTTGGGTAGTCCAGCTCTAAACTAAATTATCAGAGCAATTTAAAGAAGTTCTGAACTCCATTTCCTTTTCTGCTTTATTTTCCCTCACAGTCCATAAAATGGTTTGATAACAAATACCATCTCTCAGAAGTGTGGCGAGATAGAATTGCCTTATTATTTGAGATGCTGAGATAAAACCCCCACCATTTTACCGTAGCAGTGCTGTTTATTAATCTGTGAGTTATGTAAAGTGTCTGTGCTGGCGACTGAGACCTCGACAGCGGTCACAGAAGGTATTTTGAAGTTTGACACATTCACTGCTGGTTGAACCACTGCCCTCAGTGCTCTCGATGGAGAACTGCGGACTCTCAGGTCTAGTGGCAGGGCTGCGTTTTGGAAGCGTTCCCTATGTCCTTGCAATCTGAATGCTTTGTGTTGGCCAAGGCCTATTGTTTCAGTGTTTTAAGTGAACCCGGCTTGTTTGAACGATAATGACCTGCAGAACAATTAGATGATCATCTCCAAGGTGTGTATCTGAGCTGGGGAAAGGAGGAGATGGCTGGAACCCAGGGCCAACAGGTGTTTCCACTGGCAGCTCTCAAGCCAGAGGAGGGTCCACTCCATCCTGCAGGATGTGTCTGCTGTCTAGCTTCATGGAGAGAAGTCTTTATCCTTCATTTTTACAGCAGGAGTCCAAGCTGATAGCAAAATGGGAGGAGATGCTTGTAGTAAGTAGGTGAAAAATCAGATCTCTAAATAGATTGCACTTACTGCTTATTCAAAATTCAGAAGTATAGTTGTTTGCATGCTCTTAATTTGTTCTGTGCATAATTAGTGTGTCTGTGAGAACTATTTTGTTTGCTGTGTCGGTTTAAGTGGCCTCATTGTGTCTCTCTATATAAAGATGTCTGCCTTCCCTATCACCTAAAAAGATTACACTGGTATTTCCAAATGATAGAGCAGCGAAGTCTGAAATTCTTCAGCTTCTCTTGGATTGTATAGATTGAAAACTAACAGCAGATGCAGGAGTGATGCTTGGTTTGTATGTACATATTTGCCCTGTGCCAGATACTATGATTTCTGTCTGTTATGGAAATGTAACAAACAAAACCCCCCTATAAAATACCATCTTTTGTGGTCTGTACGCCTTTGGTGTAGTCGTAATAATCCCTTACAAAACTGATCTGTGATGCGCTCGCAGATTATCTCTTATTTGTATCTGAAACGCAGCGTAGCTGCCAAGCTCCAGATTGCAGAGCGCGGTTCAGCCTTTGAAAGAACAGGTTGCCATCCTAGACCGGCTCATAATCTCAGATCTGCAAAGCCGCCTCTGGCAGTAATGAATAACCAGCGCTTCAGGGAGGACTAATATCCTCCGTTCCGCACCTACCCAATTGGGCGATGTCAAGAACAGAAAGATGGGGTGAGATTATCTCCCTGACCCCTGCGGATCATGCCCTGGAGTGGGGTGATTACTCTTCTCAGAGTCTAAACACGCATAAGCGTGGATGGTAGCAGTTACAGTCATCTAATCCTGTTTCTGAAAAATGCTGCCCCAGCTTTGTCTCGATGTGAATAAACCTGTTGCAGCAAATTGCACTAATTCAGAGCTCAGCTTAATGCGGAGAAATTGAGCTAAAAGCTTATGAAACAGAGGGAAAGCTGAAAGAGGGTGAATTTCGCTTAGATCTTACAAAGAAGTGTTTTGCTGTGAGGTTGCCCAGAGCAGCGGTGGCTGCCCTATCCCTGGAGGGGTTCCAGGCCGGGTTGGATGGAGCTTGGAGCAACTGGATCCAGTGGGAGGTGTCCCTTCCCATGGCAGAGGGTGGAACTGGATGGGCTTTGAGGTCCCTTCCAACCCAAACCATCCCATGGTTCTATGTTGCTATGAATATCATTTGGTTAATGAATAACTCTTGGATTTTATCTAGTCTGCGTTTTTGATTTTTTTTTCAGTTTTAAAATAATGAATTTTATTTGACCAATGCCATGAAATTAATACTCTGTGCTTCAAGAATTGCATTTCATATTGAGGTGTTTGGGTTTAATAAAATAAATCCAAGCATTTATTGCTTTAATATGTACTTATTGTCATCATAGAATCATGGAATAGTTTGGGTTGGAGGGGACCTTAAAGATCATCCAGTTCCAACCCCCTGCCACAGGCAGGTGTCACCTCCCACTGGATCAGGCTGCCCAAGGCCTATTATTATCAAAACACAAGTCAAACTTACTGTAGTGGTATTCATTGAGGTTTGTACTGGAGTTTTACTGGAGTTACTGTTAAATAGTAGAACAGGATTTGAAAATTCTCACTCGTTCATTAGATCAAAACCAAAAAGGATAATCATAGAATGTTTTCAGTTGGAAGGGACCTTTAAAGTCCATCTGGTCCAACTGCCCTGTGGTGAGCAGGGACATCTCCAACTTAATCAGATTGCTCAGTGTTAGGCTTTCAAAGAGCATCACTGTTAGATTCAGGAGGACTTGTTTACCTCTTTCTTTATAACATTTTGGAATTGATGGTTTGGCCTCATTTGTGATGGAGCCCATGGTGGTGGAACTGCACCATGGGCTGCTCTCCTTGGAGGAGAACTGACCAAAGGGAAGAGGAGCAGCAGATCCTGTCAGCACATACAAAACCAAAGCAGTCCTGCCTGGAGGAAATGCTGACAGCTTTGTTTCTTCTCTCTCAGCCCACCCACCTCCAGTAATGTTGTAGTTTCTGTTCCTCCTCGGTACTAAACCTTTTGGCAGTCCAAGCAGTCTGACCAGGCTCTGCTACCAACATCCCTAACGAGATCTGTGGGAGAGAGGGTGTGTATGCATACCTAAAGGTGGTTTGTGGTTCCCACCTGCCTCTGCTCTGTTGATTCAGGACAGTTCTTTTGCAAGCTGGTTTGTTGAAATGATCAAAGTTCAAAATAAACCTGTGTAGAAACAAAATTCACATTTTTCCTTTCCCTCCCTGCAATGAATCCCACATTTGGGGAGATTACAGGATTTAACGAGACCTCTGCTAAAATGAAATTACACCGCCACAAATTATGTCTAGTGTGGAAAACCTGAAAATAGGTGTTTAAACTACTCCTGAGGTAATCAGGAGCCACAGATTCACAGCTCATCTGCACAGACTTGAAACTCGCTCTTTTTGTGAAGCAACAAAATGAAGTTAATAATTACAGTATAATTAGACAAGAAGAAAGATGTGACAATTGAGGGAGGATTTCTGCTTCGCTGGTTGTAGGAAATGAGAGCTTTGGTGTGGAGAATGGTTCTTACCTTTTCTGACAGTCTTGTGTAGGTCTGGGTGTCGTTTGAAGTGTATGCTCTAATACAGGGACTGTAAGATACTCAGAGCAGTAAGGTTTTGTTTGAACCAGCCTGCTAATTTAACTAAGATCTGCATGGCTTGAGTTTTTTTCTGTTTTCTTTTTTTGGCTACCTTGACTGCCTCCAGGTACCATGAGTTCTGTGCTAAATCAAACTGGAATTCAGGGCATCGGGTGCTTGGGCTCATAACAGTTCTGCTTTTCCTCCCTCAATAATGTGAATATTGAACTTTTCAGAAAGCAATTAATCATAATATGATTTAGGTTGGAAGGGACCTTAAAGCCCATCCAGTTCCGCTCCCCTGTGATAGGCAGGGACACCTCCTGCTGGATCAGGGGCTCCAAGCCTCATCCCACCTGGTCTTGAACACCCCCAGGGATGAGGCAGCCACCACTGCTCTGGGCACCCTGGGCCAGGGCCTCCCCACCCTCATCAGGAAGAATTTCTTCCTAATGTCTAATCTAAATCCTCCCCCTTCCAATTTAAAGCCATTCTCCCTCATTCTATCACTCCAGGCCCTTGGAAAAAGCCCCTCCCCAGCTTTCCTGGAGCCCCTTTCAGCACTGGAAGCTGCTCTAAGGTCTCCTCCCAGCCTTCTCTTCTCCATGCTGAACAACCTCAACTCTTTCAGCCTGTCCTCATAGCAGAGGTGCTCCAGCCCTTGCATCATCTTCGTGCCCTCCTCTGGACCCATTCCAACAGTTCCATATCCTTCTTCTGTTGGGCATTCCAGAACTGGACACAGGACTCCAGGCAGGATCTCATGAGAGTGGAGTAGAGGGGGAAAGTCACCTCCTGTGATCTGCTGGCAACACTGCTTTGTTGTTGAGTGTTAGTACTTTCAGCTAATAGTACTTTCCCAAGACTACTGTACTACCATAATGCCTGTATACGTAGTGTATGTGCTCATCATCTTGTTAAAGGCTTGTAGAGTATCCAATGTGAAACACGATGGAGCGGGACAATTTTCATAAATAGAACATCTATTTATATATAGGTATTCCATTTGTGTTATCCCAGCTGTCTTCCTCATGTCCAAGTTAATGAGTTATGATCATGTTATATGGTCCTTCTTGTTTTGTCATGGTTTGGACAATAGCTGTTTTGGTTATCAGCACAGGGCCTTCGTGGCTTCTGAGGAACTGAGCAGATTTCATTTTTAAAATGATGAATTTATCAATTTATATGAGCTCTGAATTTTTATTGCAGTCAAAATACAACCAGATTGCGTTAATACAGCATCTCAGATGGTGACGTTAGTCTTGAACTGGAAACTTCTGGAGCTAAAACCAGGAGCTTGAGTGGAAGTTACCTGCTCACCTTAAGTGACTTCTGGGTGCCGCAAGGGAGCAGTGTCACTGATGACAGTGCTTGGTCGGCTGGGATTGGTGAGGGATGTGTATGTGGGCATCCATCAAGAAGGAAAAAATCCACACTGGTCCATATTGTAGGCTTACATGCTTTGAATTTATCGTTACATTAGCTTGTGAGGTTTTGGGCTTCTCAAAGTAATAATCCCATTTAGACTTGCACATCTTGACAGGGTGTGGAACAGTGTGAATACAGAAGACAGAGGATCGTTGTTGTTGTGTTTGTTGTTTATTTGTTTTCACTACGGGTCTGTTTGCATACGTTTCACCATGACGCGTCTTTCCTCCATGCCAGGTGTAATCATTCCTGGTTGTGACTGTGGGGCTGATTGTTTGGTGTAAACACTCTGGAGATGCAAGATTTGGGCATTCCCACCTACTTGCTGGGATTCAGAATCCCAGTTCCCTTAGAGCAATCCTTCACCTATTGTGAAAAGAACACTGAAGGAGACTTCACTCCCTTCCCTGACCAACACTAACTTCAGCAACACCCTAGTGATTTGACAAATAGATCGCTGTCTGATGGGAAAGAGTTGTTTGCTGGAGTTCAAAGGCAGATTTCAGAACTGTAGAAAAATATTTCACTACGAATTAACGGGAGAGGAAGAAAAGGCCTTTGCTGACACACTTCATTGCCACGGGACTTGTTTTTCCCTGTTAGAGCTCAGTGAGCCCACCAGGCTCCTAGGGCAAGCTGTAAAAAAGGATTTTTATTATGGATTTTTTTGATAGAGAGAGGTTTCTTACCTTTTGTTATTTATGGGCAGTGTAACAGAAGTCGCATCCAATATTTTAAAGCATTGCATTTTTTCTGTGCCATGTGAAACATGTAATGACCAGAATTTGCTTTCTGCATCAGAGTTTTTCTGCATCGATGGAGCACCGGCACGGGTTGCCCAGGGAGGTTGTGGAGTCTCCCTCCATGGAGATATTCAAAAGCCATCCGGACATGGTCCTGGACAATTGGCTGTAGGTGGCCCTTTTTCAGCAGGGAGTTGGCCAAGATGTCCTTTAGCTTCCCTGCCAACCTCAAGCCTTCTGTGATCAGGTTGTTGGTTTTAAGGTGTTGTTGGAAGGAATTGTTTCCATGCTGACACCCTATAGGAGCTTACTGGTAGGGATTTGGACTGGGGGATGGGACTGACGTAGTTTTCTTCATTGCAGGCCATATGATCTATCTTTAGTTTGGGATTAAACCATTGCTGGTAACACACCAAGGCATCAGGCCCCTCTCTGTTTCTCACTGTGCCCCCTATAGTGATCAGGTTGGGAGCGGGCAAGAGGCTGGGATGTCACACAGCAGGGAGAGCCCCCCCCAGGTGCCCCAAGGCATTTTCCATCTCCTATCACGGCCTCTTCAGCAATAAAAGCTGGGGTGTGGTCTGTTTGGGGTGGCTGTGGCTTAGAGAGTGCCTGGACATTGGTCTGCTGGTGGGAGGGGGCACCGATTGCCTCTGCACCGCTTACTGAACTGCCTTTATCTCCAGCCCAAATGTTTTTCTTGCCTTTTCTCTTCCAATCCTCATCCCGATCTCACCGAGGTGAGGAGAGAGCGAGCCTTGGCTGGTGAGTGTTTAATTGCTAGTGAGTGTTTAATTGCCGTCTGGGGTCAATCATCTACAGAGTTAAAGGAGGAAGAGGACAGCACTAACAGAGAGACTACAGAACCTGAACTTCATGTTACTGTAGGTACCGAACAGCTTGGCAGCATGTAAATCCAAAGACTGTGTTATTAGTTGTGTAAGGCAGGCAAAGCTTCGTGCAAGACCCCTGCACCGTTCTACGTAGCCTTACCAGCCCTACCCGCTTCCAAATTGGCTTGCCATGGTGTGACCCACCTGGGGAAGGCAATGGAAATGCGAGTATCCAACTTCCTCGCTCTCTGTGAGACAACACGACTAACCAATTTCTCATTTCTCAGCTTTCAGAGAGGGAGTGGCTTTTAGGGCTTCCTCTCCCCTCTCTCCGTTTTCAAGCCTCTAGCTTCCACCCCTTCCTTGCAATATATAAGACCTTTAGAGCCTTTCATAATTGCAGCTGTAGGGTGTAATACTACCTTGTGAAAAGCTGGATGACAGAAGTACCCTCGGTTTGAAAGACGCTGTGTTTTCACTTCTTTTAAAAATTGCAGAGCAAACAGCAACTCATCTGACACTTTAATTCAACTGAAATAGCTTGAAGAGCTATGGTTTTTAAACAGATGTCAGCTCTTGAAGTCAGACCTTTTGAAAAATCAATATAGAAATATAATGATAGTAGATACAGGGAATCAGAAAGTAACAGAGCCATTTTTAGTTGTTTTTAAAGGTTGTTCTGTCTTGAAAATAATGCCTTGTGATGTCAAAACACTGGGAGATGTCATTGGACGCATGAATTTAGGAATGTTCTTTGTGTCCTGCTGTCATGCTAGAGTAAATACAATTAGAGATTAATCCTGGGACTTTGAAGGCTGAGTGAACGCATTGTGTACAATCTTGATAGTCACAGAGATGCGTTTAGGATAATTTTAAGCAAAGCAGAAGAAGAAGAAATGATTTCTCTCCTTTCTTTGCTCTGGGGAGCCTTGCATTGTTTCTGGGGACAGCTCTGACTTCAGCATTCAGAAATGAAGGAGCACGGATGGGTTTAGAGTTGACTTCAAGGCCTGGAGATCTTGGGAAGGGTGCACTTTGGGTCCATTTCGGTTGCTTATCGGGGAAATAATAGCATGGCAATTATAAACCATGAAACTGGGCAGTTAATGCCTCTAGTTTGGACTGGTAGACAGCCATGAGAACATGCGGTTCCTCTGGCTGGTGGCCAGAGGAGGCACAAAGACTTGTTCAAAGTAAGGATCCAGGATATTGCAGGCTTCCTCTGGATGTGTATTCAAGAAAGACTTGTTGTATTGGCATAGTATTCCCAAATTGCTTTTTTCTAATGTTATTAATGATGTTAATATCCTACCTGTGTGTTTTTAATTTGGGGATTCTGTGTACATTTGTGGACTTTTGATCTTTTAAAGCATAGATTAGTTAATCCTCTAGTTATTTCTAGGGTTTGGGAGTTTTAAAAACATATTTCCATCTTCTTTACTATTGCCAGGAATGCAGCTTTGCTTCTGTAATGATGAGAAAGTCCAATTTGTATCGCTCTTCTCACGGAGGCTTCATTTATTCTGTGTGGATATATAATGCCCAGACGGGTGGAAGGCTTGTGTTTATTAAAAACATACTTCTGTGTGTGGCTTTATGAGCCGTCAGCGTAGTTTGACCACCATGGTAAAGTAATTATGTGGTACGCTTTCTTCTTAAAGCAGTTTAATTGGAAAAGGAATCTTTGCTTGTGTATTTAGTTGCCAAAATAAAGTGAACCGAGATGGGCTCTGAATTGTCAGAATGCACTCTTAACCAGTTAAATCCATGTTTACTACCTTGCCTGTGGTTAACCACCACTAGATAAGATCGTGGACTGTCTTATTGGGAGGCTAAGGCATAAAGGAGTGAGGATACACTTCACATTTAAATGACTTCTCTTTGTGCTTTATGTTTTCTATTGTCTGTAGCTCTGAGAGCAGCTTTCTGTGGAATGTTACCGCTTTATTAAGCGACTGTTTCTCGGAATAATCCATTGCAGCTGGAAAAGTAAGGATTGGCCTTCTGTAATAATACACCATGCGGTTTTCATGCAGTGCATCCATGGAAGAGGCTTCAGTGGTTACGGCTGCTCTGATAATGTGCAGAATTGCATGTCTGGACATATGCGAGATACGAAACGTGAAACTTGGTCATTTATATGCTTTTAAGTCAACAGAGCTAAAAGCAGCTACAGAGCATCTTTTCAGCTGTTGTTCCTGTTTCTCAGCTATCACAGGAAGGCAAAGAGAATTCATTTGAGGTCTTACCTTAACCTGGTCCTGGCCCCAGCTGTTACTATAAGTCATCTTTCCTTTTCACTAACGTTTGCCAGGCAAAAGAGATATTTGAGGTGGAGCGTTTCGGATCTGCCACCAGGGCCATCGTGTATTAGTGCTAGTTATTTTACCAGAGAGATCTTAGTGTGTCTATGTCTTATGTGTGTATATTAAAAAAAATGTGTAAAATATAGTATAAAATATGTTGAGAAATACATTGGTAGCATTCAATTAGCCAGGCAGATGGGTGGTTTGGCCTCCATCAGGCTGCAGCCCACAGCAGAATTGTTTTGCAGGAAAAAACTGAACGATAAAAATCTTTGCAGCTTGGTTTCTTGGGAATCTTTTGTAGAGTGTAGTTCTTATGTATTTCCATTAGAAACTGGATGTTTAAAGAAAGGGGTTTTGTCATGAGCACCCCAGGCATTTGATTATTCCCCCCAAACAATGGCAATAATAGGAATTGTGGCAAGTATATTCCATTTCCATCTGTCTATTTGGCTATAACTTTTTTCATCTCTTCTTCTAGTGCTTTGCCATGCCAGATGCATTGATTAGGACTGGGTGCAAGGTCTACATCACTATGGTCAGCTCACCGCTGCTCTCTTTGGCCTGAGGTGAACGCTATGTGTTCCTGGAGTGCCTTGTGGCTCCGTACCTACTGCGAGCAGCATTATTGATCGGTGCTTTTAATGTCAACTGTGTGGCTGGAGTAGGATGTTGTCATCAGCGAGACAAGTGTTCTGCAGGGGAGGGAATATTTTGCATACAGTGATTATGGAACACCTCCTGGTTCAACTGTTTCTGCTCTGCCTAGAAACAAAGTCCTGTGTGATGGGTATAGTTGTCTTTGTTTTGAATCATCTAGTGAGATATTCCTGCCCATGGCAGGGGGGGTTGGAACTAGATGATCTTTAAGATCCCTTTCAACCCAAACTAATGATTCTGTGATTCTGTGAATGATGCCAACTGGAATCTGACCCATTGGAGATCACACCTGTAGAGTATTTATATGCTTATAGTAGCTGCTTTACTTGGAGGAGGATGTTTAGCCCTTCTGTCACTTGGATACAGCCTGGCTTAAGATTTATTAAGATTTATTTATGTATTTATTAATACGAGATAAATCCAGTCTTTATTCCAAGTTACTTAAAAAATGGAGTTGGTGAACTTGTATTTTCTAGACCATTTCCTTAGTGGCTTCTGTCTCTATATCGTATGTTATGTTTTGTTTCTCTCCATAATGGACTTTGTGCTGAAGTGCAGGGGATGAAGAAAGTCTTTGTGGTGCTGTATGGGATTCGGTGCTCTGCTGTGAAGATTCCTGACGGGAGATGCCTGGCTAATTCCCAGTGCATACTGTTCCCACAGACAACCTGGAAATGGGCGCGGTTGGTGCGAGTAGCAGCAACAAAGGTATGAGGCTGGGATTGCCTTCTGGAATGGCAGCTCTTCAAAGGCCTGGGAAAATCTATAAAATAAGCAATAAAATTACTTTGAAAGTTTCAGGTTTGCTCATTTTACTACTGCAGGGAAATGCTTGTAATGGAGACACACGTAAACCACATGGGTTTGTATTGTGAATGCACTGCATATTCTTTGAAGAAGCAGATAAGGGGAAATCCCTTCAGGACTCTCCTAATAACTGTGCTCCCCTAAACTGGTTATTTTCTTCTGGGAGTATCATAAACTGTGTTTAATTAGGTTTCTTTAACAGATTTGTTTCCTTACTGTGTAAAGGATGCGGTAGTTAATCAACTTCTGAGTCTGCTTGGAAGAAGGTTAATTGTTAATCACTATCAACAATGCTCAGAAGTGTCTGAACTAATTTGGTGAAATGCATTTCCCTGCAGCAGCAAATACGGCGTGGTTTTGATTCTGAGGCATCGGTTATACAGCCTCTGTGTGGCTGAATTCACAAAAACTAAGATATGTATTTCAAAAATTGCCATTAAAATGGTATTGAAATCGAGGAAATGCTGCATGGAAGGCCAGCACTGGTGTAACAGTGGTTGTGTTCTCCGTGTCTTACTAAGAGATGGGAATTCACTGCTGCTGCATCCTACCTGTGGGAAGATGCCTGGAGGTATGCAGAACAGGGAGGCTGGGAAATACAGGCTTTTCAACCACGGTTCTCCTGGAAATGCAGAGCTTTCTTCTGGTTTACAAGAGGTGTTTATCTTTACTCCAAATTCAGTTGGTTTATATGCCAAAGTCATTGGATAAAAGAGTGGATAACTGAGACAAAGCCTGGAATGCAGATATGCCTCCTCCCAGGTGATGGTCTGCTCTGTGTGAGTGTGTGTGCGTGGCGCAGGCATTCTGCCTACAGGATGGACCTTTGATGTTCCCTGCAAGGTGCATCTGTTTCAGGAAGAGACATCAAGACCTTCCCACTGTAAAGCAGCAAATCAGCTGTTGATCAGAACACTTCCTTGGAGAAATGATGGTTTGCATCCTAGCAAGAATTAACCCAGATCTCCCACATCTGAGGCTGTGAGGGTGGGGAGGCCCTGGCCCAGGTTGCCCAGAGAAGCTGTGGCTGTGGCCCCATCCCTGGAGGGGTTCGAGGCCAGGTTGGATGGGGCTTAGAGCCCCTGATCCAGTGGCAGGTGTGGAACTGGATAGGCTTTAAGGTCCCTTCCAACCCAAACCATTCCGTGATTCTGTGATAATCATGCCACTTATCTCCTGCTGAATGGAGCTCCTCCGTGGGGCAAAGCAGCCCTACCTCCAAGTACATCACCACCCCATTAGCCTCTCTCCCCACAAATGAAGGAATTTGGTCTGAGTGCCATCTGGATCAAACCCCTCAGATGAAGCCCTCAAGAAGGGCTTGTGAATACAAGCGTGAGGCTGAGCTGCGAGATGGGGTGGTAAGCTGCTCAGACCTGCCAGAATTGGGTGTGCCTGAAAGCAGAATTTCATGCGATTAGAGAATGGAAAACTTTGCGGTGCCTGGGGAATCCTGGTAGGAGCTGAAAGGGTGAAGGTGAAGATTGCAGTTCTTCATTTCTCTCTTCATTGTCTTAACTGTTATTGGTTTTCAACATAAATTCCTGTTGTGGATTTAAACCAAGGTGCTTGAAAATGCTGCGGGTTAAGCTCTGCAGAAAAAATATCACATGAGCCCATCTCATCAGTGCCAGTCTCTGAAATCCAGTTGCAAAAATAATATCGGAAGGTGGATTTATGTGTATGAATGCCATACAGTTATGGCTAATCCCAGCTCTAACACAGGAATGGTTGGTTTTTTTCCAGTCTCTCCGTTGGTGAAGAAAGATTTTTAAATCGAAGGATTAGCAGGTTCTGCTTGGACGCATTTTCACATCCTGAGCATTGACAGATCCCACAAATGTCTCTCTGCTGGATGGGTTGACCTGTCAGTGCAGTGACCAGTGGTTTGGAGAACTGGAATTTCTATATACTGCTTTCATCGGGAAGCCTGAGGCTGCGAATATGCATCGTGCAATGCAATACCCGATAGCGTACCAGACAGGGGAAGTTCATTGTGCCAGTAGCTATAATGGTGTGTAATACCAGGGTTATTAATCTTTCCTCACCTCAGCAACTTGTAGTGCATGCATTAATGTGTTTTTCTATGAGATTTAATTGCTGAGACTTGTAACAACTCAAAACTTAAGTTCCTGTTTCCCACTGTGATTCGAGTCTTGAGAAATTGGTTCTATTTAAAAGCAGCAAATTACTGTTTTGATAATAGTATCACATTTTGAACGGCACATGGACATTCATCTGTGGTTGCTCAGAAGGGTGATATTTAAGGACAGGTATTAGGTGGCAGACAGCAGATACACATTGTAGTTAGGCAACCCCAAAGCCTCCTGGTCCCCATATCTGTGTCTCTACTGATAAGAGTGTTAATAATATGATAAAAGTCAGAGTCTCCCTATGGAAAGGGAAAGCCTGTTCTGGTTCTGTGTTGTTTCTCCATGTGGTAGGTGGTCAACGCTGTCCGTGGAGTATTCCTTTCTTTGATATTATGGTGAGCATAACTGTGTAAGAAGAAATCACTGTTTTCTGTAAAATCAGTGGAGTTCATAGCACATTTTGACATCCCACCATGCAATAATGTGAGTGAGCTGACAGAGACACATGCTGGGAAAGGTCCCAGAGGCAGTGCAGCTGCCACAGCACAGCTGTTGAGCCTCCACTTCTAGGAACAGCTCACCTGGGAAGCTCTGGGCTGTGGCACAGCGCAGCGGCACACCTTCAGTCCACAGAACTTCCCTTGAACTCACTTAGAAGGTTTCTAGAACATAAAACGCGTGGCAATCATTTCTCTGCAGGGATCTCTCTGCTGTAGCTCTACTCAGTCTGGAACTGCACTGTGAACTAAATCTAGCCTGTCTCTGTGCTCCCATTGCTCTCCCCTTCTGCTCTGCTCTGGTGAGACCCCACCTGGAGCCCTGCATCCAGTCCTCAGCACAGGAAGGACATGGACCTGCTGGGGTGAGTCCAGAGGAGGCCACAGAGACGATCCGAGGACTGGAGCACCTCTGCGATGAGGACAGGCTGAGGGTTGGGGTTGTTCAGCCTGGAGAAGAGAAGGCTGCAGGGAGACCTTAGAGCAGCTTCCAGTGCTGAAAGGGGCTCCAGGAGAGCTGGGGAGGGGCTCTGGATCAGAGAGTGCAGGGACAGGATGAGGGGAATGGTTTTAGGCTGAAAGAGAGAAGATTGAGATGAGATCTTAGGCAGAAATGTTTTGCTGTTCAGGTGGGGAGGCCCTGGCCCAGGGTGCCCAGAGCAGTGGGGGCTGCCCCATCCCTGGAGGGGTTCCAGGCCAGGTTGGATGGGGCTTGGAGCCCCTGATCCAGTGGGAGGTGTCCCTGCCCATGGCAGGGGTGGCACTGGATGGGCTCTGAGGTCCCTTCCAACCCAAACCATTCTATGATTCTATGATAGATCTGCTAAAGTCAGTGCAAAAGCTGGTGGTGGAGAGTGTTGCTGGTGTAGGATCTGAGTGAGACTGAGTGAAGAACATCCTTGAAATTTACACTTGAGATGAAATGATATTTTTGTTAATCTGTGTTTGCTTGTATGACACAAATCAGCACCAGCCCTGAAGGTAAGAGGATGTTTTATAGATGAGTGAAGCCCAAGCCTCAGAGCAGGGCAATGATTTTCCAAAAGTAGATAGTAGCCAGGAGTGACGCTGGGAAGGGAATTCCAGAGCTCTGTCTTCCTGCACCTGATTTGAATCATGTCAGCACCATATTCCTCTCTCTCAAAGAAATTACCACAATAAAACACCTTAATGTTTATCTAAACATAATAAAGAAAGGTATTTCTTGCAATAAAATATGATTAGACCTGTGGAAGAAATAAGACTCCCTAAATTAGCTGCAGATGAAGGCAAAGTGTACATTTTATTGCATGGTTTTGGCTTTGACTTTGCATAATCTGAAAGCAGCAATGCTTATTTTTAAGAGTTAAAAAAAGAATTTAAAAGGTTAGAAAATGTTTTAAAAGGTTTTGACATTCAATCTGTCATCGTCGTCTCCACAAGAATGCCTGCAATGTTCAAAAAAAGCCAAAAGGAGAGGGTTTTGTTGAATGACATTGATCTTTGGAGTTCTTGTTTGGTTTTCTGCTCCTTACACTCCTGACATGGAAACAGACTTGAAAAGACTGAGAAGGATAGCAAGAAATGTAGCTTTTAGGTGTGTCATCAGGCTTGGTAGCATAACATATCCTGGGCTTGATTTCTTTTAGCAGCAAGAAACGATGTTGGAAAGCAGTGCTTTTCCTCTGTGCTTTTCTCCCCTTGGAAGCACAACACCTAGTTTAACTCCAGAAGGTTTATAAAATGGCCCACTTGCAAGATTCCATCTTAGCTTTTGATAATTCCTTAAAGTTCCTTCAGCCAATACCAACAATATTTCTGCAGCTCAGTGCGTATTGTTAAGAAGCGCACAGGACAGGAATGTATGGAAAAATGGAATAGGAGCTGGTGCTTGAGAAACAAAGTGGTTGGTGTAAAGCTAAATTTACATGTTGAGTGACAAAAACAATAGAGCACGGATGGAGAAGAGATGATAGAAGGAACAGTACAGGAGATGTAAATAATCTACTTTGTAAGTTTCCTTATTTTAAGGAAGTGTAAAGGAGCAAATAAAATAAAATAAAGAAATTCAAATCCTGTTGATAATACAACACTGAGAAATTGATTACCAGCATCATCACTGGATAATGTGCAAAAGGGGATTCTTCATGTATTTTTATCTCCTAGAGTGTCAGGAATCATGCATGGCCTCATGTCACCAGTGCAGCGGAGCAGCTGATGTAGGTTGGGATGCTGGCATGGACCAGCGGCTCCTGTGGGGTGTTTTTTGGAAGCTGCTGTGCAGTATTTCATAGAATCATAGAATGGTTTGGGTTGGAAGGGATCTCAAAGCCCATCCAGTCCCACCCCCTGCCATGGGCAGGGACACCTCCCACTGGCTCAGGGGCTCCAAGCCCCATCCAACCTGGCCTGGAACCCCTCCAGGGATGGGGCAGCCCCCACTGCTCTGGGCACCCTGGGCCAGGGCCTCCCCATCCTCACAGCAAAACATTCCTTCCTAATATTTCAACTAAATCCCTTCTGTTTTTGCTTAAAACCATACCTATCCCTGCAGTCCCTGATCCAGAGCCCCTCCCCAGCTTTCCGGGAGCCCCTTTCCGCACTGGAAGGAGGTGGCAGAGGTGGTTGCCCCTGAGGCACATGGCGTGGTAATGGGCTACAACTCTTTGCTTTTATGATGCCTATGGTGGCAAAAATGTTTTGCATATGTATATACTGCAGAGTGGGAGGGGGTTGAGGGTTTTCTCTGTGTTTGATGTTGTGCTGAACTTGGTCAGAAATATTTAGAATACCTGGCTCTTAGATGACTCCTTTTTTTAATACAGTTTTCTACTACATATTTCTACCCATCCTAAAAGAAACCAGAGTACCTTTTTGTGTAGTATCCTGCCTGCTCCTGAACTGCTGCACTGGTGAGAGCTGCCCATTGTTACCACATTTCCAGTGGTCTTCCCAGGCCTCTTATAGGGCAATGTTGAAAGTATTTTGCATGGCTGTTGGGATATTTTATTTGAATCCTCTCAGTATTCCATGCCTCAATTTGTATTATGGATGTAGAAGTGAGTTGGGATAATTTTAAGTATTTCAAATATATGCCTACTTATTTTTTTTGTGGAAGAAACCCCCTCAACAACCAAAGCAACAGCCTTTTTTCTTTTGAAAAGTGAGGAACTCTTTCCCATGAATTCAATTATGTTATTTTGTTGTAGTACAATGTTTGCAACTAAACAACATGTTTGCAGTGAAACTCATTTTCGTGCAAACCAGGGACCGGGAGGTTTCACGGGAGCTTGCCAAGGGTGAATGGCCCGCAGCGAGCATCCGCATGGAGACTGTGAAATGCAGAGAGACATCTGAGTGCATGTGCTAAAGCCGTCTGTCTAAATTAATGTATCCTGAGTGCGAGTCCTCAGAACGTGTTTGAAGTAGGATTGCAGCCTTTGCACACAGTGCCCTGCGCTAGAAACCAAAATCAAATCAAATTCATGTCTCTGGTACATAATTCTTGTTCAGACTTCTCCAAAGTGTATTGAGAGGCTTGCTGAAGCCATGGTGAAGTGGGTAACATTGCTCTCAGTTGTTTAAATCTGTGCTCAGCCTTTCATCATGTTTGCCCTGTGTTTTCTTTGATTGTGTTTAGATTTCTGCGGCTCTGAAATGCTGAAAACATTCGTAGTCTTGGTAATGTGTAGTGGAGAGAGTTAGAAGCACCGCTGAATGTACTGATGAAGCTAATGTTATGTGGTATTATTAAGGGTTTTGCAGATACTGGTAAAGAAACAACATGCTTTGTGTAAGGTGAATAACAACAGGGGGGCAGAAGGTTGATGGCCAAGAAGGCCAACAACATCCTGGCTTTCATCAGCCATGAGGTGACCAGCAGGAGCAGGGAAGGGATCGTCCTCCCATACTTGGTGCTGGTGAGGCTGCACCTTGAATCCTGGGTTCAATTTTGGACCCCTCACTCCAAGAAGGACATTGAGGGGCTGGAGCACGTCCAGAGAAGGGAATGGAGCTGGGGAATAAGCTGGAGCCCAAGGATTCTGGGAGCGGCTGAGGGCCCTAGGGCTTTTCAGTCTGAAGAAGAGGAGGCTGAGGGGAGACCTCATCGCTTTCTGCAGCTCCCAGAAAGGAAGTTGTGGTCAGGTGGGTGCTGGGCTCTGCTCCCGAGGAACAGCTGATAGGATGAGAGGAAATGGCCTCAAGTTGTGCCAGGGGAATTTTATTAGAAAAACTATATTAGAAAAAATGTCTTCACTGAAAGAATGGTGAAACATTGGAACAGGATGCTCAGGATTCAAAAAACCCAAAAAGACATGACAATTCGGGATGTAGTTTAGTAGGCACAGTATTGTTGTGCTGACGGTTGGACTGGATGAGCTTAGAGGTCTTTTCTAACCTCAATGGTTCTATAGTTTTGTGAATGTAAGTCAGCAGGGTGGCTTTGCAACAAGGAACGCAACCAGCTCTGGGATGGCAGGAGCCTTGCTGGAGGGAAGTGATCCTTCCCCTTTGGCTGTTGTGAGACCACAGCACCTGTGTTACTAGTTCTGTACACCCAGACAAGTAAGACACTTGACACAGTGCAGCGAGTCCAGCTGATGTGTCTGAGATGGGCAGGGAGCTGAAGCACAGGAGAGTCTGAGACACCCACATTTGCTCAGCCAGGAGCAGAGAAGGTCACTGGGGATGTTACACCATCTCCTCTCCCAGATGGAAGTATCAAACTGCTGATGCTTACGTAGATCTGGACCAAAAACTTGGTGACCTAGGAAATGCACAGAAGTAACTGACAGATGAGAAGAGGAGGTGATGTGTGCTGGGCCTGGGGTGTTGTCCACATCCAAGGGTGTGATCAGAAAGTAGGTGGGGGAGAAATGTTTGCCTAAGATTCTGTCTGCAGGGTTGAGCAGCCAATGCACCCTGTAGTTTCTTAAAATATATGCACACGGGATGTAAGTGGATTCTTCTCTCTTCTGAGAAATGAAATATACCTTGCACTTTTCCTGATTCATCAGTGCTGCAGAGCACTCCGCATCTGTAATCACACTCCTGTGTTGCAAATAATCTGTTAATGAAATGTGTATTTTATTTAATGAATTACTAATGTCAGCAAAGCAAAAGAAGGGATTCATTCACTGCTTCCCATCCGCAGGCGGATATTTAGCGTTTCCAGGAAAGCAGGGCTCCATCAGGTGTGGTGGTTACTTTGGATGAAAAATGCCATCACCCTGAATGTTTTCCCTTCCTTCTTTGCCCCTGAGCTTCTATTGCTGAGCATGACATCATGCGGTGTGGGACATGCCGTGGGTCAGTTGGGTGTCCTCTCGCAGCTTCTTGTGCCACCCAGCACTTGGTGGGACACGGTGAGAAACAGAAAAAGCCTCGGTGCTGTGCAAGCACTGCTCGGCACCAACAAAAACTTGGGTGTGTTGTCAACACTGTTTCGGCCATAAATCCGAACAACCACCACATGTGCTGCTAAGCAAAAAAAATGACTTATCCCAGCCCAACGCAGTACAATTCAACTTGCACCTGGTCATGTTTTCTTTTAGGTTTCTGTTAATCTCAACATATTTTACAAGAGTTCATGCTTTCATCACTTTAAACCCCAAGCAAACATTGATCCCTTTCGCTAGGTAACTGTGTGAGGTGCTGCTTTGCAAAGAAGGCTTTTTCTGTCTCTCCTTCAGCTGTCTACTTCAAAAGGTGTTTCCAGATTACAAAAACCAAAGTGATCTTTCCCCGGGGATTAGCTGTCCTGCAAAGACTTTTCAGATTCTTTAATCTGCAGTTTCTACCCTCTTGAAGTGTCAGTGTAAAGTATGTGCTCGTTTATTGTCTTTTTATTCATTTTAGTAGTCAGAGAAATTGAGAAGTTGTTTATTTTTATGTGTAGGGTTTTTCTCCAAGCCTAAACAATTGCTTGCCTTAAGTGAGCATTAGATATCTCGCTCTCCTTTGCATGAAACAAGTATGCTGCCTCTTTCATTGCACAATAGGAAACGATTGTTCTTGAATTCTCATTATATTCTCCTTGTTTCTAAATTAAAAAAAAAATAATGAAGCACTTCTTTAAAATGATAACCAATTACTCAGTGTGCTTCAAACAAAATGGGATTTGTGTTGCTGGGAAAAGAGGGTCCTTATGCTCCATGTGTTTCAAGTGCAAAGTGTACAACCTACAGGTGTTGAATATGCAGTAATTCCACTTGGCATTAGTCCATTAAATTAGCCACCCTGCTTTCTTTAGCGTGCTGGGAAAATTGCAAATGCATTGGTTTGTGTCTCCTTGGCAGTGAGGAGTTGAGCAGGACACTGATCCTTAGTGGACTTCCAGACAGAGTCCCATTGTTTATCATTAAACTCTGCCAAGAGCTTATCAGATGCAGTGTAATGAGCCCCCTTCGTCAAGAGGTGCTGCAGTGCAGTGTGGGGACGGCTGACAATTACTGACTTTCATTTCACAGGAGTCCTTTTAAATGAGAAAAGCTCATTCTGCTTTTAACTTCTTTTTGATGGTTTCATCTGGTGTATGCAAGGACACTTGTTAAATGGGATTTTTCACTCCTGGGCATTTTAAGCATTTGTATGTGGCAGTTATCCATTTGTCACCCTTAGTATTGCATTTTGCAGTCGCGGTGTGGTGCTTTCATTACGTCAATGTACCAGCTCTGTAGGGATGAACTTGCTAAGGAAACTGATTTAGTGTTAAAAAAAAGAAAAACAAGAAAAAAATCCCCAAATGGCACAAAAAGACATACATTCTGTGCCCTTTTGTGGCATCAGATGAGAGGGACTTGGTGTGTTGATTGATGAGAAGGTTGACGTGAGCTGGCAATGTGCACTCACAGCCCAGAAACCAGCCGTGTCCTGGGCTGCATCAAAAGCAGTGTGGCCGGCAGGGAGGAAGGGGATTCTGCCCCTCTATTTCTCTCTTGTGAGACCTCATCTGGACTATTGTGTCCAGTTCTGGAATCCTCAACGTAAGAAGGATATGGAACTGTTGGAACAGGTCCAGAGGAGGCTACAAAGATGATGGTAGGGCTGGAGCACCATCCCTACGAGGACAGGCTGAAAGAGTTGGGGTTGTTCAGCCTGGAGAAGAGAAGGCTGTGAGGAGACCTTATAGCGACCTTCCAGTACCTGAAGGGGCTACAAGAAAGCTGGAGAGGGGCTGTTCATAAAGGCTTGTAGTGATAGGACCCAGGTTGCCCAGGGAAGCTGTGGTTGCCCCATCCCTGGA